>NC_064027.1:5625000-6250000 GCF_917208135.1 Athalia rosae | reverse complement strand
AATGATAATGAGCTTGCCTTGTTACTTCGTTCTCTAATTGCAGTCACCGCGCAGTTGCCACGATCCGCGATATCAAAACTTCGCATATTATTTGTCTTTGTTTCTCGAATACCGGGGGCACAACGCTTCCTCAATAGCCGCGTACACGCGCGTAAGTTGTTGCTCGACCCGATTTTCATTCCCAGGAACTGAAAATCAGGACATGCGTATACAGTCGTAGGAATGCGCGCCTATCCTATACATTTTTTCCGACTTTTTTTTCCTTGCCTCGAAATCGCCGAATTCGTCTCGAAACGCAGATACAGATTCCGCGCGAAGAACACCGGATTTTCTTCGCGTTGCATTTCCAATACAGCGATCAGATTGCGTGCGGTCGTGTTCCACGTCAAGTGGATGCCGTCTATAATTTCTCTAACTGTTAACAGCGAAGTTGTCTCTCTGCGGTATGTCTAAGTAGGTACATGAAAATTGCAGCTTAATAATAGCCGTGTAATAACGACGGTGTGTCGTACCTCTAATTACACATCTCACGTTGTACCGTCGCTCGTACGTCGTACTCGAGAAGGGAAACTAGAGTGCGAACAGAAACGTTGTACTTCTTTCTCTGTACCGATATCATTATTTTTTTTTTTTTTTCTTCATCCGAGTGCTAGGAATGACCTCAGCCGCGAGAGAGGTGTACCCGACGCGAACCCATAGCTCGAGCTTCTTTGCATGAAAACTTTGATTTCTCCATCCCTATCGTGCCTATCGAAGCACGAGGAACGCGAGATATCCCGAGGGAAGCGTCTGCGGATGCTCATATTTTCCGATTACTCGTTTTTCTACTCTTCGCGGGTCTCCGGGATACGGATCCTTATTCTTCTCTTGCGCAATTCCTCCTCCTTTTTCTCCTTCTGTCTTCGCGACGACCCGAGTTTTGAAATTTTTTCCGCTTGCGGAAAGCTTATTATTTTCCAATACGCATACGCACGGAAAGCCCTTCGTCCCTTCTCCACTTTCCGCTCGGTACTTTCCGCGCCGCGGGCGTATATAAGCATTTCGGACGTATGAATCGGTCGGATAGATTTTAGGATTTCGTGGCGAGGGAAAATGGGGAGTGCGTAGAAAAATCCCGAGGGAATCAGCCCCGGGGGGGCCGATACGAGGAGGGGGTGCGGTACCCTGATCAATCGGTAATCAATCGTCTCGTAAATTTAAAACGTTAAATGATCGGATGACGTTCATCCTACATATCGGATCCGAATGGCGGATTCCCGCGTAAAACGTAGGAGATCAAGCGCGATCATCGAATGATTTTTATTTCGTTATAACCACTGCGGGTGGATGAAAAATAGATATTCAATCGGCTCTTCGGAACTCGCCGCAACTTACGAGGGAGAGCGAAGGCTCGAAAGTGAGTTTATCGAAGAGCTGCAGTGTTGCGTATAACTCCATCCGAGACACGTTGTACGGTCAATTGTTATGGTCAGTAGAGATCACTTTGCGCGACTTTACATGGTAATTTTCACGTCACATCTAGCGTATATACGATAAATCATACGATTCCAATTTCCTTACCGAGTAAAACTAACTGCCCGCAATATAATGTAACGTATTATGGGCACCTATGTACACCCGAAGGTGCACGAGCGGCGGCATAGCTGGAAAGGCACGTAGTACCTTCTGGCAAAACGTATGTACATTCCACGTATCGTAACTATATATGTGTACGTGTAACATATATACGCGCCACAACCACCACCGTCGCATCGCTTCGCTTCGTCGTTGGTTAGTTATCTGGAATCTTTCCCACTGACGTTGTTAAGCCGTTGTCTGACTTTGTGGCTGGCAGTAAACATTAACACAGTTACAAATCACGGATCCCATAAAATTCTCTACTGTACTTTCGTCATTTTAGCGCCGGTAAAACTGCAGCAGCGAACGCCGTTCGGTTTGCTAAAACCCGTGCCCAATGAACAAAATACTCGCATCTGTACCTTCTTCCCTTATTAGAAGTACCATACACGCTGCCTAACGTATCATATCCTTCGACGGAATAACGCTTCGCAATTACGAAAAAAATCGTTCGAAAAATTGCAAAGCCGTCAGACTTATCAATTAATCCTTTCGAGCTCGAAAGGATCGACGATGGTCGAAGGGGGGTGTCGCGTGGGGCGTGAAAAAGGTGGTATTGCTGTAGGGATCGAAAGCAGAAGGAAACTTTGAAAAGACGTTCCCGGAGGCATCGGTTCGCCGCAAACCCGATGTAATCGAATGTGAGTTAGGACGAAGTCGAAGCACATACATACGCGTACACAGCACGTAGTCGGTATGAGGCAATGATGCGCCGGGCAGCTGTCGAAAGATTGAGATAATTCGAAAATTTCGAGTGCCCCGAGGCCCCGAACGGAGTCCCGCAGCGATGTATCTGGCGCTGTCTACCGGACCGCGAACTTGAAATTAGAAACGATTCGCTTCCTAAATTTTGTCTTCCCGTCGAATGTGTCTTTTTCCCGATTCTCCCTCGATCTCCGTCGACTCGATCGACGTCCACTCGGAGTGGTATACCTAACCCCGTATTACATACCCACCCCCGATAAACGTTCCAACGAACAAACGTCAGGGGTCAAAAGGTGATCCGGTCTACTGTACGACGATCGTTACAGTTTATTATAATATAATTATAATCGTGTACCCTTTTGTAACATCAGCGCGGTAACGTCAGCGCGCGCATCGGCGGCAGCTGCGGGTAAAATATCCTTCGAAAGCCTGTACAGGTATATATACAATATAAAGAAATATATATAGACGGAGATACGGCCGGATCGGCGGTGAGGATTATACGACCGCGACGTCGAGGGTCCAAGGTGGATCTCAGGAGCGCGAGCAAACAACGAGCAAAGAGCAAATACTTTACTATCACACCGAGTCACCAGGGTCATCGCATCCGACGAGCGCGTCGACCGCCGCCCCCTCCCCCCCTCGATTCCTTTTACATCCTCCGATCGCTTCGTCCTGTTCCAGTCGTGTTCCCGGAGGTCATTATACGCTGTACGTAACGTGACGTTCGCTCTACGGAGCTTTTGCGCCCGAGCACCGTCCGCTCGATGGAACGACGATTATTCGAGCTCATATCGCTCGATTCTCTCGCGCTAAGCAAATACGATAGTAGAGAGAAGACTAGACTCGACGTACCAGCCCCACAGCTGAGACGTCCGTTTCGTATCTGATTGGGCCCGCAAAAGTAGAAAACTACGTGTCGGAGTACCTACGAGGTAAAAAAAGTGGCACGCGCTCACCTCTGCAGTCGAAAGGTAAACACTTGGCGCAAACCGGCGAGGGTACACGGGATAACGGCTATCTTCGCCACCGATCGCACCTCTACGCGCGGTTTCTTTCTCCTCCGCACTCGTTACACGAATAATAATATGTATTGTTTTTAATATTTTTTCCGTTTACGATCTGTTTGGTTTTTTTTTTGCAAACACCGTTTTCCCCTTTTTTTTTTTCATTAAATCATAAAGTCGTGAGGATTTGCATCTGACAAGGGAAAAGTTGCCGCTAATAAGCACTTATACGTCGCGAGGGGGGTACGCGAGATATTCCGCGTTAATACACGTCCTCGGGATCCCGATCGGGGGGTGCCGCTGAGGACGAGCGAAACTCCGGAGGTAACGGGGGATGGTGGAGCAGAGCAAATATAGCGAAAGGAATACGACGAGGCGCGCGGATGTATCGCGAGAATGGAGAACCGCCTCTATCGCGCGAAGATATATCCGCGCGGCGCTCGACTCTCGGACTATACATAGCGCGGTATGAGGAGAACGTGGATGAAATCTTTGGAGGCGGAAAAGGCACCTGGTTAATCGGAACGGCCAGCCCCCTCGGGACTCCGACGCTTCGA
This sequence comes from Athalia rosae, assembly GCF_917208135.1. Lineage (NCBI taxonomy): Eukaryota > Metazoa > Arthropoda > Insecta > Hymenoptera > Athaliidae > Athalia > Athalia rosae. The sequence goes on along the minus strand of NC_064027.1, from coordinate 6,246,114 downwards.
GACGCAGCTTATATTGTCAGAATCTAGTTACCAGAGTTACGGATTGGATGGATGGACATTCTACGACGTAGCGTTACAGACGCGCAACGCGTTTCTTCCACGGTTTGGATAACGCGGCGATAAATAACCCGGTAATCGTCGGTTCTCGTGTTACAACCTTGTTACTCCGCTTTGTTATTACGAAGATATATTCCCAATTTTCAAAACGAGTTTATTCCCGTGCAACACGTATAATATTGTTTGTTCGATTGATCGATCGCTGAAAAATGAATTTCTCCCGATGAAAATGCACTCGAGGGTCGATGCGATTTACAAGCGATCGGTGCTCGCTGTTGTGTGGTGCGAGTACGGGGTACCGAAAGAGTAAAGAAACCGGGGTGTAAATTAGCGAGAGATTTGAGAGAGGGGGGGAGGGGGGGGGAAGGAGAGAGAGAGAGAGAGAGAGAGAGGGGGAGAGGGAGAGGGAGACGAGAATTGATGAAACACGGTAAAATAATGAACCGCAGGGGTCAGGAGTCGTTGACAAAACAGATTATGGTAAGATTGCGAAAGTAGAATAAAGGGGGGGGGGGGTGTTGCCCCGTCGAGGTATTCGCGAACGGAAGAATGAAATGGGCCGCGGGGTTTCGGAGAGACGGTAAGAGCAGGGCTGTCCAAACAACCCTTTTCCTTAATCGTTTAAGTGATTCTACGGCGGCGCTCGGTGCTCGGAGCTGCGCGTTCGCCGTTTTCTCTCCTCCGAATCTTACTTAATTCGCATTTGCCCCGTTGATTCTACTACCCCGCCGCTCTTCCGATGTGTACATATATATACAAATCCCGTTCAACAAACGCTACGGTGACGCGGCGGTATAGGTACAGCTCCAGAATCGTACTACCCCTTATATTCTTCTTCTACCCACAGTTTAATCGAGAGTCGCCTCCGCACCTCTTTGTCGCTCGATCCGCGTTTGTCCGCCGCTTTCTCTTCTCCGTCTGTCCCTTTTAATAACCCCAACGGGTCGAGGGAGGGGGGGGGGGATGGGAGAAACGTTGGCAGCCAAAGAGAAAAGGGGTTGATGTCGTTTTTGGGGTCGCTCGTCCCTACTGAGACTGAGACTGAGATTTCGATAAAAGCTTCAATCACATTCCATTTAATTGACGGGCTTTTCAAGAATCGAATTTATCACGTCCTGTTTTTTTTTTTTTCACACTTCGTGACGAAATTCAGCATATCGTCCACCATCCGAAATGAAAAAAAATTTTTCGAAAAAATTAACAAAAATAATCCAGGGATCGCGCATGTTGAGATACGATACTTTCGAGGCGGGGAAAACAGAGCGGGTGGAGGAGAGGGTTGGGCATTTTGACGACGGTGGCGAACGCAAAGCGACAGGGCAATATCGGGTTCGATTAATTTTCCGGTCATTATTTTTTACGGCTCCTTATCGCCGGGCGTTCGTCGGTCCGTGATGCCTGCAGTTGGTTTATTCGCGGTGATTATCGCGTCGAGTTAAAGACGTCGGTGTTAGCGGAGATCCGAAGGGTGCGGCGGGTGCAGGTCGGGGCCGGGATGAAAGCTTTACATAAACGTCGCTCCCGATCTCCGGCGGTCCTAAAGATGTCCGGAAGATAAGCTCGAGTTCTCGAGCAACTTATCGACGACCCGCCGGGGGGAAGAGGGGGACGGGGAGAGGGCGAACGTATCCCCGTGGCGTTACAGAATCGTACCAACTTCTTGATCTCGAATATTTCAAGGGTCAATGCGTCCGAAGATTGGAGGATCTCCGCGAGATCGCAACTTCTCCTTCCCGCTCACCCTCCGCGCGTTCTCTGTATCCGCGTTCGACGAACGTCAACCCTCACCTCGAAGTCGTCCTCCGATTCGGACGTCGCGTCCTCCCGTTCTTTCCGACCGGGACGAAGTCTTCGTCGTCGCGACGATCCTACGATCATTTCTACCTCCGTTCGACGCGCTCCTCGTCGAAGATTTCGGGGGTCCCCTTCGACGGCGGGGCTTCGGTGATCGCCGGGGACTCTTCTTCGTTCCGGGGTGTCTGAAAGTTTTGCCGCTGGTCTCCGAGGTGCACAAGGACCGAGTCGAGGGCAGGGAGGAGTCGGAGGTCCGACTGGGCGGAGCCTCCGACCACGGAACCACCGTCCACTCGATCGCTCACTCACTCGGATATATCTCATCCAGACGCAAGAAAATTCTTCGAGTATTTCACTCCCCCCCCCTATTAATTATTCATGTAATTCACCTTGCGGCGAGAGTTACGGGCCGGTTGCGTATTTTTGTTACCGGAACGTTGCGCGGCGACAACGGTCGCGAGTGCCGCGAAATCGACTGTCCGCAGGTGACGAAGGTGACGTGAAAAAAACGCGTCGAAAAAATTATGATTACAAAGTCATCCCCCTTAATCCACCCTCTCGTTCGACGAAGCCCCTGATCGGTGGTCGAAAGTATATTTTTGGGATTAGCCGCGAATATAAGTATCGGAGAATTATTAGGTATGGGAGGAATGGAAACGCGGTCGATGTACCTGTGCGTTTCACCCGAGCGGTGAGTATTTCAGATTATAATAATATACACGAAGATGTTGGAAAAAAGGGAAGACGACGAAGGGCGCATCGACGGATACAGAGGTATATATATACGAGTAATTTGTATTCAGGGCGATGATCCATATCGAAATTCGAATCTACTTAGTTCTGAGAAGCCGTCGAGGTTCCTTCCCCCCTTGTTCGGCTGTTCGCCCACTCGGGCGCTCTACTGCAGCGCGAGATCCTATACGGCTTAATATAATATTATTCCCGGTTTAGTTTAATGGTTCTGGGCGATTATTACATGCCTGAACGTATAGGGCCCGGGCCGTGCACCGAATGCATAGGACCGAATGCCGGTCTGCTGCTGCAGGTCCGTTGCACCAGCCGCGGCAACAGCAGCAGGATTTCATTTCGGACTAACTATGTTAAAAGAAGGGATACCCGCGCGCGATTGGGGTAGAGGTGAGCTGCTGCCGGCCGAGGGTGAGAGCGAGGGTGAGGGTATACGGTGCAAGTAAAAAAAAATCAACAAAGCGAAAAGACGAGCTGGATAAAAAAAAAAAAAAAAGAAGAAAGGAAAAAGGTATCGAGAGAGAAAAAGCACGAAAACAAAACGCTATTATGATTGGTTCGACGGATTGGACGAACGAACGAACGGATGGATGCGGGATGGATGGATCGACGGATGGATGGGTGGTCCAAATTACCAAGCTTGCATTCCTCTCCGAGTAATTCTCTCCTCCACCTCCTCGTTCGCCATCCGCCCCCGCTCCGCGTCCTCCCCCTGCGCCTCGCATATATGCTCTTCTTTCTTACACTCTTCGTCTTTTCGTCTTTTCACCCGAGCTGGCGAATCTTTTTTCCTTTTCTCTCCCCCCCCCCCCATGAGAAAGATTTGCCAAATGTTACCTGCTGCGGTGCGACCCGAAGGTCCTGCGAAATTTTCTGCCGGATCATTTTTATTTTTACCAGACTCTCGTCCGTATCGGCGCTGTTTGCGGGGACGCTGTTCTCTCCGTCGAAGAATCTAGTTACTTCTATACCGTGTGATTCGGATAACGTCGAAGAAATAAGAAAAGCAAAAAAAAAAAAAAAACCTCTCGGGTAACGAGGACGGAGCCAGCGCGGACGATGATGAGGTGACGTGCAGAAGGGGGAGGATATTAATGAAGATATTCAAATGAGACAAAAATAAACGCACGTCGTGCACACAGCCTTTGTCGGTCGTTTGGATCATTTAGTGACTCGGACTATGTAGATTATCCTGTGGACACGGGCAGCCAGTTTCAAACCTCCGCCCCGCGCTTCTTCAATTTCGGTCTTTCTTTCTGTATACTCTTTTTCTTTCAATTTCTCCTTACTTCTTCTTCTTTCTTTCATTTTTTTTTTTTTTTACTTTCTTCATTCTTCTTTTTATTTAAAACCGTGACGATAAGTCGCGCTACCTCGACACATATATATACATACGGTATGGTCAGGCGGTTCGTAAAGTCGGAGGCGTTTCTTATAGGCGTTGCATCAGGTCCGTATAATGAGGTAATGTAACGTAGGTATGTACTGCGTACGTACCTCTACTTTCATTTCATCGAAGTATATCAGAGATTAAAAAAGCGAGAGAGGGAGAGCAAAGGAGGAGGAGAAAATACGAAAATTTTTTTTTTACGCTCGCGACCACGAGAGAGTGGAAGTGGGAAATTGGAGAGGAAGAGAAGGGAGAGCGCGGAGCGTGACTTTGTTTACACGAGGGTCACTGCCACCGGTGTAACATTGGCCCAGGTCAAGCTCACCGTATAGTTCATTCGCACGTGTATATACGATACACGTTCCCTTATCGAAACGAAACGCGCCGCGCAATCGACGAATAAAAAAAAACTCGACAAATTAATTAGGACGACGAAACGGCGGCTGATCCGCATTCAAGGGTTGTTGCCGCGCACCTCGAGTTCGCTCCTCGTCTGCATCGGTATTGAGGGTCTTCAGCTCTTCATCCTTCGGTGTATTGCGCTCTTAATCCCGAGGGCGATTTAAAAGGTTTTTAATGACATCTACCATCTACGGTTCTTGCGGGCTCTCGTTTCTGTCGGAGTTTCAGAATAAAACAAAAGTGAATTAGCCGACAGCGTTGCGTGTATACCGTCTTCTAACCCCGGATCAAGTTCATCAAGTTCGCCGAGGACTCGCGACGCCTGCGACGCGTCGAGTAATGTAATTTATTTGGCCGCGATCTCGGATGACGAATAGAATTTCATTAGAAACGAATCCTCGAAACAGAGATAATCGTAACGATGGTTTTGACGCGAACGGGAGCCAGGACTCCCCGATGTTCGAAATCAGCTTGATAAATCGATTGGATCCGCGTAGAACGAAGCGGCCCGGACAATAACTGAGGAATTTGCAACAGAAGCCGCGATGTATCGAAGGTATTCGGTTGATACGTCTATACCTTTTGCCGAAGGATATTTCGGAATTTATTTTCTTTCAGCGCGTCGAACGGTAGCGACCGTGACCCGCACCGATGATCCACGGGATGTTTCATTCCGTATACATACTGCGTCGGATTGGTGCTTTTCTTTGTTGCACAAAGAGCACAATGAGCCTATTTACATGGACCCGACTCACACACGTGTGAAACGTGTACGTGTCGAGGTCGTATACTCGGTGAGTTTTTGATCCGTTGTGTTGGCTCGGCGGATGACGACGCACGGGGCGGAGAGATCGAGGAGGGGATGCGGTTGCGGGAAAGCGACGCGGTGCCGATCGTTCCAATTTTAATTGATATTTTGTTGCCATCTATTGTTTCCTTTATTTCCATTATGGGCATATACCTTTGTGCCGAGCCGATACGGACAAATCATTACCTTCTGGGATCATCCGAGCTAGGAATCCAGCTTTCACTATGCCAAGTCATTTGGGGTGTGTGTATATTTTACGCGTACACACGCGTATATATATATATATATATATACCTGCAGCGCAGGACCTCGTCTTCCTTTTCTCTCGCCTCCCACCACCGTCGTCGACACGTCTGCAGACCCACGACGATCGCTCCGAAAAATCCGTGGCTCATAATTACACCCATAAATACACGCACTCCGATCGCTCGTTCCTTTTTTTTCTGTTTTTTTTTTTGCTCTCTCACGAATCGGCGAAAAAAATGAATTCCCACTTGGCGATTTCGGAGTCGACGCGAATCCGCGTACGAGTATTATAATATACAGATAGAATCTCCGTTCTTTTATTTTGTTCGAAAGTTTTTTTGCTCCTTATTTCTCGCTTTTGGTTTTCGTTCGGATTACGGCGTTGGCTTGTAGCCGGGGTGGTCGGTAAAAATGGAGTCCAGTCGCTTGTGCGGCGAGACGAACAATTCCATGATCTTTGAAAACAAAAGAGAGCGGTTTTGAGGAGCGGAACGATCTCGGGTGGATGAATATGGCGCGCATCGTTGTATATGGATACAGTCACGTACATATTTAAGATGTGTAACCGTCGCGGCAGGGGTCTATACGCGATCGAGCTCTTTTGTATTTGGCGTTCCTTATAGGCACCGGGACTACGAGTGTATCGCGTACACGCGTATATCTATATACACCTCGCACGGGGGGGAGGAAGCTCGATTGCCGGGGGCGGCCTTATACCATCGCCATTGTTGCCGATTACATGCCGATATCATTAAGCACTAATTCAGAAATCATTAGAGTCCGTATATTCTCGACTTCGTTCGTTTCCCATGATGTTTTCTCATGCGGGCGGAATAGCCGCCGTTGCTCCCGCCGACGTAATTAACCGCGTCGCGGGCGATTTCGAAAATGGAGAAAATGAAAGAAATGAAGAACGATAAAAGCAAAAAAAAAAATAATGAAAAAATTCACTCGTGGATTAGGACCACCGAGCGCGGAGCGGCGTAATAATATCTGAATTTTCTTATCGTTTCAAGCATGGCGGTTTGAAAAATCTCTGTAATTATATTGCACTCTATATGCTAAATATGTCGCGTGCGTTATACTTTCGCGGGATCGGTATAGGTGACCTGCCACCTGAGTTATGACTCAGTTGCCGCCTACGCTAGGCGAACCATGCGACAAAACTATCAACGAATCACCAGCTTTACCCGACCCTCCGTCGCACGTCCCCGCGCATGTGATACAGCCCGATGTAAACTACTCGACGCGTGTCGCAATAAATAAACGAAATTAAAACTTGCGGACGTTAATTAGTTCTCAACTACCTTCGAATGTTTACACAGAAAAGTGTTTATCCATATTACAAATCGCCTCGGAAACTCGATACAGTAATTTCCGTTGGCGCGTGGTAAGAAAAAAAAAAAAATCGAACGAGAAGTAAAAATGTCGTCATTTTTAAAAGAGGAAAGTCAAACTGCGGCCGAGAATTTTAATGAGCAAATTTTCTCTCCCAGTTTTTTTCTTCGTATTTCGTACAGAGTTCGTTCCACCCTGTCCATGAGGAGGACCACCTTCATTTCGAATAATACGAAAAGAACTTATCGGATATCTCGAGGGAAACCAAACCCTGTACCTTGTCACTCAATATTCTGTCAAAACAAACTTAACCCACCTACCGCGTCGTCTCTTTTGTTTCGCGATGCGGGCCATACAGGTGGCACGGCCTGTCACCGCTACGACCCATGGCCAATATTCTTCATACCGCGAGAGTACGGGACGACGACGTCTCGCGGGCGACAAAGAATTAAGAAGGCGTACACGCATTCGTAAAACACGCGTGTTACGATACTGTACACTTTGTAGAACGCGTAACGCGAGCGACACGAGCGTCGATATTGAATACACACAAAGAATCCACACCGTTCGATTTTTGACGACACATCACCCCGTCACCTCGTCACCCCCCCGGTATGCGTGACGTACCGTCATGAGGGCGGTGTCGTGTATCTCGACCTCTTTCATTGTCACGATTAATAAATCGTCCCCCCGGTTTGACCCGATATCGCCGGTGTAGAGTATCCCGATTATTGCGATCCCCGCACCATGAAATACGTTCGAAAAGAAAGGAGAAAAATAGATCGATGCGTAACGTGTTCGGCGTAATGAAAGTTATTTTTATAATAAGGGAAGGAGAAAAAAAACAAGATCTTCAATCGTTGCATTATATTACTATAACGTACGCGTCTCGCGTGATCTTCGAATTCTGATGTATATAGTAGGAAAGAAACGTAGGGTGGTGCGGGGTGGGACCCTCGGGACCCGCGCGGGTAACCCAATAGTCCCGATATTTCGAAGTCTCGGACCTTCGATTCGACCTGCACCCCGAACCGACCGGAGTCTGTATCGGTTTACCCGAAGTGTCGGGGGATCGTTGAATCCGACGGCGATGCCGTTCGGAAGATGAAAAACATGTCAATAGTCCGACGTTTTCGCCAATCGTCGTCGATCGCAACTGCGGTAATGTACAAACGGCGTTGCGAAGAGCCGTCTTTAGTAGGCGCGTATTATAATTTTTTAACCCGTTGGAGGCACACGAAGCGGTTGATCGATGGTGATTTTGATTCGACGTTGGGCTAGCTGGGGTTATAAATAATGATAAAGATGATGATTGGAAATCCTAATATTGTGGTTATCATCGAGCGGTGTTGAGCGGTAGACAAACGCGTACCTGATCCACATAAACACATTGAAAATGTGGTACCCGACCCGGCTGCATTTATACATACAACGTACACCCCTGTATACATACATATACGAGGCGTATATAGACGTCCCCGATGTTCGTACATACCCGTACATATACGGTAAGCCGCGCGGGTAGGAGTGGCCGTCCGTTGCGGCCAGGTATAACCTATAGTAATCAATATTAATTACTCGAGACAATGGAATCTCATTGGACTCGATCGTTCGATGGGTGATGTAGTCGCGGCGTTGTTGCCTCCGCTTCTGCTGCAGTTGCCGGTTTGCCGGTCTGCCGGTTTGCCGGTTTGCCGGTTGCCGTTGTTGTTGTTGTTGTTGTTGTTGCCCCCTCCCCCCCCCCCCCCCCCCCCCCGTTGCTGTTGCCGCGAGAGTCCCTCGTCGTTCGCAGTCCCCGCGAGTGCGGCGTATATTTAAGTATCGTAGATAGCTAGCTGCCGGTACCTGTTCGACGTTGTTGGCTGTGATCGCGACCAACGAACAACGCGCGAGGACGAGGCGGGGGGGGGGGGGTCAGGCCACCTCTCTCGTATTCCCCGCGTGAAACGCGTCGACGACGTACCGAAACGGTCGGTCCCCAAAACCCCTTTCCGAACGTTCTACTCCTCGCCCCGGCACGGTGGCCCACGGTAATATGGAGACGTAATCTATTGTTGTTGACGTTATGCGTCGGCGATGTGACGACGCAGGGGGGAAAACACAACAAGGCCGCACAGATTCAAAGGCATCAGCTGAGAGCGTCACCGGAGGGAACTGCAGGCGTACCGTTGTTGCCATACGTTATCACTGCGCGTTATTATACTAGGCGTACACGTACGGCTACGTAAATTATGCGTCCGACGCAACACGGCTCGTTCTCATTCAACCTACCCTCCGTATACCTACATCGTTATTAATTACGCGGAGTCTCTCCTTTTGCTCCGTTCGAATATCGGGCGTCGCGTTTTTTTTTTTTTCTCTCTCTTCTGGAAAGGTTCACCTCAAAAAAAGGTCGTCCATGAATCGCTGAGGTGATTTTCGACAGCTTCGCTTCGTACGATGATTTTTCAGATCTGCACCTCATCCGCTTTCGAAATGATGATTACTTGTATCTGGGAGTAACCGTTGCGAAGATCGAGAATTTTACCGAAGCCTCGCGAAAGAAAGTCAAATTTATTATTCCCTTCTTTACGCGCCAGGGTTTCGATAATATTGCGCTCGGCTTATTTCGATGTATCGATGTCGTAAATTGTTCCAAGGCGCAGGAAGAAAAGCCGACCATTCGTCTGCTGGAAATACACATACATACGTATGTGTGTATGTAATACCTCGTACGGTATAAAGATTGAAATAAATTGTTACAGGACGAGGTCTGAGGTTTTTACAATATGATAGAGGATCTTTTGGGGGGTAAAGAAGAGAAGGAGTACATGGGAATGAAAATTTGAAGATGACGAGGCAGCTGCTGCATATCGTATACTCGCACAATACCCGTGCGTAACGGAACACCGAATAAAAAAAAGAAAATAAGAGAACAAAAGAAATGCAGGTCTCCTACTATTGCAGAAAAGATGAAAGTGAAATTCGGCCAACGGGCATCATAGTGGAGATAAAAAAGAGCCACAGTTATACGGATCGTATAAAAAATGATGGACCTCCGTGCAAGATAATCCTTTTTGATAAAGCTGTATATCTTCATTCGTTACAGAGATATTATATTTGCGAGTACGATAAATTCTAACGAATTCTGGGCCTACTTTCGATCGTAGGTGCATAGAAAGCGAACTCAATTATGTCGCTATTATAGTTTTTGCAGAGTATAGCGTAAAAGCGAGCCTTCGAAACGATTCTTTTATTGGTTTCTACGTACCCACAGACTACATACTAAAAAAAAAGGCAGCATTTATGCATAATTAGCTCACCGTACGAGCTACTAAAATCTGAGTTAAAAATTGCTCTAATAGGTAGAAACTTTCGCCTATAACTCGGACAGTGAAATGCAAGATGTGTCGAAGAATGATCACGAGGTTTTCACCCCCCGTCCTTAGATTCCGAAGGATAAGCGATCGCCGTGGTGATGAATTCAAAAAAATCTGCATGTCCGCGTCGTACCGATGCGTTATAGTTCGGCGAACGATAAGCTAGCTTCGCGTTTCATTGGGAGTCCGGGTTCCGTATACCCGAGGCGAAACGATTTCCTCAGGTCGCAGCGTAGAAATAACGCGCGTGCGATAATAATTATTATCGCGGCCTCGGGATATACCTATGTATAAGCTGCGGCGGAGTGAACGTTTCAAAACGGAAACGATAGCCCGCCGGAAGTTGTCTACGTACACCTCTGGTCCCGCCGCTACACACCACCCCCCCCCCTCCCCCTCCCCCTTGCCACTTGGGAAAGTGGGAATAGCGGGAAGCGAAAGAAACACCTTGTGTACACCTATGTAATCTGCACGTGCCGACGTGGTGTGACGTCTACCGCACACCTTCGAAGGTTCGAGCGTTTGGCATCCACCTGCAGCGATATATATATGCGTTTACTTTTACCTTTACTTTTACCCGTACCTTACTCCCGGCTGCATACGAGACGCGCGGTTTTACAGCCGCAGCAGCAGCAGCAGCAGCAACAGCGGCAGAAACCTGAGGGACTTGATGACAGGCGGGCACGCGAAAGCGATATACACGTCCTTCTGGGAAGTAATTTTCACGGCATGGCTTGCTGAAATTCATATCTACGTGTATTGTATGTGTGCAGTGCGATGTCACGATTACAACGATGTAATGACGGTCCTCTGGAGATTTTCGTCCTCCCCCAGCTACCGTTTGTCGCTTCGCTGCAGCATCTATACAGATGAGGGAATTGGAGGGCGCGGACCACGTGGCGGAACGTACACATACGTGATGCGCAAGCTAGCTAAGATGAGTGAAGATAGCGGTCGTTAATCGATTAACGTCTGATTGTGAAATAAAGATACTCACAAATGATGCCTTGATAATGATCATCCTCACCTTGTCGTCGACTTGGGGGTAAAAAATCAATATTTACTGTTTTCGGAGGATTTTGATGTATTCCTCAGTATTTTGAGCTGAATTCGTGTTCCTGGGGTCAAAATAGGTTGAAAAATGTCTTGCAGCAATTTTAAACGTACTTCAATTTTGGCTCAGAAATCAACTTTCTTTTTAAATGGGTTTAATATGCTTTTCTGATGTATTTTGACCTCAGGAATCCGAATCTGAAAGAAAAATTGATCTATCTCTGAAATTGACCGAGTTATCGCCAATTTTCAGCTTTTTGGGGTCAGAAATAAAAAATTGATTTTTTAGTCTATCTAAGTGTAATTGGAGCTCAGGAATCCGAATCCGAAAGAAAAATTGATCTATCTGCAAAAATAACCGAGTTATCCTCATTTTTTCGCATTTTTTGGCATAAATTTGAGGATATCTCGAAGGGAAAAAATCGTAGCTCAATTTGGACAACGGATTCGTGTTCCTGAGGTCAAAATACATAAGAAAAGTGCCATACGATCAATTTTAAAAAATAAAAATTTTTGCCCAAAATTTGAGATTTTTCCAAGGGGTACCCCTTACGATTTTTTCAAATTTTGACCAAAAATTTTTATTTTTCAAAATTGATGAAATGACACTTTTCTTACGTATTTTGACCTCAGGAACACGAATCCGTTGTCCAAATTGAGCTACGATTTTTTCCCTTCGAGATATCCTCAAATTTATGCCAAAAAATGCAAAAAAATGGGGATAACTCGGTCATTTTTGGAGATAGATCAATTTTTCTTTCGGATTCGGATTCCTGAGCTCAAATTACATTAATATAGACTAAAAAATTAATTTTTTATTTTTGACCCGAAAAATCGAAAAATTGGCGATAACTCAGTCAATTTTCTAGATAGATCAATTTTTCTTCCAGATTTTGATTCCTGAGGTCAAAATACGTCAGAAAAGTGCCATACGGTCGATTTTTAGAATACTTAATTTTCGACCCGAAAATCGAAATAATCCAAAAATCCAAATCCCGTAGGTTTTTTTTTCGATTTTGGGGTCAAAGATCAACATTTTTTTCATTGGATTTCGAATACCATTCTTGTGTAATTTGATCTCAGAAATCCGAATCTGTAGGCCTCATCGACCTATCCATAAAATTTATCGAGTTATCGCCAATTTTTCACTCTTCGATACTGCAAAAAAAAAAATGTCGATTTCGGTTCGATATTGAGCCCTCTCAATGGCTATATGAATTTTATATAATGAATCGTCGTTTGAGTTCCATAAATTGTCATCGCCCTGAACAGGTGTGAGCAAATAAATATAGACATCGCATTAATCTCTGAAAATTTCCAATTTCCCTTACCCCCGACGAATACAGGTTTATTCTTGCAAGGATCGGTCGAACACGCGTTGCTTCTGTATATTATATCATAACTTGGGGAAGCACATGTCACCGTTGGGGTTAATTTTTCCCAGTGTGAACCGCGGGTGAGGCAAGGGGAGGTTTTATGTTCATTGTATGTATATATATACTACAGGTATATAATACAGTTACATTAATCGTAGGGGTGGTGTAGGTGGTGGAATTGATTCCCTTGAAATTACCGAAGCCTCGAACCACCACGAACATCGATGGCAGGTGCCAACAATTTTAAATTATCTAGGCTTTGACCCCCAGAAAGTTGTAGACAACCGTGTGTAATGGGTTCAAACCCTGCGGTAGCCATATGCCCGTATACCAATTTTCACGGTGTCAAAGGAAAGGTGAAAAATTGTTGTCCACCGTACGACCGTCTACTTACGGACTTGCCGGGTAACGCGGGAGGAAAAGTCGAATTTCTCACCCCGGTGATACAAATATACGAAATATCGGCAGCATTGATTTCTCGCGGTTTCCTCTCCGCTCGATAAAACTTTCAAACAGACACGGGAAAATCCCGTGGCATGTCGGTAGGCAATCAAATTAACCGTGAAATCAAAACCCTCGCTTAGCCAATTAGGAAGAAGTACGTATACCGCGTAACGTGTCCATTTAACAAAGGGCATTCAGTGAGCTTTCAACGCTTGTGCATTTCGAATAAATCCGAACACATTCACTACACGTTTTGACCCATTAATGCAATATCGCTACGAATTTCATTTCATTACAAAACATCATATCATGATTACACGAACGCGCGTGTATCCCATTATATTGTTTTCCCCGAAATTTATTATATTTTTATTTCATTTTATTAATTTTTTCGCATGCGTTTGCCTCGCGCGCGCGCGCGCGCGCCTATTCCCTAAATAAGAAATATGATGTCAATATCTGAATTCATTTCTGAAATCACGCGGTAATATATATATATACAGCCGAAAATTTATTAGGGTATCACTTTGTATCTGGGAGGCCTGCACGGCCGACACTGCACGTATCCGTATACCTACCTATACGCGTACATGTTTGATAGAAGTAGGTGGAGGGCGGGTGGTTCGAAAATTACGTAGACAGTTATATACGTGTACCGCGTCTACTATAAAAATAACAGATGGTAGCTCGTCACTATTCATTACGTTCAAACAGTTGCTGTGACAGAGTAATATATTCCAATTTAATCTGGCCTTCTATACCTAAATTGATCAGCTACTCGATCATTTGTTCGATTACATAAACCTGCTACATGCACTACCGCGTCATACGCATTACACGGCTACAAATTCTGCCGCAGATACACGCGCGTAACGTAACGTAAGCTTCACACCCTCGCGTCAGATCGGTGGAGAAAAATTTCACACCGCGTCCACTTTTCAATTTAACTATTTCATTTTATTTTGGTGTTGTTTTTTGTTATTTTTTTTTTTTTTTTTTTCACCGCGTCAAATCCCGAGGAACACGTGAATCCGACGGATCTCGTTCGTTACGTCGCACGCATACCTGTATGCAATCAATTAGGGGAATGGCTACCTCCCCGCGTCACGACGTGTGCACCAATCGAACCGGAGATGTAACCGAACTACGTACGTACGTACGTCGAACCTGGAACACGGAGGAATTGGAATCGACGGTAAAAAAAAAAAAAAAAAAATTGTGGAAAAGAAAAAGGAAAGACGCCGTCCGCGTACACCGGACCTGAAATACGTACCGATGGAATGTCGTAACCGTTGGAGTCTACCGGACAATGGGTTACTAGGAAACAGTACAATGACGCGACCGAATCTTTAACATTAATTATACCATGCTCGAGTCGAAGGAGGAGGAGGTGAAGAAGAGAAAAAGGGTTACTGCTGCTGCGGTCCGTCAGAATTGGACATAATTTTCTATTTTTTTTTTTTCTTTCTTTCAATTTTTTCCGTCCGGCTCGATTCACCTACCAGAAAACAGTGGAGTGCGCGCGGGGCTGCAGCTGGATGCTGACGACGATAATCAAAGGTAACGAAGGAATGAACAAAGTGAAAATTATCCCTCCCGCATCGCGGAGGAGAGAGTGATTTTCTTCGGGGTATCATTCGAGTTGAAGAATCGTAGGGAATAGCAGAGGCGGCGTTCGCGTGTCGCGCGAGCGTGTACATTGTCGTACGTACGTACATAGCGAGCGAACGGGATGGATTAAAACGATGAAGACCTCATCAAAACGAATTGCCCTCGCTTAGCGAGCGGGAGGAAGTCGGAAGATCGTCGGAGGCTGCCGGGGAGTCGCGGGAGCAAAAGCAAACCTACGAGCAGAAAACATAAAGTCTTTCATTACGCTAATCACCGGGAGATAGGCGGGGTGGGGTGTGTTTTCACGGTGTTCTAGCCCCGTGGCAGGTATAATCAAGGAGGGAGAGTCACCAGTTACACGCTAAATTCCTCTCTCTCTCTCTCTCTCTCTTTTTCTCTCTCGTACCTCCGATACACGTCCGGAAACACCATCGCCAACATCAGCAGCAGCGGCAGCAGCAGCGGCAGCAGCAGCGGCAGCGGCGGCGGCGGCATCAGCAGCTACCGGTCCGCCAGAGGCTTAACAACTTTATCCTAAATAATTATCTTCCGCACGTACAAAATGCCCATTTGCGAGTCCAATTAAATACAAACTAACGCACCACTACGTTTTGCATTTCGACGCCCGTCAGCCAGCGCACATTGACGGTAACTACAAACTATAGCCCCGAACGAGATCAGAGGATATTCTGCTACGGCCGAACCTCATCATTTTCAGGCAACAATTTCAACTCGATATTTCACCTAACTGAATCCTATATATACGTATAATACCGATAAAAGAGAGGACTTGGTTCTATTTTTTCGTACCAGGCGCTCGGAATTACGTTTCAAATTATTGTCCTCGAATCGTAATTATACTTTATTCGTTCTTTTTTTTTTTTACTGCACAATTTTATTTTCGTCGCGATGAATGAGTCGTGTTATTTTACCGAGGTGTTCGTCACCACGAGGCAAAATTCACCTCCTATATCCGCAGCGTGAACAGCTTTTCGGAGAGTTATCAGAAATGATACGAGTGGCTAATGCATTTATCGCCAGGCGTCGTAACGCTCATGTTATACGTACAGAGGAAACCGGGGTAGAATGAGGCGAGGAAGAGCTGAGGAGAGGATAGACGCTTTCCCCATTTCGCGAGGGTAATTTCATCCCGATCATCTGCGTGGAGAAAAAAAAAAAGTTTTCATTTATATTTTTTTCTCAATGAAAACTGAAAGAAAAAAACTTGATACTGTTTTCAGAAATTCCTCGGTGACTTCAATTTTCGAAATGTAACATACTAGATACACCCATCGCTCGCATACAGTTATACCCGTGCAGCCGGCAAATAAATCTCTCATTGCGGTCCCGACGTAAATCTTATTCCGCGATTCGCTCACGGCAATAATTAGACACGCTTCGAAACTCGGATACGGTTATTAATTTCAAATTCTAAACAGGATGGAGTATCGAGGGCGCTCACATCCACGCATTTTCACCCTGGAAACTCCCTCTTCGCGTAGTTTTCCCTTTTCCGACAAACTCTCCCTTCTTTCTCGCAGATGATACACAGCGAAACAAACGCAGAGAAAATCTCCAATGAAAAATTCGCAAGTTTTTGCTCAAAGCCGCCATCGCAAAGATACGAATACTCGATGCAATCGTGACTTTTATCGGTACGACAGGTGGGGCCGATTTTTACGTTCGGGCTTTTTGAGTCGGACGTCAGCGGAAACGCGAGGATGAAATTTATCGGGAGTAAAGGGAAACAACTACAGTGGAGATCGAAAGCGGTGCACTTAGAATTAGTCAGCTGTCGTTACGGCGGGACGCGCAAATAATCCGCGAAATATAATTTTCGCATCATTCCCCAGCTGTAAATTTCCCCGCGAGTTTCCGCATCTCCTAGTCGCCCGGCCTAGTCGAGGCGTTAATGAGGTTCGGTTTTGATTAGCACCGAGACTGTTTAACGGTTTGATACCTCGCCCGGTAATCGAATCCGGACCTAATCTCTCAAGTTATAACCAAATTATTGCCTCCTCCATGCACTTGGCTCTGCTCTCCGCTATATGTGCTCCGCTCCGCTCCGCTCCGTTCCGTTCCGTTCTGCTCTGCTCTGCTCCGCTCCACACCGAGCCGACCCTACCGATCCTCCTCCTACCCGATTCGACCCTCTCATGCCCCTTTCGATCCAACGCCCGCTGCACTGTGCACCGGTTCGACTAGGTACGCGATGTCACAGCGCCTCTAATTCTCGCCCCGTCGGCTGCACGTTCGGCCCACGTTCTATCCACTGTTCTACAGGTATGGGTATATGTATCCGGACAGGTAAACGTTCCATCCAATCGCACCTATAGTAATAGGTACGCCCGCCGCCATGCTCCCCCAAGATGCAACGGGTAACTGTCAAAATCATCCGACATCCGTTCCGGTCTAATCAGATTTTTGTCCGGGGAAGAGAGAGAGAGAGCTGCCTGGAGGAATCTCGTTTCCTCGCGGCCAAGGGCGTATCCTTGTGACTGAGAAAAATGAACAGCGTTTTCATGATTTGAATTTCTAGCCAATTTTCAGGGGATAACTGGAGTCCTTGCGGCGCGCGTTCTTTTGCAGTTTGGTGGAACGTCGCTACATATTTCCGATCGCGATCGATCAACGTCCGGATAAGATATAGCGTGATTTTACGAAGGCGAAATAAATGGAGAGTGGAGGACCCCGGTAGGTACGGCTGCCATCTTGGATCGATGTGTGGCAAAAAGTGAGGAAAACTGGGACCCCGCGCTGCAGTTTCTACATACGTTATGGGTACATAATACCGTAACATATACGAAGTTATGTAAAATATATACCTAGATACGTACGCATATATATATGTATATGTATGTGTATAAGAATTGCCGAGCGACGTGGCGGTATAAGTGCTCGTCGCATTAGGTTATGGTTTTAAACGCGCCAAATTATACGTTCGCGAACCCGGTTAAAATATTCCAACATCGAAGAGAGAAGGGCAAAATAAATGTTAAGGCATTACAACCGGACGGGCGGGACTCCCGCTGCAACCAACGTTTTATAATATATATATATCTCATCGTATCTATATCTGTATATAAATTTTACATATACTATAGAGCGTAGCAGAATATTTTCTGTGATGTCGCATGTACAGCTCCCGTATAAAACGCCCCACACATACATACATTACATTTTACATGTATAATGATATTCGGCACACATGCGAGAGCCGCACAGGTATAGGATATTACATGTTGTATGTGCAACTTTGCAGCAACAGAAAAAAAGTCACCGACTCGATTGGAGGAAATAAATTCAAGATGGCTGGCTCGACGATAAAATGGCGTTTGGATGTATGTAATGCACCCAGTGAATGTATAATAACGCCGCACGTGCATTAAATATGGAAAAAAAATGAATCGATTAATGCAATAATTGTGACAATTATCACGCAGCGGACAAGAAAGAACAACAATCGATGCACGGGGGTGCGAGGGAAATATT
Organism: Athalia rosae; assembly: GCF_917208135.1. NCBI lineage: Eukaryota > Metazoa > Arthropoda > Insecta > Hymenoptera > Athaliidae > Athalia > Athalia rosae. The sequence goes on along the minus strand of NC_064027.1, from coordinate 6,227,997 downwards.
ACCGCCGGTACAAGTTATCGAGCATGCGGACGTGTTGCTTGAGTTAATAACCGATAACAATGGACGCCTACTGTTAATTTAATTCCTTAAAATTTTTATGGTTCAAACCCGGCAGAAAAGTGGTCCGGGGAAATAGCGGGGGTATATATATAATGCGTATATATACGAAGTTTCGTATGTATACACAGGTATATTATCCAGCGGGATGATCATCGCGCGCGGCGACGAACAAACCCATAGCAAACTACCCATAATTACAAAGTTCTATAGAAAATTGCGTCCATTCGAATCTTAAATGGGCCGCATTGTCTTAGTTATATTTTGTAGTGTGTTATATATATAAAAATGAAAGAGAGTGAAGCTTTCAGCTGAGTTTAGGGAGAAGAAACGGAGCTATACGTGGGCACACGGGCATACGGTGTGTAAACGTGTATGAAACACAACGCGGCGACGACGCGAAGGATCGAGAGTTTGTGAGGCGAAGCTGAAGTGCACCGCGCGCGCGGAGAGCTCAGAAGTTTGATTTATGAGTTTTCGGTTTCGGAGTAAAAAATACGAATTAGTTTTCGGGATGATCGCGCTGAGATAATAGCCCGATTAAGAATCCATCGCGGGTAAACCTTCGAACAGAAATAAGACCGAGTCCAGCTCTAGCTATCCCTGTATATAGATACGTATCCCTTGTGTTCCCCCGGGGCACAGGGAACCAACCGAAACCATATTCGACCTTATCGTATATACATCTATATATATCCATATGACTAACCTACGTCTTTCTCTCTTACTTTTACGTATTTTTATGCACTTTTACACACGCCCCACCTCGTATAGACTTGAATCGTTTCTTTTTACTCCAAGCTACGTCTGAATGTAACATTGATTTTATACGTCATCTTATAACCGAATCGGATCGTTGCGTTTCGAACGAACAATTTCATTGAGCCCGTCCCGCGCAACGGAAATTTTTGGGTGCAATACATTTCGAAAGAAAAGAAAAAAAAAAAATAATCAAAAAAAAAACAACCGTGAAATAATCCACATGCTGTAATATAATTTACTTCAGCATCCCCGTCTCCCCCGGGGTATATAAGCTCGGTTAACCGAACGATCGATAAATCAGAGTTTAACCTGCGATCGATTATTATTTCGGCTACTACAAATTTCAACTTTTATACACATATGTATAATAGATTGAACGTCAATTTTGGATCCTTCTCTGGCTCCCGCACCTCCGTAAAGTCAGTCGTCTGTACACGCACCATATTTCGATGTTGATAAAAATCTTCCAATGAGATAAAAACGAAAGATTGATTAGACGTTGCGTTGTATCGACTATATCTGTTGCCCGGCTCCCGATTATTCGTGATCTGCAAGTTTCTACATGGCACATGCACCGCACGTACATCGAACGCAACTCGCTTCGTACGCGTAAAGTATTTATTATTTGTCTCGATTACGTCGGACGAGTGTTGACTCTGTTATTAAAACGAGGTATTTAGATTTTACGACGGAAGATTGCCCCCCCCGTATATTTAATTCCTCGTTCTACGTGCACATCCGAGACGATCGATGCGACAGTGAGTATTTTTCCCCAGTTGCCTCGACCGACCGCAGCTGCGGCCCGTACGCGATACCGATTTTTGCAAAAATAAAAGAGTCCTTTCTTTCAAAGCGAACGAAAATTATTCGCGGTATCCGATCGGCGTACGTTGAAATAGTTACTCGAATTTGGAGTGACTTTTCGATCGGCCGATCGATGAGGGGGTAAATTTATGCGGTGCGGTGCGGTCGAACATTCGGTTGAAATTAGATTTGATTTATCGATCTGTTCAAAATGTATAGAAAGTATATACACACATACAGGTGAGTGCGTAATATGAGAAAGTAAACTGTTGGGCTTACGAGCTTGTAAAACTGAAGATGCATTTGTGACTGGAGCGTATGTTGCTGCGGCGGCAGAATGTGGTCGGTTGGAATTTTGGAACCGTCTACTTATACGACTCTGAGGACGACGACGCGTCGGAAATATGGAAGGGATTCTCTCCCGAAACGCAGCGGAGCAATTTTGGCAATTACGTAAATCGTCTAATGTACCTTGCGGCTAATGATTTCTCATTACAAGTAATAAATCTCTTCGTGCAGCCCAGATGGGCGGGGGGTGGGACGGGGGGAGGGGGGAGGGGGAGGAGAAACGAGGTGAAGTCTATTCTGCAGCGCTTCTGCTTCTCCTCCGCGCTCTGTTCTTCTTCCTCTTCTTCTTATTCTCCCTCTTCTCTTCGTTCTTCCGACTCTCGGTTCCTCGTATGCCTCGAGGCTTCGCTTGGGACAGACTGCCGTTCATTCGCTATACCGCGAGAGAAGTGGATAAATAAATAAATAAATAATATTTCGAAAAACCGACTCCGCCGGCGTTGTCCGAACCCCCGAACGAACTTATAAACCGCCGCACACGCATAAGCGATGGTGCGAAGGTATAAAATTGAGCTGACCCCCACGGAATACAAAAACTCACAAATTATACATCTTTCGAAGAAAAAATTTACTACTAACGATACACGAGTTAACCCATTACGCCTGATCGATGCAATCATCTCCGGAATGAAATAAATGCAGAAAATTGAGCGGAGTTAAAATTTTTTGGAAAAACGATCCTATAAACATACATACGTATGTACGGGTTGTGATATTTCGAAATTTTTATCCTTTACTCGTACGAAACGTCGACGTCGTTCGGGTGCAACAAGTTACTTTCCGTTATACTCGCGCGTCCGTTCTAAAAATAAAAGATAATCAAAGAAAAAAAAAAAAGGAAACTTTGACACGAAGGAATGGGGAAGAAACTCTTTTATATCAATTATTTCCCGCTCTCGGGATATTATCTTACGACGTAATTACAGTGGCCTTTGTGTTGAAAATAACTGAAATAAATATAATTATCCAAGCAAAGGAGAGAGGAGGCATGGGGTTGGAGAAAAGGGTAGTCGGTGGCGTTCAGTCGAGCCTTAACGCCTTAGCGGAGTTTCGAGTCAGCTCGGAGTCTGTGAGTCGAAGTTGGAGTTGGAGTTGAAGCTACGCGGAAGAAAGAGGGGGAGAAAAAGGGAAGAGAGAAGAGAGAAGAGAGAAAAGGGGGGTTCGATGGGTCGTTTGGGTTGCCCCGATGGCGTTTCTTGTTACATTACCCAGGGCTGATGAAAGCCGCTTTCATTCTCAGATCAATATCTGTTGTTCTCTAATCATACGAGCTGCCAACACTTTTGTAATAATCATTTTCGTTAAAAGGAACCAGTTTTTATGTATAACCGTATTATAGTTATATTATAACGAGCCTAACGCCGCTCGCGATACGCACGAGAATGGAATAAAATTAAAGATATTTCTAACGAAGGAATCGGAACAATATAAAGGCGCTAATTCACCGCTCGTACACCAGGTACGCCTCGCATTATCGGGGACAATTTAATCAATTTATATCCAATCGTTGTAAAATTACTCCATCACCGTGAAGTTCCTCGTGGCTGATTGACAATCGCGCGTCGACGTGTATTAGAGAGAAAAAAGAAAAAAAAAATAAAATAATATGGAAATTACCAGCAGTTTCGAAAAGTTTCTTTTCAGCGCGATAAATATTGCAAAACTGCAGCAAAGATCGAAGGACGTGAGTCCGGCATTGTGAGGCTGTAACTCGGTAAAATTGCATACGGATTAAATATATATAACGTTATAGAGCGAGCGTCATTCACGATACGAGCCACACGTATGTATTACCCATATAACCCCGCTTTAGAAAAGGTCTTGAGAATTGAAAATTATACACACCGTCATAGGTATGTATCACGTGTACGTGAATTTTACCGGCGCCCCATTGTCGCATGCATGTAGCTCTTTTTGTATATTTTTTTTTCTTTCAATTTGTTCTTTTTTTTCGCTGTGAAAGATCGCAGAGGAATTCGATTTATAAAACCGGATTGAAATCACCGTGGAGGCGAGGGAATCATTTAAAAAGTTTCACGGTCTGCGGGCGAAATCTCGGCAAACAAAGGAGCGGAAATTAATCATCGGCGTACACGTACGAATTGGTTATAATTGTAAAGCGGCGACATGTATACACCAAGATATTTGATTACTTCGATTCAACTTCGAATCTTCCGATCAAGCGGATCTCCGTCTGCCCCTACAAGCTGCGATGAATTTAATAAATAATAGGAAAGAGGTAAAAATCGACTCTTCGAAATAAAATGACAAGGAATTTCGGGCGAGTAATCGTTGACGTGCGCGAGAAAAGAAGGTATTGGAAGAAGCGGAAAAAAAAAAAAAAAAATACCAAGGAGAAAAAAGTTGCGGAAAGAGCGTCACGTAGCCAGTAACATATGTAGCTCTAGGCGTGGGTCAGAATTTGAGGGGATCGTTTGACGCCCTTGTGCGTATAAGTCTAAAAATCAATCACACGCGTTGACGCTTCGCCGATCTAAAACAGTGCGCGACGTGTCAATAAAGAATAGCCCGAGCTGACCCTTGTGATCGATGTCTTTTCCGCGGTCCTTCCTGTTTTCTGTATTTCCTGTTCCCCGTTAATATTTCTGCTGTTTTTTTTTTTTTTTTTGTCTCACTGTATAATTTTCTTTATTCCGTTTTTCGTTTTCGAAGATCGATGGCGACCGTGTATTTTTGAGAATTTTCGCAACGCCGAGGCGTCGGCTTTTGTTCAGTTCGGGTAAATATTATGCCTGTATACAGATAGCATTGTACGGAACGTGAAGAAGAAGGGCGCGGAGTGCAGCGTCAAGTACGATAGAAACGAAAGGGGTTGGCCAATCTGATATCGCGTATTCCAAGTGGTTCGCGTTGATTAATGACTCGACGTTCGTTTTTTGTTAATTAGTTGATTGGGAACGCCTACTATGACCTGCAGATTTTGACGAGATACGTCATACTAATTTAATATCAATCACAGCCACCTTTCGACGTGTTCACTCCGCGATATACCCGCGTCTACGTACGTACACGTGCCGCGTACACGTTCGCTCCATTTCGACATTCATTCAATGGTTCGGCCGTAACCGGAACCGCGGTAGTTTCTTTGATTGTTATGTATCGTTATATTTTCATCCGTTTGAAAATGAGAGGGGACTAACGAATCGGAATACGTACAATATTATACTCGACCCGTGATGTATGCGTAGGCACATGCGATACTCGACAATTAAAACAAAGTATCTCGCATTCGCAGCATGTGCAGGAATAAATTTCACCTCTGAGATGTCTGTCGCATGTCTCCGCATACGTTTGACGCCCGAGAAAAACAAAAACGGGGAGAAGGAGGAGCAGAAGAAGAAAATATAATAAGAAATTGGAGGCGAAAGAGTATGTGTAACAATTAGAGCACACGCGGTGGTTTCGAGGTATTTTGCCTTTTATCGGGACCGGCGAATTCCGTGTACCTCCGTCGGTCTTCCTTCGCTCCTCGCAGTGGGTACCGTTACACCTTTATCATATTTCGATGCAACCCATCAAATAATTATTCTATTGCAAGCCAGTTCAAAGGGTTAATTCCACGCGGCTAATGTATTCACCCCTTTTTACTTAAAACGGGGATATTTCGTATGTATTGCCAATTTTGCATTTATACTCCGCACGCCCGTGCGCTATGAATAAATTTATTTCGAATTCATTTCAAATATAACGTCGCCTTTATATCATATTCCGAGTTAGATAGGTCGAGGTATATACGCGACGTATAGGTATATTATATTATACGTAATACACGTACATCGTCGCGATTTTATACGCCACCTACCACGCCACACATTCTAAATTCGCACGGACGTCAAAGCGAAAAACGTACACCGAATTAGAAGAAAAAGCGAAATTCGTCGTTCCGAACATTTTACGTCGACCGAAGTTTGCACGTGGATTCGAACTAGGTACCGATTATAATTTGACGAAAAAACCGCGTTTTTTTTCCTCGTACGCTCTCGAAGCGATAATTGCCGTTGCAAAAGATACTCGATGGGGTTACGAAGAGGGGTGAGATTTCGGGGGGAGGGAAGAGGAGAGGGCGCGTATCAATCAGAGCAGTGTCTTGCCCACGCAAGCTTCAACCCCTGATCTCCTCGTCACCCTCTCCCTCGAATCGCGTCGGTAGAGCGAAGCCAGAGATTCTCTGCGATTCGTATACGTATTGTACATGTATTATACATATACAACGGCGTGTACATACGTAGACGGAGAGCCCGGAACGGGGTGCCATTTATCAACGCGGGGAAAAAGTGCACGTCATCGCGGGCCGCGTAGCCGAAACCCGGATGACTCCGTGAGACGCCTGTCAACAATATTGTCGATGTCCGCAAAAAGGCAACGTTGTACGATATACCCATTTACAAATACATGTACACGCGACGTACGTACGCGGCGTCCGTTACACGGAGGCACGCGTTGCACATCTGAATTTTCCCCAAATATCAACGCGCCGGTAAAACGAAACGGGAGAGCGAAGCGGATCGACACGCCGGCCCTCCAAACCACTTCTCCGACGCGGTTCCAACGACGAAACTCAAAAGTGCGTCGACGAGATTTCTCCTGGTTGAAGAACATCCCTGTCGTCCGCTCGGCAACCCTTCGTCCCTCGGATACCGGAATGTCCGGAGGAGAACGCGCGTTGACTATAGCCGATCGATGAATACATATATGGGGTGATATTCGGAACGGAGATCGAAACAATGACCGTGTGCAGTCATCTTGAGATTCCCCGACGATACGTCGGTAGGTGTATTACCGATCTGAACAGTTTTATCCGGCACTCGGGGCCATCGACTTTCCCCTCTCGGGGCTACCGACGCGTCCCGCGTCCCGCACGTAAACGGGGAAACCTCCTCCTCCTGTCACAGACAATGACAATTAGCGGGCTCGTTCATCACCCGTCCGACACCTCCCTTCGCCCTTTACCCCCTGACACCGGCTTCCATCTCTTCTCCGTTCACATTTTCCTCCGCGTGTCGCCCACCCCCCGGTGTGTGTGTGTGGGTGGGTACCGCGTCCCTGTGTGCGTACAAGTCTGCAGGAGGGTCTGAGGTGTACGCGACATCGTCCAGATTGTTACTTCCGCTTTCGAGGGGGCCCTCCGTCCGGGGCAGAGAGATAGTTTTCAACTCCTTTGAGGAGTTGGATTGGCCAATATACGCGACAGACTATGACGCCCCTTCCGTAAACTTAGTCAATCTGCAGGTCTCCGCGGACCCAGCAATGCCTTTTAACGGTTCCGACCTTCCGGTTATTATTATCATTATACCTTCCATAGCAAAACCCACAGCCGATCACCCGATGACGAAAACATCTTCGAGACTTGGACCGGGATACCGACGATACTTTTGCCTCATTCCCCTCGAACTCCCCGCGAACGCGCGAACTCTCCGAGGTGGTTTTTGCCCGATCCGAAGCCTCGGCAATGTTTTTTTTTTTTCCAGTAGCAAAAAATCTGGATCCAAAAACCAGAGCGGAGATATGGCCACCCCTGCAACGCGATCGCGCTACATCTGCTTGTTTTATTAATTTTCTTTCTTTGTCCGGAGACGCGTTACCCCGCACCCTTCGCGAGACAATATAACTAGTTGAAAAATATCGTTGAACTAGAAACAAGGAGGCGCTTTGATCCCGCGCTCCGTAACAACGATCCACGGGTTTTCGGGGTTTCGTACGCGGGGGCATCAAGAACGCGACGAGGTTGCCGCTGCGACTCGCATGCCGCGTACCTTACGCTATCCGTCTCTCGGGTATTCCCTGTCTACGCTTGTACGTAAGTATACGCGTGTACCACCCGGGACGCATACTTCGGACAAGAAATTTTTCTCAACGCTCCCGTGTCCTCGTTATACGTATGTATGTATGTATGTGTGTTTAACCCGAGGCTCTCGTGTGGTCTCGGATGCCTTCCGCTACTCAAAGACATTCTCTCCGCGTCAACCATCCGCCGCCCACCTCCGATTCCACCTTCGACCTCGACCTACCCCCGATTAACCGCGACCCCCCCCCCCCCACCCCACCCCACCCCACCCCGCGAAGGATTCGCCGCGGCATCCGGAGCTCAGCTTCCCGTCCGCTCGTTTCAAAGGAGCGAAACGAAACGAGAGAAGGAAGAACGGTAGTCCGGTCGAACGGCGCTCCTCCCCCGGCGAATAAGGCGATAAATTAACTCCGAAGGAGTGTCCGGTGTTTCCTTTCGTTAGCGGTGCCCTAATGTCTTCGGCCTACCGATGTGCGGTAGCGCCGGGCGAAAACCGCAGACCGCAAACCGCGCTCGCTCCCGTGACCCACGCACGAAACGGAACGGTAACGCGACTTAACCGAGTAGGTAACCGAAGTACCTACCTAAATGTGTTGATACGATTTACAACTGTCCTGTAATACGCGTCGTAACATTCACGGATGACAGGTGGGGAACACCGGAGGGGAATCCTCTGGGGTTACGCGTCGTGGGATTATGGAAACCGCGCTCACGCTCCCATTCGACAAGCTGCACCGTCTGACCGCACCGCGATTTTACCACTGCGGACGTTGTTGTGAGCCCGCGCGGTACCCGTCGCGCTCCCTTGATCGGTAAACGGAGCGATGGAAACGTCGGCGTATCCGATTTCTCATTTTTTTGAAGGATGAAGATCCGAACGACGACTGAGCCGCGAATGGACGGTGTAAGAATTTCGGTTGAAATATTTCAGCGCCGTTGGAAAGGAGAAGCAGCGGGGCGAGAGCGAGCGTTGGATTTTTATTAGCTCGTATAAAGTTCTCGGTTGAAAGAAGGTTTTCGTTTCGCGAGGGTTTTAAGTCCTTAATATATCGAGTGGGGTTAGGTGTTAAATCAAACAATGTACTGCAATTATATCTCAAAGTCGGTGCTCATAAAGCAAAAGTTATAGCTTTTCCGTAGATTCGCGCTCTCGCCCCTAATAATGGATAAAACGATCATAAATTCGTTGGAGGGGCTTTTTGGCCTCTTAGGAAATATTAATTAAAATGTAATTGTTCCGAACGGAGTTGAGGAAGGAAGAAGGAAGAAGGGGTATTCGCGTTCCTTGGTTTCGCGCTACTGCTACTTAGATCTTTGCCAGACCAGCGGCTCTTTGTTTTCCCATTTGATAACTTACGCTCTCGTAGACTTTACGTTTGGAATTAATTAGCTGGCTTAATTTCAAATTTCGTATTACCGACATACAACAAAACCGCTCGTCACTCTCAGTCGTAAGAAGAACGATATCGCGACATCGGCATTCGGTGTATCAATCTCTACCGATCGCCTCTTCCAACATTTCGTCGACTGATAGATGTGGAGTGCGAGAGCCGCGTTGCAAACGTTGTTGAGAATCGAGCGACCGGTCGGAGGCGGGTATCGGGTGACGGGTACCCCGTCGACTCTGGCGGTCGACCAACGGCAGGACGGACGGACGAACGGACGTCGAGTTTCAATATAGCGAAATCTGTTGACCGGCAGTCACCACGGTTCCCGAACGAGAGTGGACAACGCCGTTGCGCGTACCCAATTACACTGCAGTTCAAACGGATGCAAATCCCGAGAATAAGCTTTATTTGTTGTGCAAATTAGCCACATATTGGAGTTCGAACGGTGATGTTGTTGCTTCCGCCGTATATATATATATATATATATACGTATGGTATAAACTATACGCCGTGAACCAACAATCGATATGGCTTATTTTGTCCACCTACGTACGTACATATACCTCCGACGGCGAATATTCACCGTATAACGAAATATCCGCATCGCTAATTCCCATCGATCTATCACACCTTTCTGTACGCGGTACCGAAATCACCATATAATCGTCCGTATGCGTATACCTTTTAATATCCTCTTTGAAAGCCCCCACGTAAATAGGAAGGGCCGTAGGAAGAAGGGTCGATAGGAATCAATAAAAAAATTTTTACCCACTTATTCGTTGTATTTCCCTCGCGTTTAACTGCGAATATAATACCGCGGCAGCTACGCGTTATATTTCCGTCGTGTAAAAGCGGAGGTCCGAAGGTCTCCAGGGCTCGATCTATCCCCGGGGGTGTAAGGGGGACGTTCTTCCGCAGTCTCTTTACTATCCTAAACTCGCCCCTCCTCAGCCGCGAGATAGCCCCTGACCCAGGGCTATCCTTCACGGTCATCGAACTCCTACGCTCAACTCCCTCGGGATCTCTTAGTCAAGATACCGGAGTAAATGTTTACTCCGAACTCTTAGGTATAAGTATACCACCGCTGGCCGCTAACCGCGGCTCTTAAAAATGATCCTCGCGCCTCGTACGGTCAAAGTTGATCCTCGTCCTTCTGAAAAAAATACACACATTTACAAAAAGAGGTAAAATCCTACTTCTTCCCACGGGTACTCGAAGAAAGTCCGCGCGACGAATCCCGCAAAGTGGAGGTGGGTAGTCGGAAATCTCTGGGACTTTATTCGAATCGGGGTTGCGACTTTACCCGACTCGCGACTCGTTCGACTTGAGTCGGGTAAAGATCAAAGCGAACGTGAGCCACAGAGCCCGGCACGAAGCTTCCGTATAATTACCACCGGGAGTATTTGCATATTGATTGAAGAATGTGTCGGTGGCACTCGACTACCCGCTCTATGCTTCTACTCGCAGCTGTCCCCCGGTTCGGGAACAGATTTATCAACGCCTCCGCCTCGCAAATTCATTTGTTTCAACTTTTCGATCATTGATGTGTGCGCGCGCCCGTACACCCCCTTCTCCCGTTGCGATACGAGAGTAATTTGGAGCACGTGGAGAGCGAAGACCCCGAGAGGTGCGGAAAAATTCCCATATTTCATCGCCGATTCGTTCGCTGGGTATATATATGAAAAATGAAAGTTGACGAAACACGCGTATATGCGAAAAATATCGAACTCTTTCAGTGAGACCTTGCCAAGTTTTAACGCACGTATTAACTGAAACTCCGAAAGTAATTATGCGAACGCGAACGCTCAATTAAACGGCGAAAAAGGATCCCTTCTGTGTCACGCGCGTTTCAACGATTTATAAAATTCAAAGCGAAAAAAGAAATAAATACGATCACGCGCACGCACATCTTCGAAACGAATGATAAGCGACGATCTTCGTTCGGCATTCGTACGATCGCTCCTCCTCGTACGTCGTACGGGTTCGACGATATTTCATCGCGCGATATCGTGATTATAATAATTATCGCACAATATTCACATGTTAAATAAAAGTTGGGGTTATCGAACAACGGGCGCGGCTGTGATATATCCGTATAAAGCTGAAACATGAACGGCAGCGGGAAACAGCGGCCCCACTTCTCCCTATCCCACTTCGATCCTTACGCACGGGGTGAGTGCGTAACAGCTAACATATGAACGTCGAGTGAGTCGACGGAATTCGCGTCGATTCAAATTCAATGCTGTGCGGGCGAAATCGGTGCTGCGGATTTAAAAAAAAAAGAAAAGAAAAGAAAAGAAAACTTTGTTAAAAAAAAATATATATATATACATATACGAGGAAGAAAGCAACAATGGTGCAAGTGCAAGTCATTCAGTAAACGACCGGGAATTGTTAAAACACCCCCGGAGCTATTTTCATCTCTGCCTACACCAGAGGCTCGACTCTCGGGTAGGGTTCACCCCCGGGGAAGGGTGGAATTCCGTTCGGACTTCGGTTCGAACGGACGACCAGAAAACGTCAGCGGAAAGCCAATGTCACCCGAAATCATCGCTGCCATATCGTCGTCGGACGCCGATTTTAATTGCCACGACGCTGTTGGGGTATGCGATTTTCGACTGTAGCGATAAATCAATGCCAATGAGCGAAATTTTCAAAAAAGGATCGCTCACGACCCTTATTTGTATTTTGAATCCCAGCAAGGTCTTTGGGTTCCACCAATGAATTCATATTGCGTGAAGATTTTGTAATTCCCTTTTCTACCTTCGCGCAGGGAAGAATATTTTCTACGCAAGTTTCAGACGTAGGTATATGTATAGGTAAAAAGGGAGGAGATTCCGGGGTGTTGAAGCAGGTGGCGAGATGAAGTTGGAGAACGGGGAACCGAACCGCGTCACCGCGTCGTCGAGGATCTCTCGCTTGCACCGGGGATCGCGAAGACGCGATGCAGAAGCTTTTGTCTCAAAGCAGGCAGCGGCGACGTCAGTAGTGGCGCGGCCATCTTGGGTGCACTTCAATTGTTTCAACCTTAATTGGAACTGCGAACCATCCTATGCTATAACTAACAGCTACCGCTGCAGCACTACTGTAGCAGCGGAGTTGCTCCTTTGTTTTATGCACGGTCGTATTATATATACGTGATGATTCTGAAGGGGATTTAGATTTTTTTTTTTTTTGTTCAGTTTTTTTCTTTTTTCCTTTTTCTGGTTTTGAAGTTGAAAATTCGGCACACTTCAAATATTGCGGTATGGCCAATATTACGAACCGCTGGGGGTGGGTGGTAAGCGTGTACGGTAACTAAACTCGTGAAAAAAACAATCGGACGGAAAGAAAAAATCAACGTCGAAGAATCACCGCGCCGTATTATTGGCGAATAATAACTTCCTGGCAATCTTAACGGCGGAAAAAGCTTCTCCGCATGAGGAACCATCCCCCCGCCCCCCACCCCTGCAACGCCACCGTGCCTTTACGAGAAATAATCCCGTTTTATATGCATATACGATTTGACGCGTAAAGCCATGATTTTTCCAGCGGGGTTGCTCCATGCATATGTGAGGGTTACCGTACCACCCGTGCGGAAAAGAAGAACGCGGGAGAGGGATCATATTTGAGAAAGGGAAAAAGAAGGTGCTGCTTTCTTTACGGTTATTACGCGTAGGGGGGGGTGACCCTAAGTTGCAGGCTTCCAGGGGCGACGTGCGTAGTCCTTTTCCAGACCGCGTCCTTGATCCTTGATATATCCTGTCTGCGCGTAACACCTCGCAGCTTAGAAAAAAAAAAAAAAACTCTCGCGCTATTTACTTCCCTAATTTTTTGGTCGTCGATTCAAAAAAATAGAAAAAAAAAATTAAAATACCGCGCCTCCTCACCTTTCAGCGAGTGAGGAGAGTTTTTTTTTTTTTTTTTTTTTTCTTCCAACGGACGGTTGTCGCAGAAACGTAGACCCGGAAAGGGTGAGTTTTCCGTAGGTGAATTTAAGGGGGGGGGGGAGGGGGGAGGGGGGTAAAGAGGGTTCCGGGTGACTTAGGAAGCGACCCACGTCATAACATCCGAGACTTAGCCGACAGTCCCTAATCTCAGCGAGTCTTAGACAACACGGCGTCGTAGACACCCCCGCATCTTATCTCGGGGGCCAGGGCGTGCACGGCGGCGAGTTTCAACGTCGGACAGTTTGCCGGCGCTAATGAGCTGGCAAGATAATTAGCATTATGTTAATGTGTGACGTGCCGTGGATCCGCGAGGTAACCTGACATAGGTAACCCAACCTCACCTAATCTAACCCACCCCGAAAGCTCCGCTAGAACCTCCGGTCTGCCTGTCTAATGTTTGTGTCTAATGTTTGGACAATCTTATAACACACCCCGTGCCGCTCCGAAGCTGGTCGCCTCCCAGCGTCTATACCTCCTTATTTCCCATGCGCCCACCTACGCGGAACGGACGATACGCTTCGCGTGTAGGTATAGGTCTTACCTTCCCTACCTTGTATCTATATGAGCGTATACATGTATAATGGGCAAAGAGGGACTCGCCCGACGATCTCCGCGCCAAGTTTCCAAGTCAGTAGCAGCGGCGGCGGCAGCGGCAGCGGGAACGGCAGCGTTACCAGGAGTAGGAGTAGTACGCCCACCAAGCCATACATATTCCCAAGACTTGCCGCTAACTTCGGTTAGACTTGCGACGGACTTACAGGGTACAACGTTTGACGAGTAGTCAGCCAGTTTTGACAGTTTTGGGACGGAATCGGACGTCCGGTGAACTATATCGAGCCGTTGTTTGACTTGTGTGCTTACAACGAGCGAACGCGCACACCCGCCGGAGGGGCGAGCTTTCGAGGGGGATCTCGGCACGATCGGTCCAACTTGGAACTCTCGGTATACTCGGAAATGAGAAGAGTGAAAAGGAATTCGCGCAGTCGGCGATTATTTTTGACGTTTAGAACCGATGGGTAATTCATCGAACTACGTGCAACGGCAGAAAATGGAATATTATCGGCTCGCCGATATAACGCGTACCCGTAGCGCGGTACACCCGGAGGAAGCGAAGCCGGGCCACTTACTACTACTGTACGGCATATTATACCCATACGTATACGTATACACGTGCAGTATACCGATGTAACTAGCCTCGCTAATTAATTAATCATTCGCGCACAAGTTAGGCTGCACCTAGCCAGAAGCCTTGCGAAAGTTCACTTCGAAGTTACGTATCTTCGTGTATTGTCGACGTTAGGTAGAGTAGAGGTACCCCGCCACCGCTGGAAGAGGAGGACGGGGACGAGCCGAGGTGTTAGGTGTCCTACACAGCCGCTCCTCCTACCCCTTATACCTTCTCCGCCGCACTCGCCTTTCATTATCTTGATTAATTGACCGATGGTCGTCTTAGAGCAACCGTATTATACCTATATACTCACACGGTAATAACAACCCTTAGATACGTATACGCGCAAGAATTATCTCGAAAATCCGAAACTAAAGCCCCCCGTATGTACAGCGTAACCGTTATATATAAACTTCGGAAATCAAGATTCGGTGAATATTATTATACGGTTATAACGACCTCGCAGAGCGCACATTTGATTATTATTCGCGTAGAAAAAAATCGCTCGAATTTTGGTTTTTCTTTTTCTTTATGTTTTTTTTTTTTTTTTTTTCTCCGTCAACTCGAAGCTGCGTAGACGGATCGAAAACCCTTATGAAAAATAAAACGGATACACATACCCAACGTGAACGGGTTTTTGTACGGAGAGTAAAGATGACTCCTGGTCAATGCTATCTGCGATTATATCGTGGTCAAATATCCCCTTTTGCGCGGGGAGGGGGGGTGGGGGGGGGGGGGGTGGGGTGGGTGGAGAAGCGAGCGGGGGAATTTATATGAACTCTTTTCCGAAGGTGGACCGTTGGATCGGTGATAGGGGCGAGTGGTGTTTGCCTACTTAGTTTCTCTTCCACTGTGTACAAGTCCCCTAATGCAGACGAGGGACCTCCTTCGTTTGGTTCCGTATCCGAGGTCCTTATATCCGCGACCGCGTACTCGACCGCCGCTTCATTCTTTTCCTTTTCAATTAATCAAGCGCTCCATTTTCAACCGATATCTCCTCACCGGGTAATTTCTCATCTTTCAATCCACCCCTCCCCCCCCCCCCCCCCCCCCCGCCGGTATCGCCGGATCTGCGCGCTCCACCGCTCCGTTTGTATATCCGTTGGATCGAACTTTTTATCTTACCGAGCCGTGTGTGCTTCGCGAGAGTAGATTTTGCCCCTGCACGGATACGATTGTCCCGCGGAATCGAGAGGAGACAAAAATCACGGATTCCTTCGACCGCGGGCAGACTTGAAACCCGAGCGGCAGACGCGGAGGGACGTCGACTTTTGTCTTTCTGAAAATAGGTGGTGCAGAATCGTTGAAAGTTTTGCATCGTCGAAAAACAAAATAATGAAGGGCGGCAGCGGGGGGAAGAGAGGTAAGAACTGTTTCTGTTCGCAGGTATGGGATCGTTTGTATTAACATCGTTTACAGTAGACAAAAGCACGGGAAAAGTTGTTCGTACAGTTCTCTGACTCCCTGACTAGCGCACCGTTCCCGGGGTTCCGACGCCTTCGCGTCGAGCGGTTGAACCGGTAACAAAGAACCACCCAGGTATATCGGGCACGTCTTAATTTAAAGTTAAAATTAATTTCTTCCCAACGTTTGAAGAATCGAGTGAGAAGCTGCAGATTCTCGATTCTCGTGTAATCGACCCTCACATTGCGGACCCAACTGTTGAGATTTAACCGCCTGCTCCACCTCGATATCCACGAATTTACTATCGATTTCGGGGGAGGTTCGCCTTTTGTTTCCGGTTCAAACTGTCCCGCATGTCGTCGTCTCGAAATTCTTCGATAATTATTTGCGGACAGTCAAATGAATTTTTCTTTCAAAAGAAATTCATTCGCTTCGTTATAATTATCGTGATGATTTTTTTTTTTTTTTCACGCAGGATGCAGCCCATTTATACTCTCGTTACCTACTTTTCTCGATCAAATAAAGTTGGGGAAAACGTAAAGTACATTTCAGGCGTGAGATGGTATATATATAGGGGGGTATACTGATTAAAAGAAAACAGTAAAGTTTTCGTCTGTTAATTATGTCACCCGATTTGAAAAATATTTACACCAAAACCAGGGCGAGGGTATATAGGTTATATACGTACATACAAAGAGGAAAGGTGGGTATGTATAGTACATAGTCGGAAAGAGAATGGAAAGGGAGAGTGGAGTTTATGACTGAGAAAATCCTTGCGCGAGTCGGGTGGCCAAATTAAAAATCTCAAAGGGACTCGATATAATTAAATCGCGATAATGACGCAAAGAGTATCGCCACCCCCTACAAACCCCAGAAAACTCTCGACGACGAAAGCGAGTGGGTTCCGCGGTACGGGCGCCCGTCCGTTTGACTGTTAAATTTTGTTAACGTTTGTACGTATAACTTCCCCCCTCCCCCACGGCTTCGGTATCCCCGATTTTTCCCAGGTCCACGAATCTTATCGATAGGATCGAACGAGCTTACGAGCAATCGTCGCCGTACACACGCGGTCATGGTAAAACGGACGCACTTTTCCAGCCGTCAAAACGCATCGCGTGCAAAATAGCGGGAGCTTTTTTTCAAGACGCGTAAAGCACTTTTCTCCATCCGCGCGCGCTCGATGAAGCGGTGAAAATTTTCGATTCGGTTCGGTACAGAAGTTAACCGCGTTGAAATCGCTCGGCGGTTATACTTAGCGGTGGGTATACTGTAGGGGGCGAAGAACTCCATGCATGCAAATGGTATGCAAACAAGATACATTTGTCTACGGGTCCTTGGGCCTGGATATAGAGGAGTGCGGTTCCCCACCAGCGGCAGCGGCAGCGGCACCGGCACCGCCAACACCACTTATAAAATATACTCGGAATTATTCGAGTGTTGGTGGGAGTTTTTCTATACGTACGGTAGACGACGCGTCCTCTACACCCTGACTCGGTCTGAGGCTGCGAGGCTTGCATCGGAGAGAACAGTGCGGTTGAGTGCGTCGCCCGCAACGCCGTCACCCCATTTACAATATATCCGTATAAGCAGTTTTATAGATCGATTATAGACTCCACTTATGATTGGAACTATTTGCATGAGGCATGAGGTATATAGGCGGGGCGTTCGTATAACCATGAATCATAAGTCAGCGTTACTGCCGGGCGCGTACCGCGGTCTTGCGGTTAACAACGATAACCGTTCGATGCCGTTCTCCACCCTAGTTCAATTATTTCAAGGGTAAGAGAGGAGAAGAAAGAGATTAGGGAAAAAATGTATGGTAAAATCGTTCTTCGTGCCTATCGAAATTCTTTCAAAATTTGATACTCCCGATTCTCGTTGATTTCGGCGCCTGCGTGTTTTTTTTTTTTTTTGCTTTTTTATTTTTCTAATTCAATAACCATTTTTTTTTCTCTTTTATAACGATTTCGATAGCGATGAAATGAAAACAATTCAAGAACCCGCGATAACATCTGCACACCGGAGTCGGAAAATATACATCATATATATTCCATAATACCCTTGAAGAAGAAAAAAAAAAAAAAAAAGACTCTGTCTTCGGGCTCATGATTGATTAACTTTTTTCCTTTTATTTTATTTTTTTTTTTTGTTATTTTTTTGTCGCGATGAAAAATGTAATTATAATTTTTATTCATTAATGTTTGAGGGCCCGAGAGACCGTCTCCTTGTACAAAGGGATGGGGAAGATGGTTTCGTTTGATTGCCTATTTGGAGTCAGTCGCTTGTGGTTTTAAGATATCATTCTTTTCTCAGGCTTAAAGCAGCTACATGAAGAAAAAATAAATTATGATCGAACGAAACTTGCGCAGATTATTTCGCACTTTTTGTAAATGGTTACGCGCGAAGGATGAAAAAAAAAAAAAACATAGAGACGCGTAATATAACACTTTGGATTATTTTTATATACACACGTATTGTATACGAGTTACGACGCGGTCGGAAAATTTTACGATTGACACAAGTCACTTAATGACTTCGCGTCCGTCGCATTAGGAGTCGTGTTATATACGCGATATCTGAACTACCCTTCGCGAAGCAGTCCCGTGGCATTCAAAGTCGAAAGTCTTATCTTTTCGAACCTCCAAGTCGCCGCAGTCATCCATCTTGTAATTAGTTCCGATCGCGTTATTCTTTTATCCACATCACCTTGACGAATGAGAAAAATTACCGATCTCACGTACCTACGCTTCTATGCGACGATGATTTCCTCTTCTCCAAACGTGAAGTAATTTTCTCTTCTTTTCTTCGGGATATACTTGTATCGCTGCACACATTATGTGCGACTCAAAGTCTCAAAAGTGTTCCGCATTTCCGGTCGCAGGGTACGGCTAAATTTCATTTGCTACTTTTTCTTTTTTTACTTGTTTTTTTTTTTTTTTTTTTCGTTTCAGTTTCCCATCCAGAAACGCTGGGGCTGAGCGCCTTGAGATCGCATCAATCAATTCAAATCAGCTAACCATCGCCCGTTGCACATACATCTATACTCTGTCCACAAAAGTACATACATTTATATATATGTACAGCGTTATGTGGAGGGAATCGGTACATAGTTTCTTACATATACTCAGCCGTAGAGCTGCCGCGCGTCAAATTCTGTATTCGTTAACGATGAGTTCCTTCGACAAGCAATAACTTTAAACCGAATCGAACCCCGGAGACATCCGGGAGTGGCTTATTTGCATACCGTCATCCCCTAGCTCGGCTCGTCGCCCTTCGCCCTCCTCCGCACCACGACGAAAGGTCCGGACGGGCGCCGCGTCATTCCAAGTCGCCTGCTCAACATAAGGCGTCCCACCCCTTCCACCCTTCCACCCTTCCACCCCCCGCCCCCCTCCCCCGCCCTCCTCCTCCCCCACCACATCCAACGATCGTTTAGCACTTTGGCGTAATTTTTTTTCCACCCCGTACGATATTTGCATAGCCGCGAGCGAGCTACCCACCAACCAACACACGGTATACGGAGGCCGACCAACTCCCTGTTTTGAACCCTCAGACCAAAATCGATGTCATCTAATCGAACCAAAACACTTGCCTCTAATTATTATTTTTTTTTTTTTCTCCTCTCTCTTTTTCTCATCCAATATCTTCCAACAACAATAAACGGCCACAGTTTCGGACGGGGTAGTCGATCGATCGAACAGAGTCGAAACGTTGTGAGATTTCGAGACGACGGTTTACCGATGCGAATGTAGAGAGTGATCGAAGATGTATGTTTTTTTTTGTATTGAGGACGTTGGTCTTTTTTCGCTCCTTCTTTGGGTATTTTTTCATCTCGCGTTCGCATGTATACCGGAAGCGCGCGGCTCGATCCGAACTCCGAAGACCCATATTGATGGGGGCATCCCCGAGGCTCTTCCATGGTTTAGTGCGAACATTACTTTGAGGATAACACTCCGGAATAAAAACCTTTATATCCTCACTTCGCCAGAGCCACTTTTACTCTAGGTATTTCCGAACAGAGTAACGTAACGGGAGCTCGCAGGAGTCCCTGGAATATTGATGAGAGTTACCCTACCCCCGCCCCCCCCCGTCTTCGAGCCATTTTTACTTGCACTCCGAACATTCTTTCGTTGAAAGAAAAACAAAAAAAAAAAAAAACATTCATCGCATCGATCATCGACGAATTGAAAAATTTGGCGATATCACCGCGTGGTATCGTAACTGGCGAAATTATTATACCTACGAAGCTGATTTTTTAGGTCGCCAATTTGTTAGCAGAGGAAGTTCAAAGTCCATAAAAAAATCGAGGTGGTTCCGTTTGTTTGAACTTCGCGTGTGGAGTCACCTAGGAGCTGACGGTGCAACACGACGCGATGCACCGACGTCTGAACTTGAGTCCGGTCGATAAATGCAACCCGAACGACCTAGGAAGACTTGAATTGTGCCGAAAAATGGGAAAAAAATAAATAAATTCAGCTCATTGTCGCCACGATATGATAGATATTTGTTTTTTTTTTTTTTTTTGTTTTTAGGACTAAACCGAATGATAATAATTGCATTTGGAGTGCGAAATATTTCTTATTTTGTAATTTGATGAAAAAGAAATAAGGGAAAACGGTTGAAAAATTTTTGCTAGGTGACAAATAAATTTTCAAGTGTTCCGAAATTCGGCCTGCACGTATCGCGCCGGTTTGAGTGCGATTAAGATATCTGGATGATGGTGTTTAGATCGCAGATAATCGCGAATTGGTTAAATTTCGACGATAGGATTGAGAGTTTGGAGTGCAGATTGTGGTGTAGAATGGAGCCATAACTGGAATCAGATTCATATTTACCGGTCAAACATTAGTCTGCAAGGGAGAGACGTCGTCGGGCGCGAGTAGAGCGAATGACTGGCTTTGAAAGCGTTGATAAAAGTATATAACCGCGGAGACGCGCGTCCGTTCCGCTCACACCTCCGGAGCGAGCGAACAAAAGCGATCTCATTCCCATCTCAATCTATATTCGCACGTCCAACACACTCGAGATTATGAATGCGTGGCTCTAATGAAACGGGGAAAGCGTCTCTGCCTTTACACTCAGCCACCTCTGCCTCTGCCTCTGCCTCGGCCTCAACTCAACCCGTCCAAGGTAAACAAGACCGACGTCGGAGGCGTCAGGAGTGCCGGGATACCGTCCCTACCGTACGCTACACTTTCGCACCTACGTCACTTTTACTCCCTCAAAGGGACGGAAAATCGGACCGAGGAACGAAAGGGTTTTTTTCCACAGAGTCCGACGAAAATTTCTCCAATTTTTGTCTCGCTTTTTTTTTTTTTTTTTTTCTTCTCTCTTTGTCAGGCGAATTATATTTCATTCCCCGTTTATACGAAACATACATCACCTGTAGTTAATATATGGAGCGTGCAAAAAATTTATGAAAGTAGAATATATCCATACATTTTTTTTTTTTTCTCTTCTTTCTTTTTCGCTGGCAAATATTTGCGGAGAGTCGCTGAAAGCTCAGTACTCGACTCTCTAAACTTTTCGCGGATGGAGGGAAAAAAAAAAAATTGATTGCCTCATTGTTTATACTCGCGTTCTGCCTTAGGAATTGAGAGGAGTAAAAAAAAATTTAATTTTTTACTCTAAACGTTAATTTTTAACAACAAATGCCGCGGTGAGTAATCCTTGCCATTTTTTCTCACGTGTATATTCCGCTAACTTTGTTTAGATTTTGTCGCTCGTTCGGATTTTAGCGGCGAAGCTATGATTCTGCTGCAGAAAGGTCTAACCTCCGTCGAAACGAGATAATCTTCCAAATTTTCAAAGTACATCAAGTTGTTTGTAAAACCTCGAGATAATTTAAGCTTTTTTTTTTTGTTGAATTTGTATCAAGTTTTTGCAATGGACAATCGAACGATTCAATTAGATTCCAATAACTATCGTCGTATCGTCGATGTGCAATTTCGCGAAACTTCCGAAAATCTTGAAACACGGAGAGTCCTGCGATTCGGAAAAAAAAAACTGAAAAAAAAAACCACAACCGCGAATTACAGTAGCCTGGAAAAAAAACAAGGATAAGGACGGTACGTACGTTTCCCCGACGTCTCCGTAGTCTAGAGAGATCCTATTTGACGTATATACTATACGGTCGCGTGGGAGGTAAGGTAGACGTATTCGAAGGTAGATAGGATATATGGGTAGGTTATAGCTACAGGGGTGCCGGAGGTTGGGTACTCGGGTAAGAGGGTTGGATTCAGGGGGACGTGGGAAAGGGGGGGGAGGCACGAGACGAGTCGGAATGGTGGACGTGGAGGAAACGACCGAGGAGGACTGCGGACGATTTCGAAGCTGCAGGGTGGGGCTGGGGGGTGGCGAGGTGAACCGTGGAAGGAGGGAAGAGGGACCGCGGAGAGAAACGGGGGAAGCGATGGGCTATAGACGGTATGTATAGGAGGGAACACAAGAGGAGAAGCGTCGGCTGAGCGGGGGGAGGAGAAGGAGAAATAGCGAGCGGGAGAAGAGAGGAAAGGAAAGGAGACGACGCGGAGCAGTGGTGAAGACGAAAGGACGTCGGTGGGTGGTTTGGTTCGCGGAGGGTCAGGGGATGAAGAGGAAGGAAGAGGGAGGGAAGGAACGCCGTCGGGTCGATCCAGGCCCCCGGGCACTCGCACTCCACTCCGAGGCACTCCGCGGAGCCACTCCGAGATCTGTATTCTCTCCATTCTGCTACGGCTCACCGTTGCGAAACTCCCCCTCCCCCCCCCCCCCCTCCGCCGCCCTCCCCCTCACCGCCGCAACCTCCACCCTCGAACTAACAACCCGTTCCAACTGAAACCGTATGAAACTATACCTCGTGTGTAGGTGAAACTATACCGAATACGTGCATGTGTACGTGTACCTGAATGTATGTAAACGCCGTGCGACTAAATATATATACAACCGACTGCATGCTGTTTGAAGCTTTCAGTTCCCCTCATTTCTGAGACCGCGTTACATAGCTAGACACCAGCTGCAAAGATGCTTCTAAGAAATAATAAAAGGGAACGAAAGTAAAAAAGCTTCAAAGGAAGCGGAGATCCAGAACCGCATTTCTCACACGGTCTCTCGAGCACCTTTAAAAATCCCCCGGCATCGGCTTCGGGTTCGGCGAGCGCGCGTACGTAGAAGAAGAAGCGCGGGGCATTCGCGGGGGGGAGGGATGAAAATCCGCCATTTTGGAACCGGGAAAATGACTCTCCGTTTTCCATTTCCATTCTTCAGCTCAAGGAATGTCACCGTTGACCCGCCGCGAGAGATTCGCGAATCTATACGATTCCCGCGGGGGTGCCAGGGCGTTGCTGACGCTTCACTCCCTCCCCAATTTTCGCCCCCGCGGAGGGAAAACGGGGCCGAACATTTGAAGGATCGGAGGTGTTCTACGCAGTCGTCGCTCCCGCCACCCACCTCCCTCTGAAAGCTCGTCGGTGCGCATTGGTTTCTACATCTGTATATCCCATCCGTTTGTCTGTACGTCTGATGACGTCGAGAACCCGCGGAAGCTCCACCCAAGGAGGAACCGCCTGCCGAGCTTTGGTTACGCAGGTCGTCCGCGTCGGCGCGGCTCCGCCAACCGGGTCTTCTCCCGTGTATTTGTATCTGTCATTGCCGCAGCAGTAGCAGCAACACCAGCGGCGGTATAGCTACCGCCGATATGTATAGCGGAGGATGGGATGGAAAAGGGGGTGAAAATCGCGAGGGCGAATTACGGGAGGTCGGTAAGGGGCCAGAGGCGCTCGGCTTTGTTCCCACTCGCCTTTTTATACGATACTCTTTTTCTTCCGTCTTCTTCCCTCCCGATCTTTTTTCTTTTCTTTTATTTTTCATTATCTTTTTTTATTCGTTTTATTTCATTTTTTCTTTTATTTTTTTTTTTTTTTACCTTCCATTCCAACTTTTTCGTTCTCTTCGCATTTTATTTCGTCGTAATCTTTTTTCGTCTTCGTTCCTCTCCTTTCTTGCGGCCTGCGCTTTCGGCTGACACCCCCACCGCGAACTTCCTATCCCTTTAGCGCCGCGGATTCCGCACGCTCCGCGCGCTGGAAATAGCCCGGGAAAATTCATCATCAAGGTATAAAGTTGCGTCGCTGCCGCGCTGTCCCGCGCTTACGAAAAACAGCGATTTTACCGGACTTGTTATATATATCTGAGCTACGTACGACGCCCTCTAAACTACCCCCGTTCGCTCAGGAGTCACCGCGACGCGGGGTCCGCGGTCCAGCTGTGGTCCAGACGCAAGGCTTCGCTACCGTACCGACATATACGTGTAGACCATTTATAAGCAAAGCTAACGCCCCCGCGGTTGCAGGGGTCGCGTTTTAGTTGCTGAACGTTTTATAGATCAGACGCCTTCGGAGCTTGCGGTCAGTGGAAAATTGTCGACGTCTTTTAAACTTCATTAAGGCACCCTTGGCCACGTGAATTTCGTTCGGTAATTAACTGTAACGTACCTTTCACACCGAGGGTGGACCGGCTACAACCCCCCAAGAAAAGTGAAACGGAAATTATGAAATTATTATTTTCGTTCTCTCGCCGGGATATTGTTGGAAATCCTTCATACGAGGGAAAAGAGAATAAGCGAAAGGAGGGAGGTAAGGACATTGTGGTGGAAACGTCGAGCGAGCAGCTCTTTCGATACAATGTCGTCCAGTTTTAGAAGCGCAGTTTTCTCTCTTCTCCCGCGGCCTTCCGTTAATTAGTCGCTGTAATGAATTAGCTACGAGGTACGCGACAAGTCGAAAAACAAAGAAGTATAAGCTTTCGCCACCGCCCGTAGTGCTGCAAGAGCCAAGGGAAAATAAGATTACTTCTTGTTTCGTAGAACGATAACTCGATAATCCGTTTCGCCATCCTTTTAACCCAGTTTATTTACCTTTCCTTATACCGAAGAGACACACCGCGTTTAGGAAATAATGTAAATAATCAACGGGGGTAAAAAGCTCCCGTTTTTCGTCATTAAATAACGGCGGATAAATATCGTATGGTAAATTTGAGATACCCACTGGTAGATTTTCGTCGGATCTCCTTCGATTTATTTTTAAGCTCTGGTCGCGTCACTCGTCATTCCTCAATTTTTGCAAAACTCTTCGTGGATGGAGTCGACATCCCTTGGAGTTCAGACGAGATTCTCTTCTCTCAGGACTGGAATCGACCAACGAACTCCGCAGAGCTTTTCTTCGTATTCAATCAACGCTACGGTAGCATCCGCTCTCGCAAACTCTTCTACCTTCGTGTCCCGCGGTGGCTTTTCGTGCAGCACCGCAAGGCCGAGAGGAGGACGAACTGTGGCTGAAAAGAATTTTCCGAGGGGACGAAAGGAGACGAACGCCATCGCGGAGCGTGCCCCGAATCGACGATGGCACATCGCATTTTCTTCGGGCCCCGGTCTCTCGCGTGTGAAATTCACCGTTTGCCAATTCCGCGTGTCCTTTAATCTAATCACGAATTTTTTACTTTTTTTATCCAAAAAATTGAGATATCTCGACGGAAAAAATTCGTAGCTCAATTCAGTCGATGGATTCGTGTTCCTGGGGTCAAAATACATTGAAATAGTTTCATACAATCGATTTTTGAAATAGTTCATTTTTGACCCAAAAATCTAAAAAAATCCGAAATCCCTTGGATTTTTGTCGATTTTGGGTCGAAAAAACGTATTTTTTTTTATATGCTATTCTTATGTATTTTGATCTCAGGAATCCGTATTCAGAAGTTAAATTAGTCTACCTATAAAATTGATCGAGTTATCGCCAATTTTTCGCTTTTTTTAGCTAAAAAATGGAGATATCTCGAAGGGAAAAAATCTTAGCTCAATTTGGACAACGGATTCGTGTTCCTGGGGTCAAAATACGTAAGAAAAGTGCCATACGATCGATTTTAAAAAATAAAAATTTTTGGCCAAAAATTGAAAAATTTTCAAGGGGTACCCCTTTGGATTTTTTCAAATTTTGGTCGAAAATTTTTATTTTTTAAAATTGATCGTATGGCACTTTTCCTATGTATTTTGACCTCAGGAACACGAATCCGTTGTCCAAATTGAGCTACGATTTTTTCCCTTCGAGATATCCTCAAATTTATGCCAAAAATCGTGAAAAAATGGGGATAACTCGGTCATTTTTGCAGATAGATCAATTTTTCTTCCGGATTCGGATTCCTGAGCTCAAATTACATTAAGATAGACTAAAAAATCAATTTTTTATTTTTGACCCCAAAAAGCTGAAAATTGGCAATAACTCGGTCAATTTTAGAGATAGATCAATTTTTCTTTCAGATTTGTATTCCCGAGGTCAAAATACGTAAGAAAAGTGCCATTCGGACGATTTTAAAAATACTTAATTTTTGGCCCAAAAATCCCTTTGAAGTTTTTTCGATTTTGGGGTCAAAAATCAACATATTTTTTCAATTAGGTTTTTCATGATATTCTCATGTATTTTGATCTCAGGGATTCGAATCTGGAATCCAAATTGATCAAGTTATCGCCAATTTTTCGATCCGACAAGCAAAATACCAAGGATATCTCGATGGGAAAAATTCGTGGATAGATCGAAAAAAAACATTTTACGTACGGGTGAAAAAATTCGAACAACGAATGAAACCAAATGCGGCGTTTGCAATGCTAGTAATGTAAAAAAAAGCTTGCAGCCGAGGAGTTCGTCCGATGCTACGTAGTACGCGTACATACATACATATACACATACCTATGATACACACGTAATTTCGAGGAATAAATTTGGCTGGCGTGATTGAAAATTTATGGATTGTTGAGAAGTTTTGAGACTTTGAAACTGGAAGGGAATCGCAGACGGGGGAAGTTCAAGTTTCGGGGGTTGAATCTACAAGTTTAAAGTCACGGATCGGATGCCTCAGCCTCCTCCCGGGCCTCCTCTTTCTCCTCGTTCTCGTCGGCTCCTGAAAGCGTGGCGCGACGTACACGTTTGTACGTTGGTGCGTCAAAATTCAGGCGACCGTCGACCCCCCCGAACCTATTCAAACAGTGTGGGAATAGCTTTACCGCACCCTCGTACCGTACACCGCAACGTACCTCGACGCGCGTTAGTCGAGAAGCTAAAAGTTGTCGGCAGTTTTCTCATTCTCGCATTTTTACTGTTACACGCACCTGGTCTACGCCGACGGCCCTCAGATCTTCCAACGACCCCTGGGAAATTACTTTGAATTCCAAAATGACAGACCTTGAGAAAAATGGAGAAAAAAACAAAACAAAAAAAATTTATACCAAGAAACTGAAAATTGACGGTACGCGGGAGCGTCGCCTCGAAAAAAAATCAGGCCAAAACCAACGGACCGTGGACGGTTGAGTCCGGGATTGAAACGGGGGGTCGAAGAAATTCAGTCAAGGGATGTGGTGTAGCGTACGAAAACAAGGCCTCACTCCGATTTCAGGCGTGCCACTTTTATTTCCTCCGTCCGGAACGAAAGACCAATGGCTAAGCAATCCAAGATATCGCGGAGCTTGCGGAGGGAAACTTCTCCAATAAAAAGCTCGAGGTGGAGGGCTCTCGAACATCAGTGGTAAAGTAGAAACGGTATAAACCAATGAGAAAATACCTACGTTTCCGCTGCTCCGACCAATCCCTGAGTTTCCCAGATTCGGTTCTGTTTCAGATGTGACTGCGTAGTGCGTATTGAGGGTTGTGGCGAGGGTAGGAGGGAGTGGCCCTCTCCCTCTTCGCGAGGGAAGTCGTCCTGCGCGTCTCTCCCAACGGGGAAGGTATAAGTCGCGATTATTTCGTTCTACGCGTTTCCCGTTTTCCCCGTATTTGTGCTGCTCATTGGTCTGTGAGTGTCGCGGGGACCAATGGCATCTCATCTCGATTCCGAATGCCAGCGCGGAGCGGCAGGGGGTTAAGGTAGCGGAGACGAAGAAGGAGGCAGGGTGGCGTACGGCCAGGTCGGGGCAGAGGGTGGTAGCTTCGGAGGTCGGAAGGCGGTAACGCCCCGACGTTCTCGCCGAGAACAGAGCGAGCTACGCTTCGATCCCAGAAAGAGGGACATCGGGGGACGTGGCGGCGGAGAGGGACGTGGCGAGGGAAAGGAAATCCTGGAGAGAGAGTCCTGGGTTCGATCCCAGAAGGAGACAGACACTCGGCAGCGAAGCACTTAAGCTTCCAAACCCCAACCCACAACCCCCGGTCGCCCCTTCGCGACGCCCTAAAGCTCACCGCCGGAGCTAAAACCTATCCGAGTTCGCGCGAATATACAAAGATTCTCTCTCTCCTTGCCGCAGAAACGGATGCCGGTGCGCCGGTTCGACGTAGATTCTCATTTCTATTTTTCCCCCGCGTTACAATTTTTGCCAACAGCGAGAGTTTTCCTCCGGTAACATCTTCCGACGCGTCTATATAAAGTATAAAGTATTCGCTGAGAAGTTTGATTTGCTTTTTCTCTCCGCGAATTCACTCGGTAAATCGAGGGGACGATAACTCTTTGATGCACTCGAAGGTACGGTATAAACGCGGTATCATCCTGAAATATACGTCGATGATCGTTAATCTGATGGGATATTGGAGGATAAAAGGAGAGTTACGATCCGTATACGCGTCCACACTCGACTAAAATCGACCGAGAGATGCTGCCCATCAGACACGATAAACTCACCCGTATATCACCTATACCTACACAGCTGTCCTTTGACGCGTACGGTACACTTACCCCGTCCGACGGATAACTGTAGCCTACTTCTATCGCCGCATTCCGTAAGCTCCGAAGAGGATCCAGTTTTTCAGATCCCGCGTCTCACTGTCAATCCGCGGATAAAATTCGCCCGGGTTCTTTTTTTTTTTTTTTGTTCACCCTCTTATTTTATCTGCACGCTCGCCCTCCCACCGCAGGTTCCACCTGACTCTTCGGAGGAACACGTGTACCTGAAAATATGATTGCTATATGGCCTTATCGATCCCGAGGCACTGTCCTCTTAAAGAGATAGAACGCGCTTCGGCTACGTGCCGGCGCGTCGGCGTTCTCTGCCTCCGCAGGACCGCAGAGCTCGAGAGCTTTCAGGTGGTTTTTATTGGAAACGGACTCGCGGCGACTGACCCCGCAAGTCGGGGAAGCTCAGATATCGACTTCTCAGATGCCTCTGGGAGCTGGGATGCTATCGCGCCTCGCATCGAGGAAGGAAGGAATCGTTTCGTTTTATGTGCGTCGACGATTTTTTCCTCTCTTTTTTTCCTCTCTTTTTTTTTTTTCCATCGACTTACCAGGTACGACGCAGGAGACGAAATTTTGAAGTCAATCATTGGAGCTTCACGAATTCGTTGAACCCCCGAACGGTGAATTCTATTGTACGCATCTTACACTCGCAGATGAGAGAATTCACGTTAAACTGTTAGGGAAATTGTTGAGAACGCTTCTCTCCTCGGCGTATAGTGTGACGAGCTTTTAATATAACGAGGTTAATTTGGCTAATGAGTCCCAGATGAATTGAAAGTTTAACCATTTTCACACCCCCGAAAATTTCGGCTCAGGGAATTCCGTGGGGCGACGGAAGTTAGACCGCTGGATGCAAAATTCGGAAGGAAATAATTGAAATCTATTCGAATTGTCAATGATTACCTCTGAACGCTACACCTGAGCGAGAGTAGAGTTGCCTATTTCACGGAGCAAAGTCCAACAGTCATCGATATGATACCTCCAGCTCATCTGGAATGAAAATCTAAAGTCAGATTATATCCGAAGCTCGATGATTTTTAGAGACGCCAGCGGGGTAACACCCCCTTCGGCGGCAAACAAAAATACTTCTTTGTTTTTTTTTCTATCGGAGCACCAACAATAACCCCTCTTCGCCGCAGCGTAGGTCGCTGGTTTCTTTTTCTCCCTCTCTCGGTTTATTCTCTCCGTGCCTCCATCTCCGCAGCCAACTTTATTTCAGTATATATGTATAGATATATATAAATTTATACCCAACCTTCTTTTCCTTTCGAGCTTCCTCGTCGACGCGTCCTCTGCTCGCTGTGGAAAATATAAAAATCCATACAGAGAGTCGCTCGGAGAAAATATCCGTCATTTAAAATGGATGGATTTAGGTGGATATAAAAGTTAGGGGCGGAAGGCACAGGACCAAAGAAAGTGGCGGGGATCAGCGTCGAACGAAACCAGCAGTGGGTGCCGCCGTTACTGCTACCGGTGCTGCGGGAGGTGGTGGAGATTTAAGGGGGACATTTAAAATGGATGGTTCTTTCGGTAATATCTACCGGTACGCCCGGCGTAGGGGAGGAAGAAATTCGAAAGGAGGAAGAGAAAATTCCTAAGAAATGGGAGCGATTCGCCGCAGAGGATGCGGAAATATATACACCTGGAATAACAAAATGGCAACTGAAATTTATTCGTAAATTAACTACAGAGGCATCGCTTACTCGTTATCTGGTATCGAATGTTCTCGATATGCGAACAGCCCCTCTGCGGACTGGGAGTTGAAAGCTATCCGAAAAGTTTGTCGAAAACTATGGCCTCGCGGCCAATTTATACGTATCTTCGCACGGTTATCGCTCCGAAAATTACCCCCCGAGGTATACGATAAAAATATTAGATTCGTGAGCCGTATTGGACGAATACCCCGACGAGAAAACGAAAAGTGTAACCGCTTCGTCAAGCGGTTTCAGGTATACACTATACTATACGTACAAACTCGTACGCTCTGCACAGGCGAACAACATGGGCGTAAATGTTAAAGGTCAGTTGCGTCGTCGATCTCCGAAGAGCTGGCGTTGTACGCTGTTGTGTATATACGTTGTATACACCTATCGCATCGGTAACAACCTCGAGATATTGTATACTTTTAACGTGCCACGGTATACAATACCGCAGGAAAACGCAACGGAGGAGCTGCGTCGCGACGCCATCCGCGGCAGGGGTATACCGGAGGTACAGCGGCGGCAGACGACATATATTATTGATGCGGCTGTGTCGCCAACTTCCCCTACAACGCCCCCCTTCGCGTCTTCCTCACCCCACGAGAAAACACCCACGCCCCGTATACTTATAGATTTCGACGTATAGGTATATTCATATATATTGTATATACATTATATTGTATACCTTAGAACGAATTCCGATAATTCGATCGAATTCCAAACGAGCAAAATTTTCGTTCTCCAAGTGCGAGAGATTTTTTTTTTCTCTCGACGATTATTCGATCGATGGCGACGGGCTGTGATTTTTATTAAATATTTTTCACGTCTCGCCTCTGCAGTCATTGGTTTATTTTTCTGTTTTTATTCAGCGGTAGTGGACGGGGATAGGTGGCCGCAGATCGTGGATTATATACGGTCGTACACCGTGCCATTGCTGGAGATGTATCGGTGAATTATACAAGATGGCGTCTCGCGAGCGGCGAAGGAACGCCGCGCGTTCTCCAGTCCGTCAATTATGCTAATTTCGATTGCCCGGAGATTAATGGAAGATAACATCTGCCCGCGATCAGATCCCCTGAAATCATGGCGTCTATTCGAATCCGCCCGACTGTATAATAGAATTGACTATATCATCGCGCCGGGTTTTTCGTCGCCATTTTGGCACGTTGAAAGATATAAATCGTGACGTTGCCAGAAACATCAACCGCGAAAGAAGTAAAACCCGGCGACTTCGCGTATACCTATATACTTATAGACAAGCGAAATAATATTCACACCCAATTTCAAACGTCATCTCAATATCTGCGAGGAATGAAAAAAATTCCGATTTATGTACCAACTGTCCGCACACACCTGGAACGGTATATGTATACAGAACCTGTAAACAAAAAGCCATTAAGCGTATACAACATAAGATTGTTCGTACAGAACTAAAAACCTGCACATTCACCTGCACCACCTATGTATTTGTATTCATAACGTTATGTATGAAAAGTTTAAATTGATCGGATTATATCCAACTAAACTTACGTATATACTTAAGTACACATTCTTGATTTAACTGCAATACGATTTTCTCGTTAGATATACGAAAGTTTCAACTACGGGCAGATAACAACGTCGCGTCCTCGCGTATGGTAATACATGAATCGGGCTAAAAGTTCACTCTAATAGCACCAAACTTGACGCGACGTTGAATAAGTTACACCATAGATATAAAAAGGAAAAAAAAAAAAAACTGAAGAAAATAAGAATCAAACGATCGCTTGCGCGCGATCATTTTTCTATCAATCCTTAAGATCGGGTGAACGCCCTGGCCTACTCGGGCAGTAGTCCAAGGCCGAAGAAAGATGAGGATGCATAGAGAGAATATTATATAATGATAATCTTTCTCTACGAGTTACATCCCAACCACTCGACCGCATCCGGAGTCGGAGTCTTCTACGATTTGTTTTTCTTTTTTTCATTTTACTTTTCCTCATTACGATATGCAGCGCTTCGTGCTGTCTATATATCTGTATATACACATATCTGTGAAACAGGAAACGATTTATACAGTAATCAACGCAAGGTATTTATATACGTGAAAAGAATTCCACCGGGGGAGAACGCGTTTAATCCATACGGGCCTACTCGATCGCAATCTCGACTATTTGGTATTTTTTTCGAAATTTTTTTCTCCATTCAGGGGACGAGGGGTGTCGGTGTTTCCAGGGTAGATCGCGGTGGGTTGGTGCGTCGTCGTCGGAGTTTTACGCTACTGGCGTTCCCGGTGCCGCCGGTGGTGCTGCTGCTCGCATCTTGAGCAAGACGTATCGACTCGGATTTTTTCCAGGAGTCATTTATCAAAGCCTGCCTTTTCTGCTCTTCCTCCTCAACCTCCGCTTTCTTCTCCGTCTCCGTCTCCTTCTCCATCTCCAGTTCCGGCTCCGCGGAGCTTCGCCCTCGACTCTCATCTCTGGCACTCGATACACCCGCGCGACTATACTCTAATGTATAACTATGTACGGTATCGCGTATGTACGCGGCTATGTACAGACGTAGCTCTGCGTGTGCGATATGTACACGAGGGGCGGGGGGGTAAGGGGGTAAGGGGGTAAGGGGGTAAGGGGGTAAGGGCTACAGATTCGCCTGAGAAGCCGACTATACGGTCACGGGGGCAAAGCGCGGCGAAGACGTGGCGAAGGAATAAGAAAGGCGAAGGAAAGAAGTAGCGCCGAGGCGAGCGTCTATCTATCATTGCCTCGCACGCCGACATCCATCTTGTACGGCTTCGGGGTCTGATCGACTATATCGGATGCTTGCGGTGTACCCCGCTCGTGCGGAATCAGTACCCCCACCCTATGTCGCACACACCGGCGAATAGTTAGTATAAAAAATAACGAAAACGTCGAATTTCGTTCGAAATGGATATCAATGAATGTAGAAATATAAATATGACGAAGTAATTTTGAAATGTTTGCACAGACGCGGATTCAGAATCACATATATATATATATATAGAGTAGGTAGGCATACTCTATAGTATTCGCGTGTTATATTTGTAGGGTGTCACAATATATGTATTTGATTAGGCGAGGTCTGTGCGTTTGTTTCACCCGCGATTGTGTATGGAGTGTGTCGACGCATACGTAAATATATGGTATATATATATATATGTATATTATATAGGTGTACATACAAGGTCCGAAGAGGCTGAGAGACCGCTGCAGATCCCTCGAATACGACTCGCCCGAAAGGCAAATACCTCCTAATAATACGAGTGTCCTGCACCGGATAAGATGGTCCTTTCCGATTGCGGGATATACTATTTCATGCAGTATATACATAGAGATACATCCCTATACACAGAGGCTCAGATCCGGTCAAACTCATAATCAAATTGATATGACGAGAGATGGTGATTCCGACGATGGATCTGATGAAGAAAAAACTTAATAGGCTAATATTGGAATAAAACGAAGGCAATTCGGAAAATGGAAAAGTAAGGTTTTGAGATCCTTCGCAAATTTAATGAAACTTGTTCTCGATTCGCAGCCGACTTTTAAGTACACATACCGTAGAAGATGGATATTTGTTTTTCAAAAAATCTAGCTCTAATGTCAACGGTAACACCCTGTACGTATCATAATGTACGGTACATATACCTATACAGCGACACGTCTGCGATACCTCCTAGGTATATAGGCAACTAAGTCGCCCTCTAGTTCTAAACTTCCATCTCTATGAACGTAGAACTGCAAATTGTTATTGAATTTCAACTCCGTCAACGCCGCGAGGAGAGTCGCGTCTCCCGTATACCTAACCCTTGAGAGCTTCCTTCAACCCCCCGCCGTATACAATATGTATAACCTTATATATATCCCTATACCTAGGTAAAACTCCCCGCACCGGTACAGGTGCGCTCGTTCAAACCCTTTTTTCATCGATTCGACGAATTCGCGATCCAACATCAACGGTATAATGCAATCTGATTGCCAGCAAAATTCAGAACTAAAAGTTCATTTTTTTCTCAACGGTGCGATGTGCAGGAGATAAGAAAAAAGCTTTCCATGTATAAATTGCAGTTCTAAAATCGCGAATTTCACATTCGCGTTCCCCGATCATTCGAGCCGAATCGATTATCGGGTGTACCTGCGGATACGAATCTGGGTACATGAGGAAAAAGTAGGTATCGATATCGACTGACGAGGTGCATAATAATCTACGAAAAGAGGAAATGCGAGAGAGAGATATGTTCGTAGGGAATGTGGAGGAGGAGGAGGAGGAGGGGAGGAAGATGCAGGGAGGAATGAGTCGAGGAGCCGCACCTGCAGAAATTCCTCCCCGCGAGTCTGCGGCGCCCGTTTTGCGAGGAGTTGTGTATACTATAGTTGCGGCAACTCCAGGTTTCCGGTTCGTGTAGCCGACGCCCGGGAAGTGCTATAATTATTAATCAAACATATTGGCAATACCTCCTCCCGTGCCAAGGCGAGTTATAACGCGCTTGTATAGAGGTAACCAGAATTCAAATTGTTTCTCATATCGTGGGGAAACTTTATCCCCATTTCACATTTCATTCCACTGATTATCCTCTGCGCTCCAAATTTTAGTCCTTCGAAGATTTCTGAAAATGAAAAAACGACGTACTGATAAAAATAGACAATCCGAAAAAAAAAAAAAAAGGACGTTGACGCATTTTCCATCGACGATTAGCCGTAGAGGGGTTGAATCTTGACGGACTTTCCAATTTCAACGCACGTTGGAAATATGGCCGAAAAATTTCATACACCTGAATTAATCGAGATTTTTAGTTAATCCGTCGAAACAATTAGTGGAATTTATTTGTAAGGAATAATTTTTTGTTCGTACATAACTTGTGCAGTGAATTGGATATCACCGAAATTCCACATGCCCTCCCCCCCCCCCCCCGTGCCCCCCTCCTAAAAATTCCTGGAACACCGAGCCATGAGAATCATTCGCGCGGGACTCGCGCACCATCTCTCTACCCTAGGTTAGTTAAGCCGGCCCGAGCAGGGAGCAAATAGGTCATTCAACTCGTCCAACGAGTTTTGGGCCCTTTAAATTTGGTCCCCCAGTCTCCGCGGTCCCCCGACCAACCGGCTCTCTCCAGGTTCATGACCTCACACAAAATAGACGGTTCTAATGGTACCCCGAAGCGTTCTTCGCCCTTCTTTCGCTCCTTTATTTTTGCCTCTGTTTATTCTTACTATGATTATTATCCTTCTTCATTTTCCTATCAGGACGAGCCAAGAGAAAGAACAAGACTTCGTGATATTTCGAATCGACGCGACCTTCGAGAATTCATAATGTCGTTATCTTTACTCCCGAGCAACCCGCTTTTTTGGCTCAAGATTTTTCATCTACGGATAAACAAGTCCTGCGCAATATTTTAAGGAGAGCAACTGTAACTCAGGGTGAATTTCGGTCGACCTTCGGCCTCTGGGAGATGAGAAAAACAATCGGGAATTTTCGTTAAAAATTATTATTACACACGTTCTTGACCGAGTGCGGCCGAGCGAGGCGATATATTTATTCAGTTCAGGGGGTGTGACCGTGTAATGGGAAGGTTGACAACCCCTTTTATACGAGGCGTCGAAAGGACCGTGACCTTACCTAAAAACTTTCCTAATTCCATCGTAACCGGAAAATCTGGTTCTCACTCTTTTCCTCCGCTGTTGTAAGTGCGGTCATCACGAACCGGCGCCCGCGACAATATCTTTTCATTAAGTTTGTCCTTATCCTTGTCGAAATCGTATCACCCATGGGCTCTATTGCCCGGGAGCCGCACGAATTCGTCCAGCTATTGTCAACCGTCCTCTGCGTACTCCTTCGATTTCTTCCGACCGTTCCTTGTTTTTTTTCACCCGACTGGGACTCGGCTTACATTTATTTTTACGGACCTACCGGATGATACCGATCTTGAAAACAGATCAAGTTTGGAAAATATACGTGTTTGAAGTTTAAACCCGAGGCGCCAAGGATGGACGAAAATAGCAATGGAAGGTTCACCTCTGACAAGATACTCGATTCAACAATACCTACGAGTTTATTTGAATCGAAGACGACAATGCCATTGGTCCATATTCTTTTGTCATCCGATAACGCTACCCGCGTTTTGTGAATTCTTTTTCTTTGTATTTTTCCTTTTCTATCTGACATACTGAAGACGTGTGCTTTTTTTTCTTCTTGCAGCAGTGCGAACCGATATTCAATATAATATTTTTCGGACTCGTTACGGATTAAATTTAGAAAATGAATAAATCACCGCATTTCATATTCCAAGAGAATAAAATTTTATATCATTTTTCGTCATATCCCAGGAATACTTGTTTCGTCCTTTTTGTTTTTTTTTTTTTGATAATGTACCTAAGTTTTATAAGGCGTGCATCGGTCGAGTTTGGTATTTCTTATTCATGGCAGTTGATGCGTCGTTATTTCGGGAAAATTGGAAAACATAAAAGTAGATTGTAACACGGTGGAAAATAAGAGATGAAAAAATAAGTCCACGAAGCATAAATTATTAATCTCGAATTCTCGCGGGGCGCATCTTTTACACGTTTCATTTTTTATTCTCATATCTTATTAGTTGCGATGTGAGATAATTTTATTTTTCTCAACCCATACAAAATGGCGGTTGGAGCGTCGACGGCGAAACTTAACGTGGCAACGAAATAAAAATACAAACCCACCTGTCGTTAGTGCGAAAGAGAATTTCGGCATAACCCACGAGATTCTAGGGGCTGAGCCTGGATTTTTTTAATCAATACACTCATTTGTTTTTGTTTTTGTTTTTTTGTTTTTCCATTCTACAATAAAAGTGAAGCAGTAAAGAAAAGGTGAAATTTAGGACGAGGAGTATACCGGGCTATACCTGGACCGCGGAGAGGTGGCAGTCGGGACTATATAAATCGAAAGAAGACCGAAGAAGTTACCAGTTCGAGATTAAGCAACGAATTAGAGGGTCCTTGAAGGTCCCCGGTATTCGAGGCATAGATAACCGAAAGGTTTATCGATCAGCGTCCCTTGCCGTATCTCGAAATAAAAAAATTTGAAAGATCATATATTAACGTAATGTACAAGCCCGCGGTTTACTCGTCGGCGAACGATTTGCAACGTCACGATGCCGACGATATCTCTGAGGAATACGGGGACGAAATTGCTGAAATGTCAGGACGATGTCTCGACATTGGATCCGGCCCTGGGGACGTTGTCATCGATTTTATTCTGCCGAAGTTAAACCCAAATGCTACCATTGTATGTAAGTCTCGACACTCCAGTTCGATCTAAGTTGTATTTATCTGTGACAGAAAATTTTCATTTCTCACAAACGCGATCGTTATCAAAACTCAATAATGCTGTACAGGTTCCGATATTTCCGAGCCCATGGTCAATTTTGGAAAAGAGAGGTACAGGGATAATGGTCGACTGTCTTTCGTCAAATTGAACATCGAGGCCCCGGATCTACCCGAAGATCTCATAGGACAATTCGATCACGTCACTTCGTTCTACTGTTTACACTGGTGTCAAGATATGCGGTAAGATCACAGATTTTCTAAAAAAAATGGGGCTTTTTTTTCAACTTGTTAGCGAAATTCTGTTAAAAATTTTTTTACAAAATTTCCTCGTCCGCCATTTCACATACGTTAATAGTACGGGTTTGAAAGAATCGTGGGACAAGTGGGCCTGGGCGCAGGTTTTTTCTTTGTTCAAAGCCCCCAATCGGCAAATCGTAGATACGAAGAGTGCAAGCAATCGTCTTCAGAGTTTGCTTAACAAATTTTCAGGAAGTAATAGAAAATTATTTGCGAATGATTCGAAAGATGGAATGCGCGGAAATATTTTTCACGGGAAGGAATCTACAGATATACTCATGAAATAAAATGTGTCGTTTAATTTACGTTTTCAGCCAAGTATTCAAAAACATCTTTCGGCTACTCCGACCCGGAGGAACAACCCTCTTGGCTTTTCTGGCCAACAATCCAGGCTTTTATGCCTACGAAGTCTTGGCCGCCATGCCGCGCTACCAACCCTACATGAAGGTGACTCTTATTTCCTGAATTTCACTCAGTCTCTCGTTCGTTAAATAAGGAGTTTTAAGTTTCGATCTTTTTACTCTTTTTTAACGACCCGCAGGACGTGGAACGTTACATCCCGGTCTTCCAGCACACCGACCGTCAGCGCGAAACGTTGAAAGCTTTAGTGAAGGACGTGGGTTTCGAGGTCCACCACTGCAGTCGTAGAGAGAGGAGCTACATTTTCAACAGTCCTGATATACTCAGCAGTGAGTTTCATCCTCCCTTTTCTCTTTTATTTTGTTCTCGCAGGAACTTCATTCGCGACGTCAACGATTGTTCGTTTTTTCAGAATACATATTGGCAGTGAATCCATTCATCGAACGGATGCCTACCGACCTCAGAGAAGATTACAAAAAAGATCTAATCAGAGAAGTTGCGAAGCAAAAAATTATTTTCAACAAGAATAACAACAACGAAAACGAATACAGTATACTTTCTAGATACTACCTCTTCATAGTTTACTTGAGGAAACCCTTAACGAAATGACGTATCGCGATAGCTGTGACGTGTGAACGATCGTAATATGTTCATCAAGGTCCATTCATCACCGCAGTAATTATATTCACATGTTATCATATCATATAGATTTATCTAAGTGCATAGAATTATTTATCAAGCAATGACATGACTAGCCTAGTTGTCGGAGTTCGCAACAGTCGATCTTACATACATAAACATAAACTTGGAACTTGACATTAGCATATCGTGTTATCTCATGTGTGGGAATATGTATAGTTAACGTTTACCCATAGGATAAAATTGTATCGAATTTATAACAGATGCTATGAAATTGAGTCGATAATAAATTTTTTAATGCGTTCGTAAAGTTTTGCTGCAATGGTACCTGGAGTCGAATTGACACCCTTCTAATTTCTCTAAATCAACAAATGGTGTCCGTAGATCACCACACTGTGCAACTGGACAACCTGCACTTTCGAAAGTTCCCGGACTGGTCAAAAGTATTTTTATATTTTTGGTAACTCATTTATTTATATTTTTTCACGACGACTGCATGTCGGTTGCTCAAGGCCTTGACGTATTCATTCACAATCGAGAGTTTTTATTTTGCAATTAAATTTTTTCCGAGCTTTTTAAACTGGGTTACAGGAGATTGCGCGCAAAGTTGTCGTATAGGTTGTACAAAAATCGTATCTGAGGCTATTCGAAATTGAGTGTACCGGCTAAAAAAAATTGATCGAGCAACGTGATTTAAATCAAGTTGTAACGTGCTTCGTAATATGGCAAATCTATACAGTTACAACTGGTTAAGCGTGAACACGATAAATCAAAAATAATTTGAAAATTATAGAAAGTCGACCCGCCCATCAAATTAGGCGATTTTTTCAACATTCGTGAATTGCAGCGGTCAAGGAAATCGATTAGATATGGAACCCCCTATACCCAGACATTATTTTGTGAAATTTTGTTGATTGTGAATTCATTAATTCACGAAGTTACCAAATACCGTCAGTTGGCACGTAGAAATTTATCACATTAGACTATTGAGCCCGATACTTATTCGATAATATGTGTATGCAGTATATACAAAGCCATGTATGTTATAATGACGTAACAGTCCGCATAATTAAGTTGTACTAAATAAACAACCAATATGATACCTGTTTATGTAAGTCGGGTTTTAGAGACAAGTACATGAGTAAATGAGGCACAAGTGGACAGTTGATCGGGCCTGCAAGTCTCTGAACGGATAACTTCATGAAATTGGGAAACGGTGGCACGCTCGTTCAATTTTGATATCCGAAATTCCTTTGCTAATTGTAAGACGAGTGAGTCGCAGATCATGTACCAGGCGTATTTTATGTCACCAAGAGTTGCTAAATATATCAGCGACGAATTCGAGAACAAACTCTATGGGACTGCGATCGTTTCGTCCCCGTCGTTTACTACAACCCCCAGCCGCGCAAGCATTTAAAACAACGCCTCGAAACGTAGGTGTTGAGATACCATCGCTTCAAAAATCAGGACTCCTCAAAAGGTATATTCTGTTTTCGTCTGCCTCCTTTCGTTCAATATAAATTGTATTGACAGTATTTTAGCATCGCGTCAATTGTGCTTCGCGCACCTCCGAAAACGCGAGAACACATGGTTGAACAATTTTACAAATCATCTGCGCATATTTGCGGCTTAAATTTGACGGGATAACGCGATGAACTTGTACATGACGCAACGATAGCATCGCTTTATGCGATTTATCATCGATGCTGTTGGCGGACTGCGATAGAAAAAGCAGTTATTGTATAAATTAAATGACCTTCTGCTTAGCCACGGTTCATATCACATGACGTTTTAACATCAAGATGATTATATAAAATTATATATTTACTCTATAATGTAAACATATACTCGATAATTTCCAACATCATGTTTCAGTGTCATAAGTAACATTGTTGGTATTGCTGGAGTGTAGATTTTCTCAATCGAGTCGACATCCTATTTTTTCACTGACAAAAAAAATAAATTAGTTCAAAGTGAAGAAATTAATAACTTTAACCACCATCCTACTTCATTATTTTTGTATGGTTCCTAAATTGGTCTGCGTTCGGACCTCAGCAAAGGGTGTGAGACATGTAGATAACAAAAATTTTAGCCGCGATGCATCAACCAGAAATCTACACGACAGCTAACAATCTGCAACGCCAGGACGCTGCGGATGTAATCGAAGAGTTTGAAGACGATTTAGCCGAAATTTCGAGTCGCTGTCTCGATGCTGGAACCGGCCCGGGGGACGTTGTGGTCGATTTTCTTCTTCCGAAATTGAACCCAACGGCTACCGTTGTCTGTAAGTATGTGAAATTTTGAACAAACTTTTCTGTGAACAAGAATTTTCAAATGAATTTTGTAGGCTCAGACATCTCTGAGCCTATGGTAAACTTCGGAAAAGAAAGGTACAAGGATAACAGCCGGCTGTCATTTCTGAAACTGGACATCGAGACGCCAAATTTACCCAGTACCCTCGTAGGACAATTCGACCACGTCACATCCTTCTACTGCATAAATTGGTGCCAAGATATCCGGTAAATTCGCATAGATTTTCACAGAACAGTTCCACGATGCCCTACCATAAAATTTATAGGAAATATTAAATATGAGAGATCTAATTTTCAGACAAGTATTTGGAAACATCTTCGATCTGCTCAGACCCGGAGGAACGACTATTTTGTCCTTTTTAGCGAACAACCCGAGCTTGGATTCCTATCCAATTTTGGCTGCCATGCCTCGTTATCAGCCCTACATGAAGGTGAATGTTCAAGTATTCGATTTTCATTCAGTATCCATTTCGTCGGAAGAACGATATCGTGAGTTGACGGTGCTGTTTTTCTTGTGCCAGGATTTCAGGCGTTACCTTCCGGTCTTTCAGGGCAATTATTGCAACGGTCGACGGACGTTGAAAAATTTAGTCAATTACATCGGTTTCGAAGTCGGACACTGCAGCCTCAGAGAAAGGAGCCACGTATTCCATAGCAAAGATAACTTGAAAAGTAGGATATCGATGCGTATATTAGAGGCAGTGCTGTGTTTTTGGAAATTGTTTCCAATGATCATTAATTATACCTGTTTCAGACTTTTTAGTAGCGGTAAATCCGTTTGTAGATCGAATGCCCGTGGAACTTAGAGAAGAATATAAAGATGATCTGACAGAAATAGTCGCGAAACAGTTCATCATCTTCAAAAACAATATAAATAACAATAACGACGATGACTTCAGTACACTGACCAGATATCACATATTCGTATTAAGATTAAAAAAAAACCTATCCACGTAAATCTTTCTACCTCTCGAAATACCTATCTTAGAATTGAGATTATAACAGTCGTTTGTGAACCGGAGGTGTACTAATCTTCAAAGCCTTTCCGAATCCCACAACAGCTGAATTTAAATAGAAGTTTATAATAAAATAAATTGATAAAAACGCGAAGAACAGCTTTGGAGTGGGGTCCTATTTTTATGCAAGTTTCTCGTTTTTGCTGGCGCTGCTATATTCGTGTCTGAAATTCTGGAAAAAAAGCAGTAGCTGAACCATCAATGACATTACAAACAACGCCATTGGTGTTACAAGTTTTTTATAGCGTAATTAACTAATCGTGTTTATTAATTCGTGATTTTTCGTACGACGACTCGTTTTCTTCTAGTTTTATTTGTTTGGTAATCCCCTTATTAAGCTCGATCATACAAATTATGCCTATTAAATTCTACATAACGGCTGCTATAAGCACATCAACGTCGACTGAATACTTGCGACGCTATCCGGGTTGAATTTGGCCGCAAATATTTTCACAACAAAGGTCACAAGAATCAACCTTTTTTGAGCGTTGTACACGCCCTTAGTGGGCTAATCTCCAGAAACACATGGACCCGCCCTACCTTTGATCATTATCGCCGTAGCTTTGACGCGTAAAAAAATTCTATACTGAACTCGAAAAAGATGCGTCACGAATCCCTAATCAGGGAGGAAAAAAACACCAAACCACGGCTTATAAATTTTTGTTGATCTGGACTGGGAGTTGAGAAAGTATCGATGATAGTTTTGGACGTAATCCGTACGACGTTCACTTGGGATTAGAGAAATCTGGATTGAAACGATCTGTTGGATAATCAGACGAGAGATAGATTAAACGAATCTTTCGATATGGGAGTTTCGAATTCGTCGGATTGAGCTTTGCAGTTGATTTCTTTAAACAATTATACGTGAGGATGAATCCTTTCCAGAGGAGCTCCTCTGAGAGGACAGATAGCCGCCCAATTCTGTTTACGTAGCTGCTCGCGTACGTCTATCTTCCTGAATGATAAGATTTGCATGGGTTTAGTGAACAGTCAAGTTTCTTTTGAGAAGACATTCAATATCTCTAGCGATGTTCAGCGGGTTCGAAGAAAAATTATCAGAGTTTTAGATTTACGGTAGATTTGAAAGCTCGGTAGATTTATTCAACGTTTTTAGGAGTTTATCTAATGGAGGCAAGGACTAAGGTAACTAACAGGAAGGAATGGATTGAATTCAAAATTTTGGCTAAGACCTGGCCATGAAGTGGGAAAAATGATGTCGCTGACATCGTCGTTATACCTAAGAGTATTTTCATGGTTCACGGTAATCTGGTTATGACGTTCGATCCAGACCCGATGGTGAAAGGATGTAATCCAACGGGTCTAGAATCCTACACCGATTAGAACTGATACTACGAGTGGTAATCAACTTCACACTATCTGCAGGTTTTTGGAGGTGCGCATGCGTTTGGTTTTACAAATATTAACGGTCAAGTTTATACCAAAATCTGATATCTAAGATCAGTACCATTATAAGAGAGATCACGAGTTATGTTGTTAGACGTAGAATAACGTGTGACTTCGCTTCACGTAATAGCAGAGCTTACAATGTTTAAAACCAAATTCGCGATTAGCGATATCTTGAATTTTTCTAAAATTCGAATTGCGAAATAAGTTTTTTTTCCATACCTGCCCCGGTATTTTTTCCCGAGTGGAGTGAATTCGGACATCATGCATCAAGCAGCGGTGTACAGAAAGGCCAATAGCCTTCAACGGGAGTGCACTGGAAGAATCGTCGAAGAATTCAAAGATGAATTGGCCAAATTTTCGGAGCGCTGTCTCGACGTCGGGTCCGGTACCGGGGATGTCATGATCGATATCGTTCTACCAAAAATGAATCCGAATACCAAAATTTTCTGTGAGTCTCAAACGTTGTGTCACTTCCCGTGACGGTAAAAGCCCGAGCTAATTGTAGGT
The DNA here is from genome assembly GCF_917208135.1 of Athalia rosae. Taxonomy (NCBI): domain Eukaryota; kingdom Metazoa; phylum Arthropoda; class Insecta; order Hymenoptera; family Athaliidae; genus Athalia; species Athalia rosae. Next base: position 6,184,108 of record NC_064027.1, on the reverse strand, counting down.
TCGACGAAAACCTGCCTTTGATTACTTCTTTGCCGTAAGGTTCGGACATCTCCGACGCTATGCTGGACTTTAATAAAGCGCAATATGGGTATCATGAGCGAATATTGGCTTTCGAAAAATTAGACATACAGACATCGGATCTACCCAATAAGTTCATAGGACAATTTGATTATATAACATCGTTCTACTGTTTACAATGGTGTCAAAATTTGAGGTGAATTGAAAGCGAAATGCATCAATGCTCATTGTTTCGAAAAGCATCTCGACGGAGAATAATTAGCTTTTTTCTGTTTCAGCCAAGCTTTCAAAAACATCTTCGATATACTCCGATCCGGGGGTAGTATTTTTGCCACTTTTGTTGCCACCTGTCCTTTCTATAGCGCCTATCCGATCTTAGCAACATATCCACGTTACCATTCCTATGTGAAGGTATGATCTTTTTTAATTGTAACTCTGACGCCATCCGCAGAGTAACATTTCGCGCAACGCGTATTGGCCGTCAGGTACACTATGAGTCTTCGGTTTTAGGCCATAGACAAATGCATCCTCACCCAACCGGGTAATAGGTAAAATCAATTTTTCAGGACTACAATAGCATTATACCCGTTTTACATTCCAACAACCAGCCGCTTCAAACGCTTGAAACTTTGGTCAAAAGCATAGGGTTTGAGGTGCTTCATCTCAGTCTCAGACAAACGAGCCATTTTTATCGCACTTCAGACGAATTGAAAGGTAGTATGAATTTTTCCAACATTTCGAATTCGGACCCGTTCCTAAATGTCGTTCATTTTTTTCCATGTTCATAGAGTTTTTGATATCCATAAATCCCTTTATCACCCGAATGCCACCGGATTTGAGAGAGGACTACGGAAATGATCTACTCAAAGAAGCATCGAAGTTCATGGGAAATAACAAAAATAACAACGAAGAAGATTACGGTTTTCTACAAACACATCAAATGTTTGTCGTATATTTGAAAAAACCGTAGAAATTGTGAAAATATCATTGATGCAGCTACTCGTTTTTACTACTCATAGATTAACCCCGAGGTATAAGGTGAACAAATCTTTCGTATTCGCGCAGTGGCTGTGACTCATCTAACAGCATTGATTCAGGTAGCTACACGACAAGCAAAGCAAAAGTTAACTGCAAAAAATGCTGAAGACGCGAAAATATAATTTTACCATTTGTAACTAATCGAAGAGTGTTTTGAATAAAGTTCTGACGAAATATCATCCTAGCAGAGATATACATATATCCTAGTAAGATTATTCATGATCAATAACAATGTGACAACTGTTCAATGAGACCTCAATCGAATAATACCGATGAATCTCAGCATCTCACACGATCCCAAATTATATGAACCTCGAAAAATTTTGAATTGAAATTCACCGAATTGAAAATTTTCGGGTCCATGGCGCGGACAACAGTTCTACAGGAAACTGACCATTCAATAGTACGTCTAACCAGCAGCAACTTGGCGTGCGCTTACCAACACGTGAAATTTTTCACGTGCGTGAACCTCCGCTGGTACAAGCAGTCTCGACTTAATTTCTCAAAAACCCGTGGTGCTCACGCAGCGAAGGTTCATGCACATGAAAATTTCGTGTGTTGGTAAACGCAATTTAAGTTGCCGCTAGTCAGGCGTACTATTGAGTGGCCAGTTTCCTGTAGAGCTCTTATTGTTAGCTAATTGTAAGATACGATGCTAGGATAACGATCAGGTGTCTTATTACTTGCATACCTTTTCAATTGGTTTTAAGAATTTTCAGTGATTTCGTTTCAATTCTGTCCAAAGTCTTGAGCGACCCAGGTCTTGATGTCTTATCTCCAGTAAACAAGCTAGTTCAATTCCTCGAAACCTTGGCGATCTCTGACTCGTCAGACGCAGAGAATTGAATCACCAATTTTTTAAATCCCCAGCTCCAGGCTTCAGTCATTGCGTCATCGTCTTCCAACATAACTAACGTCAGTACCAGTTTAATTAACTTTTTTCACACAATCATCTGAAAGGCACGAGACTTGTATAATCGCAAGAATAAATCCACAGTATTGAACTGCTATCGATTAGATAGAGAAGTGATCATGTTCTAATGCCTCGAAGGCCATTTATAGCTGGGTGTATAAAAGTATATCGTGAAGAAGAGTCTGAGATTTCAGATTTCGTGATCAGGTGTGTTGCATAAATTTGATCGTTAGTTGATCGAAAGTTGATCGAAAGTTGAGATTCAAGAATTTTTTGCTTTTGAAATCGAGCTTCGCCATAATGCACCAACCAGCGTCTTACGCCGCAGTGAATGCTCAACAACGACACGACGCTGAAATTATTACTGACGAGTACGAAGAAGAACTGAGTAAAATTTCGGGGCGCTGTCTCGACGTTGGCACCGGTCCTGGGGATGTTTTGATCGATTTCGTTCTCCCGAAATTGGATCCAAGGGCTACCGTTGTCTGTAAGATTCAATTTTCTGGAACGATGAGAAACAATTGAATTTCAATAGAAATGTTTTTTTAAATATAATCTTCACCCAAGGTTCGGACATCTCAGAAAGCATGTTGAAATTTTGTAAAGAAAGTTATGGGGACAACGAACGATTGTCTTTCGAACAACTGGATATCCAGACACTTGATCTACCAAAACATTTGATAGGACAGTTTGATATCGTTACGTCATTTTACTGTCTTCACTGGTGCCGGGATCTCCGGTGAGTAAAAAGTAATTCGCATAAATGTTCTTTTCGAAAACGTTGGTGAAAATTTTCATTTGTTTTTCATGATTGTATGCCGATACAGTCGAGCGTTCGAAAATATATTCAGTATTCTTCGACCCGGAGGTACCAGCGTCATGACTTTCATCGCGAGACAACCTATCATTGATGTCTACCCGATTTTAGCAGCGTTGCCACGTTACAGTCCCTACGTCAAAGTATGCACGTTAAATTGCACTTGAGTAATTTCGAGGTCATCTGATTGATTTTTCTAACTGAATTTATATAGGACTGCGAGCGCTACATACCCTTCTTCCAATACAACAGTCAGCCGCGCAAGAGTCTCAAAAGTCTCGCCGAAAACGTGGGCTTTGAGGTGATTCACTGCAGCTGCAGAGAAAAAAATCATTTCTTTGAGAATGCAGATGCGATGAAGAGTAAAAATATTTCATTCGATTTTCTATTATCCAAGCTCGATCCTATAGGTGCTGATATAACATTTTTTTTTTTTTATTTTTCGCAGACTTCTTGATAACGGTGAATCCTTTCATGGCGCGAATGCCAACCGACCTTCAAAAAGAGTACCAAGATGATCTATTGAAAGAAAGTTTGAAGCGGTTGATCATATTCAATAGAGGAAACACTGAGAAAAGAGAAAAGAGCATTCTATCGACATTCCATTTGGTCGTCGTACACTTGAAAAAGCCGTCCTAACTGATAGTGAGTGAATGTAAATGTATTATGTATGTACATATTACGCAGGTTTGAAATTCAAACATTTTGTACGATACATCAATAGAAAATAAAGCCTTCCACATCTGCACAATAGACCGTCGAAAGAATATTGAGCGAAAAGTGAAAACTCGAAAGGCGAGATTTGCTGGGCGATATATTTTTGGACATATTCGAGTCCAAAATCGGTAAAGAATTTTTGAATGATTTTACAATGGATATTTTTACGATTTTCAGAAAAAAAAAAATTGGATTCTAATTGAATTTTTTGGGTGACTGTGCCATAATCAAAAATCTGCATAGCATAGGAAACTCAAGAATGAAAAATATTGATTTTTGACCCCAAAATTGAAAAAACTCCGAGGGGTACCCGTTTGGATTTTTTCGATTTTTGGGCCAAAAATGAAGTATTTTTAAAATTGTCCGAATTGCACTTTTCTTACGTATTTTTACCTCAGAAAGCCGAATCTGAAAGAAAAATTGATTTATCTCTAAAATTAACCGAGTTATTGCCAATTTTCAGCTTTTTGGGGTCAAAAATAAAAAATTGATTTTTTAGTCTATCTTAATGTAATTTGAGCTCAGGAATCCGAATCCGGAATAAAAATTGATCTATCTTCAAAAATAACCGAGTTATCCTCATTTTTTCGCATTTTTTGGTACAAATTTGAGGATATCTCGAAGGGAAAAAATCGTAGCTCAATTTGGACAACGGATTCGTGTTCCTGAGGTCAAAATACACTAGAAAAGTGCCATACGAACGATTTTTAAAAATAAAAATTTTTGGTCAAAATTTGAAAAAATCCAAAGGGGTACCCCTTGAAAAATTTTCAATTTTTGGCCAAAAATTTTTATTTTTTAAAATTGATCGTATGGCACTTTTCTTACGTATTTTGACCCCAGGAACACGAATCCGTTGAGTAAATTGAGCTACGAATTTTTCCCTTTGAGATATCTCCATTTTTAAGCTAAAAAAAGCGAAAAATTGGCGATAACTCGATCAATTTTGTAGGTAGACTGATTTAACTTCTGAATTCGGATTCCTGGGATCAAAATACATAAGAATAGCATATAAAAAAAAATACGTTTTTTCGACCCAAAATCGACAGAAATCCAAGGATCCTTTGGATTTTTTCGATTTTCGGGTCAAAAATGAAGTATTTCAAAAATCGATTGTATGGAACTATTCTAATGTATTTTGACCCCATGAACACGCATCCGTTGAACGAATAATATAATGCTACGACTAAAATCGATCCTGAATGATAAGATATGCATGGGTCACGTTTCATTTTGAAAGAAATCAGAAATTATTGGCGACATATGTTTAGCGGGTGAATGGAGAAAATATCGGAGTTGTAGATTTGTGGTGGATTGCATTGGAAGTTTCTGTGAGTTCTGTGACGGAGGCGAGGACGAAGGTGACTAACAGCAAAAGATGGATTGAATTCAAAATTTCGGCTAAAGCCTGGCCATGAAGTGGGAAAAACGATATCGCTGACATCGTCATTACACCTATAGGAGTATTTTACTGGTTCACGGTAATCTGGTTATGACGTTAATTCCGGACCCGATGGTGATGTAATCCAACGTGTCTAAAATCCTTCACCGATTATAAGAGATATTACGGTAGTAATCAACTTCGCACTATTTGCAGGATTTTGTAGGTGCGCATGCGTTTGATTTTACAAATATTAACGGTCAAGTCTATTCCAAAATCTGATATCTAAGATCAGTACCATTATAAGAGAGATCACGCGTTGTGTTGTTAGACGTAGAATATCGTGTGACTTCGCTTCACGTAATAGCAGAGTTTACAATATTTCGAACCAAATTCGCGATTAGCGATATCTTGAATTTTTCTAAAATTCGAATTACGAAATAAGTTTTTTTTCCATACCTGCCCCGGTATTTTTTCCCGAGTGGAGTGAATTCGGACATCATGCATCAAGCAGCGGCGTACAGAAAGGCCAATAGCCTTCAACGGGAGTGCACTGGAAGAATCGTCGAAGAATTCAAAGATGAATTGGCCAAATTTTCGGAGCGCTGTCTCGACGTCGGGTCCGGTACCGGGGATGTCATGATCGATATCGTTCTACCAAAAATGAATCCGAATACCAAAATTTTCTGTGAGTCTCAAACGTTATGTCACTTCCCGTGACGGTAAAAACCCGAGCTAATTGTAGGTTCGACGAAAACCTGCCTTTGATTACTCCTTTGCCGTAAGGTTCGGACATCTCCGACGCTATGCTGGACTTTAATAAAGCGCAATATGGGTATCATGAGCGAATATTGGCTTTCGAAAAATTAGACATACAGACACCGGATCTACCCAATAAGTTCATAGGACAGTTTGATCATGTGACATCGTTTTACTGTTTACATTGGTGTCAAAATTTGAGGTGAATTGAAAGCGAAATGCATCAATTGTTTCGAAAAGCATCTCGATGAAAAATAATTAGCTTTTTTCTGTTTCAGCCAAGCTTTCAAAAACATCTTCGATATACTCCGATCCGGGGGTAGTATTTTTGCCACTTTTGTTGCCGCCTGTCCTTTCTATAGCGCCTATCCGATCTTAGCAACATATCCACGTTACCATTCCTATGTGAAGGTATGATCTTTTTTAATTGTAACTCTGACGCCATCCGCAGAGTAACATTTCGCGCAACGCGTATTGGCCGTCAGGTACACTATGAGTCTTCGGTTTTAGGCCATAGCCAAATGCATCCTCACCCAACCGGGTAATTGGTGAAATCAATTTTTCAGGACTACAATAGCATTATACCCGTTTTACATTCCAACAACCAGCCGCTTCAAACGCTTGAAACTTTGGTCAAAAGTATTGGGTTTGAGGTGCTCCATCTCAGTCTCAGACAAACGAGCCATTTTTATCGCACTTCGGACGAATTGAAAGGTAGTATGAATTTTTCCAAAATTTCGAATTCGGACCCGTTCCCAAATGTCGTTCAATTTTCTTTCATGTTGGTAGAGTTTTTAATATCCGTCAATCCCTTTATCACCCAAATGCCACCGGATTTAAGAGAGGACTACGGAAATGATCTGGTCAAAGAAGCCTCGGAGTTCATGGAAATTAACAAAAATAACAACGAAGAAGACTACGGTTTTTTGAAAACATTTACAATCTTCATCGTATATTTGAAAAAGCCGTAAAAATTACGAAAATATTATTCATGCAGCTACTCGTTTTTACCACTCATAGATAAACCTCAGGGCATAGGGTGAACAAACTTTTCGTAGTCGCGTGTGGCTGTGACTGATCTAACAGGTTTGTTTTCCGTAGCTACGCGAAATGCAAAGAAAATGTGAACCGCAATAGGGTACCCTTTTGGATTTTTTTTAATTTTCGGGTCGCAAATGAATTATTTTTCAAGTCCCCTGTAGAACACTTTTGCAATGTAATTTAACCCCAGAAACACGAATCCGTCAATTGAACTGAGCTGCGGATTAATCCCATCGAGAGATTCTTGATTTTTCACTTCTTGCATCGATAAATTAGGGTCAACTCGATCATATCAATGGATGTACGTACGTACGTATCCAAATAGATCAATTTATTTAGCAGATTCTGTAATGAAACAAAAATAAGAACCAAGTGAATACGAATTAGAGCAATATGTACCTTTTTATAACTTTAGGTTCAGCTTTATTGTATTTAATTTTAAGTATGTAGGCATAGATGTTCAATATATCTATGATGTAGGTATAGATTATACACATACACTTTTGAACACCGACCAAATTACGGCACGGTGACAAACGCGTTTCGTTACATCAAGTACATTACAATAACTCAAATTATCTTTAGTATATCCTTTTTCGATTCGTCTATGAGAAAAACAGAACACAATTTCTCCAACAATTCGCTACGATCACCTATCTCGCGAATGCCAACGTGCCAAAATTCACAAAGTATTTATATTCATATTTTGTATAATATGTGTTATATATTATACTGGAAGCAGCGCAACTCTAATCATTCTAATTATACATGTATTAGGTATATTACTATACGTCTCTGTGTACGCAATCAATGCAGTATATCACTAAAAATTTTTTCTTTCCTTATAATTCTGAACTCCTATAGGATAAAACGACAGCTGTACTCGAATCAGTATTATATTATTATACATTACAGTATGTCGTACAATTGATTTTGGTTTACAGATATACCTCTCGGGAAGAATATCAAAACTACATACTAATTCATTAAAGGTATACGACACTCACCGATATACATACATAGGACATCCCACGACAAGTCGACCAACGATTTACCCCTGCTATTGATTGCTATGACCTACTCCTCGCTATAAAAAGTTTATCCGAATTTTTATCCGATTCTTCTGACAAGAAACATCAAGTATCAATTATTCCCTCAAAGACGATCATTTCAGACGAACAAATCTGTCTTTCACATTTACCTTGTCTATACGATACATAGGTGTATAAAAAAAATTCATTTAATTCGATTTTTCGAGAAATTAAAATAAGGCAAACGATATTCAAATCATTATTAATCCGGTCAGAAGAGGCGAGAGAAAATCATCGATCAAGCGACGTGGAATGCCTTATATACACAGGTAGGTGGATACATGTATCGGTATGTGAATAGATATAAATATAACATAGGCTGCAAGTAGTACACAACCATTCACGTCATTTTCAACAATATTAGATAAAATTACAGTTCTATAAGATAGCCCGACCTTTATTCTTGAAGATCAAATTAATTTATTTTATTCATTATTCTTTCAACTTCGATCGTTTGCCGCTGCAATTATGGGAAATGAAAATTTTCCATGTTCAAAGCATTTATTAGGTAAACTCATGGTCATGTACTCTTCATGATATTATCGCTATTCAATACTCATCATTATATTACGCAACATGCCTTACCAACCATACCAACTAATCCTCATATACAGGGATAATATTTTTACATTACTCACTATTATTCATAACCAAATTATTATTCCTTTATTGTTGTTACTATCTTTCGTATAGCTACACCATCGTTATTAAGGTAATTATTGTTATTGTTATCAATATTTCAAATATAGTATTATGGTACGTGTTTCATATTGTTATCCTGGTTGTAAGCAACATCGAACATCGATTACATTCATGTTAAATGAAATAATTTTTAAAACTAAATGAAAACTAGGATAACAAAAAAGTTTCTTTTTTTTTCGTTTCTTTGTAAATTATACAATAATACGGCGAAGGATGACTTTTAGGGCAAGGCACGAGTGAGTTAGAGAAAGAAATTTCATATATTATTAGAGCTGACGAACCTAATTATATAATTATAGAGGTGAAAACTCAACCAGATACAAATTATGAACTGCATTGCAATCGAATTTATTATTCATTGATTTACGTTTCATTTCTCATGGTAGCAAGTTTTACGTAAAATTAGTTTTTTGTAAATTTTTTAACGATTTAAATATTGTCACTAAATGTTTAAAATTTTTAGCAGAAAATTGAACATAATTATGAGAAAAAACAGTTAGCTAATTATTTTGCCGTGACAAATGCTTATAGAAAATATAGAAGTATATAGTTTGGTATTATCAATATCACATACCTATACGTGTATGTGACAACATTTTTCATTATTATTTAAAGTACTTTCAGTGTGAAATATGTATATGATCGTAGATATCGATGTAGAGTTATGATATAAATCAACAAGGGTATTATGCGCAAAAATTAACATTCATAAATGGGTGTACTGATAAAGAATCGTACGTATGTGGGTTTACCAAAAAATTTGAAAATGATTCGAATAATGTGATATAATTAAAGCGCGTAAACGTTAGTGTCAAGGATGATGGAAGATAATATCGATCTGCTGATATAGGTCGTTCACAACAGATCAATATAATTGGGGTAAAGAGTAAATAAAATTAATCAGAATCAAAATCAAAATCAAAATATGAATACAAGTAATTATAGTAATTATTATTATTATCATTCTTGAAATAATTATAATTTTCATCACCGTCGTCATTATCAATGTTATTGTTAATATTGAAAGATGTATAAAATAAAATCTGCGGTATAATAAATATAAATACATAAATATAATTGTACAGCGATGCAGACAGTATAAGTTAAAAAAATTATTCAACAATTTTTATGGTTGAGTATTGGATAATAAAACATCAAATTTACATAGTTGCGACAAATTTTACAATATTGTTTTATATGTTTTATGTAAGATATTTTTTAAATTACATACATCTATGTCCGGGTTATCACATAACAATTGAACAGTAACATTCGTTGTAAATAATCGAAGATACATAGCTAATAATTATGGATAAATTGAATAAATTATGGTAACCAAAAAAATGTAATGTAACTTATCTAACTCTATAATCATGGGGAAGACGGAAGTCGTGATCGTTTGACGAATGTTGTGATAATGATTAACACAGTGTAATGAATTACATTAGAATTATTGATCTTTTAATATTCTCCTAATGTCCCATGTAAGGATTGAGAATAAAATCGAGCTCAAATCTCTGAAGCGTTGATTCTTTCAGTGTCACAAAACAGAAAAGTTAAAAAAAAAACTTTCATTCCGAAAGTCTTCAACTTATATTTTATTTTTTTCATTATGTACATATGGATGTCGATCGGAAGTATGACCATGACATCCTGATCATCGACTCGAGACATCCGGTACATGTACGATGATGTATACAGTGAAATAGTGGATAATAAATCTATCTGTGTGTAACAATGTATAATATCCTCTCGCAAAAAAACAGGTAAATGAACATAAAAAGAAAAAGAAAAGGACCTAACAAAAGTAGAAATAACATCAAGAAATAAGGATGGTTCCCAAGATTGCACGTATCCGATAAGCCTTTGCTGAATTACTTAGTTATATAATAATAATAATGTTTTTAAATTTATTTTAACACATGATACCTGGCCCACGACATTTATTGAAAACAAAGTTCAACCGTTCATTATCGTCGTCGTTCTATCATTGAAAAACGCATACATTAGTTTAATATACAATATATTGTGGCATAGTAACTTTGGTTTTGTCTTATGATATTCAACATCAATAAACAACTGAGGATTAGATATACATGTAGTTCATATTTTAATAAAGAAAGTACTCTTTGTGAATTGAGCGTGAGCAATTCCATCATCTCTGTCAAATAAAATTGACTTCCAACGTGCTGTAGTTGTTTGAAAATCAACACGACAGAGTTGAGATGGTCTATCAATCGATATCGATGGACTGATCCAGAAAATCAAGAGTGAATTGTTCAGGTACAAAGAATCGTTGTACGAAAACTTATCGATATAATATGACGTAACTTTTCAAGACAGGAAGATTGTGAATCTTTGTTAAAATGTCACAGGGCCAGGGAGCTACGATTTATCTGTAGGCCGTTAACTACACTTTCTCCTTTTTCCCAGATATTTGTTTTGTCTATTCGACAACCGTTAATATCGTGGACTTACTATTCTATGCATACACCCCACATTGATAACCAACACCGTGGTTTAGATTATCTACAGAGTTTCCAGAAAAAACAAATCGCTACTAGGTCTAGGTATACTAAACGTACATATATTTATAAGTGTACGTCTGTCTATCAATTTACCTGCTGTAGTCATCCAAAGCAATTACTGACAGCAAAAATGTGAAACGCCATGTAATAAAATTCTAACTAATAAATTCATTCTGTAACGGCTTATGGTGTTAATTATTTTATGGCATATACATAACTTATAGTTATAAAATGTGCATTTTAATTTTTCTGAATACCCTGTATCTCCAATGTCAAAGCTAAGACATACTAACAAACAAGTGTCGCATTACAAGCCTAAGGAAGCCAAATAGCAACTAAACGACAAATGCCAGCTAAAATATAACTATGTGTAAGCTGTAAAAAATAAATAACAAGTTTTTTTCTTTCCCATTTTTTTTCTATTTTGGAAGATTCAATAAGCGTTGTAGTGAGCGTTGCAGGTTGACAATTCATAGTGCCTAAGTTTCGGAAATCTCATAGTTACAATATAACAGCTAGAGAAATAAAAATAATGGTATCTGAATACAGATGCATTTATCTTCTATCCTAATGATAGATCTAATCACTTAAGTGCGGGGCATACTGAAACAAACAAAAAAACCAAAATATTCGATTGATCATTCACTTCGACCAAACAATTACATTTTAGGTCGCGGTATTTTTAAAGTCACTAAAATAAGCGAAATCATAGTGAATCATTCGACAAAATATGCTTCTATCAAACAAGATAATTTTTGATACCAGCAAATTTGTCAGTTTTTAGGAAGACTGCCTACGCATCACTGTGTCAAGAAACGATTTGTCGAGCGATAGCGTGATCGCGTATTTGAATATCTGGAAAAATCTCCACCGACTAGAAGCCTCCGACAGCGCTTGGCTCGACAATCAGTATGCGCACGATACGGGATAATGCGGTGCTTCAATTATACTGGTTCTACAGATAACTCTAAAGTAACGCATATATATATATATATTTAACTTTGTAAATCGATGCTATCTTATTACTGCTACGAACAATTATTACATTATGTTATGATAACAACATCAACAGCAACAACACATAATATTTCAACATGGATATAGTATTTGTATCATTATTTTGTATATATAAATATGAGGGAAGGAGGTTTCAAGCTAATATACAATATATTATGTATGGTTACTGGGATAAAAATGCAGAATCTGAGCACTGGTCACAAACATAATCATAATATAAAAGCAATCAAAGATTTCATCGCCCTCAACAAATAGCCTCTTATTGTGTGCCCAGTTCTCAGCTACTGAGCCTGATTAGCCTACTTCGAATCTATGCATCGCTTTTTCCCAGGGTAAATATTCTGTCCTAAATGGTGACTTGTATCTTAAACATAAAATAACGATTGTAAACCTATTCTGAGTCCGGTTAATGTGAAAGAAAATGGAAATTTTACTTTTGCAAGGACAGGGCAGCAAACTATATCAATAAGCTGAAGGTGTATTGGCTAAATATAAATAAATTCATTGCTTTGATTTCAATTAAATAGACAAAAGTCATAGATAAGTGAAAATCAAAATAATATACACTTATCACTATGATTTAATGGAAGATCTTGGATCACTCTCACCAATATAAAGTAAAGAAATTTGTACCATTAATAATGTAATCATATGAAGCTTAGTTTTTCAAACCAAATACTCAAATTACTCTATCTCTATCTAATAAAAATCATATAATCATTCTTGGTTAGTACAAAAGTACTTTGCGACTACGACTCATTCTTGGCTACTCCAGTCTGAACTAAATGCCACCATCTGGCAGGACAGTATGACGAGATTGTTTCAGTTTTTGTTTGAAGACAACAGAATAAAGTTTAAAAGTAGCAGGAGTAGCCTTGATTGTGATTTTTTGTCCGATGCAGCAAAATAAGTTAATAATTGTATCGGCATGAGCTGGTGGCAATAAATAGTAAAAAAAATCTATTACAATATGAATCATTTCCATATTGCGCCAAGCTCTCATGATAATAGAGCGCTACCTGTAAGCCAGCGCCGTTGACGATAATTCCATTGTAATGCCATTGACCAGTGCATACACGCCTGTAATAAACGCAAGTCCTTAGATTAACGCCCTTATTGTGCACCTGTAAACCTCAGACCCAGACTCATACTCTCCAATCATAGGTAAGTTATGGTTAGTCAAACTCTGATCTTCGTTTTCTGTTTTCTTCACACCCAATTGGATAGCGATGCGTAGAGTGATTAAACTAACTAATGCAATTTTTGTGCATTTATAAATATACTTATGTCACATATAACGTTGCGCTATAATATTTCCAGCTACCTAAAACTGCAGATATACATATATATATTAATACCGTTTCTATGAACATTGATTTTACATTTAACTAAAGGTATGAATTCACTAAATTTAGTTACAATGCACTATGGATAAGTTCTGTTTGGAAGAGGCGTTCTATTAGTAACTAATTCCTTCTACATACAGTGCAATGCTACAGGAATTTGGAAATAAAAAAAATTCAAACTTTGCAAAAAGGCCCTCACGATTCGAACCATTACTTGAGGGCTCAGTCACGAGTTTTATTTTCCAATTTCCACATAGCACTGAACAATATAATACATTCGGGTCTATCGGTCCAACAAATATCACCATTTTTTGCAGGCAAGATGGCAATGAGCTGAAACATAATTACATTCCGTAACTATATGAAATAAGAATAGTTACTAGGTGAAGGGCATGAAAAGCTAAAAATAAATGCTAAAAAATGGGAACATTGTTTGGACACTGCTACCTGGAATTATATATCATATCAACTCATCCTACACTATTTGGAAAACACACACATTTTTCTCACAGTAATGACTATCTATAAAATGCAACTCCTTTGTAAGTTTTTAAAGGTATGTACCTCTACTTTTGTATGTATGCAGATATTATTTAGATCTAATATTATCAGGTATTCATAGGTGCTTTTGCTATCCAATAATTGCATCCAAAATGGCAATAGTAATTGTTGAATTTGTCAACCGCACAAATTTTACAAAATTGCCGACCCATTGTCAAATTCATTGTTGAATATAAATCACACACTATTATTCTTCAACAACTTTATCATTACACCTACTTTCTCAAGTTATTTATTCTTTTTTTTCGATTTTTTTTCCATTACGACAAATTGAAAAGTACAAAAATGCATACGTACTTCAATCTGTTTTAAACAATCAGGTTTCTACAGGTTTACTGCGTATTTAATCTTGAAATATGTTAAAAATGTAATAACAGATATGCAAATGAATCTTTTGCGGCTTGTGTGTAAAATGCGTATTTTATGTCGTATAAAAAATAGATTTGTCTTACTCGAGATAAGCAGGTGTTGGCGGCTAACGTTTAAATTTTTGGAGAAAATGTTTGTATCCAAAGTTCATAATTCATAATAAAATATTGAAGTATTGGTGAACTCCAAGAAAAAAAGAGTAATCAGCACCCTGACATATCGAAAACCAGTTTGCTATTGGTTTGTGCGGCTCAGTGTATTTTTAATATAAAGCATCTTCTGTTACGCGCAATGTGAACATTTAGCATTTACCTAATCAGCTTTTGATGTTTATTTCACAACGACTAGTTCACGTTGCTCCGATTGCTTTGAGATCCTTTAATATCACAACATGTCTCCATTAAATTATCTATCGACGGTTAGATTCAGAGGTACAGTGAGACAGGAAAAAAGAGGAGGATTCCTCCATGAGGATTCGGGCATGTCTCAATTTCATTATCACTGAAATCTTTTTTTGAAATGTTCATCATGTCCTGACCTAAGTCCAACCGCCATTTAAATTTGCTGCCACGTAATAAGTGAACATACCTATTTATAATGTCCGTAATCTGATACTAATGTTGGCAATAATTTAAATAAAAATAAATAACACGTTTCACAAGAAGTTTACACATTTAAAAGTTTAGCTTATAGTTAATAAGATTCGCTTATATATATGATTAGAAACAACAAGGAAAATGTTACAGTTCAGTTTACTATGTAACATTTTTGATTGTCTTCCTCAAAGAGGCGATTCGACCAAAGTTCATTCTTTGGTCGAATCTTAAACAGAGCCTGGTCCACGTCAATAGTGCTGGGGTGAGAAATCATCCAATTTTTTGATAACACATAACAACAATAACAAATAAAGAAATACCTCGTGACTTATCTTGTTCAATAGGATATATAAAATATATGTATGTTGTTGTGTTCAAGCCAATCATTTACTTCAATAGAACAATATTGATTTTGTCACGACAGCTAGATCTGAATTTTGTTTCTTAAAATGTCTTCACACCATGAAAATTTTTAATATTTTTGGAAAAATATCTACCATTTTCCATGATGTTATTTTTATGATGCCTAGCTGGTAATTTGCAAATATAATAACAGTCCCAGCACTGCTGACACAGGTTCTTGAGAAATGTCTTTACGTTGATTACTTTCAGTCAAAAATATATTAAATGTGTTATAATCGCACATGCCCTTGGTTTGTTTAAGGGCCAAAGAGATTTGTGTCAATATTGATACACCTCAGATCTTTTGGTGGTTACTTTTACGAGCGACAAATTAATTAGTTAAAAATATGATTAGAATTGTTTTCTGAGTAACATCTTATGTATATAACAACAAATTGAATCGATATTTTTAAAGAGATTATAGTTATTTAGAATTAGCTTTCATATTTTCAGTTTATTATAATTTGTTTACTGGTCTTGCAGGTCTCGCTCGATAGTGAAAGAAAGTGTATTCACAAAAATTTACCAATCTATGCATCGGCTGAATAAGTATCTTCCAAACAAGCGGTCATTAGTTTTGAAAAATATAATCAACGGCGTTTAGGTACGATAATAGCTCAACGTTAGAAGAAGTTCATATTGGTATGTAGTACGCACATTTTCTTTAACTGAAGTCTAGACATTTTTAACCAGAAAAGAGTAGTAAGGATAAAATAAGTATAATGTAGAAGGTGAATACAGTATGAGAAGAACTGAAGTGTAAATAATAACCACAATCACCTTCCAAGTGAGGAAATGAAAAATGCTATGCTTTCAGATCAGTTTCCCTTAAATTTGAGCTTAGCATTTTAATCAATTGACGAACTTCAGTTAATCAAGTCTGAGGAAATTACTAGTACATAGTAGATACGGAAACTATTATACTCTTCAGGAATTATTGAAAGAACTGCACGTGGATTGATTAAGTTAAATTAATACCAAAGTAAAAATATAAGGTGCACATAGATTCTAGTGCACGAGTGTAATGTAGTAACTACTTCAAAAAAGCTCTCTGAGTCAAACGGGTTGTCTTAGTTTGGTGTAAAAGTTTTGCAACAAAACTCTTTGAGCTCTTCAGTTCTACTACAACTGGATGTGATGAGCGTTAAAATCGTCAAAGTCAAGTGAGAAGACTTACGTGTTGAACTGCACGCCTATCGAGGTCCCCAAAACACAGAAAACTTCAGACCAGGAGATCGTCTGATAGACAGTCTAAACACGGCAAGTGAGTTTCAAGGCCTACGAGTTATTCTGGCTGACATGTTCTAAAGCATTAGTTAGTGTTTCCACTTAGGGATTCAGGGATACTGCTAGCGCCAGTTGGTGATAAAGTGAACTCAACACTCTCAAATTTGCTATAACGACTACTGTACTCTGCTTGCAGTGCTGCTTTCACCTGGAACCAAGCATTGATGTAATAATTTCCATCAATCATGAGCATTGAACTATCATAAGACGACACCTCTAAAAAATATCATACCTTAGCTCTCTCTTCCTCAAGCCTCTGTCTGACTTCTTCGTGTTGTCTTTCGAGTTCCGCCCGTTTTTTCTCATAAATTTCTTTAAGTTTAGTACATTCGTTAACACCTTTCTCAACTGTAGATTTCGCCAGTTCTCGTTTTACCCTGTCCAGTTCACCTTTATCCTTATGTACCTTGGCAAGCTGCTTGACCTGATCGTGTCTTTTAGCCTGCAATTTCCGCATTGCATCATCGCGTTCTCTCTGTCGATTTTCTTTGAGCGTTTTCAGTTGATTAGATTGGGAAGTTTTCATGATTTTCTCTAACGTGGAAAATAGACTTTCATGATATTTTTCTTGGAGTTCTTGCTCCTGTAAGACATGCTCTTTGCAAACAGTGAGCAACCTTTCACTCTGACTCCTTGGTAATCCCCGTGGGATGCCTTCGACACCATCGCGCGACTCTATCTCAGAACATTCAGAAGTTTCAGCAAGCAGCTGTGTGCTCAAACCCACTTCACTTGAGAATCTGAAGTGAGTTATTAACAAAGTTAGCTGTATGTAGATTTTTGGCAGCAGTGCAATTTATTGCTGATACTTACATATTCTTACTTGACAGTCGCTTGACAAGCTTTTGGCTCATGTAAAACTTGGACTTGTGCTTTTCACCATCGAGCGATCCTTTCTGTGACTGCAATCTCATTTTTTCCTAACAGAAGGCATTTAATAATTAGGAAATCAAAAATACAATGTTGTTGGTCAAATTCATATTTGGCGCAGATTCGGATTGATGTAGCAGAAATGCGAACATCATCTCACCTTTTCGTGTTTTTTTCTCAAAGATTCCAGCTTTTTGTCCAACTCCATTTTCTTGTCTTTTATCAATTTATTTTCCATTAACTTTTCGAATGATTCAGCTATTATCTCGTCATTTACTGTATAACAGAATAAAAGAATTGTAGAATCTGGAAGCATATCTGAGAGGTTATATGAATAGTGGAAATACTAACCAGTACTCATGTTCACAGGGCTCTTAGTCACAGAAGTATCCGTTGGTAGTAATGCAGGTGTAACAAGGCTGTCCTCTAGTTCTTGAACCTCAGGTGAATTTAAAATTCCCGCTATGGATGGTCGGCCGTGTGGACTGCCGGATAAGGGTAATGATCCGGGTAATTCTCCAGCGGATTGTAGGCGTTTTGCTTTCGCAATTTCATCCTACGTAATACATTAACGATAAGTCTCAATTAATGGTTGACTAAAAGGTATGCGATATCACTATGGAACTTACTGTTGGTTTGGAGATACTTGCTCCCATGCCAACTTTATCCTTATCCTAAAAGCGGGGTGCAGAGTTAGTGAGTGAGTGGGATACAAGTTATGAACTGGCCATGCGAATTATGTTAGATTATTAAATTCTGGTTCATCAAGTTGTAACATATAGTATTTTGCTAATCACCTCCACATCACCTTCCGTAGGTTCTTCAAGGTCGTCCGTGAACACCGACAACTGATTTGTCCTTTTTTCCAACTCACTTTGGTATTTAATCGGATTAGCCAAGGCTTCGGCAAAGTCACAGAGGCCGTCGGGAACATAGTCTTTGACAATAACATGCAGGAAGAGGCTAGCCAAAGGCAGTGGTTGCCCGCATTCGGTTCGGATTGCAACGTGCCTATATCCTGGACAAAGACCAACCACGGGAAGCACTCGATGTCCGATCAACCGACCTGATTCTTCGTACGCAGCTATTCGAATCGATGCAAGTTCTGGCAAAACAACCTAGCAAAATATTTGAATCATATTCATCATGTGAATTTCACAATTGAAAGTGCGAATCAAATCAAAATAGTTATCAATGTACCTTTTTGAACACAAACGGTTCCTCATCATACACGGGGTTGATTCCATTATTCGGTACGATTTTGGTCCTAAACTTCTTCCGCACAGTGTCTGCTGGTAAGCCGTACATGTCTACTTCAACGTAAGTACCTACCCTCTTGTCCGTTAGAAACTGTGCCGAAATTACGTGTATGTGTACCGTTCCAGCTATAATGCCATCGACGGTGGACTCAGCAAACGGATCTAATCGCCGGTCTTTTCGCCTCATAAACTCCGGTTTCAAGAGAAATCCGCAACGATGGTTGTACTCGAAAATTCCCAAGTTGAGTTGCATGGCAAGATCTGGATTTTAAGGAAAAGGATGATGATGATGATAATTAAGACTTACGAAAAAGATAGACACGCCATTTTCAAAAATATTTTCCAACTTACCTAAGGTTTGGTAATTCAATGCGACCAGTTGACAGCCAGCATTCCAAAATACTTGGGGCATGAAATTGCTAGAATCAAACCTTGTCCCTGCAGGATACACTCTAGAGAGCTGATGTTTGTTGTAATTTACGAACTCTAACGGTCGTTCTTTCAATAGCGTTGTTGCTTGTTTCTCATCGAATGATGACATTTCGTACATGCGATTTTTTTCTATAAATCATGAGTGGTTGCTTAATCGTAATATAGAGTTAACCAAAATACTAACATGAAGACAATATCAAAGGTCACTGATCAAAAATTCAGTAGAATCCAAAACTCACTCTCAGCATTTTCAAAGCTACTAAAGTGTACAGGTTGCACATAATTCACAAGTGCAGATATTTCTGCTCCTGCCTCAGTTTCTTTCGCAGTAGCAGCTGTTGCCACCTTATCTGGCACAGGGATCTTGTCACCTATTCTCAATTTTATGTCCTCAACATTGGACTCTTCTTCATCAGTAGTAGATTCTTCATCTTCGTCTAAAATATTATTTCCATCAAACTTTCGATAAGTCCTCTTACCAGTACATCCTGATCATCTATTACCGTGTTTATTAAAATTTTACCAACCATCGTCGTCTTGGGTGCTATCCTTACTCCCTTGTCTCTGTTGCAGCATTGGGGCACGAGGAAGGTCACCATTTTCCATTTGCTGATCGACTGCAGCAACTGCTACAACTCCATCAACCACTTCGTTTTGTGGAATGATGTCAGGCGGTGGTTCGCTTTCACCTTCTGCCCCACCGTTATTTACAGATACATTATCATCTGTCTCCTGTGAGCCCTCGCCAGAATCCTGTGATTGAGCTTGTTGCTTCTTGTGGTGTTTTTTGTGATGGTGGTGATGATGATGCTTTTTTTTATTTTTTATTATTATTTTTCGCTTCAGTGACGAAGGTGGTGGAAGTTCTTGACCAGGCTCCAGCTGTAAAAAATATCAGTGATTTTGAAAACAATATCGATATCCAACTTAAATATTCAACTTTAATACCTCACTAATGTTTCATAGAAAATATGAGAAAATTATTGAGGTATTGAAAGTCTAAGAATGATCATACCATTATGCAGTACGACTGACCGATCTGTGCATTATATTTAATGCATGGGTACAGAGAGATAATGTCATATAATGATATTTGATCACATGTGACTTCATTCAGACGTTACTTTAATGATGAAAATTATCGGCATTCAGCCAAGTTATTTGGGTATTATGACTTACAAATTACATTGTGATGACTTTACTAACATGAAATTAGAGTGATTTTCAATGTAAAAAGGGACACAGTATGGCGTCAGATATAGTCACAAACGACGGTACTTTACCTTGTGAGATTCGAGCGGTGCATCAAGTAGCATATCACCGAAGTATTCTCGGCAATATTGTGCAATTTTAGCCTGTTGTCTTGGATTGCAATGGTTCTCGAAACTGAGGACAACTGGATATTCCGAGGTTTTGAAGGCACTCTCGGCTATCGCCTCGATCACATCGCGAGCATATATCTCAGGCACAAATGTGTATCTATAAACGAATAGTAGAATTGTTAAAAAGCCCAGATGTCTAAGGAAATAATAGAGAAGCATGTCGTAATGGGGAAGAAAGTGAAGAAGACAGTGTTACCCGTGAACAATCATAGGTTCGTCAAATCTGCCATTCCAAAAATCTAATTCCACACAGCGACACCCAGCCAGTAAACATTGCCGATAGATTTCAACCGAACTTTTTCCAGTCAGTTGATGCCCTGAGCAAAATTTCAAACATATTTTACCGATGTGTGATACTTGCTGATTATACGAACCAAAGAGGAGGAAAATCAAAAATGAAGATCCAGAAGGGAGACAGAGAGACGGTAATTATGACTAGCAATGAATAATTCAGGAAAAACCTTATATACGGTATGAGAAAATCTTTTACCAGTCAGATAAGTGTTATGGCTCGAATTGATAAAATAGTGCGCCAGAGGCTGGTCCATATCATCAGAGAGGTCGAGTTTCGAAACAGCCATTATGGGATTATCCTCACTCATTAAGTATCTGAGAAAACCATCAAAACTAAGTTGTCCTCTCCCAGCATTGCACTTGCTGGGTTCGTACTCGTTGATGAGGTCTTTTGCTCGTGCTGTGTTTGCATAAGGATACAAGATCTCATTCAAGCGAGGATCTCGTTGGGTTTTGTTCAAAAATTCCACGAGCTGTGCCGCCGACATTAATTTACGCTTTGAAGTACCCACAATGTGGTCGAATACTTTTTCAACTTCAGTCCGTTGAGTTAAAGACTTATAAAAATTGAAAAAATCTTCAAATTGAAACTTTTGCAAAGATATAGCGTCATTCTGAAACAAAAGAACCAACATATTATACATACATATTCCTCTGTGACCTCTAATGTTTATCTAAGTGCACAGGGAGGATTTCCCGTTGTTACTGAGCTTTATTCAGCTACTGAAACTTTTATGCATTTCTTTAGGAGGATTTTTGCTTTTTCCAAGACTTAACATGAAAATTAGGGTAATTTACAACTTCCTTTCGTGTCTTTGGCCTCAAGCCAACACAACAATTTGGAGAATATGATTTACCAGCACGCATTTGTACGCAGCAAACCTTTGCTCTACTTGAATAAATAAACCTAGTGGCAGCCAAGGATACAGAGATCTTAACATTATTTCCGTTCATCAAATTGATCAACCATGTGAATTCGAATGATTTATATTTACATTAACTTCACGACATTGTCCAGAGATTTTCTTCTGAATTTGCGTACTTTTGACGGTGACAACAATCAACTACTCCACGACATTCTTTGCAACAAATTAGAATCAAGAATTCTTAAATAAAACCCAAAGTCCTGTCAATGATATTGAATTTTTGAGGTATTGAGACAGCTTGTAAGTATACACCATTGGAGACATTTGACATTTCAGAGAGAACAATATCACATTTCGGAATGGATTTACTACATATAGAAGTTCATTTTGGAACAATAAAAAAAAGCATATTGCTGCATCAAAAGACTCAAGCTTTGGCCCTAAGCCAACTAAAACATTGCCAGTTGAAATAATTCACCGAATGTTAATACAAATAAAATGACAGAAAATGAAACAGACTATTTCCCAGAGTCAAAGAAGTAACGCGGATTGTATACTATTGCCTGATATATTGTCAGGTACGAATTAATTGAGTTTACAAGTCCAAAATTAAAAGAAAAATTGATCACTGAAGATCGTTGTGACACAGAGTGAATACGACAAATCGTTTGTGAGTTGCTATTTTCCATTGTCAGACAAAACGAAACAAGTGACAGTCGGTGATAAAGTTTCGTAACAAAAAAAGAATTTAATACAAATAGAACACACGCCCAATCCAAATGTTAATACACTCAGTATTAGACTCTAACATGTTGAAAAAATACGATCTGTTATTATACCAAACAGAATAGTTAAGGAACTCTTTACTTGTTGAGACAAGTCAAGGCTGCAGAGAAATAATGAAGTTAAATATAAAAAAAGATTTATGCATTTCTATTGTAGACAACACATGCTCTTACCTTGCCTGTTGGCATGCCAGAAATATCGAGTGCTTTTTCAACACGTTTACGGTCCTCCTTGTTTTGTGTGAACATTTTTATTATGCTGAAAACACATACACCACCTATAGAATTGGATTTTATTCTTCAAAACTAAAACAAAAAAAAAAAAAAACTTTTGGTTGCACTAGCAAGCCAAGTATTCATCATGACCTTTTCATTTTGAACAAACTGAACATACGACTCTTTCTCCAGTAGTATTACTTACTTTTTGATCGCAACTTTCCCAGACTTGTCAGCAGTTAAAGAGAGTTTTGTGTGCGCTTTTTGTAAGAACATTATTGTACTAGAATTTAGTTGTGCCAAGTTGTATGCCAGTTTCAGTAACTGCTCAGTCCAATGTCTTGCAATTTCAGCTCGCGTGGTACAAAAATTAATAAACGTCACATTGACAAAGTCAGAACCGTAACATACAGTTACAGTTTTTTCCTCCAGGCTGTCTTGCGAGCCCATCGTTACCAGAGATTTCAACTTCGGATCCTGTGCACAAAAATATTGTATCCCATGATATCACTCCATGTTTAAAAATCAAGCAGAGAAAAGTTTCATAGAAGGGATTTATTGATTTATGGAAAAATTGTTGGCTTGGCATGTTATTTGTTTTGTTAATCAATTACTTTGCGCAATAGGCAGCAGCAGTAGGTGTGTCTAGGAAAAAAGGTCTATTAATAACTCGAATACAGAGTTTCAGGCAGGTGATTTTCTATTTTTGTTGAAGTTAGTAATAATTGTACAGAATTTATTGGGATGATGAGCACCTAAGGAATTAATGCTGGCAGGATCAGATGCCAAAACTTTTTTCTTCAATTTTTGTTGGAACTGATGATTATAACATGAAAACATTTTATTAGAAGATAATAGAGCACTATGAAGCTGACCAATGGAATAGTTCATATTAGCAAAAGTTTCGTATCATGACATCATGCACGTCATTTATAAATGGTATATAGACAGAAAAAAACCATTGGGTTAGATTAGCAGGTTTCGACAGTTACCGATATTCAAAATAGTTGCTGCTTTGTGATTGGAGTATGACACATCTGCTGACATTTCCAAAAGTACGCATTGGTTTTTTTCTTCAAGGAAAAAGCAACTGGGAAAATAATTAAGATAGTGAAAAAACAGTTGTAATCTTACTTTGGGTATCTTAGCATATTTTCCAGTCCGTGTATCCCGTATTGTAGAAATATCAAGCATGTCCATTTCATTATTTTGATCTACCCAATGAAGATAAAAGCCATATTTATCCACCCGCAGCGTAACTGGTGTACCAACTCCCGAATCCTACAACAGAATTTAATTATTCTTATGATTTCTGTAACTATGCTAGATTTGATCAATGTCCAAGGCACATTATTTTGTCTTCGAAATTCATGAATCATTTCTTTCAAGAGTCTCTTCCACAAAATATCTATTGTGTACTTGGAATTACAACACAGACCAATTTTGCTCTTTCATCGCTGTCTACCAAGATAGCACCAATGCCTGAGCCGAATCCCAACCATTAGAAACTTGAATTAAAGAATACAGCACAAAACTGATCTAGATGAGGTATCCCTTTAAACAGTACTTGATTCCCACAGATCAAGGCTGTTTGAAGTTGACACTGGATTTTTTAATGAAAGCAATATATTTTGGTCCATATGAAAAATTATGGTGAACACCGTCACATCCGATTAGCAAGGTTTTATGCAAAAAGCAAGAAAGATCCAAGTGGGCCTAATACTACATATGATGTTAAGCAATGAATGAACAATTATTTATGCTAGTCTCTTACTACAAGACATCAAATGAGGTATCGTAAAAATTTCAATTTCAGTTGAATTGTGTACTTTTGAATGGTTTAAATGTATCCTCTGAAATTATATCATAGACATCAGAATTGAAATTTGTATCATAACATGGCGTGCAACTATTCCAATGCGCATAATTCTTGACACGATCTAGCGCATATGAGGGAAACATGTTTGAATAATGTCAATGATTACAAAATTTTATAACTACTCTACTTTGTTTTTGAGAAACATTGCATAACTACAGTTCATTGTGGAAAGTTGTGTCAACTCTAAATAGTGAATACCGTGTTGTTGCGATATCAACTTTCAAGCCTTTCACAAACTTTCAAGAACTGTACATACGTACATAACATACAACATACATCTGTTTATAAAATGTTTGAATGGCAAAGCTACAATTTTCGTATCACAGGTAATTGTACACTATAGTGAATTGAGAACCTTATCATAAAGTTCAGCATACACGGTCGACTGTTTTGACGACAACTGGCAATACAGGACTCGATTTTTTAATGGCTATAACATCTGGAGTGTTTCTGCATTTCAGTGTAGGACAGAATCTTGACATTTGAATCGCAAGAAATTATGTAACAGACAATCCAAACATCGGGTTCTCTCAGACTTTCTTTCGTCTAATTTTTTCGTTTATTTTAGTAAAGACCGGTTCCAAACATAGCCAATGTTTTTGTCGGATCAGTAGATTTTACTGTGTGTCTATTGTAACTCGCTACTGAAAAAACGAGTAATGTTCCGTTGTCTGACATGAAAAATATTATTTCGCAAATTTCTGTACAACATATGACAACAGTGGACAGTAATAATAGATTTTTGAAATAAAGTTAAAAGACGAGTGATGAAATATGTTGAAAAAAAGTAAGGGGCAGCTTACCTCGTCCCATTTTACGAATTTTTCACCGTCTTGAAGCTGCTGGGAGACCTCGACAGGTTTTATCTGCACAACATTTGCGACGGATTTGGTACCCGCCATAGCGTGCGATATCCTGACGCGGAAGTCAAAACATATAACTATGATGAATTCGGGGTCGACGAATCACTCTTCGAGGGAGATCGCTCCTAATCACCCTGTCAGTAGACTCTAGCCTATTTTTTCCAGCCTCCACATTCGGCCGGGGCGCCAGCCTCCGATACTCGGCACTCCCGGTGGATCGACGAAAAGATTCCAATTCCGATTCCCGCGACACCCGGAGGTTTCTTCGTCGTCGGGTTAAGTCGTCCAGATTCCCCGATCCCCACCCGCCCTTATTAAACGGTAATAATCACCCTCCTCACCATTGTCTCATCTGTTACCCGTTAAAGGGTTTAACGGGCAACGGGATATGCGGGGACCGAAGGCGAGAGGTCGTCTGCTGACTGGTGTTTTGTTTGGAATAATAAAATCTCCAGTCACTGTTCGATAATGATAACACTACCAGGACCAGGACCACCACCGTACAGCTGCACCAATATCGCGAAACGTCAACGCGAAAATTGACGCGAAACCCCCAAATTTTTTGGAAAACATCGACCACACATTTTTGAGAAAATCGCAGGAGTGCCCAGTACAGCTCAGTTGGCCTCTCTACGATCTACGGGGCGACCAGATAACCGTCCCGAGAGCAACGAAGCAGACGATTCCGGATTCACAGACGACACGCACGGTACGGTGGCAGTGCTGCTCACTGCGATGCTTCGAAATGTGTGTTTCAATGTTTGTGTCCATTCCTTCCTCCGCAGTCGTCCGTACAAGCAACACAACCGCACGATCTACCCACCCTGATGAACAGCCGCGCGCGCGGCGCGAGACTTCAGACGAGACTTCGCTGGAGTACCGAACGAGCCTAGTAGAAGCTGCCGGATAAGGTTCAGGGGGAGGTCGGAGGAAGGAGTGAAGTCGGTGAACGGAGCTACCATGGAACTCGCAGCACAGCTCACCGCTGAACTTCCAACAGGAATCGTGATTCGCAAGGGGGGATCCCACTCGCTCACCATGCGGCG
The DNA here is from genome assembly GCF_917208135.1 of Athalia rosae. Taxonomy (NCBI): domain Eukaryota; kingdom Metazoa; phylum Arthropoda; class Insecta; order Hymenoptera; family Athaliidae; genus Athalia; species Athalia rosae. The sequence continues at coordinate 6,157,633 of NC_064027.1, read as the reverse complement.
CCACTCTGGATTCAAATTGATTTTAATAGAACACCCGCGTGATTCGAAACTGCACATGACACATGAAATTTCATGCGCGAGCACGGTCCCTACACCTGATCACCTGCAAGCAGACCGACTAACTGCGCTTCTAATCCTTATCATTTCACAGTATTGAATCTGAATGCTTATGCTCAATATCAGCCCGCCCAAGCACTTTTGCAGCTTAGGAATTATCGCAGCTGCTCACACTTAAGGATTATGGGGGACACTGGGTAAATCACCGATGATTTGTGCATGGTGACAACGGTATAAATATTAGTGTATAGGAGTGAATCGAAAAAAAAAGAATTTACCCCCAAACTAGATTCCAAAATGTTTTTTTTTCGATTCACCTTCAAAATCGTCTACATTTTGAATTTCCGAAAAACAGGAACAATAGTAATGCAGAAATCTCGGCGTACATAAGGAGTTAGATAATGGATGATAATAATGAATCAGAATCACGTAGCCTAGAGAGGTTGATAATGATCAAGAACTTTTCAAGGAACAAGACCAATAAGTCTCCAAACATAAGTTCGTTATCCAATATTTCCTTCCACCATATAATTTTACAAAAATCTACGTGGAGGATATTTACGAGTTTATGCCAACTGAATCTCGGCATGATCGTTGGTGTAGTGCAGATTCCAAGAGACATAATAAACACTTACTGCACGCTTGATTTGATTTATATTACATGAGATGTTACGTTGTATGTACACGAGCTTCAGATTTGATCCGTATATTGATCATAGTTAATACTTTTATGTTAGTTAATTTCGTTTTAATGAAAGGACGAACAGTTTCTGTAATGTAGATAGCTTTGAATATATCTACAGTGAGTTTTGGCGGTCGAATTCTGTTACGCACATACATGGAACTCCATATAACTAGATCTCAAGATATTAGGCATATAATACAACCGTAAAAACGGAGTTATAGAACCACGGCAGTTAATGCGCCGAACGAGGTCTTTGCATGATTACGAGTAATTTCAGCTCAGTTTCGTGAGGTAGGCGAGTAGATAAAAAGTAAAAAAAATAGGAGTGGTATCAGAGTGAAAACCAACTACCGTATCCAGCTATCAAGTCAACTTTCAGCTTTTCTTACTAGCGGTGATCGGTAGCAAATTATTCCTAACTTAAAATGATGATTGACGCGTACGATAATTCGTTTCTTGAGTTGGAAAGACGTAGCCGACATTTTGATATTAATTAATATCGGATCGCTTAATGTGAATATAAAGATTTCATCATTTGAGAGTACTTGATTACTCAATGATGTATGTTATAGCTCGGAATATTGAGTATAAAAAAACGTCGAATGAAATAAAAGGGGGAGAGTCGGTGATTTGAGATTTGATGGAAGGAAAAAGGGACCTGATAAATTTTACTGCTATCATTAAATTGATCCAATCTTGGCTCATTACTGTTGGTATTAAACAAAGTTAAACGTTCCCCTTTCGCACTAACCCAAGTACTCCAGACTCCCTCTGTCTTCCTCTATTTCCTCCCTCAATTCTGAACGGTCGAATGTAAAACACACGCAAATCGCATGTTCGTCACCATTACATGCCCTCCGGTAGTAATCCTATTTTTAGAGCTTTAATCCACACGCAATTTAAGACAAATTGCGAGCAGGGCTCGAATAATAGACTTCGCTAGTTCTGTGTTCGACCTTTGAAAAAAAAAAAAAAAAAACCAATCACAGGTTCAAAGTGTCAGGCTGCACCAACGTTGAAATCTTCATTCAGTATCGTGACGATGAGTAAAGAATTTCGCGTATTCTTCCGACAACTAATATGATCATTGCTCATTTCTATACACACGATAGAATTCAATCGCTCCGCCGTTCAATTTAAAGACTGCAGCATCGTATTATTCATTGGCGTCGCGCTGTGCCTGACAAATAAACATTCGTATGTAATATTGTATATAAAAATGAAATAGAAATATCGTGTAATACCCGACGCCAGCGGGTCCGCATTAAATGTCCGAGCGTGAAAAGGGGTACGCGTCGTTTCCCAAAATACGCGCAGACTCTACAAAATTGATTTGTAATACGTACATGGTATATCCCACATGCCTATACAAACGTTTTACCAAACAATATCTCTGTATAAAAGAACATGCATACATTTATTGTTCCGGCGATACCAACATAACGTACTTTTCTATTGATTTATTTATTTGAATAAAGTATTAAATATTCAGTGATTTATTACTCGGATAAAGGACTCGATATCAAATTTCTCGTTCCTGCATGCGAGTTTGTGTATTTGAGCTAGACTTTAAAGGGATGTCGTAGAACGTAAATACAAGTTTTATTCTACCACGACCGATGAGATTTCCAGCCATCTCACATCGATCGCCAAGAATGAGAAGAAAAAGAAATAACATAAATATATACACAATGGAACCCTCAGACTTTTATACGAATTTTTCTATCCTACATCTGCATCTGAATGTAAACGTCTGCACGCAGCATTTTAGACGATCAAATTACGTAGATAACGACCTCCTGACTCAAATATAATTAAAATACCTTATACCGCCAACTCGTTATTTATGTTTTATCTTAAATTTTTTGTATTCTATTTTATTTTTTCTCCATCGAATTTCGTTAACAATCCGCGTTCGGCGAATCTCCACAGTATAAGCCGCTTCTGTGGAGCAAGATGAATGACGTAGAAAAACGCAGGGGCGATTTCCATCGCAGAATTAGCCACCCTCAAATATCTGACCTTGGCTCAAAGAATGACTCGGCACCGTTGATAGGCGAATATAGCATATCCAGTACATGATATAATAGATGAGTCTAGGCGAAAGCGTGAATAAGGAGTGGCGGCCGAGGTCGAATAATGCCATGTAGAATATACGTATGTGCAACTTTTTTTTCTTTTATATTGAACAAGAGCTCGGGCGGTTATCAATTGACAATCATTATGTTATTTGTAATAGTCGATAGAATCGATCGGACTGTGACTAGTATACATACGTATATATGCGTCATAATTTATTCACCACTTATCGACTCGCGCCCTTGTTATACTTATTGTTAGTTAGACACCTAACCCAGCTGTTGCATTTATTGTACATATTTGTGACACGCGGTGAATTTAATAATATTTATGCGGTGCATGTTTGTTGTAATTTTCACAATTTATACACCCTTAACTATTATATTGCCCGCGCATGTAATTATGAGTAATATGTATCAATTAAAACATACATACGTGTACAATTATAGCGTGTTAACTATTTACAATACATGTGATAGCGCCGATAAAATAAAAAATTAAAGAATTAAAAGAGATTAGGTATAACAGCGTGCAAGGGACGTGTATATCACGCGATATTGAAATTAGGCTTACAGGAGCGAAGAGATGGCTGCTCCGTTTGACGATCAGATAAAATTGTTTTACCCGCGCGCAATATACGTACATATGTATAGATTATAGGCGATTCCGCACTTTCAACAAAGGGTTGATAGCTATCAGAATGCGTATTTATCGCGATAGGAATGAATGAAAAACGTTTGAAGTCTGATAATTTCACAAGGGCATGTACTCCCAACTCAATTCAAACGGGTTTGATTAAAACTATATCGATTTATCTACCAATGTTATGATGTAAACGATCGCATCGGAAAGTAACTCTTACTGACTGCTAATCGTATGGAATATATTTTTTTCAACATTCACTTAACACGAATTTCCGACTATCTAATTTTTATTTTTCTCCTCCGCGCGCGGGGATCAGTCTCTCGATTAAATCCAGTATATGATATAATGTAATCGTAAATAAATTAACATACGGCTGCGCTATACATTAAAAACAAATTATGTATAGATAAATAAACCAGTAGAAGATCATATCACATAACAGGTTATTGATATCATTGTAATTTGTGTTATGTACAGTCTAGAATTCAATCATGTCGTCTTCGTTTCTCCTGATCGGGTCCCCCTTGAGCAGAGCGATGATCATACTGCAAAAATCAAAGTTTTTAAATTTTTACACGTTGTGTTACTGAAAAAATTTTGCACTGAACACTTATACGAATATTAACACAAAGATATGAGATAATGAGTAATCGCTCGAGAAACTCTATTTTATACGACGAAACAATTTCGAAATATGCGTTAAGATTATCTACGGTTTTCAGGATGATAATAAGAAAACCAACAGAATAACAGAAAAACAGATAACAGAAAAGGAAAGAAAGAGCGGAAATGAATGTAGCTCGCCGGTGGCAACAAAAGGAGCGTATATTGCCCTTCGAGTTTTATTCTGAAATCGTTCATCCCCTATGTCGGCGGAAGTCTCGGTAGTAGGTCCTGTTATTGGGTTGACCCCCCGAAGGGTGGTAGAACAAAGTAACAATAAGCCCCGACAGCTTTTTACCTGTCAAAGATTTTCTCCCTCTTTGGCGGCGATTCGTACGAGTTAAATACCTATACAAATGAACAACTTACTAACTAAAACAGGACTTACCAGTAAAGATAAATGAAGAAAAATATGAGGTAATAACCGAGGTACACCATGATATCCCTCTGGTGTTTCCTGAGCTGCCCATGATTGTGGATTTCGGTTGGATCGTAAATACCCATATTACCGGTTGGTATTGTAAAATATTCGTACATCAGCCAAAGAGCCATCGGTAAATTAATGATCATCAAAATCCATTGGCCGTGCAAAAGGAGTAGCAATACGAGGAAGACGTGTCCAACGATTTTCGGAACTACCCACTGCGTTATAACACAACATCCAAAATAAGAATTATAACTGAAAAATGGTAAGACTTTTGAAAGTGACAAAATACGTACGCAGAGGGATTCCCTAGCGCACGTTTCGAATAGATTGTTAAGAATTTTCTCCAGATACGTTTAAAATACATCCCCACGTTATTTTTATGCATTACTATCACAGCTGTCTCAAATCCGTACGAAGCCCGCAATATCAAAATGAAAGAAATGGAAAATCTTCATTCTATATAAGTCGGAGGAGTTTATGAATATGTACATATGTGCGTTTAATATTTTACGACGTGATATAGCGTCTGTTTCGCTAAGTGATATTGCTTTTTTTCTAAAACTTTTCATCTCTCCAAAGTCACGAAATCTCGGCCGTGTAGGATGATTCGATCTACTCGGAATTTTATTTTTTTCATTTTCAAAAACATCAAATTTACGCTCCAAGAATAATTCCTACATGATACATAAAAAATTTCGTATGACTATTTCGTAGCATTCCGGAGTATGCAACCGATATAGTGTAGCGCCAACTGCAGAACGACAGGCAACGTTGCGGCTGATAAGAAACTCGTTGTTACTTGGTAAAACAACTTAAAACGTACAATTATAGTCGAGAATCAGTTTGAGCTTTCAATATCAAGTATATTATATGTATAGTGTACTGGGGTACAAGGGTAAAGTTATAACGCTGATGAAGTATTGGTCGACTGAAAACTTGAGCGTTCCGCTATACCACAACCTGCTAGCTCATGCAATATTCCGACCAACATCGACCCGAGCAATAATCGGAACATTTTCAGCACTTAATATTTACCTAGTTTGCGATCAGTTATCTGGGTAACTCGATATCCATAATTACGAAAATTATACACGCTGAGGTTCAATATTCAATGTCGATCGTGTGCATTACTATTCCATTTTTTTCCAATTTTTCTAAAAACAACTTTGCGAGCATAAATCTGAACTTTTCAATGCTAATTATAAGCTCCATTGAAATAATTGTTCAAATATGCGATTTCAAAAATACATTTGCCCGACCACATGTTTTTGTAATGATATGCGGTCACTGTTCCATACATGTGCGTACGTGCGATTGCACAAACGGAATTAGCAAAGAAGTATTTAAACCCTAAGCTTATTATCGCTGACCACATCAGTTGGTGAGCAGTATCTTTGTTGGTGAGAACTAAATGTGTATTTGAAAACCGCGTTATGTCGTTCTTATCAAGTATTGAAATTCTTTGAATATGTTCGATGGTTTTTTGTTTTCAGTTGATCAAATTCTTAACTGCTAAGTGGAATAGGTGGGTGGATAGAATAAATATGAATATATATGCGTAAATTACCATGTTCAATTTGGAGCAACATTGCTGGGCATTGAGATAATCGCATTCCAGGTCGGACAGCGTAATCACCTGTCTCATAGTTATTAAGGAAAACCTATTTCAAGAACAATCACAGAGCTTAGGAATTATATCTTCTACACGGCTGTGCTTCCCCTCTATTTCATCCTTTCCAGGATTAGCCCTCCGAGTCCTATTATAACACAGATCGATATTCTGCAGCTATACATATTATGTATGTGTACCCCCGTTGTATTACATGCCTAGGTATAATGCATACCTATGTATAAATTTTATACGAAAGTCAGATACGATGGTAGAGATAATGCCAATAAAACTAGGTCACAAAGCTACAATTACTGAACGCCAATTCTTCTCATTATTAAAGTCCTGCAGCTCTGCAGTTCCTATGACGTATAGTTCAGATTTTTTTATCTTTCGTTGTACTTGGAGTGAGAATATCAAACTGTCTTTACAACTACAGTGCACATACAAGGAATCCCCAGGAATAGTGAGAATTCACTTGATAATAGAATCCTACTTTACAGGTACAGTTTCCGGTAGCTCTAAATGTCATGGAAATGTTATACGAGCGGCCCCAATATATGGAAAGGATCGTGAACTATAGCTGGGTGCCTATAACAAAATATTGCTGTAAGCGGTGCGATTGATTCAACGCGATTCGTACGGTCGTTCAAATTTTTGAATTCCAAACACTGATAAAATTCACTCGGATTTATTAGTTTAGATAACTACTTTCGTATATTTAGTTTCCCAGCGCGTGAATATCGAAAATTAATATCCCCTTAGTTAGTCAGTTGATATCAGTATGCAAACATGCACATTACACATTATATATCAATATAATTCACGTTACGAGCAAACGCGCGATAAGTTTGAGTTTGTCTTGTCGTCAAACTATACCAAATGTCTGTAACGAAGTACGAAAATGTATTTATTCACGTATGCGAGTATCATTGATAATATTTCATAAAATGAAGCAACGTGTGTCGTGGCGTTTGACAATGAGATGCCATAGCATCTCCGTCGTCTATTGTAATCGTTACATGCGTGGTAATTCGGTTGAGTTTTCTCGTTTAAATTGATCGAATCTACGCGCGTGACCAGCGACACGATAAAACGCGTCCCACGGGTCGTTTGATTTCAACTTACTGGTATAACCGTAAAACTACCTTGAATCATTTTTATTTTATTTTTTATGCTTAGATAAAAAATTCAAAGACATTTTGTTTGGAAAAAATGTAGAGTATTTACTGTAAAACAAAATAAGCTGCTGCTGCCTCTCGCCAGGGGACATTGAGCGAAGAGTTTTATTGTGAACGGGATGATGCGCTGTCAAGGCATCTGGAACTCGTATAAATCAAGCTTTTCAAAACATATATCGCAGGCATGACTCGGTATGTATAACATATGGACAAACTGCTGGGAAAATTTATACCGGTACTTCTTATTGAATGGACCATATAATATCGTATCGTTTCATCGGATGGAAAGTTTCGACAGTCGAATGCAAATGTTAGGTGAAACTACTGATGATTAAACCGCTGAAACGGCTTTAACTAACAATGAGATTAGTAATAAATTCACGTAAATGCAAGCTGAAAAAATATGGAACAAGAGAATTTAGGAATCGGTAAAGGCTGATTTTTTATCGTTTACTCAAGTGCTATTTTAAATTTGGTAGAAGAAATACGTGAGTCGTAACTTAATTGTCCCCTGCCCGTTGTATTAAAACGGTCGCAAATGGAAAATAAACACAAAAGCCACGTGTAAATGTGGGAGATCTATTTAAACTAATGTAAACAGAAAGTCGTTGATGGGACGATAAAACAGTTCAAATCGTGAGATTATATTATTTTTGTCCTTCTACTATCGAATTACTGTTGTTTGAAGTAGATCTGGAATCGCTTTTTTAAAATATCATATTGTACAAATTTGCGGATTCAAATTTAGCGCTTTTTTATGGCATAGGGAAAGCACAGCCACTCTTTATGTAACCTTAAGGCAATAAGGTCCCTAGAAATCTTCGGTAGATTTGTAGAAAAACAAAGCGGAGTACTGAACCAGCTATCTCGAGCAATTATCAATTATGAACGATGAATTACAAGTAATTCATTGAATATTCTTAATGTATAAAGTAAAAGGATACAAAATACACTAGTAGAAATAGCACAGCACCCGTATCGAACAACGCAAACGCAAATAGTAGCGGTTCGGAAATCATTGTGGTTGAGGTTAATTCAACTGTGAATTAAGACCTGAAATACGACTTGAATTATTGTGTAGACAGCCCACACCTGAACCTACTGTTAAACGTCGGACTACAACTTTTTTTATTGCGTTACTTATAGACAAAATCATGAGCTACCGAATGTCAAAAACCACAAAATGCACACTTCACGCTTCTACTTACCAACGCACACCAACTAACTGCAAATGAAACTCCCTAGCACCAAGACGCGACTGTGTTGGCAGACTGATTTTTGACAAGTGCATCTGCGGGCTGTCATCTATCGTCTACGCCGACGAGTAGATTTGTTTATCTGTCAAAGGTTCGCTCATTCGGCCCCTAAATAATCGCCTGTCTCATTAAATCAAGCGATATGCTTATCGGCGAATAACGAGGGACACCACAGATCGAAGACGGGCTTAACTGAATCGTAACAAAATGTTTCGAGAAACACCGAAGATTGTAATTGAAGATGCAGCTGCTCCTTCAGCGGCCTATGTGGCCAATGTACGGATGGAGGATTTAATGGAAAAATTGAAGATTCTCAATTACGACGATGAATTCGTACAGAATATGAAAATGAAACCCATAAACAGGTAGCTCGAATTTCTGATTCACATTTCTATGGTATCATATATTGTCCATTGGTTACACACATTACGATTATTAACAGGCACTATTTTGTGGTTCCAACAAACTCTGGAGAACAGTTTTATATGTTTACATCCCTGGCTGCATGGCTGATTAGAAAAGCTGGGACTAATTTTGATCAGCCTCAGGAATACGATGATCCCAATTCTACCATATCCATAATCTTGGATCACCTCAGGGCCATCGAAGTTCCTATTGAATTCCCACCAAATAAATTGAAGCAGGGTGTTGGTGAACATGCAGTCTATGTCCTTGATTCTTTAGCTGACCAAGCTATCAAGGTTCTCAATTTTAAGTGGAAAAAGTGAGGAAGAGCACAAGTTTACAGCACAATTTAATATCTTGGTATCCACATATACTCACTGTTGTTTACATGTGATCAAATGGTAGGGTAGAAATACCCCCAGACGATCCTACGCCAGAACCTGAAATAGAAGATGATGATGCAGAGTTAATACTGGAAAAAGTTGAGGAGGAAATGCTGGCAGAATATGAAGAGGAAGACGAGGATGATGTCTTACATGTAGACGACATAACCAAGCTATATGCAAAAAATATGGTAAATACACTAGGCTAACTTGTAAAATAATAATCCATGACTAATTTAGAATGTTGAAGACATCAGGTATTTTTTGTTTTTCTCTTGCAGTATGATGTTCAGAAGCCTGAAAATATTTTGGAGTCAACAACAGATATGGAGGAATGGAAACTTGAATTGGAGCGAGTCCTACCGCAGTTGAAAGTTACAGTGAAGACTGGTATGCCATACGAACGTTATACTTTTTAGGAGTCTGAGCTTTTTTCGACTAATAATTCAAAATTTATTCCCTGCTGTAGATCCCCGCGACTGGAGGGCTCACTTGGAGCAGATGAAGCAGCATCGGTCAAACATTCACGCAAACCTTACTGGTACAAAAAGTCAATTAGAAAAGCTACATTCTGATATCGGAAACACATTAGATAAAATTAAAACTCGGGAAATGTATCTGAATAGGCAGCTAGAACCTGGTCTGAATGAATTCCGATCACTGCAGGTGAGTTTATTGGCTGAGTGTCTATCCCAAAAAGTTGAAGGTTATAGTATTTAAACGATTTCTCTAATTTTTGGTATCAGGAAGAATTGTCCAAGGTGAAAGAGCAGTACAGAGACGTGAGTGGGGGCGTAACAGAGAGAACGAGAACTCTGAATAAGCTCACTGACGAATTGGAGCAAGTTAAGCGAGAAATGGATGAAAGAGGATCGAGCATGACGGACGGAAGTAAGTGCGCCCTTGATGTCATCGACCCGTCATATTATTTGATACGAGAATTACTATTTATCTATTCGTTCTAGCGCCGCTGATAAACATTAAGAAAACGATAACAAAAATGAGGAATGAAGTTTCGGAGATGAACGTGAGAATAGGCGTTTTGGAATACAGCTTAATGTGCACAAGGGTTCGTGACCGCACGCAACTCCAGGAAGATATGAACAGTACCAACAGTTCCATCATGATTTGAGAAGTCGAACTTCTCTTGCATGCATCTTTTACACGAGTTAGAATTATGCTCCAAGTTATACAGGTCATAGATTTTCTAGTCAATTTAATCCGTCCAAACGAACAGTTGTGAGTCATTTGTACATTATCTGTAATCCTGATTATACTGGTAATAATCATCTGACAATTGCATCTACAGCTCGCATCTTTTTGATTATAACCAACGCCGATTACGTAATAAGTATAGCATAGCTCAATTTGCAAATCAGGCAGGTGAGTGGATCAGTTACTGACTTTTTCAATAAGAATATAGCACTTGAAATTTTTTCGAGTCACGAATTTAGATAGGTTCTCGAATCGTAAGAAACACTCGAGGGTTTCTATAGGGCAGCTCCACTGATCCTTTTATCGATCAGATTTTGGCTATCAACGATGATGAACCATTTAACCATCTGTTCCAGGTGGTTCCTATCCATTTCTTTTATATCCCACTCCCTCCCCCACCCACTGCCAAATCGGTGACCTCTTCATATTCTCTCGCGCGGACGGCGACATTCCACACTTAGTTGTTCTACCATCGCCGCGGTCTTGTTTCCGCGTTCATTTAATCGATTCCCCTATCCTGCAGAGATTTTCCTTTTTTTTTCTAATTGTGGAATGTGACTAATTATACAACGATAAATAATTTTCCATCAACATCATAGTGCAGCTCCGCTACATCCTGACGTCATTGGATTTATAAGGTCAACACAGGAGTAAGGTCTAAGGTAAACATAAAAAAAATCCCGAAATTATATACATCCCATACTACAGTCTAAAATTCATTTGGTAGCTAGATTGCTGTGAATCTATAGAGGCTGCAGTAAATTTAGTCACCCATTCAAATCTACTCCAAGTAAAACAAAACAGAGATCCATAGCTTTCCGACTTTCCACGTCGGAGTTTACACCTTGTAGACAGTGCGATCCGGTTTGTATCGTACGTATAATAAACAAATTATTCAAGCGCGTGGGCTTTCTCTTTCCACTCTATATGTGTGCGCAAAATGTCCAAGAGTATCGTACGATAAATTCACTTTCCAGCCATCCAAAGAATGTTATACATTTTCCACAGATTATATGACAGCACCAGAAACTACGAATCTGCTGTAAATAGCAAGATATATTCTTAATTCTTCATAAGTTGCTAGCAATAACTTTCTACTGCAATTTAATTGCCAATTCGTTATGTTGGGACATAATAACTCGAATAAATAATAATTTTCGAGTGGCTTCGCATACTTATGGTAATGGGGAAATGGTATATAAACACACTTGCAGGTAATATGTTTAATATTCATGAACTTGTCGAAGTCGTGCGCCGCCCGTTGATTTGAACTACATTTACCGAAATGCTTTTTTCATATACGGAATGCTCTTCTCTCGTATAAGCAGTCAGGTGTACACAGAAATATATGTGTATACGTACTGTGTACCTCACAGATGGCATAAGTACTTATTAATAAGTCCAGAAAGCATTCAAGGTCTTAACATTCACTTTGAAGTCGAGTGAATTAGTCACCCACCACTCATCACTCGAGTGCCACCTGCATGTAAAATGCCTTGAAAAGTTTAATCATTGAGGATCTCGTGTCGTAGCTTACAATGAGATTCGTATCTTACAGATAATTGTATTTTCGCCGAACATCGTGTCGACGGCACAAGGGAAAAATCTCGGAGTTAAAAACCATTTTGAGACTGACACCAGAAGCCGTCTATATGATTATCGATTCTCCTGAATAGCAATTTTTTCACCTTGAAATAAAGTATATACATATGCGCACGGGGAGGAAAAAAATATGAAAATTTCATATCTGTATATTACTGGAATGTAAAAAAGTAGATGAGTTACGCACAGATACTTAATGTACTCATGCATCCTACGATTATGAACAAAGTAACGATATCGCAATCCGTATTTGATCATGTACTTCAGCGAACATATTAATTCCTAACATGTGATATAGGTGTACGTATACGTATACAACATTCTACATGCCTTCATACGATTATAATTCTTGTATGTGGTAGATTGAGGAAAGATAGGAGGAGTGAAATCTACTAAATTAGTAAATGTTGCTCCTGATGTTTGCGATCGTTTGATTGATTGCATTCAAGTATTAAAAGCACGATAATTCTGACGTTGCGGTCGTGACATTGATTAATCGATTGATCTGGGAAAATACATATATGATAAGAATTAGATTGCTAAAATAGAGCTCCTGATGATCAGTGACAATCGTATATACACGTACAACCATAGAATTGTATAACCGATAAAACTAATTGTCAGTATCGCGATCAGTCCAAATGTCAGGTCATCATGCCCAGAAGCTGTAGCAGTTCGAGCTATGCATTGATGCAATTGTACGTACAATGAATCGATAATCCAATGTGTATGCGAATATACCCTATGTTATATAATTACATAGGTACATAAAAATAGGAAATACGTGATACGCTAAGACGGTGATAATGAGAGAAAGATTATCTAATTACTTAATAAATGTTTCGAAGAAACTGTAATTTAAGAATTGGAGAACGGGCAGATACGTGTATATTTTATTCGTCAGTGCTTTGCAGTGATGATAACCAATCGTACGTGAGTGTAGTAAAAACTTCTGTATCTACACATGCATCCTGTGAATCTGAACTTTGTACAGAGTGAGATCGAGTTTGTAATACATGCATAAACTTAAGAATTCTTGTTTTCGCTTACTATACCGAAGATACGTCATGTTCATGATAATTCGTCTGTTCAAAAAAAAAAAATACATCATACAAGTTGAACGTATATGCTGTTGGTCCAGTAGTGTTAAGCCTTAGGTATATGTAACCGCTTCGTGCGCTCCGGAAAGTATACGATAGATAATCGCTACGTGTGATGCGTGTGTATGTAAGAAATCGCCCGCGCTTATCATGGGGAAGTATAATAAAATCGTCAACCTCGTGTATCTGTATTTATCTATCCATTCCGTATACAACGTCGATTTGGACATAGATATATATACAAACTCGGGATAAAATATAGAACGAAAGTTTAGGGTAAAGAATGAAGAGGCGCGATGAACGGTGATTTACCAGAATCTATTCTGTAATCCGGAGTCATAAGTTTCCTCGACCGGTTAGATTTTTTATGTCTCTTTCATCGGTCACGTCAAACTATTATCGTATCGTTCATTTTCACCCCACCACGATCTTACATGAAGAAGCTGATCACACAGTTCATTTAGAACATCGCGTTAATATCGTCGTTTCGCGGTTGCGATTGAGTATTTGGATCAAAAATAAGTAATTAAATAAATAGATAAATTTATAAATAAATGAATGGAAAACGTTTAGTTAACAAGATATAACTGATATTCACAATAACATTCTTATATAACATTGCATATGTAATTATATCTGTTAGACGATACAGCAAAGTATCATCGAGGAATACGCCATAATACTATGCATGGATGGTCTTTTGTTTGATGATGTAACTGAAGAACATCCGTACAGATTAAACCATTTCTCGATTCTCGAGAAAACTCCGACGTTTGAACTTTTTAAATTAACTCGATGTAATAAACATCAACAGACATTTCCTGCTGAGTGTAAATAAATAAATACTTACAATTATAGATCTATTCAATCAGCTCCGTTCAATATTTTGTTGTGTATCCTGCATATACATATAAGTGAATACAAGCCATCATGAGACACGTCGAAAGTGAATCAATAGAGTTACAAACAGTAACCAACTCTAATAATAATGTACCTGATCTCTCCGCTATTGAGTAAGATTCAGTCATCAAATATGCATGTGGTACTGATCACTGTAAATTTATATAGGATATTCTCTGATCACACACGTGCATTAAATCTCTGATCAATAATTATCGACGCGTGGTTGTCGACGACGCTCGCATAGCCGGCAGCAAAGGCATTGAAGTTTTTTTAGGATGATAACAGTCTTTTTGTTTCGATGACCCTTCGTGTCATCTTTAGGATCTGATATTCACATAATTTTCGGTGATGCCTTCGAATATACAACGGAAACTTGTTTTAGTATAAGTTTTCATTGATTAATCCAGATATAGCATGTAGTAATTTTTCGTATTGCACCGCACTTCCATCTTCGTTTCATAATTACTATCCAACATTTTTCAATTTAAAATTGTGAGGTTTCTATATTATTCGTAGTACGGGAAATGGAGAATTACATACGAACGCGCAGGGTAAAGAGCCAATTTTTGTGCCAAATAATAATCAGCCAACTGAAAAAGAAGCTACTCCAGCATCGCCGCTTAAAGACAAGCCAAAGAGTCCAGAACCCAAGGATGCAGGGTAAGAGAGATGTACATTACTATAGGTGCTTGAATTGAAGCAAGCCATATATTGAATAATCAAAACGGTGGCTAAAATCGAGAAATAAAATACGTATGCCCATTTCCATCATACTATCCGTAATTATACCATTGAGAATAGATAGGATATTATACTTTGAAATGTGGTAAATACATAAATAAATAAAATATGTTAGGCTTTCGTCGTTGACTGATACCAATCATCAGTCAACGACTGAAGATATGTACCAGGTATGATTTGAATTCAAACTGCAACACACCACGTGACGAGTGCGCGAAGTTAGCTGCGCCCCAACTGTGCACGTGCTTTCTGACAGATATGCGCCATTATTCTGACAGACGAGACTGTGCAGACGACATTCGAAAGTCTGCCATAGTGCCATGACTGCGGCAATGTGGTTGTGACGTATCTTCGCGTTATCACTTATCTATAATCGGTGGACTGGTTCTTGGCTTATTTGTTATTATGATTTGCGATCACAGTTCATTGAAACTTTTCCTAACCAGTGTTTCGAGTTCGCCGAATACCACGCTAAGTACATTGCGGTGACGAAGATACTTAAAAATACGCTGATTGTCTGCATGTAGTTGACTATACATCGTTATAGCAAATGTTAAATATTAAACTGTTCGGTAAAAAGAATTCATTGTTGAAGCTAACTCCGAGAATGACACACATGCTATTTGCGGCGCATATGATTAACCGAGTTTGAACTTTGAAGTCGGATAAAGTGGAAATCTTGATATCTCAGAAAACCTGTCTGCTTTGTTTGAGATCGGATTGGGTTTGGTGCACAAAGAGATTGTGTTTCTACCTAAATAATTATGACCAACAATTACGGTGCGATAACTACTGATCCTCTTCTTGCCAATGAATGTCAAAATGAAGGTATTACGCATCCTTCAGTTGGCAATAAACATGCTAATGTTCGAGCACCAGGGTAAAATTTACTGCCCAATTCCCTAAGCAACTCTGTATCCATACTGATTTAATTTGATTTGACCAGTTTGACATCAATTGTAAAGTCTAAAAAAGATTTTTCATGTGTTTCAGGATATTTGCCAAAATGGCAATCACAAAGTGCGGGATTTTTATAATATTTGGAGTTGGTATAGTACTGTTGATTAGTTCTATAGTTCTTGGAATATACTGGGTGCCAATAGTTGAAAACATTCTCGATGATGTAAGTAATTGCTATTAGGTATTTTTATTTTTCTCATGATTTTTAATGGCGACTGATTAAACTTTGTATTATATGAATGCAACATTTGATAATGAAAAGATTCTGTTAACAGGAATTGACTTTGACCCCAACATCGAAGAGTTATGGCATGTGGCAGAAGACACCAATTCCAATGTACTGCAATATCTATTTGTACAATTGGACCAATACTGAAGAATTCTCAAACACTGCTACTACCAAACCTAACTTTGTGCAAATGGGTCCCTATGTCTTTAGGTGAGGCAGCTTCACATTTTAGCTAAACTTTGTCCAGTACAAAGATCCAAGGAGCCCTGTGTTCTATTGTTAATGGGGCTTTTTTTTTTAATCCACAGGGAAGTCCATATAAAAGTAAACCAGTCTTGGCATGATAATGGTACTATAACGTTTAGGCAGCAGAGATTCTGGTACTTTGAGGAGTCCATGTCAAATGGAACTCTCGATGATAAAGTAACAAACCTGGATGTCATTTCTGCTGTATGTTCCCAAGAGCTATGCTGGGATCATGTCCTATAACTCATGTCTCATGAACTACGTAAAAGAATGAAAAACTTATATTATTTTTCCAGACAGTTGGCTTTGCCATACGGAATGAGCCAAGATGGCTACGCATCATAGTCAATGGTGTCCTGGTACAATTGAGAAAGACTTTATTCACAACGAAAACTGTCAGAGAACTTTTGTTTGAGGGGTACGATGATCAACTTCTGGACTTTGCCAGAAAACTCAATATGTCGCGGTTTAATATTCCCTTTGACAAGTTTGGATGGTTCTATGACGTAAATTAATTACCGTTATTCTAATGTCTTTGAGCTGACAATTTGCTAATGAATTTTTTAACCCCTCAGCGCAATGGCTCCACTACCTATGACGGTATATTCAACATGCGCACAGGTAATCCAAATATCTCGGATCTAGGCGTCCTAGATTTGTGGAACTATAGGAATAAATCAGACCATTGGGAAGGAGAGTGCAGTGAGATTAGAGGCACAACGGGTGAGCTTTGGTCACCGATCGGAGAAATAGATACAGTGGAGATATTTGCCCCTGATATTTGCACGTGGGTCTAATAGCAATTTTTGGTCAATAGAGTTTCCAGTTTCCATAAACTGATTCGATCCTAATGTTTCAGATCTCTTAGTCTGACACGTGTCAACGATTCCTTCTTCTCAGGCCTGAGAGGTGCTACATTTGTTACCGATTCGAGGACCTTTGATAATGGATCCATCGTTCCATCTAGAGCATGTTATTGCAGCAAGTCTGATGAGTGTCAACCCAGTGGATTACTCGACGTATCCCAGTGCAGGTTTGGCGCACCTGCGTTCATCGGCTTACCACATTTCTACCTTGCTGACGACTCGTATGCAAATGCTATTTCCGGGATGAACCCAAAACAAGAAGAGTACAACTTTGAAATGACCCTAGAACCGGCGAGTTATATCTCAATATTGACTACTTACTACCTTAAAATTCATTTCAATGGTAACATGACGTTCACTTTTTTGATTATCATAGAACACCGGAATTCCACTAGATGTCAAAGCACAGATGCAGATCAATATCATGGTCGAACCAATTTCTTCAATATCGTAAGCGGCTACTATTAATTTATTAGAACCATACCGGATGAAGTTATTATCATATCTTTTTTTTTTTTAATTGAATCAACCCTGCCATCATATCAAAACGTTGAATAATTCCAGCATACTGAGTGGCATTCCAAAAACATACGTTCCGATGCTATGGTTCAGGCAGGAAGCACGACTAACATCAAATTATGCATCGCAGATCAAGTTCCTTTTGGCACTGCCAACGTTGGGGCATTACATATTCATTGCCTTAGGCGTCATAGGATTTGCACTATGTTTAACTGCGGCTTATTTCGGCTGCCGATCTAAATGGTCTCGAGAAGAAACTCAATCATTGATACCCGCCGACACAACTGCCAGTACTTTTGAAACTAATCCAGTGACACCTACTGAATATTAGCAATGTAAATATGCATTTCAATAATTTTCAGCGGCTGATGATATTTGAAAAAATTCTTTCCGGTGAGTACAGATGTTAATGAAAAAATAACTGTGAATACAGTGTACGAAATTATGAGAAAAAATCAGACATTCGAAGAATTAAACAGTTTAGGTGATTTAAATATTGAGGAAAAGACTGGAATTGCTACATTATCTGACAAGCTGAGATTAGTCAGTGATTCTATTGATATTCTTGTAAGGGCATTAATAATGCAACTGGCAACAAATACGTGATAGTCAAGTGCCTGACAAGCAAAAGGTGTATAGGCTTGAATATTCTAAATACTTAATTGCATGTACGTAAAAATGGTAGTAATCAATTGATGACTATAATTAAATTAATTGATGAATTCGAAATATTATACCCATATTCGAGTTTTCAGAAGTAATTTATATATTCGTAGGACCCCGTATGCGGTTTTTATTTTAGCCAATGATCATACATTTAAATAACTATTATTATTTTCCCATCCGATGGTTCTGCGAATTGAAGATGGGCGAATTTAAATTGTTAAATATTTTTTCACTAATATGGAACGTTGTTATTATAATACATCTGCGTAATTCAATCATTCCAATTTATCTTGTATGAATGTTTCCACATCCTACGTATCCACCAAAAATGAAACTGACGCGACGATCGACGAGTCACTTATTTTTTGGCCCTGAATCCGGCTAGTTCAAAGATATTCGATTCAGACGATCGAATCCGGTACAGCATTTTCTTTTGACGAGGTATTATTGGAAATTCTAAGCGAATCAACAACCTGTTAAAGAGTCTAGACAATTGGCTATTACCCTAAAAGGTTAAAACGGGAAGCTTAGGAAGCCTTTCAAGTTCCTTGTATCTGCAATTGTGGTAAATGTTTCATTATATGGACCGGCAAAAGGATCGAGCAGATTATTATGTAGATGAGGAGAATGAAATTAGATCAGAAAACGAGAGGAAAAGAGGCTGAAAACATCCTCGAAATTTAAAAGAAAAAAATAATCACGACTGGCCTCATCTTATTCATCTTTTCCGCATTCATTCAAATTGATAGCAAATATGTTCGCACAGGCATTATGAGCGGGAGCTTGATACGCCATAAATATGCACGTGAAACTCAAGATACATTCCAATAAGATCCCGATTACCTATAGTGGTCAATGAATTCGCTGGCAATTCCTCAATGCTTGCGAAGCCCCACGTGTCTTGCGTATGTAGTGTACGTAGGTGTACGTAACAATAAACAATACCGTGTACCATATTGTTTATCGATCGGATTATGCGGCACGTGTCAAGTTCGCCTAGTGTGATAAATAACATGGATCAAGCAACGTACGTGGAGCAAAATGTAGAATCAGCTCAATCTATATTACTCGTATCAGGTCTGGCATTTATCACAGATGATGGAAGTATGCAATACCTTCAGCTAGCAACGTCGTACCGATGCACACCGGGGTCAGAGTTCGTTCCAACTTACGCTGTTATCACAGCTCATATGCAGTGATACTAGTGTTATACGTTCATATGTATGATATACCTATATTTGTACACCTATAATCCTATATATCTATAACGTTGTCCCCAGTGCGTGGGCTTTGCTGAGACTTGGAGGGGCCAAAGAGGGGGGCACTTCGGAGGCTTACCACTGACAAAGATGCCTTACTACGTTACTTGCTAAAATCTAAGACCAGTGTTGCGTTTGAACCCGCGTTAGTCAGAGGAAGTGTATTTTAACTGGTATATTTTTGAATGTAGCTAATTGAGGAGGGTACGTTTGTTGTTCGAACTTATAGTGATGCATATATGCATACGCGATGAGCAATGATGGTAATAATATTAGTTGAATTTCACCAGTTGGATTTAAAGAATAAGACCAAGTTGAGACGAACACGCGACAATATAGCACGTCAGGATTCAGCTTTGAAGGATATAGATAGATATATGTATTGTTATTATGATCTCTTCTTCATGCTGTATTTATATAAGTAGATGCAATGTACGTCTAAGGTAATCATACTTGTCACTACTCTCCAAGCGTAACATACGATCGTGTTGTATAAGTTGTAATATTAGCTGGACATTGCGGTGGATGAATTTTCTCGCGCGGTAGATTTTTCAATAATTATAAGAGAAAATATCGCCCCATGTAGTCTATCCAACAACAGACATTTCAAAACGGTTTCAATACAGTATTCAAAACAGAATATACATATAATACGTGAGAGTGAAATTTTACGATAATTTTCAACGGCTCAAGAATTACCGGAAGTCTACTGTGCCAGGGATGTGGAAGAGGCTGCGGCTACAGAGCGTAAGTGATGCTATGAATTTAATCTGCAGCTATTTCGTTTTTAAAAAAGTTGTCGCTGGTTCATCTTCTATTCTTATCAAATTAAATTAAATTAAGGTTCCCGGTGTTTTGTTATTATGTCAATTATACAAAGAATAGTTACCGCAGCTCACTTAGTGCATAGTATATCGTATGATATATTCTTCAGCATGCCTGGAAGGTATATTTCGTTTATTGGTTAATGAGGACGGATTTAAATTCAAAGGTGAATACTTTGTATTATCCCGAGCACTAAAAGTTATCAGAAGATTCAGACCAACTGTGCTACTTTGATTAATAACATTTCTGCATCCGATTCAGTGCTGGTCACATTAATTTCATGTCTACATCAGTTGCTGTGTGAGCAATTTTTCCTATTACATACATTTTTTTCGCATATACATCATCTCTGTTCGCTCTATCAGCCGCCGTATGATTAAGTTGGAAATGAGCATATTGAATGAATTAGAAAAAATGTTTCGTAACTCTTCTGGTTGCATCGGATAATGCAATCGGAAGCTGTTGACTCTTTCTCGTATAATTAGAAATTCACTTACATTCATAACGAAATTCCGTCGCGATTTCCTCTATAAGACTATTAAATATTTCCTCCCCTCCATCGAATGATATTTTCAGAGCAATACGTGTTCAAAACATACTCCAAGTTAATAAATATGGTCATCTGGTATTAATAAGGAAAATCATAAGAATAAGAATAAGAATCTATTATCAGAGTTTTGTTACTCATAGTTTTTACGTGAGCTTCTTCCTCTTTTTAGGTATATTTTCTTGCCGAGCCTTTTTCCCGAATATCTTGCTCTCGTCGACCTCTTATTATTACAGGTTCGATGAACATTATTATTAACACTAGTGTCATCTTTCTTATCTTTGGTAGCATAGAGTGATTTTTTTTTTAACTTCTGGATCAATTTGATTTCTTTCTCGCTTCGACGTACATTTAGTACTTTCAGTCACTTTAAACATTTTTACTTTCGCGACTTTTAAGATTTTCGTAGATAAAGTTTGATCAGGAGTGATAATCAAATGTTAAATTATCATAGGAGCAGTCTGTGTCTATTTTAATTATTTTTTCAATTTCTACAGTCATCGTGCCTATTCGTTATCTTTCATTTTTAATCTTCCTACAGAAAACGGCTTCTCTTATATGCATAATTTTACCACACGTTCACAGTGCGACATACAAAATGTTAGAATATTTATTTGAAAATATTAAATAAACAATTTCACCTTTAATGTTTCAAGATAAGACGCACAGTATTATTATGATTCCATTAATGGAAAAAATGGGTTTCTAAAATTTCGTGAAATACATATATTGGTAACGCAGGTACCGGGACAAATTAAACTGTAAACGTCTTTATCTAAATGGTTAGAATAATCTAATTGTATGTTAACCGGTTCGAATAAAACAACACGATTTTATGAGTTCATTGATGCGTTGTTTTTCAATGCACCGATAAACGCATCGCATGTTAAATGTTTACATTATAAAATATGCGTATGAACATTGCATGAGCATATACCGCCAATATAATTGTGGAAAAAAATTCACCTTAATTTGTTTCTGCAGACTATACATTATTTTTATCGTCATAAAACAATGATAACAAAAAAAAAAAAAAAATGAAAAGTTATCGCCTGCCCTTCTTTCCATTTTTGATCTTTTGTCCAATTATAAATGAGCATGAATTTATTTGGTTGTTATCTGTAACTGCACATACATATGTATAAGAGAACCGACCGACATCGTGCGGCGTTCTATGTTCATTGAGAAATGACCTCCCCGACGGGTTCACCATTCTCTTGATTTTTAAATCTCGTTTAATCTAGCGTATCTATAATCCGTTCAATGTACAAGTTGGATGTATTCAGTCAGCGTTTTACTTATCATTTCATAGACGTGGACACAGCAGCAAATTTATCTACAAAAGAAAATCACTCGGTTTATCGCGCGATTCGGCAATTCGAGCCCGGTGAAGTAAAATCGATAAAATCGTAGGTTGCAGGCGGTAAGGAAAACAAAAATGTTAACCGAGTAAAAAATTCTCTGTACTTTGACTCTCACCTCTGCGGTATCGATGACGTCGACCTAGACGGAGCTCAAGTTTGATAACGCATAATTTTTAGCTCATTTATTCAGCTTATCGGCACAGATATCATCAGGAACTAATCGTTGAACTTGATTTTTGCAAAGAGCTGAGAAAACCGATTCTTGTCTGCAAACTTTGAGATCGGCCATTTTGGAAATTTGATCGACGATTTGAATACTTTTGGAGTCTATGTATAGAATAAAAAATTATCTATCTGTTATGATTTACGAAGTCGTGAATGATATGACAACCCCTTACTCTGATAATAAAACAGCCGTATCTATTCGGTATACGCTTATATATCTATAGCTCCAACTACTATACTAAATAAAATATCGATTTACACGTACGTACCTACTGAAAATTGACCCGAAACTTTTGTTTACCCATACATTTATAGGGATTCTTTCCGGGCGTGCAGACGAGGTAATCGGTTTAGAATATCATCGAGGAAACTGTAATTATACAAAATTTGGTATCTTCGTTGGTAGAAATCATTGTTTCCGTCACTCACCGTATGGATATTTCGGATCGATCGTAATCCAATAATTCAATAATTATTCGATCGAACGGGTCATAAATCCTACTACCATGTTTACGTTTTATTCACGACATGACGACACTATTTTGCATTCCAGTTTTCCTTCCCCACTCGAGGTCGGATCGTTCGCGGTCGAAACCGAAATTCAGAATTTTATTCTTACTTTTCATCATTTGAGGTGATATGGATAGCGTATCCGTTCAGGTTGATCTTACGACTACCGTAACTTACTATTACTGTGACTTGTCCAAAAAACGAGTTTTCACAAAGATGTCACAGTTGGCCTTTTCAATACCGACACATCTTTCAATGATCGCAAGAACGGTCCGATCAGAAGTTCTGTAATTCACAGACCTTTCCACTCGAGCAACCGATGCAACAAAATATCGCTCATGTTCGATTCTCAAAATTTAGGGTTGCTATTATTTCTTTTTTTTTTTTTTTGCATCAATGGGAAAAATTCGAAAAGAATAACAAAAATCACGAAGATATATGCGTCGTCATGGCTGGAAGTAGACGTAGGTTCTTGAGGTCGCTGATTTGGTGCGCAGCAAGCCTTGTATTTTACAAGTACAATACTGCGGTACTGTACCGTGTACCGAGGGCACGATCGCGGTAGTTCTAGTACGATTAATTTAGCATTGGGATTGCCACTAAAAATACACTATATGAAGAGTAGAGTCGTACGTATGCGGTAGCTGAGTCTACAGCCATGATTCTCCTTGTGAATCAATCGCGAACCTCCTCCCAACGAACATCTCTCTCATCTCACAGAGTTCAGAATACATACGGATAAGTTAGTACATGACTCCTTGGTGTGTTCTCACTGTCACACACAGTGAGCTTCTAACCCATATGACCCGAAGTCAGTCTTGTTTTCGTTCTTCGCGTGTAGATAGAAACCTAGTCTCGCGGCGTCTGTAGCCCGGTGATGCAGCTCATTGTCAGCAAGCTTTGAATTGTCGCTGAAATTGATCAGTCACCGAGTCGTTTTCCAGATGAAGAGATCACTCGTGAGTGTGCCCGTCGTCTTGAATTCGAGTACAATTAGGAATTTATCGACATCATTCGGGCTCACATCATCGTCATTGTCGGCATTATTATTTTTACCGCACGATGCACACGTCCGCCTTTTCGGTTCGTCATTGTCGCAGCCAAGAATTCCCGATGAATCGCTAAGGGAATTCATAATCGTTAGAATAATAATAATTAGGGCCGGTTATGCACTGCTGGGTAAAAATTAATCCCCTTTGTAAACCTCTTAGTCGGTGGTCCAACTAGCCGGTAAGAGGTTTACCGAGAGGAATAATTTTTCTGTTGCGGCGAAGGATCAACCGGCCCCAAGTGAATGAGTATCAAAGCTGTACCGGTACGTGTAGAAAATCGCGATGCGGAATAAGTATATTCGGAGACCGGTGCATGGGAGATTTATTGATTAACGATTGCGGTTCAACTTCCCGAACGATCATCGATGCGCTCTAATGGTTGTGATTTTTCGGATGACGTAACGAACGGTGCACTTCTGAACCAGCTTACAAATAGGACCCCGACGCGCATGCCGCAGTCTAAAAGTCAGGAAAAACCGATTCGTGACGAATTCTATGCATTCTTTATCATACAATCTAATTATAGCTTATAGGTATGGTGTAGCTCCAGGATATGAAAATTTCCAATTGAACGCGATCTACGCTCAGAGTATTTTGACGTGCATATTTTGAGGAGGACGTCAAACGTCGATCTATAACGCGGCATCTTTTTTGGATCCTTTGCTTCTCGTTATGACGCTGATTCTTCGCTACCTTGAAATTACATAATCGCGGGATAATTTCATTTCGGTTGGCCCGGAACAAGTCAAAATTTTTTGATCTTCAATTTTTATGAGGATATCGAGTCACGTAAGGTTATAATCAGGCATTCCGTTTTTTCTACATCCGGTTGAAGAGACGGCGTGGTTGATACCAAATATTATCGATAAACCACAGAAACGCTTTGTGCGGAGGCTTGAAATTTTTGGTTGCTTCGAAATTACATCCCGTGCATCGTATCTAATCGCGACAAATATATTTATCGTGTATCGACGTCTTTCAAAAGTTTTCTCTTACTTCCTTCTCTTTCTCTCTTCTCGTTATCGCTGAGACATAAAATTGTAGTATATTCCTGTACAACTATCGGGGTCAGTTCATAAAGTCGTTTCACGAAACAACAAACGATATGGGAAACTGACATTTTTTACTACTCCCCAGTTTCAATTTCGTTGAGAACCACGTGAAATTCTCACCCAGTCCAACCTGAGATCGAGCGATCAACTTACGTGTAACGCGTAAGAGAACCGAATAACCACTTGTTAAAGTGGACCGCCGTTCGTACGTCAGCTACTCTCATCCGCTAATGGTGATTTTATTTTCTCGCAAACGTAAACGCACCGGCTCTCGTCGGTCTGGACTCTGGATTACCGGACGGCGATGAATGGAAATAAAGAAAAGACCACTTGTTGCTCCGCAAGTGATGCGATATTGCTCATCGGGAGTGTAGCGCAGAGTAGTCCGCGAAATCACCCGCGACAGTCGAACTCCGAGCGGTTTATCATATCAACGCGTCAACGACAGCCAATATTAGCTCCGCAGATCAAATGTGGTACGTTGAACGCGAAGCCCGGATATTTCTTTCGATTCTTCGCGCCACACACGTTGCTTATTTTTCACCTCCCGGGATTTTTGACGAAAATCCGAGTGCGGATCACTCGCCGGATGTGCAATTCCAGCGTCTTATTCTGGTGAATGAATCGAGATAAATTTTTCAACGGAATTTCGACGTTTGCTTTCTTCAAAATCATACATCGCTTCGTTTAGTCAGTAGCGACCAGAACAAAGAGAGCGTCGCGACGGAGGTGGCGGAACAAAAATAGAAAAAGACCAGCTTGAAACGCGTGCGGAGTCAACAGGTGTTCACGTCATTCATCATCCGTCAATCTATATGAAATTTCTGTCACAAATTTTACGTTCTGTACAACGAAAACCTAATCAGCGACAACGTTCAAAGTGAATAGCCGACAACCCATCGTCGTCATGATCGAAAATTAGGTAACGTGATTTTATCTCAAGGGGTGAGCGGAACGCAGCGGACGTTATCTGCGGCAGTTGGCGTTGGGAACCAAGATTAGAAGCAGAATCGGTAAACGTTAGACCCGTCTAAACACCTGTCTACTCTAATCCATCGCTACGGAGGAACCTGGCAAACCTACGAACGAAGAAGAGCATCGAGAATAAGAGTGAACGGGCACATGCCCGTCAATCGGAAGATCGGTAAGAGGCCGCTCGATTTGTAGGATTCGAATTTTTCGAGCCCCCGAAAGAAGCGAGGAAAGCTCGCGACGCCGGAACTATGATGCCCTCCGTGAAGAAACCCATCGTCCTAGCCGTTATTGGCAATCTCTTCATCGTTATCGGCATCGCACTTTGCGCTTCATGGCCCATTCTGCTTGCAAGAATATTTATTAAGGTAAGTTTTCGATTTCCCAAATCTTCAAGGGTTGGGAACCACTAATCGTGGTCCACGCATTTCATTTTTTCCTTATAAGTTTCATTCTAGTGAACCGTGAATAAATGCAACGAGACCAGATTTAATTCCGTAACAAGATAGTAAAAAAAAAGACTAGAAAAAAAGAGAGGAAAAGTCTGACGTCCGGATTGACGTGTGCAACATTTCACGGATTAGCATGCTGACACTGAGTCAGATTCACGTAACATAGCATAACATCCATCGGTCGCGACTATTTTACCGATGAAACAGAAACGTGGTCATCGACGTTTGTTCAGTGCCTAAAAACAAGTGTCATAAATTTTTTTTCCACTACTCTTATCGTGATATATTCTGGTACGGCAATAAATATCCACCTGCTGCTTATCCAACGTCCTTATTCAACTTTCATACATTTTTTATATACAAACTGATCACCCATATTCACGTCGAACGTATACTGGTATACCTGTTATCGTTCAACATTTTTCTTTTTTTTTTCTTTTCGGGGGTTAAACGAACGAGATATTACCGTTACAAAGATTTAATAACGACGCGTGCATCCATTGAACGAGTTATATTTTTGGATTTATCAATTTTTTTTCTTCAACAAACGACCGATACGTCCAAGATATCTGATATTCGTGGAGCTCGTTAGAGAATGAAAGTCTCAAACTCAATAACCTTTGATTCACTTTTTATTCCAGGAATTACATCTCGCCCCACAATCGAAGAGTTTCGATATTTGGCGTGATTCTAAGAGTATGCCGATGTACCTGGAGATATATTTTTTCAACTGGACGAACCCTCAGGAATTGAAGATACCGGGTAAAAAACCAAACTTCGCTCAACTCGGTCCCTACACTTTTCTGTGAGTTCTCATAGCGTTCTATTAAAATTCAAGTTCATAAGTGGATTTTTCATCTGCGGTCCACCTTAATCAGTCGCCTGAGCGTTGGGCTACTTATTAGTCGCACGGATAAATGTATATCGTCATTTACCAAAAAATGCACGCGATGGGAGTGCATGAGTGATTGTTGGCAGTGCGAGAAAATTAACAAACGTATATTCAGATATAAATTATTGAGGCTCAATTGCGTCACGGAAAACCTTGTCGAATGAGTCTGCAGAAAACTTGGTATTATATAGATCATTGTTATGAACTTGAACATCTCGATACGGTAATTAATTTTGTGCGGTAGGCAGAGCTGCAGCAGCAGTCTTCTGGTTGCGCGAGATTTTTTACGGTCGATCGTTCCGGAATCCCAAAAATTATAAATGAGACCTCGAGATCATACGTAAAAAGGACACGATCGATCATCATCTTGAAACATATCGGTATCGCTCGTAGTAATAAAATCTAGTTGATACGATACATTCTACATTTCGCAACTTACGAGGTCAGCGCGAGATTTCAAAAAATCATATGAAATAATAAGCGCTGCTATATATTGTGCATAATCCGACCCCCTATATGTATAACCATAGTATAATATGACAGTGGCTTCAATCATAATTGGATTTGAAACTGGATCGAGGTTGAAAAACTTTGCGGCTAGTTCAACGACTCGAATATCAATTTCGCGATTTATTGCGACCGTTCCCTCATATTTCGTCCTTCTAATTTTTTTTCCCAGATTTTTTATCGTCCTTCGGCGGTTGAAAATATAAACCTTCGTTGAATCGATCAACAAGCATATCAACTGTCAAGGTTAATTCCGTAGTATTGGCGGGAGTTGATCAATTATCGTTTTCTGGTTTTTTTTTTTTTTCCAATGAATTTTTAATTTTTGATTTAGAGCGTCGTTAACCCCTCCATCTGATCCGCGGTAATTCATTTCTGTTAATTTATTTTTCGTTACGAATGTCCCGAAGTGGAGAAATAATTCGATGGATCTATAATGGACGGTACAGCACAGTTTTAGAAACAAAGAGAAAGAAGAGCAGTGGAAAAAGAATTGAGATAAATAAAAAATAATTGGTTAACCCTTCGCGAGAGGTATTGACATCTTAATTATAAGCAATAAAACTGGAGAACGTGGAACGTGGGCGCGTGGTGAACACTAAATTAAACAATTGTCTAATTAACTACTTTCTTATTGAGTAAACCCGACGAATTTACATTTGAACTTTAGCCCTCGACGAAGCTGTACAGTCTCGTCCTTCGTTCGTTATTTTATTCACAATTGTGTATTCTTATTTACATTTGTAATAACGTTATCCGATTGATTTTTATATGATTAAATTCATAAGGAAAACCGGTTGTATACGTACCTCTATTTCTATTTCTAGTTTTTTTTATCTCCGTTTTGTGTTTATCTGCTCTTGTATCGTTAGGTTCGTATGAAGTTATTCGTTTCTTTGATTTGATTTTTTTTTTTTCTTTATTTTTTACAATATTGCGGAATAAATCGCTGCCAATCTCAAATTTCCTAGCCACGGTGATACGAGATCTGAAGGTAGTTCGATATCTAGCTCCTATGATACAATATTATTACAACACGTACAACGCGGAATACGCGGTGTTCGCGCTCGTTGTGAATAAATATATGTTGCACGCGAATGTTCAAAGTTAATCGTCAACAGCTAAGCTGTTGCAATTTTCAAATCAATCCTAATCAACAAATTTAGGCCATCGCAGGGTTTGTCGGTCGTGCGACACTTAGAACTTCCAAATGCGACGCGCGGTGTCCTTCGTACGTGTGTACATGAAATATTTCAAAATGGTTTTTTTTTTCAAAGGTAAATCATTTTATTCATCTTCAATTTTAAAGCAACCTAACTCCGAGCCTCCCCGCGTTCATTTTTCCCCAGAGATTCGGTCGATGGCCCGATGGTATCTGACATAGCAACAAAATCTCATCAATTTTTTTTTTTCTCGCAATCGGATATTTCTTCTTCATTTCTTCGACTAGGTATATGGGAATCAGATTCAGCGGTATTGTCGTCATGGTATATCCGATGTTTCAGGTTCTTTTTTACAATGATCGAACTTTTTCTTTTATATAACTTACGTAACAAGCATTACCATAATATACTTATAAATAGTGATATTAATATATGTATACATAGATAAGTATCTGCCATAATAATATGTTCATCGCATAATCTGTTTTTACGAACAAATTACAAAATACGGCAGCTTCTTCCTTTGGCTCAAAACCTACAGCTAATCTCAATCGGGATTTTCTGGATCGATATTTACAGGGAGAGGCGCGAGAAAGTGAACGTCGTTTTTCATGACAATGGCACGGTCAGTTACGACCAGATGAGGACCTGGTTTTTCGAAGCCGGGAAAAGCAACGGCTCGTTACACGACAATATTACCCAATTGAACGTCGTGGCACTTGTGAGTATGCACGGACAACGATCCAACTGAATCATAATTTGAACGAGTGTTATAATTACACGAAAGAAAATATCTGTGGCGAATTTAATTGTATCTGCCAAAGTTGCAGATGTTTCATTTTTTCGAATGTATCGTCATTGACCCGTGTATAGCATTCACTCGTCGAACCATCATCACCTCATCTTAAAGTAAAATTATCGGAATTATACTATCGCAGATCGGTCGGTGAACTTAAAAATTTTTTAAGAAAGCTGTGAGTCACTATCATCACGATCAGGGTTTGGAGTTTATCCGCGCTTGACTTTTGACTGTTACCCCGGTGATTCTCTATTGATGGATTCAACGAGCGTGCAGGGATGATTGAATAATCCACGTTACATTCTTTACAATGAATGTGGCAAAATCGTTTCCAGATATTCGTAACAAACTGTCGTAGGTTATCTTCGCTCTCCGTATAACAAAAATTATAATTCTTCGGTTCGGGACAGGTCATATGATCGAAAGAGCAATCATGTAGGACTTATCATTTCATTCAATTAAGTGTACGTTTTATCTAAGCGTGTGACACAGTGACTAACGAGGTGACTAAACTTTCGCCATGCAAAGTATATACATCTACGTCTGTACAAAAAGTTCACTACACGGTGATCTCGGAATTCGATTTTTTTGATCATCTGGTACAATCTGTCTCATCGGTATTCACTCAACCGTAAAAACTTATCTAACTTTGCAGTCAGCCGCGCACAAGGTTCGTCACTGGACGTTCTATTGGCAGAAAGCACTCAATATTTTCATGGCTGGTATAAACGATGTTCATGTAACAAAAACCGTGGACGAGCTGCTCTTCAAAGGATACGAAGACCCGCTGATCGATATGGGAAAGATTTCCCCAGTCGCTGACATTCCGCCATTCGATAAATTTGGATGGTTTTACATGGTATGGTTACATAACGTTTTACACACGCGACAACCGTAAGGTCGTCGATAGTCGAACTTTATTGGCAAATGCCATACGCACCGTGATTATAATCGATGAAATCTTGTTTGTAAAAAATTTTTGAAATGGCGCTCAATTGGCTTGGATTAGTTGTATCCGTTGATAGGTCATCTGTGAATTTTGACATTACCTTTCGATGGTTTTTTTTTTGTTTTTCAAAGAGAAATCATTCGACGGCGTTCGACGGTCATTTCAACATGGCTACCGGTGAAAAGGACATAACGACCCTAGGCGTTCTTCGAAATTGGAACTACAATAACGTCTCTACCTTTTTCGAGTCGCCTTGCAACGCGGTAGAAGGAAGTGCGGGAGAGTTTTGGCCCCCGAAGAGAACCAGGGATGAGATCACTCTTTTTTCCGCCGATATTTGCAGGTGAAGTAAACCGTTTATCCTTGATTTATATAGCGGCGCGCGGCAGGCGACTACTCGTATGATGATAAATTTACGATTACCGCATCTTACTAACTATTATAATATGGTAATAACCCGCGAGTGTTCGTTCCTCGCGTATATTAATCGATTTCCTTTGATGAAAAACTTGCAAGGTAAATAAGAGTTTATAATTATTTACCCGTACATTTAAATAAACAAGCGGAGGTGAATAACAAGCGACTCGCAGAGTGCATTAGTAAAATCATGTGAAAATTAAAATCGTCGGGAATGATACTTTGTATGATTTGCGCTTCCTGTGGGCGTTATTATTGAACTTTGACACTGTGCGTATACAGAGTGTTAACAAATAATTGTGCCAATCTCAAGGGGGTGATAAAGTGCACTTGAACAAGTGATCTGAGATGGGCAACCCATGTCCGTTGAAATCGCGTTCAGGCTCAACAGGGTATCGAAGGTCGCAGGTTAATCGCCTGTTCGCTAACGATTGTGGTGATTATCTGGTTAATTGAAAACTTGAAAATTATTGAAAAATATAAAAACAAATGGACCACAACCCAAAGCTTTCGTCATCCGAATTGTGAGCGTATTACAGCTTTCGAATAGGAGGTGGGAGACGCGTGTTGGGTTGCCAATGACGAGGTGTTGACTACACTCTTTCACCTGCGACCTTCGATGCCCTGTAGCGCCTGAACGCAACGTTTCCGGACATGGGTTGCTCATCACAGATCATCCCCTTGAGTTTAGCATAATTATTCATTAACATCCCGTATATTATCTTGTTCAATTTTTTTTTTTTTCGCAGCCTTATCGAACTTGACGCATTGTTTAACTTACGATGTAATGACGTTGCGTTTTAATTTGCAATTAAAAAATCTGTTCGAGTAGAAAACTTGATTTTCAGCTGAATGATAACAAAAATTGCGTCAAAGGATCTAACGCCATTATGCTTATCTCGTTTGATCCGAATGTTGAATATTAATCAAAATTTTTTTTCCATTCTGCAAAAAACTGATAAACAGGCCGCTGATTTACGAGTACGATGGAATCGTGGAGCTCCACGGTATCGAAGGTTATCAATATTCAATTGGTGAAAAAACTTTGAGCAACAGTACAAAACGACGTTACCCGCACGAGCAAGCAAAATATTTCCAGACAACGATGGCATCGACGGAGGATTTTTTCGCGATCGACGCACCGGTGAACGCGACCATCGAAGCTCTGGAAGATTACGGCGACTCTGACGTCGTTAACGTCGGGCAGTGCTTTTGCAGCGGCGATTGCACACCCTCCGGACTTATAAATGTTACGGCATGTCGATACGGAGCACCTGCCTACGTTAGTCTTCCTCATTTTCATAAGGCCGATCCAATTTATCGAGAAAAAGTCACGGGAATGGATCCGAACGATGAAAAGCACGGTTTTCGCATCATCCTCGAACCGGTTGGTTTTTTCGCTATAAATTTTTAACTCGAATAGTCACATTCGTATCATCATCCGATGAGTATATTTTCTTCATTTCAGACAACGGGTATTCCACTGGATGTGGCAGCGCGTTTGCAAATCAACATTTTGCTCCAACCCTCGCAATATATCAAGTAAGGCTCGAACTCTGAAAGATGTATATGATTAGTTTCAGAAATCGTTACGGATCAATTTAAAGGAGACGTGTTTTTCTCCTTTCATCATCCCCTGCGCTAATTTGTCGTTATTGCTATTATTTTGGTGGCTCGTAATTCGAATTCCGCCACTCCCAGCTAAGCGGGTAGTATGCGTGTTGTAGATCCATGTCCAAGATATAGATCTGATGATAAATGTATTAAACTGAACAAAAAACAATGAATGAAATGAGAAAGGTGTAAAGAGCCAATTTTTAGATGAGACTCTCTCTCGCATATTTTCTGAAATTAGCATTGCACATAATAAAATTCAGGAACAACGGAATTTTATAAAACAACGCCAATGCTTTCAGCCTCTACAAGGACGTACCGACGATTTATTTCCCCATGTTCTGGTTCAACGAGCATGTCGGAATAACCGGAAACCTCGCCACCCCTCTAAAAATATTCACGCAGCTTCCAACGATCGGATTTTACTCCGGAATCGGACTAATATTTTTGGGAGCTCTTCTAGTCCTGCTCGCCGGAATCATCCACTATTTGGATAGAAGGAAAAATGCTACTCCGGTGAGTAAAATTACCCAATAAAAACTCAGTAACACTTACATAAGAATTGAATAATACATGCGTTCGATTGTTTTACAGATTGCGATACCACAGGCTAATATGATTCCTTCTCAAAAAACTGAGTTAGTTTATTTGGACGCCAGCGTACCGCTAGACGACGATAACCAGACACGAAAAGACCGTCAGCTTTACCCGAAGCTCATCGGAAACGGCGTTGGAGAAAATCAGCTGCCAAATTTGTGACGATCTGATTTCGAACCGAACGAACATCCGACAAATTGTCGGAGGTAACTACAGACAAACTCCTCGACATTATATAAATTTGCCAAATGCTATGATAATTTTAAAATTCGGTGAACGAATTTTAACGGCATCTTGAAAGAGAGGGCAAAAAATATTTTTAAATACCTATCTACGGAGCGTTTTAATTAAATTTTTGAACAAATACTTTTGTTACCCACAGTGAGCGGTTGTAACTTGTAAATATTAGAACTTAATAGTACGGAAACCGTGTATCGCGCGCACGGGCGAATATTCATGGATGCATGTCATGTCACGATATAAGATGACACGTAGGGTGACTCATGGTTTGTGTAGATTCACGATGTATATATGTACGCGCATTACGAAAGATAAGCGATAATATTTTATACCAAAGTTTTTGAAAAAAATTTTTGCTCTGTACGCAAAAAACCATCTTTTTAAGGTTTTTTTCATCACATCATTTTATACCAAATTTGTCACCCTGTAGATTGACGACAAGAGAGTTCAAAAACGTCATCAAACCCTGTGTGTATAGATATATATTTTTCTATACAAAAAGTAGTGATGATCATGTAACATACTTATACATATGAGTTTGTATACATAAATATGTTCAACACATGACCCACATAATATTAATTATTTCACTCTAACTTTCATTTAATTTGGTTAATTTTAATTTACCACGCTATAATAAGACTTTAACATTTACATATGTGCACGTACCTATTACGCCTTCAAATTACACATGATGCTTGCAAAAAGAAAGAAAAAAGAGATGACTGTTTAACTTTTTCTTTCTTCTTTTTTGTGTCACATGATGACATATACGCATGCACACTTCAAGGCATTTGGTATTCCATGTGTTCACAAAGCTAATATACACGGATAATTTGAATATACTATTCAGGCACATAAAAGTATGATATGTATATCGAGCAAATGGATCACATGAATATTATGATTAATATAGGGTATATTTATTTAATATTAAATACTTTCATCTAACCATAATCATAATGAGCGTATATGTATGTACAATATTTGTACGTAGGTGAATTGAAAAACTACAGGGACTTGAAATATGACATTATTATTATTATTATTACCACTATTGTTATCATTGTTACTGTTATCGTTATTTTTATTAACCAGACTAGCTTGAGATGATATCGTCATTATATGTATGTTACCGCATTAAAGACGTTTAAAATCATATTTTATCAAACACTCATCGACAGTGAAATTTAAATACATAAGTATAAATATATACCATATGATTGAATAATATAGGAAACATACAGGAACTTATTTTAGAAGTAATACCAGATAAGTCACAGTAATATACATATAGGGCATTTCAACGTCGGACAGGCCACTTTTCGCAAAATATTTTTCGAAGTTGATGAAATTTTTCGA
Organism: Athalia rosae; assembly: GCF_917208135.1. Lineage (NCBI taxonomy): Eukaryota > Metazoa > Arthropoda > Insecta > Hymenoptera > Athaliidae > Athalia > Athalia rosae. The sequence continues at coordinate 6,122,398 of NC_064027.1, read as the reverse complement.
CGTCCTGAAGCGTCTCAATCAATCGAACCATGGTCAGACCACTTATTGACGCCGAAAGTCGGAGTTTCCAAATTTAAGAGATAGGTCAATTTAACTTGTGAATTCAGATTCATAAGATCGAAATATGTACATAAGAATAGCATAGGAAACTAAAGAAGAAAGAATATTGATTTTTGACCCCAAAATTGAAAACACTCCAAGGAGTACTCCTTGAAAATTTTTCAATTTTCGGCCAAAATTTTTTATCTTTCGAAATTGATCGTATAGCACTTTTCTTACGTATTTTGACCTCAGGAATCCAAATCTGGAAGAAAAATTGATCTATCTATAAAATTACCCGAGTTATCGCCAAATTTTCGATTTTTCGGGTCAAAAATAAAAAATTGATTTTTTAGTCTATCCTAATGTAATTTGAGCTCAGGAATCCCAATCTGAAAGAAAAATTGATCTATTCACAAAAATGACCGAGTTATCGCCAATTTCTCGCTTTTTTTAGCATAAAAATGGAGATATCTCAAAGGGAAAAAATCGTAGCTCAATTTGGACAACGGATTCGTGTTCCTGAGGTCAAAATACATAAGAAAAGTGCCATACGATCGATTTTGAAAAATAAAAAATTTTGGTCAAAATTTGAAAAAATGCAAAGGGGTACCCCTTGAAAAATTTTCAAATTTTGGCCAAAAATTTTTATTTTTTAAAATTGATCGCATGGCACTTTTCTTATGTATTTTGACCTCAGGAACACGAATCCGTTGAGTAAATTGAGCTACGATTTTTTCCCTTCGAGATATCTCCATTTTTATGCTGAAAAAAGCGAAAAATTGGCGATAACTCGATCAATTTTACAGGTAGACGAATTTAACTTCTGAATTCGGATTCCTGGGATCAAAATACATAATAATAGCATATAAAAAAAAATACGTTTTTTCGACCCAAAATCGACAAAAATCCAAGGGATTTCGGATTTTTGTAGATTTTTGGGCTAAAAATGAACTAATTTAAAAATCGATTGAATGACACTATTCTAATGTATTTTGACCTTAGGAACACGAATCCGTCGACTGAATTGAGCTATGAATTTTTTCCATCGAGATATCTCAACTTTTCTGCTCTAAAAAGCGAAAAATCAGCGATAACTCGATCAATTTTATAGATAGATCAATTAGAGATTTGGATTTCAGATTAAGATTACGGTGAAAATTTTATCGACTTCAGCAATTTTTTTTTCTGGTCCTCGGTGGGCTATTTTAAATCAAAGAATCTTGCTCCCATATTCCAAGCCCGGCAAAGATCACGTACGCGAATTTTTAACATTTATTTTCAATTAAAATTGGATTATTATTTCTTTTAACGAATTTCTCGAATCAATGTCGATTTATTTATAAAAATTCCTAATTCACGAGCATGTCTAGGCATGACGCGAAGTTATACATGTATACTTGGCACGGTGAATAATTTCTACTCTTTTGTTCCTATGAAAGATGAGTTTTTTATGGTTATTTCTAATGAAGATTTTTGAGCCGTAGTTATTCTTGAAAATTTGATGTACTCGATGAATTTCTTTGCACCGCAGATGCCTTTTTGGGGGTATATCTACACAATCAACAGGTCGCGGTTTTCTTCCTTTTCTTTTTTTGCTCACGGTACAAATTTATAATTAAGGAGATTGTATTGTTGTTCGAGATTTGTAATTTATATACATATTATATTATGACATTAGGTGTAAATTTGATCACGATAATTCATTATTACCTGCTGCTGTTTTAAATTATAATCTACATCATATGTGACACGTATATTAGAGTATATTATACATGTATACATAAGTATAGACCGAGAAAGACATAATCACACATGTTTTTGATAAGATTGAATTGTCAAGATAGCGAATAAGATTTTATATACATAAATAAATAGCTATATAAATATTCCGTTGAATTAAAAAAAATTAATAAATAAAAAATAAAAAATAAAAAATAAAAAATGAAAAAAAAAACAGAAGAGAGAACGGATAAAAGAATAAATAAATTAGCATGATATTTTCAGCAATAATTTACCAGTATTACCTGTTATTATCGTTATTAATATGACGCTCTAATTTTTTTATTTTCTCATCCAACATGTCGAATTTACTGCACAGTGAGGAGTGTATAGGTGCATGCATCGCGTGGTGTAGTGTCGTCACGGATCGATCGTGGAACATATCATCGATGCCCGTGGCATAAGCGACATTTTCTTTTTTCGTTGCTTATCCGTCAAAATATCAACAATAATTTTCGTATACGTACGTAGGTATTACACATCACTTGAAAGAGCGTTAATTTGTTGGTTCATTTTGCGGGATTAAAATCATCCTCATTTATGGTAGCTAACGAAAAACAAACTCGGGCAGTCAAAAAAGCCGCAATTATCGAAGCCGGTTTACGGGCTCGATGGGAATAATTATTAATTATTAGGTCTTTGGGTATCTATGAAAGAAATATATTTCACTTTTATGGGAAAGTACGGCATACTGCGAAGATATCGCACATCTGTTATACCTGCTCTAATGACGCTTTTGTATTCACAGCTGTCGCAAGATTTCAGAAGCTTTTTATCCCCAGCAAAACCATCGGCATATTATCTGTACGTTACGTCGATATTCATCGTCAGATAAAAAAAATCGTATCTCTTACAATATGAAACACAATATTGAATCATCCGCACGTTTGAACCCGAAATTGTGTCTTATTTTTTTGCCCTTCAAGGCGACACGACGTCCTTTTTTTTTTTTGTTTTCCATTCGTACGTCCCATTTTCTTCTGCATCGGTGCGGTCTGATGGGAATTAGACCAAAATGAATCGAGATCGTTGTTATAACGTAAAGCGTCACGCACGCTTTGAATAAACGACCGTGGTGGGCGTCGGCCGTAGAATATATTCGACGCTATACGACGGTCTCGTCGCGTTCCGCACGTTGTTGGTATAAATGCTCTATATCCGTATAGATATAACATAAGTGATTTATCAAAGAACGACCAAATGCGAGCGAATGTGTTCAGAGCTAACGAAGCCGCCGTCACGAACAATCTCGTGACATTCTTTTTCACAAATACTTTAGTCACAATCATTAGATCAATATAATAACGCGCGTATGATATATTAATACCTTTGTACACCGTGTAGATACAATGGCGATTGTATGCGGGTGCGAAATACGGGCAACCTTCAATTTTGCACGATTTTACAAACATGCGATGTACGTATGTACATGCGTCGCGTTATGTGGCGAGGTATGTAGTCCACGTGTATTATACAGTCTTGCACCACTTCCGGAACAAGTGACACTACCCAATAAAATATCGGACGACGTCCTCACTTTGTTCCCTGGTTCACCGTATCGCGGAGAAGGCCAATAAAATATCGTCTATCCAAGGGACTGTTTTAATCACCGCGCAACTTTAAGGCGAATAGCTGTAAATCTAGCGGAACGATGATGGTTCCTCGGGCGTGGGGAGTAGAGGTATATATTTAAAAATGATAAAAAGAGAAATACAAAAAATCGAAAGGCAAAAAAAATGCTTACTCGCTCTACGTTGTGTGCAGTTATACATTTACATGTTTACAGTTATTCCTTCAACCTTGAAGCATACGAGGCTGCGAGGCTACACAAATAACCAAAAACTTGAGGTGGGGGTTGGATATTTTTTGCACGTACAGGACCGATCGGAGGAATTTTTATGTATAGGTGGGTAGTATGTATGTACGTACATAATATAGCTCCGACATCTGGCCCACGTGTTTTTCTTCATTCTGGTCGACGCTCGTGTTGCGGGGGACAAGGCCCCCCCACGTGTTTTTTTTTTTTTTTTGAAAAGGACGCCCTTCTTCCCCTCTTTAGTTATTCCGCTCTTTTGTTGGCTCGGATTACGCCTGCGACAACCGTTTTTTCCCTCTTCTCATCTGCCCTGACCTGCAAATTTGATATACGAAGTTTAAAATTTAGTTGCGAAGTTTGGAGAAAAACTTGAGGAAACGTCGGCTTTCGGACGGTCGCTATTTAGCTCTACACCTCCGGTTTGTCCGTCGGTCGTCCGTCGGTCGGCCTTTCGTCACTCGATTAGTCAGTCGGTTGTTTCTGGTCTCTAGAGCAAGTCGCACCTCCGAACCAGGCGGACAGCACCCCTCTCGACATGGAAAGGATCACCCTCGCTTTCACCCTTATTTTCTGCGCGACGTTTTGTAAGTTTCTTTTATTTTTTTTTTTTATCTACTTTTAACTGGATGAAATCCTTTTATTTTTCAACACCTCCTACAAGACTTGAAAGCACCCTATCTCCTAGACACGAAAAAAAATCACATGATCCACTTTATTTTCGATCCACTTTGAACTTGATGCAGTTTTTAAAGCCGATGACTCCTGCTGCACAAATTGAAGCACAACAAATATTTCCTTCGCACAGTTGATCATTTTATTTTTGTGCATGCTTGTTTTTTTTTTTTTTTTTGCGTAACTTAAATTTTCGCCAACGGAATCTCAAACGAAAATCAGTGGTTCTAGGCCAAGTGTCAGAGCAAATATCTTAACAATCTTCTACAGAAATAATCCAAATTTTTGGAACATGTCGGGGTCGACCCTTGAATGTAAATCTCAGTTGGCGGGACGCAGGGGGTTGAGCTTCAGCAGCCATCTTGACGAACGCGTTTTATTAAATATCTCGTGAATCGCGCATTACACGACGAAAGCAGCAGAGATCATTTTTGTAGATAATAAAATTGTCTGTAACTTTCATGCGAAACTTTTTTTTTTAGAATGCATAGGTTTTCATTTAGAGCGCTTCAAACTTGTTGAAAAACGGCTGTATCTGAATATTTCGTCAAGGGTTGATGACCGTTTACTGAGATAACCGTTTATGAGAAATTTTCACGCGCTATAAATGAAAACCTATGCATTTTACAGAAAAAAGTTCCGGATGAGAGTTATGCAGAATTTTATTATCTACAAAAATGAATTTCACTGTTTTCATCGTGCGAGGCACGGTTCGCGAGATATTTGGAAAAGCGCGTTTGTCAAAATGGCTGCTGAAGCTCAAGGTACATTCAAGGGACACCTACCGACGCATTTAAAAAAAATAAAAAAAAAAAAAAATCATCTCTGCAGAAAATTGCATTATGAAACCACTTTTTATGCTCTGGCTCTTGGCTTATTCCCCGCGATTAAGAATCGTAGAGAAATGAGTTTATATTGTACATTCCGCAATCATGAGTATATAACTAACATCCGTTCAAACTTTTCCAACAATAAATTGAGCTCAGAACTACGTTTCTCACGATCCTCCGCAATTTTGTCTGCCAATAGCGTTGGTATTTTTTATTTAATTTGTGATTTTATTATTAAAATTTTATTATTGCGAATTTGTTGGCGCTCCCGCGTTTTTTAACATGTGAGATGAACCGAGCCTACCTAGTTCAACTGATTGCTGTAAAACACACGTTCGTAAGATTGTCTTTTCTTAGATAAGACTAGAAGAATTTTAATCCCCAAAAGATCGGATCAAGGCGACTCTGATCTTTGTTTGTCTATCACGCGCGTGGGGCGAATCGAGATAATAATGTGTACGATCATCGTAGCTCGATTGCTCATCGAGCTGAGGTGCATTTCATCCTGATCCGAAAACTGCTGATGCAGTTGTTTAAAATCCGAAACCCTCCGGAAACTGTTCCACAGGATTTGTAATTATTAAGACGCACCCAATTGAGGTGGTTAATTTTATTCAAGGTAGTATGTACGCATTATACTTAAAATATACCACACCTCTTTGTTAGAACCAAGTGTAAAGGTTTTCGGTTCATATTTCTATTTTTAAATACAACTACGTAATTATTACACGCACGTACAGATGTATAATTAATTGGGATTAAATTTTTTCAACAATTTCGCAACGAAAATAGAAAATGCATCTAATGCAACTACGTACTTGTTTTTTTTTTTTTTTTTCGTTTTTCATCAAAGTAGATAAGTACGCGACGTATTTTCCTCATCATTTGTTATCTATATAAAGTGTAAGCTTCCGATCCGAAATCAGAGTAATCTCATGGCCTTAACTCCGCGGACTCCAAATTAACGAGTGCTGAATGGATTTAAAAATATTTCATTACATAACTGCAGTCTGATCATTGTCAGGGTCTTTTGACAATTCCTTAATTGATTGGCATCATCCTTGTCGGAGCTGCATTCGTGCCATACACCATGGAATATAGTGCGTGTGTAATCTGCATACATAGGTGGTTCAATTGCCAACATAATATGCTATAATGTTGGCAGTTTGTCGTTGAATTCGGACCTATATATTTCAGAGTACCATATAGTAGAATAATTGCGGCACACGGATGTCTCGTTATTAAATATGATTTCGTGGTTTACACGTGCAAATGTTGCGTGCGATCGTAACACCCGCACTCCGTTAGAATGAGATCATCTAATATAACGTGTTTCTTGCCCATTTTCGATTACCCATGACCATCCCATGTCCGCATGCCCTACGATTCAGCGATCGATATCTACACATCCAACATAATTAATTAACGTACAATTAAATTATATTACGCGCAAACAAATCGCCATTTTTTATACCGTTTGTAGACGGTTGAATTTTTATTTTTTTTTCTTTTATTTATTTATTTTTTTATTTTTTGTTGTCTTTTTTCGGACGTCCTTGACCTCCGGTGTTACACGGGTGTACGTTTATCGAACTTTCTATCGGTGATTCTCGCGGATTCTAACCACGGCGTGTGCAAAATAAACTCTCTTCGCGTCTATACCGCGTCGTCGAATTTAACGGCGTAAAAAGTATAAAAAGCCCAGACGGAGTGATGATAAAAGAGATTAAAAGAAGTAACGTAAACTAAACGAAAAAAAAAAAGAAAGAAGATAATAAAAAAGTTGTACGTTGGATCGGCCAGACTCGAGTTTCTTCGGTTCGGAGTGAAAGCGAATTAAATCGCGCGGAGAGAACCACCGGCCCTGGTGTGTGCGTTTGCCGGTGCAGTTTGCCGTTGGTTGGTTCTACAGTCGTCGCATTGTATTATCTCTGCTTCGATTTTATATTCAACAAAGCAATTGTAAAGAGTTTTTAATAACGCGACGGTGTGGCGAAAAAAAGAAAAAAATCATTCGTCGGCCCCGTAGCTGTAACGGACCCGCCGCGATAGCCGTAGATTGCCGGTAAAAGCATCATAGCTATATTTAAATGCAAAAGAACAAAGAAACGGAACTTTTATATCGAGATATATCGCCGATCGATTTCGTACGACGTATATCACATACATTCGGAGAATAATACATATAAGGAGATACAAGAGCGGAGAGGATTCCATTGTCGCTGTCAACTTGCCGAACCGAAGAAACTCGCGGATCCGAGATGTCCTCAAGTAAGTTCACGTAGTTAGTAAATTGGCGAGTCGTACAAAGTTCGCTGGATACATGTAATATATTAACGTTCACGCCGCGATACAAGCGGACGGTGTATACGGATAACGCATATATCTGTGATAATACCATCGTCGATGTACCGCCTCGGTCTACGTGGCTTACAGCAGGGATCCCGACGCGGCACAGCGGTAACCTCAGCGTAGCTGTGTTTCATCGTTCACATGTTGAATTTGTCGATCCACGATAACGTCCGCGTTCGTTTTATTGTTTTTTTTTCATTTCTTTTCATTTTATTTATTTATTTTCTTTGCACACGCTGCGCGACGAGACACGCGCAACATTTTCGCCAATCGGTTGTAAAAGCTGCCAATAATATTTTGCTCGAACATTCTTACACCCTATAATTTTACCGGTATTCTAGGACTCGTGTATATATGCCACAAAAATTATTGACCCTAATCGAAGGTATTTTGCTAGTTTTATTAATAATCGAACGAACGCGGCCTAATTATATCGTCAACTATTGATCGTCGACCGAATAGTTGCATAATAGAAAAAAAATTGAAACGAAAGTTCTAGCTCCATTGGTAAAAAAGATTCTGAAAAGACCGAAGATTTTTTTTCACCTATGTACGCGTTTAACAGCTGGCACGAAGAAATTCTTGAAATTCAGGCGGTAAAACGCGTCACGCTGCTCGGCGACGCACAGTAACTCGGTCATTCAAAGTTCGAACGAACTTGGAAAAAAATTAGCACTACGCTCTCGAGACGCAGAGAACAAACGAATCAAGAAAAAGTTGGCGAAATCAACGCGGTCCGCTGAGTCTGACTTGCGGAGCGATTGTTTGGATCCATTAGCGAGCGCGCGATTGCAAAAGTCGTTGACCGCAGAAGAGCCAAAAGATATTGGCGACCGAAGCGTTCAAATAGTTTAAAATAGTTTGAAAAGTGTTTTCAAGTTTTCAGACAATTTTCGACACATTCGGTCGCGCCAAAAGTTGACCCCTCGACTTCTATTGTTAGCTCGAGTCCGAGCCCATTGTTGCAAATCGCTGAGATTTGCGAAAATTTCTAATTCGCAGATTATAATTGAGACGGCGATGAGCCGTGTGCGCTCGTTGAGAGTGGATATTGAATCTCAACCGTGTGTGCTCACGTCTCATGGATTGATCCATATCACATTATTCTCTGCACCCGGTAGACCAAGGTCAGGTCTGAGTTAATCTAAATATTGGGTCGAGAGTCTTGTCTCCATAGTCCTCGCGGTGCGCCAGTACCCTCCCTCGCGTGCGACGTACGAACACGACACACATCGGTAACATTTTATCAACATTTTCCCTCCCTTTATTTCAGACGCACGGACAGCCGGAAGCACTACCATTTCCCCGTCGGTTAAAGACTTCTTTCCGGATATCCACGGTAACCTGACCAAGGTCGAATGGGCCCATGCCGTCAACAGCAAAGAAGACCTCGAAAATGCCCTCGCCTCGAGTAAGGACGAAAAAAATTACTAACAATAAGAAACCGATCGCTTCGTTTCACAGAAGTTTGCGCGGAAACGACGCATTGATTTGGCTTATTTATTGAAAAGCTCCCATGAAATCGAACGAATTTTTTTAACGATTTGTCTTGAACCTCCTAATGAAGGTAATATTATGATGTTGGAGGCTGACGTAGTCCTGGGAACGTTGAACGATTCGAGCAGCAAGGATATAATTCCCATCATGGGTCATCCCCCGGCGAACACTAGCGATCTTTCGCTCGAAGATTTCTTGAACACGGTCCTCAACGATACGAAACGTGGCGTGAAACTCGATTTTAAAACAATCGAGGTATTCGACGCGAGCAAATCAATACTTGCCAAAGTTCGCGATAACGTGAGTAAACTTTCGCGGAAATTGAGCGAATAGTAAAAAAACCGTAAAAATATCGGCGGCAACTGATCAATTTTTTTATTGCAGATGACGTTCCCCGTTTGGCTAAACGCAGACATTCTTCGAGGGCCCGTTGAAGCAACGGGGACGCCCGTTGATGCTAAAAAATTCTTGACCGGCGCAGCCGAGACGTTTCCACAGTCCACTCTTTCCATCGGTTGGACTACGAGGTCTGAAATTTATTCCTCATTTTTCCTCTTATCGTTCATAGAACTTGGATTACTGTACGATTGATTTTCTTTCGTTATTTTTTTTTTTTTTTTTGTGCTTATCAAAGTCTTACTCCTCTCTCCAGATACGGTACGGAACCTAATGTAACCGAGGGCAGCTACAGTGCCGACGACATAGCGGCGATGTTGGACGTGGTAAAAAGTAACGACGTGAAACAGCCTTTGACTTACCCTGTCCGGGCCGGCATGGCGGCAAACAGTTTGACCGAGCTCCAGAACTTGATCTCTGGCTCACCGAACGGATCAACATTGACGATTTGGTCGCACGAGGGCGACGAGGTTGACGGCGATAAGTTATCGGACTTGATATTGAAGGTGGGAGTCGACAAAGTCTACGTTGACGTACCGGACGACGTCTGGCAGGAGATAAATTTGGACTCCGGAGCTTCAGGGATGAAAATGGGCGCGATGGCTTTCGGTGCTATGCTAGCGGCTGTGATTCTCATCAGATTGTTCTGAACTACTTATAAATATGTTATCGGATGAACTTTTATTGCGGAAGAAAAGAACCATCAATACCGCGCTATTTCGCCGGGTTTGAGTAAGACGGAGTACGGCACGTTCGTGGTTGAAATCGTAAGATAATCATCGATTACTTGACAGAACTTTGGGGCAGTTTGGTTTGAGGATTGTGTTAAAATATTGTTAAGAGTTCGAGCTGATTTTTCCATCGATTTTCAATTAAATATTCGACGTTGTTCCAAACGATTTGCGGATTATTATCGCCCGGTGAATATCGCCAATTCCAATCGTTTCGTTGTGCAATTTGATACTCGAACGAATTATTTCATTCGATATCGTTCGGGTCAGTTTTATCGGAGGATAACATTGCGATTGATCGTAATCGTTGTTCGGTCCATCGGAGTATGAATAAAATTAAAAATCTATGACGATCGACACCTATGAAAAACGAAACGAAAAATAAATATCTGTAATTACCTATTACAAAGAAATGCTATTTATTTCGTATCAATGAAATCGACTTCTATAGTATAAAGGCAAAGTATAAATGCATTTGTTGACTTTTTCTATGAATTGAATAATAATAATAATAAAAATAACGATACCACCAAACTAACGATGATAGTTGTAATAATAAATATTCTTACTTGTGCGAGTACGTATTTATAAGCATGATCTAGGGTCGCACAGAGGTGCATCGAAAAATGCACACATGTCAACTTAGGCCGCATTTACAATCGGCAAGTTCGAATTATGAAAAATATTAGCTCCCTGATCAATTATCAAGCACTAATTATACGCTCTCATTGCAAATTGAAAGATTTTCATAATTGTATAACAGACATACACGTATATATATATGACCGCATATATATATTTTTTTTTTTTCTCAAAAAATGTTTGTAAAACATAATATCACACATAATTGAAAAAATGTGCACATCGTCGTTATACATATATCTATCGAGTTGAATACATGTCTTTAATATCTATATATTTATCTGTTGAATTTATTTCTCGAATTACTTCATTCTCAATGTAATCTACACGAGTGCAGCGCGCGGTAATTGCAACAAATCGATCAGAAAATCGACGGTGCGTTAAGTGCGTTGCATGAAAAAAAAAGAGAAAAAAAAAAATTCATTTTTCTCGTACGTATCCGTGATATAACCGCGGGCAGTAAACAAAAATTGAATATAGCGAAAGTCTGTATATCATATGTATTTATATCGAACAAGAAAAAATTTATCTGAAACTGATAGCACAGTTTCCATAATTATTACAGTTATATCGTAGTCACAGAGGGCATTTTTTTTTTCTTTTTCTCTCCGATCGATAAGATTCATTTATACGCGTACATAAATGTACGCTATTCCATCATCGGGGTCAATGAATAGAAACATCGGTCAGTGATCAGAGAGTTGACAGTTTACAAGATAGCTGTATTTTATGGCGATATAGATTTTCTACAATATTTGGCATCGATTTCAGAAAATGTAAAATCGATCATTTTGCCTCTGTTGATTTACGAGCACCTCGAAGAGTACAAGAGAGAATTTTATAATGTTCGATCAGAATTAGCGTGGATGGTAAATTTTCATCGGTAATATCGCGCTCTGCAGCGACTAACCGTATATATATACTGGCATTTTGAAAAAACGTGAATTAGGAATAGGAGACTGTCGTAATATCCCGATGTCGCCAACTCTCCCCACACATAATTTCTAAACGACTTCTTTTATTATACCGTTAATTCAGCGATTATATATACATATATATATGTATAAATGTTTTTTAACACTCTCACGTCCATTAGCGCGGACTAGAAATTCAACGCTGTAAAATAATCGGATTTTTTTGTCGCAAAGCGACCTCGAGTCTTGAAAAGAAAGAAAAAAAAAAAAATGAATGACTAAAGAAAATTAATAAACGAATGGCCGCATTGTAAAACTACCAGATGAAAAAGCGGAAAACGAGAACCCAAAATCACGGATTAAAACAATTAATAAATACGTACACGTTGAGGGTCCGATGCCCATCAAATCGGAAAGTGGCCCCTGCCTGAGCCTCCAGCGATGGGCGGACGTCATGTATGTTGAATACACAGAGGAATTTAAGTCTCACTGGGTGGCTCCGGGCCGTAATCCCTTTCGTTGATGACCGCTCATGTAGACGAATATACGTAGGTATACATATAACCGGGGGAAACGCGTGTCTTTGAATACACGTGTCTCTCAGGTGATCTTTACGAGAGGTATAACGCATATCGCACGTCGGAGGGCGCGAGATTCAACGCTTTAAGAAACGACGAAAACCGCCGCATGCACCTCGTTACGGATTCATCCACAAAAGCCCCGTCGATTTACGAGCACCGCTTATACTTTACTCTTTTACACAAACCGCATTTCAATTCGAAACCATCCACCAGCACTAAATGCCGAGCGTTAGCGAGTGAAAGGGAAACGCGCAAAGGGCGAAGAGTTCAACGAAGGACTTTTACACCAGGGAACGAACCGACAAATTTTTTAAAAAATTCTTCCCCCGGAAGGAGGTTCGGCTTGGTTTTCTTTGGCCGATGATCGAGATGCGCTGAAAAAGGGAAACGATCCTTCATCGGCGTTGGTGTATAAGTTTGATGTTTTTGTAAATTCCAAAACTGTACAGTTATAAAAGATTTTTAATCGCTAACTTCAGACTCTCAGTCGAGGTGGGTGTATCCGACAAGCGAGTCCGGATTGCGGACAATGTGGGAAAACAAACATGGCAGTTTGTTGTAGGTATTCGTATAACACTAACATCCTGGTTTAAACCCCCATAACAATGTCGCCCTAAGACTAGCTGGCAAAGAGACAAACCCTTTTTCTAGTTGGCTCGCTTCTTCGTCATCCGGCGCCTGCCGACGCCATCCAACCTCTCAATGTTTGCCCAACCATTTAACACCGTATTCGTAACACAAGATCGTCAGGCGTTTACACGCATGGGTCGTGTTAATTTTTCTGTTGGTTTTTCGTCTACCGGGCGATGATAGGGGTGACAATATTCCCTCTCGTTATACCTTACGTCTTTTATAAGGCCGGTAAAGCCGTGCACAAGCTCATACCGCCGAGGCGGATCGAGTCGCCCGGCGCCTAAGGGCAAACGTTTTGTTTGCGTTTCAATCACGATTACCCCAAATTTCCCCTCTCTAATCTAACAGTCATTAAATATACCGGCGCATGAGAACTCGATGTCAAAAGTCCTATCTCCTTTGGACGCATGTGTGGTCCGGAGAGTTACGGATTAAGTAGCTGCTGCGTGTCCAGTTGATCCGAGAAAAACGAAATTATTAAATAGCTGCGTAACGTCCAAGTATCATTATTACTATCAATCTCCTCTTTGTATCCATCCAACGTAGCGCAGTCTCGATTTGCTTGATAGCAGAAAAGAAATTATAGGAAGAGAAGAGAGAAGATAAATAATTTCCTATCGCGTACGAACGTCGTGAAGCAGGTTTCGGTCCATATGAAAGATAGTTACCGCAATCGAGGAGCATTATCGTGTTTTCGTATCTCAAACGACTCGAGTTAATAGTTTGTATGTTCGAAGAGTTTCACTTTTCGCATGTCTGCGTTGAATTTGATTTCGACTGATGATAAATGACGAACAAGTGCACTCGTCCGGCTATTGTGCGGTTCTCGTGAGTTGTTCCTGACACGACACGACTGGCATTCGATTCGATATTTCACGAACGGCGTCCGATAATTCGCCCGTATAAACTTCAACATGATTATGCGCAGGTTCTCTCTTTCGGATCGACCGCTTGCCGATAGTCGTAGCGGGTAGAGTGAAACGGAAAAACATATCAATACGTACACATGTACGTATACCGTGGTACGCCCAAAACCTGATCTATAATAGTATTTAGTGATAGTTGCGCAATTCGACGGAAAGTAATTAATTCCTCATGCCATCGCATGCGCGATGCCGGTATGAAAGCGCGACCTAAAATTTGACTGCGCACCAGGAGAAACGAGAATCATCCGTCCGATGGGCCGTATAAACTATGCAGAAACAAATCAAGTCGTGTGTATATATAGGTACATAATACGCTCGGAGATTCGAACCAGACGTGGGAGGTGTCGTTTTTCGATTCAGGGTCAAAGGTCATTTGACCGCGTCGAACGGGAAGGATTCCAAGTCCCAATTTGGAGCAGTGGATATAGTCAAAGGTGAGGATGAGCCAACGAAATTGTTACGTACATTCGTATTCATGGATGCGATATTCGAAAGCTTTTGATTAATTCTCGACTATCACGTGGGACTGAAAAAGGAAATTGAAAATCTTTTTTCTTTTTCTTTTTCTCTGTTCATAGTTGCATTCACGCCTCCAGAAATACAGACGATGAATTTATAGATTTGTTTCGCCTTCCCGATTATATATCACATAACACGCGTTTTATACGACGATGCCGTTGTACGTCCGCAGCATACATACACAGCATACAGTCGTTCGTATTTAAACGTTCGTATTATATTACACAGAGTGAAAGATACCATAAGTAATATTGAAACGGTGACGCGGCCTAGAAGTTGCTATAATCTTCGTCGATAACCCCAAGAGCTTTGGCAATAGGTTGAATCGAATAATCTGAGGAAGGAACACGACAACGAAGGGCGTTTTTTTTCATACTCGGTGTCCAAAGCATCCGCGCAGTTAAACTGACCCAAATTGCTAGCGGGTATCAACACTTGAAAAATCACTCCAAAAATCCATGCGAACGCCGCGGGCGACTTAGCCCACAGCCTCGGGCTGTTGCAGGTATATACCTGTACCCTGAATTTTGGTCAACTTTCAGTTTTATTTAACGCTCAATTATCGCCGTATAGTTCGAAACGTCCCCCAATTCCCGCTATATCTTCGTCGAGAAAATTATACAGCCGCGCGCAATTTCCATTTTGTCGGAAATATTCTCAATTTTAGGTATGTGTCGTCGATCTTCTGGATAATATAATAATAACGACGTCAATAATTAATATATATTTAATACCTATAAAGCCATCATTTTCATCTTCAACGCAGTGGAATGTGTTACACGTTCGGCCGACACCAACGCCCATTACAAACGGTAAATTATTTGTCATTAGTCAGAAACTCACGAATCTCGGCATTATTAACGAATGATTTATGAAAATTGCCGGAGGTCGGTTGTCATACGATACCCGTAATCATTATACGCGATCTTTGAAATCTCGATAATCCAAATTTCTCAATTCGTAACAAAGATAGCCGAACGGGCCTCACGTCGTACGTACGGTCAATGTCCTGCCGGGACGAATGTCAGCTAGGTGATCCCGAGAGGAAGAAAGAAAAAAATCCTACCGCGCGATGATATATATACGGAACGAATCGAGCACCCGCGAATCGGTCGAAGGAACGTCGATGTTCCTTTTATTTAATCTAAAAGTTTAATTTATTCGGCGATCATTATTTATCTATGGTCCGATTCTCGCGCCGAGATAACCACCTCCGGTTTGACCGCGTGGGGCGAACACGACGCCCATATAATTACACGCTTTTCATCCGACGCCGCCGTTCGCATCTGATAACCGTGAACGATTTAATCGCGATTGTTTTAGATGATTGTTAACGATCGGACGCCCTTTGTTCGGACGATGACAAATCTCGGACAATTATGACGATGCGCGCGGTAACCCAGTCGGATGGATCAACTGAGCTCGAGCAGCTCTCTAGGTGGACGGATCATCAGCCTCTCGAGGCACTTCTGGCCGAAGAGCTTACTTTGCTTTTCACCGGACTCGTAATCGATGCGTGTAAATATCTTTGTAATATATACGCACATATATAATCACGTAACGTATATGTACATTGTACATATACCTGTAGTGCAGTTATGTACGAAGTTGCCAAGAGATAACATTACCGCTGCTGCGGAGGAGAGATGTATCATAGAAACTCGCGTTTCTATCCACTTATACGTATAGTGGACCCAAATGTATAATAAACGATCTATAATGATCGAGGATCCGGACACGCCGCGCTCACGATGACGATGATATGTTACCGGTAGTTTTCTATCACTGCTGAACTAAATTGTGTATATAGATAAATAACACGCTAGACTAAAAATATTTCGGGGTCGAAAAGTGTGTACGCGATCTATGGTAAATCATTTATCACAAATTTGTTACACGTCACAATATACGCTGCACACTTTGAGACGAAAATATCGAACGGAGCATACCGAAGCTGCTGGGATAACGACGAAGAATTTTGGATGCATTTCAAATCGAACGCGTTAAGTAGATTTTCACCTTTCGTTAACTTCATCAAAGCTAATTCACGCGCGAAATTTGTTACGTGAATGCAAATTTTGCACTCGTCGCGTGAAATTTTCAAAGACAGATCGCCGATGTGACGCAACGCTTGGTGGTAGCGGATCGCCGACAAAAATCGGGTTATACCTACGCGGTCAAGTTTTCGCCATCGCGCGAGTTTCGATGAATGAATGTTGTTCTACCGTAAGGACCGACCGCGAACGAACGAACGAACGAACGAATGAATGAATGAATGAATGAATGAATGGACCCGAAAGAGAGTTTTGCACGCCCTGACGTCGTCGTCGTCGTCGTCGTCGTCGTTGTCGCGTAACCGTGAATTCGCGATTCCTCGCGCGCTGCGACCTTGCAGCGGCGCAACTTGTTGAATGGCGGTTCGGCCAAGGTGAATGGCTGGGCATTTTTCAATGGCGATTATCGCGTGCCCCGAGGCGCGCCAAAATTACTATTCGCCAACTCCGAATCTAAAATGTGCGGCCAATTTGATTATTCGAATTCCTCGACTTTCGGGACATCTTCAACGACCGCCGATTATTTCTTACAGTCGAGCTAAAATTTTCCCATGATTTTTCTCACCAACGACTCGACATTACCACTCGGTCTTCGACAAAAATTCCGACCGAATAAAATCGAATCAGCGTGTGAATCTACACGATGCTTTATCATCCGTCTACTCGAGAATAAAAATTTATTTGTCTAGGCTGAAGTTGTAACGAAAAGTTTACCAGGATCTAACGTCGTCTCTGACAACAGAAGCGAAGATAAAGAGCTCGGGAACGCGTCTCAACTGAGTGAATCCGAAGTCGTTACCACCGGACGAATTTATTTCAGGCGAATAATATCGTGCGAAATTAATATTCTTTGAAAAAGTTCCCATTGTCCAGCGGAACCGCATCTTCGCGGGGGCGAAAAAAGGGTTGACGTCGTCGTAAGGGTGATGCTTTCAAAAATATTCACGCACGTTATTCTCAAGTTGCGCTCTTTATAGTTCTTGCGGGTAACGCAACGTGGCGCTAGTCAGTTTGGATCTCTTGTGATTGCCCTGCTGTTCGGTGAGCGATCAGTCGCCCGCGAGATTCGGAGCGCAACACGACCCCGTGAATTTATAGGGATACTCTGCTGATTAAATCAATCAATACACACACAATCATTGATAAGCTTATAATTTCTGAGCCGGGTAGAAAACCTGCTCAAAATTATTATTCTATCCAATTTTCAAGCGGAAAGGAACAAAAAAAAAAAAACAGATTATAATTAATCAGGCAGCGCCGATTTCGATTCCGATATAGATCATCCGAACAGACTAACATAACTCGCGGTGCTGTTTGTACATAATCAGAGACGAGCAATAGCCGTTTTAATCTCTCGTCGCTCAATTTAAGTGATCAACTCGTTCAACTTCATTTAGAGTCATTTGAGTCGGCGTGATATTCAAATATAATCGGGGGTGTGACACGTGCGTGTAAAATCCGCACGCAAAAACGCGTGCTTCTCTCTCCTTTCCACTCTTTTTTATTCGGTTCATAGTTTTTTCGTTTTTTTTTTTTTTTCCATCACCTACGGGGAGGTAAATAGAAAAAAAATCTGTGAGTTCGGGTTCTGGTTACTAGGTCATAGGTCAGTTAGTGCTCGTGGAGTTCAGTGCGGGGGACTGTGACCTTATAAATCGAATAGATGCGGCAGGCCGGTGTGCATCTTTCGTTCAACTGGCGGTGCATTTCGAAAAAATGATGAGAAGGAAAGAGGAATGATAAATAACCGCGAACCGGCCTTCTGCACCGCACCGTGCGAAAAGGACGACAGATCAGATATGATGAGTACCACGTTGAAAAAGGAGAAAACCGAGAGAAAAGTGCCCATTTGAATCATCGCAATTATAATACGAGTTTATCGAACCTTTAAAGACAATGACCACTAGGATCGTTTTATCCCTGGTCACGGCTGTCGCCGTTCTTGCAACCTGCCTCGAAGGCAGGAGTCACCTTGAAACAACCGCTCTCAGGCACCACAACCACGATCGGTATTATCAGCGTTGGAAACATATCCTCGAGGCTCAAACCTCGAGGAAGAACGACTGGGAGGATTGGACGTCTTCCGAAGGGGATGAGGACGTCCGTGACCCCGAGGAGCGACCCCTAGGGTACCACGATAGACGGCACACCGGCGTTTCTGACTGGAAACTCGGCTACGGTCGACGAGGTCCTTACCGAGGAAAATACGATCTTCCGAGACGGAGTAAAAAGGGCAGATCGGAAGAAAAACCAGCGAGCAGAAGGGATTATTACCCTCATGGGGGATCCGGAGGACGCCAAAACTTCAATCGACACGTTCCTCCCGCCTACGGTCGAGACGAAAGGCCGTGGAAGCATCGCGCGGTCGGAGGAGGATATGGAAGACGCAAGGATCAGGATGTCAGAGAAGAATTCGAAGCACAGGCTCGAAGGAGGGGGAGGTACGAGGATGACGAGGGGTACGAGGCAGACGACGAGGAATACTACCCGACGTCCAAAAAGGGAAGCTACGAGGGAAGTACGAAAGGACGAAGGAACAAACACGAGAGCAAAAGATTGAACGATTGGAGGCACTGGGGGGACAAAGATGAGGAGGAGGAGGATCAGGACGACTACGAAGAGGACGACGAAAACGACGAATATGATATCGACGAAGAGGACTACGATGTGCAGGAGTCCAATACGGACTCGCGGAGCAGCGGTTCGAGGAGGAAAAGTAGCGGCAGGTCTTTCTCTCACCCTCACGATGATTCCGGTATTTCGAGTCGGCGAGGGTCTCACGATAAAAGGAAAAGAGAGAAGCACTCGGGGGACTCGAAAGTGAAACTCGAAGACTTGAACGAGGTCGAGGGTACGGAGGACGTTGCAGAGGCCGACGAAGACTTGTGGGGGGAAACGGACGACGAGGAAATTGACGGGAGTATCGACGACTACGTCGAACCCGAGGAATCGAACTTGGCTTTGAAAGAGTCGAAGGAAGATTCGAGTGTCAAGGCGATAGACGACGTCATCAGGAAATTGATGGCCGACGATACTCCGACCACGCCGAAAAACACTGGTAGAAGGGATTACAGGAATATCGACAAAGATAAACACCAGGTGCGAGGGCGACACCCGAATCTTCACCACGATGCAAAAGGTAGACAGCCCTACAGGACGTGGCACAGAAAACCGCAGAGATCATCGCCGCCTGTAACGACAACGACGACGACGACGACGACGACGACCACCACCACCACGCCGAAGTCGTACACGAAGTATACGAGCGAGTTGAATACTTCGCAGACGAATTCGTCGCGAAACGAAGTCGATCAGGTGGCGGTAAATAGAAATATTAAGAAACCGGCGTTAGTGGCCCTCACGGCGAAGGATCAGGAGCCTGACGACGCGAAGACTAAAAGTTTGGAACAGGATTACGAGGAGTACGAAAACGACGAGAAGCAGGAGGATCTTGAAGAGGCTGAGACTGAAACTGAGGACGACAAGAAGTGGACCTCCGAGAAGGATCCGGTGAGTTTTTATCCTTTTTCCCGTTTCTTATTCCCTTCGTCATCAAGCCCCTGATGAAGGAACGTCGGGCGATATCCCGTTCGAAATTGGTGACTCGCTGTTCTCGAAACGAAGAGTGCAGATACATCTTCACGGTATCGGGTTACTTCCATTAGACTCCGATGCACGTAATGTACATACAATATTTATAATTGTACGGTGAGCCTCCGTATCGTATGTCCTTTCGATCGGTTTAATAGCGTCAACATCAGCGTCGCTGCTAAGAAGTTGATAATGATAATGATGACGCGATGATATCGAGAAGAGCCTAGTCGGTAGGAATGCGAATCGGGATGCAAATTGATCGTCGTCGCCGGTTTTATCGATATACCTCTTCTAACGCGGGTTCGTCGAGTTGACCTTGGCGCCATACCTTATGGTTACGAGTGTGATCCATAAAGGTTAATTGACTGGGTTGGATGTATTTGAGATTGGTCTCTCCTCTACCTCCATTGACCGACTACGACGACGACGACTGGTTATTTCACCAATTTTAAACTAGGCGCTTATCTTCGACATTTGCAGGCGTCTAACGAGGTGATTAATATACGCGGTCGAACGGTGACCGCGAGGCGCGTAGAAAATTTTCGAAAATTTTACAAACCCCATATCTTATCGCACAATCATCCAAGTCACACGAGATATCTCCGCTCCTCGGGCCCGCGGAGAGTCGAAGCTCGCGCGTAATCGCGTAAGCCGGGCAATCGTGTATTTGCAACCTTGACTCACATACATCCATTTTTTCGCGTACTCGCGACAAGCGTCGTTTCTCCTTTTACAGTTCGTCGCGTTTCGTGCTCGACGGATATACCGACACCGCAGCCGGAATCGCTCCTCGAACGACGATCATGAATGGCGAGGCAGGAATAAATAAATACAAAAATCACCAATCACTTGTTCGCGCTGGAATTCGCACGCGCGGCGCCAAAGCCTCGGATATAATTCGGAGCCGCGGTTAATCACTCCTCGATGACTTTACGGTCTGGATATGCGGGCTGATTGTTTTCGTTGGATAGCCCGCAGTTCGAGATCAAAGCGCCTCGCGTCAGCTTTGGCAAGAGAAAAAAAGGAACGTTTACTTTTTCAAGAGGATGCATAATTATACGCACTCCGGAAAAGAGACCAGCTCCTCTCGATGGAATACCGAATGAGAGAGACGGGAGTAGCCGAAGGAGAGAATAAAAGCGCTTCCCTCGTTCCTTGCATTTTCTCTTATGTTATTTCGCGAGCCACCGCACAGGACACAACACCGCACGATTACTAACCGGTGATTCCTGCTTTGCCTCGCCGGCCGATGTAGACGGCTGAAGGTAGCGCGGCAGGAATTTAAATTTTCGAAACCATTCAACCGCCGAACAAACGTCTGCGAACTAACCGGAGTCTCAAGGATATTCATTACTCCGCCAAACAATTTTTCTCATTGTCAAAGAAACCTCTGCCTCTCGATTAATTCCCCCGACTGTAAACAGTCCGAGAAAATTTCTGAGTCTATATAAATGTTGTGTAATCCGTGCAGTGTACCAGCCGTCCATAATTAAACAGATAAGGCGAGAATGTGCTCACGTTATGTAGATAACAAGTTTTTGCCTCTTAAGGGCGAAAGTTTCTGGTGTTGGTGGTGGTAGTTTTTTTTTTTTTTTTCTTTTTTTCCGGGAGGTGCGCGAAAGGTAACCACTTCCATCTCATCGACTACCGTATTCCTTAAGCAGACATCAAACCTGCGGATGGCTTGCGGTTTTTCGCGCGGAATATTAGCGGACCGCGTGACCCTTCGGTATTTAAATTACCTCGCACACGAGAAGGGTGTAATTTCTTCCGTGCGAGAGTAAAAGTTCGATCCTTACCAGGAAGCTCGTCGTTTTTATATTACCTCGAGATAAAAAGAGGATGAAAAAGAAGAGGAAAAAACAAAAAAAAACCATGCAACGAATACGCCCGGGCGTAATTCCGACCTGCATTCACAAAGCGGTAATAATGGCTTCGTGCACGGCGGTCGGTAAATATCATCATCCACAGTTGAGCAACACTGTTTCGAACTACGAGATGATCATCCCGCGTTCCAGAGCCCTCCGTAGCAGTCCACGACCTGGTCGAGGCCTCGAGAACTTGAGAGATTACCTTACCCCGAATGCCCGTAGAGAAAGAAGGATGGCCTTTTATTGATATATCCTAGGACGCAAGGTCGAGGATCGGAAAGCTCCGATGAAACCGAATGATCCGATGAAGTCAGTCATGGTCCGTGATCGGGATGAATTTCTGCCCTCGGTATGTGCATTGGCCATATGGTTTTGTTTTGTTTTCATTTCATCTTTTTGTCGACCGGTAATCCTTGGCGGTGAAGGTATACCAACCGTGTTACGCGGTTAGACGTTAGTCTGGATGAGACTCGAGCGAAGAAGCACATCAGGTTGAATTCTTCTTCGACACTTGGCTACCGTCCGCGCCGCCGCATAATATGCCACTTGTTGAAACGCGAGACGGAGAGCGGATCGAGGTCCACGAGAGCTGCATCTCGGGCCGGTAGCGTTAAATCGGTTTCTTGGGATCGAGTTTATTGATAAAACGAGTTCGTTGCCTCTAATCAATTGGGATTAATTGACGGACAATTATATTCTTAGCCAATAACTCAATTGCCCCCGGGCGGAGCAGCTGGACAGCACCGAGCTGTTCGCCAAGCTCGTACCGGTCGCTTTGTCTTTCGATTATTGAGCAACTGCCGATCGTACCGGTCGATCACGTCGATCACTTTTGATCCCACGACGGCGAATCCGCCCCAATTCGAGCCACCCGGTCGCCGGGACAAAGCCATGACTCCTCTTCTTCTTCGCGTACTGACTGAGTACGAAGAAGATGATCATCGCACACACGCAATGTCGGTGAAAGGCGCGTCGGTCTTTCCTTGTCAGATCTGCACATTTCCTCGTAAATTGTCTTGACGAACGCGCGTTTTGTCGACGTTATTGGTAGTCGTGCGGTAAGACACTCGGAAGTGGTGTCTGTAGGGACGGTAAGAGCATCGCCAGAGGCGGGCAGCTGAAGTCACATTTGATACCTTAGTAGACCCGATGCGGAGCTCCTATAACGGTTCGAAAGATGAGCCACATAAGTGGGTTACGTCACTTCATACGCGTACATTACTTAGTGCTTTCTTTTCTTATTCATCTGATCCCGCAACACGAACAACGACGGGACACGCTCGCCTTCATTTTCTCAGCGAGCCAACCAACCAACCAGTTTCGGTTTATTCGTCGGGTTCACTTATTCACTTCTCTCTTGTACGATACAACGTAGAAATTATGACGTTTTCAACAAAACTTCTTTCCATTCTATTGTCGATCAGTGCTAGGGGGGGAGGGGAAAAAAAAAAAATTCTTCGAAACGCGATATCGTAAGTCCGGTATGATTACGGGGCTACGAGATGATGGCGAGGCAAAAAGAGAAGAAATATGGGGATCGGTGTCCCTCGGCATTCCTACGAGAGCCGGTGGTCCTAAGGGCAACGTCCCTTCGGAGCAGTGATACAGGAGATCAAGGTGGAAGGACGGATCCATCGATCCATCGATACGTACGTCGATCGCTCGCATCCCCGTGGAGATTCTATCGCTGTTTATACACCCGCGTCCGTAATCTATCGATCTAACAACCGCGTCCATCCCATTTTTCTATTCCTAATACCTTCGTCCTTTTTTGTTCCTTTCATTACACGACGGAGATAGCGACTCGATGAAATGGAAGGGAGTGAGAGAAAAAAAGTAAAAAAAACATCGAATAAAGAGAGACCGAAGGGCGGATAAAAATCGTATCCTCGGAGGAACGATAAATCTTGAACCGTTTGAAAAATACGTTCGTTCCTCTTTCGCGAGGAGTTATAGGTGCGCGGCGCCGCGAGTCCTTTTACTCATTCGCTTTCCTTATCCTTCTTCTTATTCTTCTGGGGCTCGAAAGGAAGATACGACCTCTGTGACCGCAGAGCGAGGTCTGCCGCGTCTGGACCGCATATATATTTCTCCCTAGCCTCTATTGTTTACCCTACAGAGTCAAGTTTTATTTCCGATCCTCCATGGGATCACCGGAAAACAGGTCGTAATAAGACGTGTACCTACAGTACGTGTACTTCGGAGAAACTACACTCGCGTCGTAAAGGTCCTCGCGAGAACTTCAAGCGTATCCCGTTTCATTTTCTGGGTTACGTCAACCCTATTCTCGTTCACATAAATCAGATTAAAAACGGCCAACGCAGAATTGACTCCGCACATCCCAAAGCCAGAGCCGATCCCGCGAACTGTGCGCGAAACTATTCAATGATAATTTCATTTTATTGGATGACATTGCGCCCCCGGTCGTTAAGCTTACGCGATATTATCCAAGCCTCCGCAGACATCGAGGGCGTAAGCGTAAATAATTCTGGGAAACGTTGGAATCGTGTATCACCGCATTTCCTATCTCGAGGAAAGAGTCGTATCGACGCAGTCGTGAGTAAATACAACGAGAAAGCAAGGTTCATAAAAATAAAGCGTGCTAATTGGTGGTTTTTTTTTTTTTTTTTTCTTGATAATTCATAAACAAATTCCAGATTATTCAAATCCTTCCCCTAATCCATGATTGGCACTGGATCCACTCGATGACTTTATGCTCGCGATAAAGACCGCCCGAACTGCCATTCGATCGAATTCCGATACGACTATAATGTCGAAAGACTTCGGAGATAATCCGATAATTTAATGAAAACCTGTTAGATCGAAAAAGTCCTGTTATCGCGCGACGAACAAGATCCAGCTTATTAGGCCATTTACGAAATAGATGCCAGCGTTATTGTGAGCTCTTGTTGAACGTACGTCGTGGTATCGTCGGTTTTTTAGCGATTGCGATTGCGATATTATAGAATTTCTGGCGATCCGTCCGAATGATACGAGGAGATAATAAAAATAGTAACGAGTAACATCAAACATTAAGTATAATCTGCACGGTA
Organism: Athalia rosae; assembly: GCF_917208135.1. Lineage (NCBI taxonomy): Eukaryota > Metazoa > Arthropoda > Insecta > Hymenoptera > Athaliidae > Athalia > Athalia rosae. The sequence continues at coordinate 6,097,496 of NC_064027.1, read as the reverse complement.
GGTGATGATGATAGCCGCTCGACCCGGGACAGAGACATCAATGAGAAGCCGCCGCTTATAAGCGAAGATACTGCACAATTTAGAGTGGCGAAAGATCGCGGCGTCCAGATCCAAGAGTTCTTTGGTCAAAAGATGCTGGAGCTGGAGCTGGAGCAGCGGCAGCAGCTATTTCGACGTCGTCGCGACGATGACGATTCCGGGCATTTTGGCTTTAGGTTATTACGTGAACAGAAGGGAATAATGAGTATATTTTTCCGAGCTGATGGCAGCTGGATGTTGGCAGTTGGTAGTGACACGTCTGACCCGGTAAACGCGAAATGGTGATTCATGAATATAATACGGGAATAAAAACCGGTTTACATTAGGATTTATTTGACGGGAGGAATTTCACTCGTAATTAGCGAGACACGTCGAGGAGATATTTGCCGTTGCCGCGACGCGCATCGTCCTAATCTCAGACCCTTGCATCTGAGAATTAGAAGAATTGGGATTATTATCATCTTGTTCCGAATCGATCGATGAGACATTGGAAATATTAAGAAACGAAAACGCTTCTCGTTGTACGGTGTACAATATTTGAGGTGATTATTTCAATTTGGTGAAAGTCGAGAAAGTCTTATGTACAGTATAATCGGTCGCGTGTGTAAAGCTCCGGGCGATTCGCTTCATTCTAATCAGTGGCGTCTTTAACATTCGACTAAATTAAAGCTAACTAACTAACCAACCAACCGACCAACTCCCGTCCTTTCGAGTTGATGAATGCGTAATTATTACGCATCGCGTGTACTTGAATAGATAAATCTAACGCCGCCCTATAAGGTCACCCTTTTCAGGATGATCCGAATGATTCACTCGCTATAATGACCTTTGAATTTGAACTTTGCATCTCTTCAATTATTCTCTCGTATCATTCGTAGCTTCGCCCGTACCAAATTATACACCCTATACGCAACGCCCTTATAATAACTGCGTTTCATATAATTGATTCGCGGAATACACGCGGTATCAATTTATTCTGACAATTTATTTCCTTTCGCCTTGTAAATTCTCTCCTCTTGCTCTTACGTGATAATCTTCGGAATTAAGTAATCCTACTTATCTGCTAATTAGATCTGAACGTCGTCAGGTGCAGGTGCGGTAGAGATCACCCGAACCTCAGATTGTTGAACTGCGTCATCATGAGGTAAATTACATAGTTTCTTGATCATGTTTGCACTGCGGTGAGGATATATAATCCGCCGATCACGTTTAAAGTGATCGCCTTCTTCGGAGGCGTTATCCTTTTTCTTCGCTTTATTTATATACATTTTTTGTTCTCCCTCTCCTTTTATTTCCATCGACTCCTTTTGCTTCGCCTTCAATTTCATTCAAGTATATTACACGCTCGGTAGAAAGCAATTACCCGTGCTGTCGTCACGTACGAGAATTAAGCGGTATGGGGTGAGAGACAGGGATTGCGCTATGTTACCTCAACCTTCGACATAGCCTAAGAGAATCAAGTCATTATCCTGAAAAACTTGAACCTAATCGGATCTCGGAGCGAGAGGCAAGAACTCGAAAAGCGAGATGTGCCGAGGAAAAGTTACTCTTTCAATTGCAGCATTATCTTGCGATTTTCAGTAGTATAAGAATTTTCAATATTTCTCGAATTTATAGAGCGGATTCGGATGCATGGACTCTAAATACGTGAGAAAACACTATAAAAATAGCGTAGATTTTGACCTCAGGGATTCGAATCTGGAGGCTAAATTGATCTATCTGTAAAATTGATCGAGTTATCGCTGATTTTTCGCTTTTTGGAGCAGAAAAGTTGAGATATCTCGATGGAAAAAATTCATAGCTCAATTCAGTCGACGGATTCGTGTTCCTAAGGTAAAAATACATTAGAATAGTGTCATTAAATCGATTTTTGAAGTAGTTTATTTTTGGCCCAAAAATCTAAAAAAATCCGAAATCCCTTGGATTTTTGTCGATTTTGGGTCGAAAAAACGTATTTTTTTTTTTATGCTATTCTTATGTATTTTGATCCCAGGAATCCGAATTCAGAAGTTAAATTAGTCTACCTATAAAATTGATCGAGTTATCGCCAATTTTTCGGTTTTTTTAGCATAAAAATGGAGATATCTCGAAGGGAAAAAATCGTAGCTCAATTTGGACAACGGATTCGTGTTCCTGAGGTCAAAATACATAAGAAAAGTGCCGTACGGTCAATTTTAAAAATTAAAAATTTTTGCCCAAAAATTGAAAATTTTTCAAGGGGTACCCCTTTGGATTTTTCCAAATTTTAACCAAAATTTTTTATTTTTCAAAATCAATCGTATGGCACTTTTCTTATGTATTTTGACCTCAGGAACACGAATCCGTTGTCCAAATTGAGCTACGATTTTTTCCCTTCGAGATATCTCAATTTTTATGCTAAAAAAACCGAAAAATTGGCGATAACTCGGTCATTTTTGCGAATAGATCAATTTTTCTTTCGGATTCGGATTCCTGAGCTCAAATTACATTAGGATAGACTAAAAAATCAATTTTTTATTTTTGACCCGAAAAATCGAAAATTTGGCGATAACTCGGGTAATTTTATAGATAGATCAATTTTTCTTCCAGATTTGGATTCCTGAGGTCAAAATACGTAAGAAAAGTGCTATACGGACGATTTTTAAACTATTTAATTTTTGGCCCAAAAATCGAAATAATCCAAACGGGTACCCCTCGGTTTTTTTCAATTTTGGGGTCAAAAATCAATATTTTTTCTTCTTAAGTTTCCTATGCTATTCTCATGTACATATTTCGATCTCAGGAATCCGAATTCACAAGTTAAATTGACCCATCTCTTGAATTTTCGAGTTATCACGATTTTTTCCCTTTTAGGAGCAGAAAAATTGAGATATCTCGATGGGAAAAATTCGTAACTCAATTTGACCAATGGATTCGCGCTTCTGGGGTGAAAATAGGTTAGAATCGCGTCGTACGATCGATTTTTGGCCCAAAAATCGAAGAAATCCAAAAGGGACCAAAAATGATCATTCTTCCTATCGTATTCTTATGTGTATTTTCATCCCAGGAATCCAGATCTGGAAGCCAAATTGGTCTATCTACAAAATTGGGACGAAATAGGGGAGAGTGGGGTGATTGCGAACATGGTCTACTTAGAACATAAATACAATTATAAATCACAAATTAACGAATGAACAATATTTCCATTTGAGGTTGGAATCGCGTGATCCACGCGGCTAGCCTCTAAGAATATTGTTCAATGATACGTTAGATCGAAGAACTAATTCCGAATTTCTTTGTCATACTTAAATATTATACATCTATTCAATTTTAGTCGAAAATTATACGAAATTGTTGAAAAATCTCTAAGCAAACGTACCTTGTAACACAAGCGCGTCTTCACTCCACCACTCATTGCGCGGCACTGCATTCGAGATCAACTCTCACAGTGTAACCAACTCTCGCGAAATATCATCCCTAAAGCTTGAGTTTAAAACCCAAAAATCATGCGTTAATAATAAATATTATCAAATAATAAATAGTAACCTGTAATATGTTTCATCATTTTCTATCCATACATCATTCAATCAATCTTATCCCACTTATTTACTCCCTAAATTTGGAGGAAAAACGCCTAAATTGGGAACTTAGTCGACTCACGACTGCATCGTTCAAAATATCTTGCAACCTTCTCTAACAGAGCAAACGGACACATCTGTGATTCCCCCATCTTCCCCTACCAACGGTTTTAAAAATTCTCCCCTTTTATTCGGGGATATATGGTATCCTTATGGATTTTCATCTCAGGAACCCGAATCTGAGAGCCAAATTGATGCATCTATAGAATTGATCGAGTTATCGCTAATTTATTGATTGAGAATGTGAAAAATCAGAGATATCTCGATTGGATTAATTCGTATAGCTCAAGTTTCTTGATACTGCAAGAAAAAGTTCGAATTTCGAGTGAATAACTCTTTTTGAGGCTTGGTTTGAAAAAAATTAAGGGCTACATTCTTGAGGTTTTGAGAATTTCTATTTGTACAACTAAGAAGCTATACCATGTAGCTGTCGCGGTGATTCGTACACAAGTTTAATTAGAAACCCGTTAATATGAATGGATGATGCATTATTGATAGTTCTCGGGATAATAATTCACGATAATAAATCTCAATTAGAGTGCAGCGTTCAACACTTGACACGCGCAATCAGCCCATATAATAAACCACAAGCCCGATTGTCTTCGACCCGCACGTGCTTTCACATTGTGTTCTCGAAATATCATCTGGTTGGAATGCGATGATGATATGATTGGAAGCTTTCATTCGAATTAGAAATTTGATTATTTCTGAAATCGTATCGTAGCAAATGTTCGCGTTTTTTGGTCTTTCCTCGCGATCTCGTTCCACCATTGATAACGAAAAATTGCCCATTTTACAGGGTTAAGTAACCGTCTACCGATCTGGGATAGTGGACAGAGTACATGTAATATGCATACCAACACCTACGCAGAGTCTTTGATTATTTACTTGGTCAAATCACTTTCCCATGAAAGTTAATGAGACGTTACGTGTATATTAGGTATGTAACGTATGCGCATGCATACCCATATCCCTAGATATTTATCTATCGGACATATAATATACGGTGGGTCAGGAGGCGAGGTGCGAGGTCGCTGCGGAAAAGTGAACGTCCCTGAATCTGCAGCGTTGAAGTATCATGGATACTCCAATGCGGTGATCGCGATAATTACCAGCCAATAATCTGCACGCCCCAACAATTTTCGAGCGCAATCAAACGTAGCGTTCCGTCAATTTCAGAAAAAGACGAGAGAAATAAAGAAAAAAAATGAAGAACAAGTTGCCCCGAATCAACGAAGCGCGTGCGAAATTTATTTTAAAACCTGCAGCTATATTCGGCTCCATCCTCCAAGCTAATCCGGGAGTCGAAATCGGGGCGCGAAATGTGCCACAGTTAAATGGCAGCTGTGTCTAACGTGAGCTCCGTACAAATTTTCAGCTTATAGGGTGCACAAGGTGGCACGCCTACCCATAAAAATATGGATATCGAATAGCTCGTAGTCCGAATCGAATCCTCAGCCGATGCATAAATTATGACGGTATGAAAAAAAAAGGGAATGAAAAAGAGCAACGAATTGCCGACGCTAAGAAGAAAAAGGGATCGATACAATCGAACCTTTGTACAGATGATATGTATATACGTTCTCCGATGAATTATTCGAAAAAGTTATTCAACCGCGTAAGACTGCCACTTCCGAAACCACGTGGGATTTCGTCTAATCCGGATGAGGATTTAACCGACACGATCTCACGATATTTCATCGGAGGGGGCTTTTTTTTTCTTTCACTCGCTCATTCCTAGCCTGGCAAACCCATAGAAAATAGGAAAGTTTTTATCTTTTTTTTTTTTTTTTTTGAAAGACCTAGACGAGAAAATTTCTCACCCCTTCCAAAAATACCAGAACCACATGCACCGGGGTGAAATGCCCGAGGATGCTCGCACGTGATCACGGTGTGTTTAAAACGTATTGATTTCACCCCTGATTTCCGATACCTCAGGTATAGGTACGTACCTAATACCTCTGCGCGTTCGGTGAAATGGGATATCTTCGTTAAATACCGGCTCTCCTCACGATCATCTGCTTCATTTGTGAGACGTGACATTGAAGGAAGGAGAATAATCTCTGGGATTCCCATTATTATGTCAATGAATTTATAGCTCGTATGATATACATATATTTTAAGGCGCGAAGAGGTTATCGGTGAGTTTATATACATGTATGTATCGGCTGGGTAATTGCGTCAGCTTTTTTTTTAATACGAATTTAACATTTTTACTATAATGTGAAACTACGCGCAACGACACGTTACGTCATCTCGATTTCGAGCAATCGAAAAATAACGAACATCGATGGAAATGGAGAAAAATGAAAGAGCAACGACAACCGTATTCAGTCGATTTCCTAATTCCAATCTTCCACCGTCGAATCCATAGCGTCTGGTCTAATTACACGATGTCCCGAACAGAAATAGAACGGAATAATAATAACCTGGTGAATAAACCCGTCTAGATATCTAATTAACGTCATTAAATAATTATCACTCGTCTACGGAGCGTCGGCCAGCGTGTGCTCGTTTGCACTTTGCACCGATCGAAAAACAACGTTGACTCTTTAACAGGCGTTAGCCGCAAATTCGTAATATACCGCAACACAATGCGGTGGAGGGCCATGTCTGGTTAACGGGCGAGAGGTCAATTGCTTTGCTTTACAACGCGGGGCGAAGTTTGTGCGCCGCTTTGCCGCGGAGAGACCGGCGACGCGTCACGGCGTTGCAAATTTTATCCACATCTCAATTCGCCTCGGGAGCTTTACGTTATACGTTGTGTAAAATCGTTGGATGTCGAATCCGCAGTTACACGTACGTATGGTACGTATACACGCGGATCGTTTGCGGTAAAGAATTCGAGTCGATTGTATAATTGGACCGCGACGTTGCGGATTCCATCGCGTTTCATCCGTTCGCATTGGTCGCGTTCAATATTGAAAAAAAGCTCCATCTGCACCGCGTGTATTTGTCCGGAGATTAGACCCACGCCTCTAATGAACGCTTTCTATTTTCTCATTCATAAAATTGCATGGATTCTCAACTGAACGCGAGCCTGAATCACCCCAAGAATCCTGAGATCACGATTAAAAACGACCGTCTGTACGCAGGTCGGGTTAAGTCTGCTTGAAAATAAAATCGAGTTCGACGTACGAACAATAGAACGAATGACGAAATCTCCTCCGATGAAAGCAGAGACGTATGAGGTACGTATTCAGGAATTCGTGACGACGACGATCGTCAAATAATAGCGAGAGAGAACGAACAAACACCTGCGCGTCACCTCGCTCCGTGGATCGTCGGAGATCTTTCGTACGCGGGATAAATGCTGGGTGTTTCTTATCTCGCGGATCGAATCCACGCGCACAACTTCGATCGATCCTGATCCGCAGCTGGTATAATTTTTGTCGAGGACAAAGAATATCGTAGATTCGAGAAGGCGGGACCGGAAGCGCGTTCGTCTTTGCAAAGATGATCGTCCGCACCGTTCTTGAGATGTGAGAATATTACAACGAATAGGTGATATTGTTCTCCTCACACACGCGTCGATGATTATCATCCGCGTCTTTGCCGATGCTGCATATCGTATATGCCGCTGCTGGGCTATAAAAAAATCACCGTTAGATTTTCGGTGTGTTGTTTGGCCCTTGGGGCTGTCAAAAAAAAAAAAAAAATTGGGAAAAAAAGAAACGTTACGACGTTACAAATATTACAATATAATATGCAGCTGTGCAGAGATGATCGGAGAATGATCTCTCTCAGGTATCTATCTCATATTGTTGTACATGGATATGTACAGACATCGGTGTAGGTAGATATGTCCGAAGACGAGATTTTATCAAATGACAATAAATGATTGAGTAGAAACCGCGGTAAGAGTTACAATTGTTTTTTTCATTCTCTTGTGTACGAATACGGGTATGATCTACGTAACGACATGGATCGTTGGCTTATCTCAGTGCACCGCACAATGCGGTACCGCGTGGGATTTCCCGGAATGTATGCAAGTTTATCTTCACCTAATTATAACAGTTTAGGTATTTTAACGTACGTTCGTAAGGGGCGGTTAACGTTTGCTTACACCGCGCGACGCGTTAAAGAATCATCTATTTACTAAAATTAGATTTAATCACCGCGATAACTAATGCTGGAAATTAAAAAGTGGTTCACCGTTCGGTAATAATTGGTCGATCATTCGACGTCACTAATTTTTTTGTTTTTTTTTCCTCTACTCCTTCCTCTCAATTATTCCATTCGGTTACTCCCATTTTTCCATTATATTTTTTTTTTTTTTTTTTTTCACGCCACGCTAAATTAGTCTAAGTGGTAGGTGCGTCACTTATTATTCAAATGGGTCGTTTCTCTCGTTTGTAAGTAAAGTTTCTTAGCGAACGTTGACGTACGTCAATGCTCCTCGATGGCCGCGCGAGTTGACAGATGCAGTGGGACTACCTATACTACTTTTTATTGCAAACAAACGGTAGCGGGAGAGGGGTCGGTTCGGTGAGTGGAAATTTTATACCTACTGTACATATTGTATAATTGGATAATTATAATATACCTACGTATTACTTTACAATAATTTATATTTATTTGTATTGCGAAATAATATTATTATTTCCCTCTTATTTCACATCGGGCGACGTTTAAAATGTTACACGTATGATGTATGGCTTACTCGGTATTCCGATCTATCGATCTACGCCGATTTCTCAATTTAATTGAGAAAATATTCCGACTCCACTGCGCACGGTCCTTAACGCGAGAATGAAATAACTGCAGCCAATTGCTAATGAAACTTAATTTTTCTTTTTTCATCTCCTCTACTATTTCAGATATCTTGTATACCTCAGACCGGATTGCGTTAAGTGCGAGTAATTTCGCTTGGCAAGATCGAAAACGCTCGATATATCCCGTAAAGTTTGCAACGTGTAATTATCGACACTCCGCGTATATTTCGATGCGAATCTACGGCTTATTTTCATTGCAAATAATTTACGCACTTCGATTTGTGAAAATATTAAGAACGTCTTTTTTGTCGCTCGGTCTCTCGAGCTCGAGTTTTTCGGGAGATTATTATCTTCTCTTCTCGTTTCATTCGTATGCGCAGTCTCGAGCTCTCGGAGGATCACTGCGCGGAATTTATTCGGCTGATTTAAAATCACCGACTTGTCATATCGATAAAAAAAGGAGAAGAGAAAAATTAATATAAAACGAAAACAAACGATAATCATTCATATACCTACCTTCGCAGCTTTCACCTTTGCACAAGGTATATAATATTCTCCGGTGTATATGCGTGCATGTGTGTAACGTATCTTGATATTTCGTATTAACGCGATAGGATCTTCGGCGCGTTCGATCTCTTCGATGTTAAAATATGCGCTGGCTACTGTGAGACCTTGAAGAAGGGCTGAGGTTCTACGCTCTCCTTTCCTTCTACCTTGTTTTTTTTTTTATGTCGCATGTCTTTTTCGCCACTTCTGGCGATCGTGCCATGAAAAATTTTCGTGAAATTTTTGTCACTCAATTTTGCGACTCGGAGGAAACGAACTCCCTCCTTTCTTCGATATCGAATATCATCCAGATGCGTGGATGTATTCAAAGGATGATTACGAAGCAAAAGAAAAAAATTTGAAAAATATAGGACATTGAAGCGCAATGTGTGCGCGCAGCGTAGGGTAATTATACAAGCATACCAGCGCTAGTTTGAGCGCCCTAATATAAAGTTGTCCAGTCCACACGATAGTGTACGTTTATTACGACCGGTCACTCGTACGATGATCCCCGGTGTCCCAGTTCTCACGAAATGGTTTTAACAAAAGTCACATATTAGCATACTGATACACTGGGAAATGCTCTTGATGTCGGACAATTATTTTAGGGTGTCGCAACGGCGATGACAATAGCGTGTAATAAACGAACGCGCAGCATCTCACGAATCGCGAGATCCTCGAAGAAAACGAGATAAAAAGTCAGTACGGCATGTCGTGCGTTTCGGTCCGGCGTTAGGCCTAGAATGAAATTGTCAAAATCGGGCGATTCTCTCAATCGGAAATTTCGTTGTACTCAAAACTGAAAAACCTCAGCCATCGTTCGAGTCGAGTTTCAGCTCGGGTACGCGAGTGTATCGTAACAGGTATGCGCATACTTGCGTACTTTTATTATACATATGTTTTGCGGTTTGTATACCAACGCATAAAAGCTTCATTATCACAAACTCGGGTCAGGGTAGAGGCCTTCAAGTGTCTGTCGGCCACCCAAGTTCACCATGAGCTGTGTAGATCGAGTACCGCCAGAACCCGCCGGCAGCATTCACCGTCTCTACAGCGGCGGCTTTAGTCGTCATCAGTGGTTCGCAAGTATGGATTTTATCTACATTTCGCCAATCTCTCGCACGGCCGTTTTAACCTTCGGATAAAAACGAGAAGTTCGTACTTAATTTTTTTTTTACGTTACATCACGAACCGCCGCTGTCGTAAAACCCGAAAAAATTAGCCTCGGATTCGTTGCAAAAAACTCGAATAAGAAGAGGGCAAAATCAGCCTTCGAGGGTACAGGGGAGAGAAACGAGAGCGAAAGATTCATGAGCACCTCCACCTCGCACAGGTGAGGCACGTAGGCGTTCCACGTGAAATATCAATCATACTTGGAAGAGGCTCATCGGTCGGCGGGGGCAGGAGGATCCAGCGACGCAGATAATTAATCAACGTTTTGATAAACTCGCACGTTATCCGGAGTTAAAGTCTCAATCTCCGACTAAATGTATCACCCTGTTTCCGCCTCGTGAGATTTGTCGCCCGCAGAGCATTTCCCCCTTTCCTCGTTTGTTTTTTCTATTTTCTTTGTTCGTTCGACGAGTCGCGACGGCGAACTGATCGATTCTTCGTTTTGATACTAATTAAAATTCCGGGGAGGGTAATCGATGAGGGACGGATTCAACGATTCGTCTCAACGCGTCGTTTGCGGTGTACGTAATACGTATATAATGTATATCGGATGTTTTGACGACCTCGGATTCGACGGTGTTAACTAGATATCCTCTTCAAGCTTCGGTTGACAGTAGAGCGCTGAACCGCTGATGCGGTTGAGGAGTTGAAAAGTTGACGACCGGTAAAAAAGCCCCCCCTCTATAACGCCCACGTAAGAACGTTAGACTCCATAAATTTTCATCAGCCGGAGCTAGATAGGAACGTCGCGTTAATCGTAGATGCATATTAAAATTAATCTCTGCCGCACATATTGCGGTGTGCACGTCGCACGACGACACTCCCACCCTGGGACGCGTACGCGACACCGAGCGCAATGACCGAAAGACGCGGAAAATACGTGCTTTGGTAAAAATGAAAAATGATGGGAGAAAAAAAAGCGAATAATAATTATCTTACGACTTCGCTGCAACACTGTACAACAATTCACGAGGGCACGCACTCCGATTAACCCGAATCTAGCAGTTTGAGAACATCTCGCGACGCAAATTTTACTTTTGTTCTTGTTTTTTTTATCGCGCCCCAGACGAGACTCAGACTCTCGGGTATACAAATTTACGTCCACGGCATAAAACGGTGAACGGATCCGAGAACGTGAAAATTTTTCACGTTATTCTTGTTGTAATATATAATTACCGAAATAAAGAGAGAAAAAAAATAATTATCACGAGATCGGAATGTCTCGGGTACATGGAAACGAACGAATAATATTAAACATCGCCAATGTGCCGTGGCGTATATGATTCACGAAGTTGAATCATAAGAAAAACTTCAAGAGCTCCGAGAAAGAGTTGAAACTTCGAACGCTGTTTGTACGAGTGGATACATATTTTTACGACACAAAAGTGAAAAAAAAAAAGAACCGACCCCGTACCGCGTGTGTAAAAATCGAAATTTGAGCAAGTCGGGTGAATAGAGGTGTGCATGTATCTGGGTTACTTTTTTTTTTTTATTTGAAAATTACTTTTTTTTTTTTCGTCAAACTTCCAATTTTCATGTACGCAACTTGACAATGAGCGCACATGTGCGTCCCCGTAAGAATTCGACTGTATAGAATGAAGAAAAAAAAAAAAAACCCGCAGCGGTTCTAATATCAGGTTAAACAAACTAAACTCTCGAACAGCACCGGGCGTCGCGAGGTGTGAACAAGATAAAAAGGTCTAATGGTAATTTAGATTATTCCGAGTAAAAGATTTACCATATAATACGGATCGCGCGGATCTGTTACAGGCGCGGAAAAAATTGGAAGTATAATTCGACGAATCAACGTTCACAGGTGAAAAGAGAGAGAGAAAAATCCACGTCGAACCGCGGAGCCGATCATATTTAATTGTTACTGTAAGAGTACAATGTAGCGATCGGCGCGACACGTGGAGCGATTAAAAATGAGTAATTGAAACTCGAGGTGCGCCGTGGCAATGACAATTACTTTCATTGGTTGGGAATGGGGGTTTTATCGGGATCATCGACGGCCGCTCAGGTCCCAGACTCCGCAGAGAGCTATCTCCGCGACACACGAGCTCGGAGAGATCGTAGCCGCGTGTTTTAGTGAGGACTCAATTAGTAACGCGATACAAAAGGGGGCCCGCGTCCGTATTATAACGTCGCCGTCTTCGGCCTGTCGCCCTCTCCCGTATACATATACCGTATCCCATATAGAGGAACATTTATAAAACGACCGCCATGTAGAGCCATATAACGCGCTGCATATGCACACCCGTACACACGTAGGTATATAATATACGTATACGTATGTGATCCGAGAGGTTTCCTCGCGGTCGAGTCGCACCGCGGCGCGGTGCATAAGTCGGCTTAATAATAGTTATCCGAGCGGTCGACGCTAATGATGTAGGAAGTCTGGAATATATAGGTCAATTTGTATCCTCCGCATGTGGTCCCGAGGGAAGGGTTAGAAGTGTACGACTATTAATTACCTATCTTTTGGTACCGATACGCTCCTATTTAATCCCCAAATGTGTCCGCCCAATCTTTCCTATTTATCTGACAGAAAAACGAGAGAACTAATTTCCATCTTGGCTCCGTTACGTTCCCGTCCCCCCCCTAAGAAAGAATCCTCCCTTTCTCATCTTCCTGCGCTCGCCGACCCGTGCGAACGTCGAGCGAAAAAATTCCGCTCGGATTGGTATCGGCAAGTCGCGTATCGATCTCCATCCCCCCTGAGGAGGATCTGAATTCGTACATCAAAAATTACACGGATACCTTTTTTCACACGTTATACGTACAGTGAAAGTCTGATGACCGTAGAGCCCGACCAGCCGTTCCGGCGTCACTTTTTAAGATCGGTGTACACGTATCTGTACGTAAACAGACGCAGAGTATATCGCACCAGCGGCGGATTTCGACGCATCGTTTAGTCTGCACCTAATTGTAAGCTATTTCTGCCGGGACGCGAGGTATGCGGAGAAAGACGCGTCACAGCCTTGGTTTATACCGATGGGGAGGGGGGGGTTTTTTTTTATTCCCCCTTGCTTATTCATCGCCGAGAAAATATAGCCGCCGTTCGTCCCCCCCCCCCCCCCCCCCCTTTGGATTTTAATTACGCCCGACGTCTCCTCGGTATCGAACAATGCGAGAATTATAAGCATACGACGTTCCGTCCGAAGATCTGTCGAAAATTCGAACGCGCGAGCGACGATCGATCGGCGTATCGGTACGGTGGGCGTGAAAAAAAAAAGAATTTACGGAGCGATTTCCTCGTGGCGGGGTGAGCGGTGACGCGCGATTTTTTTTTCTTTTATCTATACGTGTGTTAAAATTGCAGCAGCTCTCTCACGCCTCGGATTCCTCTGGCACATGTAGATGTCTTCTTCGTGTTATATTATTATGTACGGTATGATGATTACGCTCTGTGATAAACACGGCCGTGTCTAGTGTCAGCGGTGGTACTAATGTCACGGTTCAATGCACTTGAACGATGCAAAACGTGTGCCTCTATAACAGCAGCCATATTATCTATTAAAACCGTTGCTGCCGCCGCTGCTGCCGTTGTGCATCTCTCCTATTATTGTACATATGCATATTGCACCTACCTGTGTAGGTAGACGACGAAAAAAAATGTATAGTACGTGTACATGTACGCACACTCGTCGGCGTGTATCAAATGAATAATGCAACACTACACGGACTACGTAGAGGAGGAATTTTCGTGTCGCTTTCCGAACAAAAACGAAATTAAAATTGAACGTATATATAATTGCTTTTTTTTTTACCCAATTTTAATTTCCCTACACATGCGCCAAAGGTGTATATATGTATACGTATACGATAGACGTACGAGTCCGGCTTGTGCAATTATAATCGTTGCGTGATGTGCAACGTTTCAAAGATGGTTTTCCTTCTTATTTTTTTCTGTTTTTTTTTTTTTTTTTCTTCTACTCCGGAATGAATGAGGCTAGAATAATCGGATTGTTCACGCTCTCCAGGGTTTCAATGGTAGCATCCACGATGTCCCGCTCAACTTTGTACGTAATAATGATTCGTATATCTATGCGTGCGTATCTTCTAGCTACATCTATTTTCTCGTATACTATATGCATATAAATATACGTCATCTATTTATGCGTACGCGGTGCGACGCGTCGCGCGGTTGTCGCCCCGACGACGTCGACGACGACTAGAGGGTACTACGCGACCGTTGTCATCCTGAACTCTGCTACGTCTGCCCTCGCCATCGGTATTATTATCATAGTCGGGATACTTTTGTAGTTGTGTGTTGCAATTCTCTTCACGCAGAGACTCTCACACAGCCAAATCCCGATCGCGCCTCTGCACGCATACACCTTTTCACACAGATTTATTTATATAATATTCGCGTACGGTGTTCGAAACGTAATCACCCTGTTTCACTTTCTCAGCGAGTAGCGGAAAAAATCAATCGAGGGATGTTCGCTCAGGGGATGAAAACAACGCTCGGAGATATTTGCGTTAAAAATCTGCGATCGCATGCGGATTTTTTTTTTTTTTCTCTTCAATTTGTCTAATACAATACGTGCACCGCTCCAGCTTCCAGACGTGCGTTCGGCTATAATTTTGACAATCCGACGGATTACGTCACGTAGACGAAACGGGGCCTATTTCCATCGCTCGAATTCGGTCGTGTTTGTTTATTTCGAGATTCGAAAGACGGATCGCACAGCATCTTGACCGGATGGATTTTATCGTCGATGTCCTGGGGCGAAAGAACCGTTTAGTTATGTAGTCGTCGCGTGTCTGACGTTATCGCGCGTTAAGATATACATGTAATGAAGACGAGGTAAAAAGAAATCTGTATCATCCTGAAATCCAACCATCGACGCGAGTGTTTGGGTTTTTTTTTTTTTTTTTTTTGTATTTAGTGACGAACCGACGGACAACGAAATTCTGTCGATGCTATTTTCCTCATTCTCGAACGTCGTCGATTATGTGGCCGGGGGAAGAAAAAGAGCATCGAATAAAATATGCATGCAAATACAACTTCCTGAACTTCTCCCGCGATGTGCCGCCTCATAGCAGCTGGAACTTCAACACGAATGAATCCGCTATGGTGAAATCCGATCGACGCGATCGGCTTCCGCTTAGGACAGATATATACCGTATTTGCATTTAACATTTGCATTTCCATTCGCCTGTATAAGTATATGCGCATTGCAGACACTCAGTTTTACCGCGCTCGGTGATCAAGCTCCGCTATCGAAATGTCATCGAAGACCACGCGTCGCGTAATTTTTTTTACCGATAATTACCAACCACGGGGCTTGCGGGGTCAACCGGCTTGTCCAGAGAAACAAATGCACTGTAAAGAATCAAAGGAATAGAAAAATAAATAAAAAAAAAACGGAAGGAAAAGCTGCGGCTGACTTACTACTCCGAAGTGTTGAAGCTGTAGTAACGTTCGTCCATATCGTCGTAATACATCTGCGCTCTTAACTCAGCAATGTTCTGACAACTTCAGAACTGGTTCTCCAGTTTACGTTACCTATATACCCCTATACATATATACTCATACTGTACACGCTACTATTAAAAGTCGTAAAACTTGTAGAGCACCGTGCACTACTGCACCGTATAATAACTGCAGGTGTGAGTTTTAGGGCGTCTTTGACTCCTACTGCGGTAGGAGATAAGATTATAAAAGATTATGTATTTCTTTACATTTCTCCACTCCGTCCATGTGAAACGTGTGTGCAGAGAGAAAAAAAAAATTTCTTCAAACTTTGAGAGAATTAATCCGGATTCCTCGTCCAGAGGATATTTTGTCCGGAGGGTGTTTTCAGTCAAATATCCGTAATTCCAAAAATTTTCGGATTCCCATTCCCAATACATGGGGGATTCTTTGGATTCTTCGTATACATCGATTATCGCATAGCTGATTCATCTTCACTTTACAGAAGAGACTGAAATTCTTATCGGCCATTATACGAGCACGATTTGTTCGCGCGCGCTATTGCAGCCGAGGGAAAGTTTGACACTTATGTAGAAACACATATAATGTAAGTGCCAAGAAGAAATATGTACGACCATCTTGAAACTCGATGGGGTCTCCGAACGATATCGATACCCCGATTTACACGGTTACCGCAATTATGCAGCTGTCGCGTATTTCCGCGATTGTGAAACCGAGCGGTTTCGGTACGCGGACTGGATTGAAAAAAAAATTTTTTTTTCGTTTGTCTAAAACATTCCGATTGCAGAAGCCGCTGATCTGCTCGAGTCGAGAGAATACCGGGATTGACCTCGAGTCAAAAACTTGCATTTCATGGTAAAAGTTAGGTAGTCGATTTTTTGGTTTTTAATCACGCGAAATGGATTTGATACAAATCGACGATTTGGATCGTTTGTGGTTGACTCGGTTCGTTGTAGGTATTGGTTGCGTATGACGTATATCTGTAACCTATACACTAATTGGTTACACGACACGTGCCGACGACTTCTTAAGAACGCGTTTGGAATTAAGTGGTTTCCGTTATAAAGTTGCAAAGCGTGTATATTACAGAGGTACGTACAAGAGAAAAAAGGAGAGGAGCGAAGAGACCGGTATTTATTGCCTTCGGAGGCTCAATGGATCGACGGCTGTGGAGCCGATGAATGAAACGCCATATTTGGTATACCAATACCGATCCTTCCCTATCTATACGGTTTCAATGAAATAATCCAACGTACAGCCGATCCATTCACGACGCAGAGAAAGAACGGGGAAAAAAAAACTACGTGGCGTCAATTTTCACGTGCTATCCACCGTCTCTGCTTTCCAACCGATATATATATTTTTCCGATTACGTTACACGTGGAAAGAATCGTGAGGAGAATTTGAGTGGACGTTGCCAAAGAACATTTGTTATTCGAAAGACTTCGTGCATTCAACGTTCGTACCGCTAGAATTTCCGATTTCTTGGATATTTTTCATAATTTATCCATATAGCACCGATCTGGACTACCACACGACCGCTGCCCACGTCAATTTTGAAGACCCGTGTTTGAAAAGAAAAAAAGAAAAAAAATGAAGCACGGCTATACTTTCACACCTGATGACCCGGAGGGTCTCGTCCGCGGTTGGTTTATACACGTCAATTTTGAACTCGGGGCCCTTCGATTATGCAAACTTTTTCTTACGATTTACTTATTCCGGTATCGCGCGTTTGTTCGACGCGATGAAAGTTCTCGTCTTTACAATCACGACGTGGAAATCAGAGGAGACGCAACGTTCGAAATCGCGAAAGCGATGATATCTTTCGGAGGGATGCGATAATAAATTAAGCGCAACGAAAGTCTTGTGGGAATTTTCTACGTAGCAGCTACCGTAATAGCTGTTATGATAGGAAAAAAAAAGGCAAAGAAAAAATCGGGAAGAGATTTTATCGGGGCAGAACGATCGATCGATCGACGGATGGATCGACGGATGAAAATAATGAACGGAGTCCAGGTGCGCTTAGGTTTTAAAAATACTCCGCCATTAGCATCTGGTCACGATCCAACGTTGAGATAGACAATAAAAGTCACTCGCCCAGGGCTCTTTGGTATACAGCGGGTTGGATAACAGTCGGACAAAATCAACTTCAATGCAATCGTGAAATCTTGATAAAACCAATGGCAGCAAAGTTGGTAGCAGTTTGTCTTTATCCGATGGCTTCTGAATCGCGCGACAAGTTTCGTTGATCTTCGATTTCGATCTAAATCTCCTCGATACTTCCACCGTACGGAGCTGACATTTTTTTCAATCATGATCCGAGTCGTAACGGTTTTGCACGTTGCGCGGAAATCGTTCGATCGATTCAACCGACGAAAACGCAACTCGCGGGCCTCGCTGAAACGAAACACCTTCGTCATTTTTTTTTTCAATCAGCGAAGGTAAGATGGTAAAAATACAATTATGAGGTGGTACATGTATTATAATAATTCCGACAGCATCGGCGGGTGATGTCATGTTCTATTCACGGACCGTTGGAGCTGAGCTACGCCGGTGCAGCCAACGGGCAACTCTTGGAGTTGACACTCCTTAAAGAAAGTCCTAGGCCTAGTCTCGTGGTAAACAAACGGTTAGAAATTCATCGTCATTATAATAACAAACAAAACGAATCGTTCCGCGACTACGAATAGAAAATGGTTCCTAACACGCTTGTACACACTCACCGAATGGTGCATTTCGGTGAGGTGCGTTGCACCGGTAAATAATAATCCGAGCCGATCAACGGTGTCCGATTTCGATTACGTTCGTTCGATCGAAATCACCGGATATCGAGTCGAGTCTCCGGCGCTTCGTGTACCCGACTAATTAGCGGTGGAAGAATGGGAATCGGAATCAGAGAGAACGAGGTGCCAAGTGACGGATATTACTTCTCAACCGGTCACTAATAGCCACGGCGGAAGTGTCGAGAACTGGTTAGGCGATCGTAAAACGCGAACGCGTGTTTGTCTTCGGGTATTTAGAGAATAGGGAAATACGACGTACGGTGTACAAATTTCGTGGCATCTGTATCTCGGTGTCTGCGGGGGAAAGCTCTGCACAAGCCTCAATCGAAGGTCCGAATAAAATTAGGAGCCACCCCGCGTCTGGGTGTATTTTTACCACACTTAGGTGTAGGAATATAACGGCTCAAACGAACGGCCCGGTGTAATCGCACTGGCTAAGATCCAAAAGTACGTCCGTGAGATGAAAGAAATATTCAACCGAAATGGCGGCCGCACCGAGACTTACTTAGTCTGCAATAAACGCCGATCGTTGCTGGTGCAGCTGCTTTTACGCGTCCTTGATCGATTTCGAGTATCGTTTGAAGAAAAAAAAAACAAAAAAAAAAATTGGCGATTATCGTTAACGCGAATAAATGCTCGTACGCAAAACATCGAGGTATGCGTGTATACGCAAAGTTATCGGTGGGAAGGAATCCACTTGAAAGAAAGAAAGAAAGAGAAAATGGAATCAATTGAGATTCCGATACACGAACTCGGGGTATTTTTTTTCTATGCGGGTGGCCCACGCCCCCCCCCCCCACTTTTTTCTCGAAGAGAAGGAAAAAAGCATAATGTCCGAGTGACTAACGGTTACGGTTCGAGGCTACCGTATGTACGTAAGTTCGACGAGAGCCAACGGACTGCGTGCAGCCTGTCGTGATTCATTTCCCGCGAAGAACGAACGACGTCGACGCCCAGCTGCGGTCCCGTCCCTTTCGACGGGGAGCGTCGTTCGATTCTACGCGATCGTATAATGCGGCTTCAGAAAAAAACACCGTCCATCCAATTTACAAACCGCACACGAAATATTTCTGTATCACGATCGTCTTCCGGTCAGAGCTGTGGAAAATTTGTACCCGTCGAGCGGACGGAAGTTCATTTCGCGTGATTCACGAAGGCGTACCGCGCGCAAAGGGGGATGGAAAAAATGTCGCCTCGCCGCGACGAGGAGGACTTCGGTATTCCGAACCGCATTTCGGAAACTTCGCCGAGTACGACAATGGCGTGTCGCACATTATACAACGGCATGGCGCATGCAACGTCGTGTTTTTGAAACGAAGCCTGCGATTAACGTCCGCCGGGACGCGAGGAGGAGGAATAAAATTTATCTTCTCAGCGCACCGAGGCCGGAATAAAGTTGCCTCGGTGTTCATCGCGATGTTAAAAGGCTGCGAAATCAAAGCCGAGTAGTCGGGAGCGACATTTTATCGGTACGTACAACGGGTAGGTACGCAACGTTTGTGAAGAAGGGGGGAATCGCATGTGTGTCGTACCACCTGCGGCACACGCGTACAAAAAGTTGCTTTTCGTAAATTCGATCGTTCGGATAATCGGCGGCGAAAATTGTGCAATTACTTCGGGTGTTACTCGAGGTTTCGCCGGCGTTTTTTTCTCTTTGTCTTTTTTGTTTTGTTTTTTTATTTGAATTCGAATTTTTCGTTCGTTTCTTCTCGCGTCGGTGGTAGCAGTCGAATTCTTCTCCCATATAGAGACGCGGAGGAACTTACGGTGTAGCGCGGGGTATCGTACACACGTACGGTAATAATCGGCAGAAATGCGCCGGGCGTTTCGCAGCGGTAAGAAAAAAAAAAACCCGATAAACCCATTGGGAATAAAAGGTACGCGGAGACTCGTTGTACGTACAGCACCGCGATGTCTGGAAGTTCTCGACCGGTGCGAGACGCGGGCAGACAGCCTGGCAGCGCGCGGAAGTCGATTCTGAGAAATTAAAGTGCGTACGAAGTAGCGGTCGTCGCGTCTTGTGCACCGACGCGTACGACGCGTCCGACGATTGTCGTATGATCGATTCGGTATGTGTAGATATCGAGTCCTCGGACTACAGCCGCGAACTTACGGGGTATTGAAAATTAACCGACGTACCGTACCTTCGTCGTCGTCGTCGTCGTCGTCGTCGTCGTCTCGAGCGGACGTGGACGCGCCGCGCGATGCATACGACGCGATTCGACGCGAGGCTACGGCTACGCGTTCAGAAGACGATTTCAAAAAGGTTAGACGCGCTTTGAATGCCATTCCATTCCGTTTACTCGTAACTCGCTAATAATAGATTTTAAAAACTCATTTATCGAGGATACATTATGTACCCCACCGTAGTCGAGTACGAGTGTCTGATTATTTGTGGTGGGTATCGTCTTCCTTAGCCTCCGGTTCGGAAAAATTAAAAATAAAAAATCCCCCATTTATTTCGCTTCATATCTCACTCAACTCTCTATTTACCCGCGCGATATTTACCGTATTTTTCTTTTTTATTTTTTCTTTTTTCTTTTTCTTTTCGTTTTTTTTTTCAATTTCACGGTTAGTAGCTCTATAGTCTGTCCTCTCGTACCGCAGCTCTGTAAACTATTTTCACTAATGCGTTGTAGGTTAAATAAACAAAATGTTGCTTCTATTTGTGGATACGCGATGATATGGGTATGCCGCGTACGCGTGACGTTGTCTCGTTCCTTACAGTTGAAGACATTTTTCGGTACAGAAGCTGCGAAGATCGCTTCGATTTCTTGGAATTTTCATTTGTCTCGAGTGCAGCGGTGTAATCGAGTATTTTTATCCTCGATAATCCTCAAATGCTTTTCTGTACTGTTTCAAGTTGTACGGGATTAAAGGGATATCAACTGCCTGCACGGGATTTACTTTAATACGTTGAATATGTACGGGCGAAACTGGGTCTGATCTGCTCAGATCATTTTTTGGGTCGGGCAACCAGTGCGGCGGACAACCGAGTTGTAATAACGATGCAATGACGAGACCGAAACTGTAGAGAAAATAAAACGATAATGATCGCAACCGAAAATGCAGGCAATCCGCTAATTCCTACACAGCAGGTTGCGGTAAAATTTTTTTTTCAGTGGTTTTTTTTATTTTTTATACTTCTTCTTACTGACCGCCGCACAACGTCGCGAGATTAAAGGGCGGCGTCTGCAAAACGAACGTAGAATTTCGACCTCTAGTCGCTTAATTCGCATATTACGCTCCGCGTCTCGCAGTCGAAGAAACAATTTTGTAAAATAATCAATTCTGACGTTTTTTTTTTTTCTGGAAATAAAATCAATTAAAAATTATAGGCAGAGCACGACTGCAGCCTCTATACCTTCGCGCATACAAAAACCGAAGAAAAGAAAGAGCAGACGAGCGATGAAATTGTTTTTTTTTTCTCGATCTGCCAGTCCCTGTCTCTCGAGTTGTGCCACCTTCAGAAAAAAAAAAGAAACGATCCATGCAGATATAAATCCCGATGGCTCTCCGAGGACCGTAGGAATAATATGTATATTCGTAGGGATTCCCGGTAAGGCGGCTTCGTGGGTGGGTAAATTTAACGTGGTGAGGATCGTCGCTATCCTGGATCCGCCGTCATCGGCTCCGCCGAGTCAGACTTCGGGACAACTGCACAACGTCGAGGAACGTCTTTGCTAGATATATCGTAATATAAACTCACGCAGCCCCCTACCGGTTATAATCTGATCCCCGAAGAAAGGAAGGCATATTATAATATCAATTTAACGACCTTGTCCGCGATTAACTGTGAAAAAAAAAAACGAAGAAATTATCAATTATACATTATATTCCGTCCTAGACTTTCGAGAGAGTTGAACAGGATTTTATGCGCATGAAACTGCACCGCGATTTTTTGCTCGCGACGTGAAAATTCTGTTATCTACTTTCTGTCTCCTCTTCTTTTCGTAATCAGTGACACGTATAGCCCGATCTGAAATAATCCTTCCATCGAACGCGACGAATATTAAGTGAGCTTTCGGAGAATATTTTAATCACGATTCCGATAAATTCGTCACTCGGTTAATTTGACTTTTCTTCAATAAGGAGATGAAAAATTGAAGCCGACAGTTTGCCAGACGCATGTGCTGGGGAAAAACCGTACGTTGTACGAGATTTATCGGCGTGTCCGAAGCTGGTCGCGTGGTCGAGTTCGAGATTTACGGGAAGCCGATGTTAGTCTGACGCGTCTGTTCCTACGCCTCGGTGCCGCGCTGGCTGCCGCCGATGCGAGATCATCTGGGTGGTCCACCATTATTCCGCAACGGACTCGGAAGGTGGATCGCTTATTTTATTTAATAACGCATAGACTACCCCGAAAAGGTTGCCGATGCGCGAGCGGGGAGCCCAAGGCGGTACGAAATCGCCTTCGCGTCGCGGGGGAGAAAGTAGAGAACCCAAATTTTATTCTTTGAATTTTACTTTTTTTTTTTTTTTTTCAAATCCGTTATCGAGCTCGAATACTCCGTTGGAGCAATTTTGACGAGCGATAACCGTCGACCACGGTTCGAGTATCGTAAGATCAATTAGCAACGATCAACGTGAGCTATGGGGATTGGAAGCATCTCGTGCAGGTTTCCTTCTGATTGATGATGCGCGCTCCATAGTGCAGCTTCGGAGTCTCGCGACTCGTTTCGCTCTTCCTTTTTCTCTTCGTTAGGTATGCCGGATTGTTTCTATTAGCGGCATATCAAAGGCGCAGATGTCCGCTGGAGTGGGAGAAGGGAAGTGCCTCGACGCTCGTAGTAGCGCTAATAAAGATTGTTCGTTTTCCCTCTCCTTCTTATTTTCCTTTGGATTTTTATGCCCGGCGATTCGCGATTCGGCAAAACCACCCCCTCCAGAAAAGTTGAACTTTTGTCGACCGATCGATGTAAAAAATTGTCTGCAATGTCGTCATAGCGGCTCTCGTCCTCGCGCTACGACCCGCCTGTGCGATGTAGGCTTCGATAATTAGGATCCATTTTTGTCGGTGAATTAATTAAAGTTTAACACGGGATTAGATCCGCTGGCTAAATTTGGTCCGGGTTCTATCCCACGCGTTCTTATTACTACTAAACCGTATAACGTAACATCACCTCAGATATGACGTTGAACTTGAACAGGGACCTGATGGTTTAACGAAAGTGCGTCGCCTATCGTAGCATAATGAAGTTTTTTCGTGCTCTTCACTCATACCCTCGCAGCTTTTTGGTAAAAGGAAGTGCAGCGATAATTTTTAACAAAATTCAGAAAGTTTACAAAAATTAAAATCAACCGAACTTGCAGATCCAATTTCCAGCTCTTTCCCTTTATTGTGAGACGCAGTGTCCTTTCAGTTAATTAGATCATCGCGAGTACGTATGTATACGCGAAGATCCTCGCGTAAGACGGGAAGACTTTATCTGCGCTCGGACTATTTATACATTCGGTCGTAATCGATCTTCGGATCATCGTCCCGTGTAGTAAAGCTTCGTGATTTTTTTCTCTTTCTCTTTCTCTTCTGATTTATCAATCAAGTTGTCGAGTGTTACATACGTTTTGAATCCTTTTGACCCAACGAGAGTTTTTAGAAATAATTAGGTAATAAAGCAAGACCTGTTGATTCTCGGTACCCAAATTACCAATCAATGAAACATAAAGATCGGTAATCACCCGCGCGTCTGCATATTCTCCAACAAAAGACTTGGAGTGCCAAACAGATTAGGTATACCTTCTTTGTTGAAATATTGATGAGCTATGTAGCGGCGTTTAGTTTCTAAAATAAAAATTGAATTTTAAACTTTCGGGTTTGGTACGCATACGGATACGTATAGGAGCGTAGGTACGGTATATACTTACAACACGCAGCGTACAAAATCCACTTCGTAAATACCTCTACATGTAAAATAAGCGTATCCTAATCGTTGTTTGCGTAGCTTCCAATTTATTTAGACGAGCGTCTCGACAGCGAAGTTAAATAAGCTGATTAGTACGGATACCCCGTTGAATCGTTAATATACCTTATACCTAAGGGCATATCGTATAATAGCGATCGTCGTCGCGGTCGTCGTTCAGGAGGATACGCGATCGTTCGGCGTACGAAACGAACGCGGGAAGGTAATACGTGTACACGTATTCGTAAGCGTATACAATAATAAAATATACCTAGTCGCACGTACGTATACGAGATACATACACAAAGCTGAATGAAGCTCGCGATCCTTGTCTCTCCTTTTACCTCGGAAGCAACGGAGTCCGGGCGTATTATAACGTATACAATGCGTCCCAATTACCGCGCTTCACAACGTCCAATCTCAAAGTGATTAATCGTCCCCCGCGATACCTTCATTGTCGCGGAATTTTTCATTTATTCCTTTCTCTTGTTTTCGATTCTTCCCGCAATTTTTCATCACGTTTCGTTCACTATCTTCCGGCTCTTCGGTTATCATTTCGACGTCGGATAATATTCTCGTTCATTTTTTCATTCGCAGGACTACGCGGAGGAGGACGGCGTAGATGAAAATGAGAATGAGACTGAAAGAACGTCTTTGGTGACGACGACGACGACGACGATGACGACGACGACGACGACGCCAGCGCCGATCACGATTCGATCGCTCGATCACCGTCAATCCAGAGTAATGGACCCTAGAGCCGTTGGAAACGCTCCAAGAAACGTCCAATCCACTTCCACGGATTATCCACCGATGAGTGACTACAGTGTCCACAAGTGGATGACCTTGGGATCGAGAAAAGCTGTCAACGAACAACGGAGGAATCCGCAACAGCCGACACGAGACGACAGTGAGTAGAAAAAAAAACAAACAAAAAAAAAAACAAAACATTCAATCGTTGCGTAATTTATACCTATAAACGAAAAAGCTCGGGTTCACGTATGTAAATATTCTCGAACGTCTACGTAATTATACGATGCACGTAAGAAATAAGGGAGATAAATTATGTAGGTTACGAGCCGCAGCGTGCGCCTGTAGCTCCGCGGAATAAGTCAGTTGCAAAGAATTAAACAGCAGCAACGTTTACAGTGTCAAGTCAGATGGTGTGAAAGGTCACCGTCTTACAGTATATCCTTATTATTTCCTTTGCACGCTCACAATGTGCGGAAAGTATAAGGTTCGAGAGACAATCGTACGTAGCACAATGCAACAAAAGACTATGAAAAAAAATTGAACGAAAAAATAAATGAATGAATAAATAAAATTGCGTACAACGTAACGCGACTGCGTTACCTTACGTACGTACGTACATGTTATTACACGGTGTAACCCGGTGTAGTAAATGCGGTATTGTACCGTATATCTGCACAACACATGTTGTCAGCTTCGCGTATTTACTTGTAATAAATCGGTTGTAACTTATCTCTATGTATGTGACCCTCTTGGTACCTAGATTACGTCCGTTCATTCTTTTCTTTCTTTCTTTCTTTTTTTTGTTAATTTTTTTGGCGCAGCTGTTCACGACGCGCGATAACGTACGTACGAGAGCTTTTGAAGTACATTCGGCTGATTTCTTTTCGCTCGTTCAAAAGCTATAGTCCGATCGAGAGCAGAAAAAAAAACGATTCGAACGTCCGATTTTGGATCCCGTCGAAAAGTATAATGTGCATAAAACGTTATGTCCTGTACGCGGTTCCGCGGTCACGGTCGGAAGTTGAATGAGAAAAAAGAGAAAGACAAAAAAAGGTCGGAGGAGCGAAAGACAAAAAAGAAGGACCGACGACGGAGAGACGCTCGGACTCCGCATTGAGCGAGCTAACGCAGTCGCTGCATCGGGGCGAAACTATTTTCATCCTAATTCACCGGTCGTCCAACCTCGAGCGGATTGTGCAACGCGTTCGGACGACACCGACGTCGTATATTATCCACATCTGTACCGTGCAGTCATTGACAACGTAGCCGCAGTTTTACGTAATCGTTTCGTTTCATTATTTAACGGAATTTTATTATACTTTATGACTCGAGCTATCGAGTTATCGCCGTCCGCGACTATCGTTTACGGTCATTTTCGCCGTGGGGGTTCCGGCATACCGATCGCACGCGTATTATCATTCGTGAACGAACGGATCGACGTACTCCGTCCTCTTGAACTGAACCGATTTTTTTTGTCCGGAAATCGAATTTTTCGCCCGTCGAGATTCCCTCCGATTCATTCGCTCTATTCCTCCGATAGAAATTATTATTTCTTCCCCGCAACGAGACAGCGAGCCCATAAACTGCGCCAGTTTGTGTGAAATAGCGAGGATAATCCGAGATGCAAATACGCGCGTCCCGATATAAAGCATTCAAGTGGCGAGAATAAAGCAACGCCCACAAGATTTCCGTACGCTCTTCGAAGTCTGCATAGCTATCCGACACGCTATACGTCCCATCCACCTACCCGACTCGTACACCTATGCAGGGTTACGTATGAACCGCCGAAGACCACGAGGAAGAGAAGATTACACCTCGAGATTATCGTGGACAAAAAAAAAAAAACATTATTCCTCAAATATCCCGCAGACGTTTATCAACTTGCTGCATGCAGCGGTGCGGCGGTAACATCGGCAGCGGCGGTACCGCAGCGACGACGCGGCTTCCTCCGACTTTCTCGTGTTCGTTTCTTTTTACTCGACCCACGCTTTAATTATAACGTACGTCGATCGGTCGCCTCGGCGGCTCTCCCCCCCGCGTAAAAAGTGGAGAAAAAAATGAAGGGAGTAAAGAGATTTGGAGGAAGAAAAAAAAAATGATACAACAATTCCGGGACACGCGCGCCCCTCTTCCTTTGGAATCCCGCTACGAGTCTGATGCCTCTTGTGTTCGGGATTCCGTAGATTATATTACTCTTTTCTTCTTTATATACTTTTTCTCTCGTCTCCTCGTGCGGAGCGTATTTTATCGCGGCTTTACGATCTTCACGGACCCGCCCGAGTGTAGACAAACCGCGCAGCGAGCTTTAAATACTTACGCTTAATCCGTAGGGGTGTGTATGAATATATGCGTGTATACGTCTCCCGCCGTCGTTACGCAGCGCGCAAAAGTGAACGATTTTTAATAACGCGATTCATTTTCGAGATCGCGCTGAAAATCTACAGGTAGTTTGTGACATTGCGTTCGCTCGGTTGTTACGAGAATAAAAATAAAAAATTGAGTAATTCAACGTTCAGAGAAGAGGAAGGCGTGTGTTTCCAAGGCCAAACTGTCGTCGTCACGTGTCGCGGTGTAAATCCTACTCACGACCCTTTTACTTTTTTTTCTCAATTTTCTTTTTTATTTCACTCTTTCGGATAAACGACGTAACTTTCTACGCCGCGTTATTATAGCACAACTGCTATAGCTTCCGTCCTTCCGTCTTTGGAGAACGCGCTGACGTATTTGACACTTATATTTCAAACGAGGAACGCGCTTAGCGCAACTTCAAGGGAATTATCCCGTACTGACAGCCAAAAGATCGTCGAACGTTTGTCAAGAGTTCTTCTCAGCTCCGTTCGGCTTCCGCCGACATAATTACTCACGTTTATCGTGGACCCGGTTTTTTTTTTTCCAAAAATTTTTTTCCCCATTCCTTTTCCGTTGATCCTCCGTAACGCGATACAACGAAATTGTGGAATAAAGCGAAATAATTAATGTCGTTCTTTTTTTTTTTTTCTACCTGGGAGTTACAGAGAACGAGATCACGAAGGCGATTGACCACGTGCGAAGGATGCACCGAGAGGGGACGTGCAGGTGGCCGAGGCCGAGGGTTATTTCGGTAACGGACGTCCACCCGAATCCCACGAAAAATTACAACCCACATTGCACAATTCTTCACAGATGCGCCGATGACACGGGATGCTGCATCGCGCACAGGACATGCGTACCAAAAGAATGGCACACCGTCGAACTTTCGTTTTATGTGAGTTATCATCAACGCTCTTTCAATTCAAAAGATAATACGTTTCAGAGAATACCTTGGATTTTGGTAAGAGTGATACGAAAAAAATTTCTGCTTAATTAAGAAAGAATCGTACACGTAACATGAGGCAGGAGAGTCCTGATCACGGATGAGGAAGTGCTGCACCGCGATGACAAATAACGCGGAAAACTCGTTAGCGAGATATTGTATTCCACGTTAGCGATAATAGGTGAGCGCAGGAATCGAGTACGGATTGCGTACATGCGGGATTTTCGTACGAACGAGAGTCTCGAAGGCGAGGAGATTGGGAAATAATTCACACTTGCTGCTGCTGCTGCTGCAGGATATGCCTGCGAGAGAGATATGCATCTGTACAACGACCGAGCGCATTGTTATTTATCTGCACAGTTTATATTTATAGATGTATATTTTATCTTCGTATCGTTCCACCGATATCGTGTCGCCGTTCGATCGCGAATACCGCAGCTAATTAACTCGTGCTGGGCTAATCTATCGCGGTAAATTGAGTCCTTAAATTATAAATTTCATAGCGCCGGCGAACGGTGCACATTGTTGCGCCATGCAAACGTTCGTATCCTTGGATATTAGGTTTGCATGGTAAGAGACCCGGTGGAATGAATCGAGTTGCGTAACAAAAGGGCTGTTATACCGTTTTAGACTAGCTGTTCACACCGCGGATAATTAATTACTATACTTATGAAACTCCGATTAGTTTATTGAAACAAACTGTCCCCGGAAGCAGGTTCATTATTTTATTAGTCACATGCGTGGATGCAGTTAATTGACGTGAGTCCGACCCCAAAAAATTCAGCGATAGGTTAACGCAATTTCAGTTATACACGGTTATACCGAAGCACTCGACGCGCGCGTACAGTTTCACATTGCGGTTGTCAAAATACGTTTGGGAATATTTGCTCGAACGATTGGAAAAATGTTCAATTTGAATTGAATCGTTGTCGATTTTTGACCTCACCCTTTTCGTTAGAAAAGTGCCCATCAATCGATTTTTGAAATATTTCATTTTCCGCCCACAAATCGAGAAAATCCAAAGGGGTACCCCATGGAATTTTGTCAATTTTGGATCGAAAAAACGTATTTTTTTTTATATGCTATTCTTATGTATTTTGATCTCAGGAATCCGAATTCAGAAGTTAAATTCGTCTACCTATAAAATTGATCGAGTTATCGCCAATTTTTCGCTTTTTTTAGCATAAAAATGGAGATATCTCGAAGGGAAAAAATCGTAGCTCAATTTACTCAACGGAATCGTGTTCCTGGGGTCAAAATACATAAAAAAAAGTGCCATACGATCAATTTTAAAAAATAAAAAATTTTGACCAAAATTTGAGATTTTTCCAAGGGGTACCCCTTACGATTTTTTCAAATTTTGACCAAAAATTTTTATTTTTTAAAATTGATCGTATGGCACTTTTCTTATGTATTTTGACCTCAGGAACACGAATCCGTCGTCCAAATCGAGCTACGATTTTTTCCCTTCGAGATATCCTCAAATTTGTACCAAAAATTGCGAAAAAATGGGGATATCTCGATTATTTTTGAAGATAGATCAATTTTTCTTCCGGATTCGGATTCCTGAGCTCAAATTACATTAAGATAGAATAAAAAATCAATTTTTTATTTTTGACTCCAAAAAGCTGAAAATTGGCGATAACTCGGTTAATTTTATAGATAGATCAATTTTTCTTTCAGATTTGGATTCCTGAGGTCAAAATACGTCAGAAAAGTGCCATACGAACGATTTTCAAACTATTTAATTTTTGGCCCAAAAATCGAAATATTTAAAGGGAGTTGGAGTTTCTTCGATTTCGGGGTCGGGGATAAAAAAAAAAATTCGTGGATTTCGTATGCTATTCTTATGGAATTTGATCTCGGGAATCCGATTCTGGAAGTAAAAATGATTGATCTATAAAATTGATCGAGTTATCGCCAATTGTTCACTTTTCGGAGTAGAAAAATTAAGATATCTCGATGGGAAAAATTCGCTGCTTAATTGAATCAACGAATTTGTGCGTAAGAGGATAAAATTGAAAGATCTAACTATGTGTAGGTACACGCAGGTCAAACTGGCATCTGTTCAGATAGTTCAGAAAATTGGAAACAAATATGTGATTCATGATTCATCCGATCAGAACTGTATTGTACGAAGAAGAAACCGAAAAATGTTGAATTATCAGGTTTGAGAGCTAATTTCATGATTTGGCATGAAATGGCCAATATTCATCTCCTAATCACATGCATAGCATACACCGCATGCACCGCTTTTCTAAATGCACCGCTAGTCATTGCGGCGCCTTCGAAGTGGGCAGTGCGCACTCCTCGCCCTTCCCGATCAGATCGCGTAAGCTCTGGTCCGATGAGATCGGGGATCAAGATACCTCTTATTAAGGGTAATCTTTGCTAACCTGCAACTCGAATCCAGGAAGCTACTGGAGAAATTTGCACCTCTTTCGTAATCACTAATCGCACGCGATTCCATCTATATATACCTATATTTGTGGGATTCACTTTTGCATCTCAAAGTTACCTTCGACTTTAGCTCGCAAAAAAGTTGGCCATCAGCGTGAAAAAGTGAAAACACTCATGCTTCCGAAATGGCAACGAGCTGAATAAAAAAAAAAAAAAAAAACCAATAAAAAACCGAAGGGGGATGGATAAAAAATTTCGAAGCACTGCGCACCGTAGCTAATGGCAATTGTAACTGCAGCAAGAAAAAAAATTGATATTTTTAGGGCCAGCTGCGAGCGCAACTTATATCTATACGCGTTCGTACGGCACAAGTATAAAAATACGTATACTTATAATAATAATAAATTTGAAATGATCGATAAATCTCGCGGTAAAAAGTTCATCGCGATCGGTGCATTATACGCCGCATGTACGTACGTACGTACGTACACTGCAGACTCCGGCAACAGCCAGCTGTTGAAAGCGAGCTGTGGGCCTGCGGTACGGTACAGCAATCGTTAGAATTAATTCTGCAGCGTTACTCGTGTGCAATGTACTGTATATACCCGTGTGTATGTATAATGCATTCAATGAAATATCGACACCATTAATCTGCCCTTTGCCCGACGTACATACCCACATGCATACGACGCCGTCCGCTGCAGTATCCATGCAACAACTGTAATAAACCCGTGAAAGTTAGGTTGGGTTCATCACACCGTTTCGTTAGATTATTCGATCTAACAGCAGACGGCATTCGGAATGATGTCTTCATTTATTGCATTCTTCAATGCCAAACATAATGGAATTCCCATTGCACGAAGCGACGAACGAGCGTCGGTTGTGCCTCTCTCGATGCATGAATTTTCGCGACATGGCGCGCGGCTGTGATCCTTTCCGAATTTTTGGAGCGCACCCTTTCTTCGAATCCTTCGCTCCTCGAAGGATACACGCCGCATCTGCGGCGAACTAGGTGAGAAATTCGATCGATCTAAGAATTCGAAGTAATTTGACCAAGAATTTCCAGCATCTCAACCGTTGAGACTTATATAAATTGGGGATTATTCAATAGACGAGAAGAGACATCGGACCACCACGCCACCCCGAAGTAGCTGTATAAATATCTGTTTATTTACATTGCTCGTTTCCTCTCCTCCTTCTTTTTGCAACGAAAAATTCTTTGGGCTATCTTCAAGTAGGTATGCGCTAACTGGAATTCTAATGCACCTACAATATACAGATGTATTGTGTGTATATATAATTCCGAAATAAGATGCACGTATCAAGGGAACGTCTGCATTCCACGGACGAAAATAATTTTCGGAACAGTGCACAACCGTCTGGTGTTGTTCGGGGCTCCGTGAGTCATGTACCGAAGACGAGTAGTAGCTGCCGCTGCTGCTGCCGCCGCTGTTTGAGGGCCAACAAAATATTTTCGAGAAGAATCCAACGGACGCTGTATACACAATACGCGCGTATACGCACGCATGCAATACGCACGGCGTGCGCGGTGTCGGTCGGTCGCTTTTTAAAAAAAAAACTCACATGTGTTCCACGTGTCCACTTGATCGGCGGGCAAAAATATTTTATCACCGTGAAACGCGGCTATCCAACCGAATAGTTTCTGGCTGTTCGATAATCCTCGATCGATCTACATCTGGCCGCTGTTGCTGCCATCGAGATCATTCATTCAATCCGACGACGTTGGTGTTATTAATTATTGATTTATGCCGTTCGTTTGCGGGGTCAAATTAATCGATTGCACGATTCTCGCACTTTGCTGGAAGATCTCGTGGAAAATTATTGTCGCGATATCCACGCGTCGCTGTATTTCTTCGGCGTGACGGAAAAGTTTCTTTTACCCGTATACATGTGAGATAAAAACGATAATCAGGGATATTAATAAAAGTGAAATGGGGGGGGGGGCCCCCAGGGCTATCTGGGTCGAGGGAATTAAGACCGTAAAATTTTTATTTCGTACCACGAAATTTCACCTAATTTTCTCGTTAGCGCGGCACGATAATAAAACCGAGCTCTTAACGCGTACTTGTAATATCGTCGAAGAAAAAAAAGAATCCAACGATTTGACGCACATCGACGATTCGACCGGCCGAGCCCATCTCGCGACGTCACGACCAGTCGACGGTTACGAGCAGCGGGTAATTCGTAACAAATAATATAAATAACGCTCCTATCTTAAGCTCATTGAAAATATTATTGGGATCGAATATTAACAGCTGAATATAAAACAAACATTGTTCAACGCAGCGAACTCCGTGCGAGCAAATCAAATAAGCCCGAAATTTTGACAGCTGCGATCCGATCCCTCCGAAATAATGTCTCGACTACACGCACGGCAGCAAACATGCGGAAACACTCTGACGAGAGAAAGCCCAAAGAAAACATACATCCGACGTAGCTACGAAAAATTATGTCAAATAAAACAAAAAACGGGAAAATTTGTTCGTCGATCGACTCGATCAGCCCTCCTTTCATCTCGACGCGATAACGACAAAACCCAAAAAAAACCAAAAAAAAATGTTATCCAATGGCGAAACGTACGCGCGAAGCTTTCATATGATATGTTATGTGATACACAACGTTCGTTTTGAAAGCTTGACCGTTTGGGTACCGCGTGACCTTTGACCCTCGAGGCGATAAAATATCACGTCTCGTTTCGCACTCGAGGGGTTATAAAATATTATTTCCTGGTTTGCAAGCAATTCAAAACGTGCCCAACTCGTTATTTTTATCATTGTTATTATACGTGTTTATTAATAAAAAAAAAAAAAATGTATTTTTTTTTCCCCCCTGTTTTCGAACCCGGAGACCGAGTCGTGGCGGGCCTGCCTTAACTTTCCTTACGCATAGGTAGGAAATTGAGGTGGGTAGGGCCCGCGTTAGGGTCCGTTAAAGGTTGGATAAGGATCATTGACGCCAACTGCAATAAATGATCGACATAAGTATATAGGTATAAGCAATTAACACGCGACTACAGCGGCAGACATAATAATTTCATAATTGCAAACGCACGGCTATAATACGCAGCAGTTGACCACTCGACGAAGACTAATTGCTAATTGGAATGAAAATTATTACCGACCGCGACTCACTCCTATGTTCGAACGCTTATTAATTCGATGTGTTATAATTCTATCAATCGATGATTGTATCGAAATCATTATTGTTATCATTATCCTCGTGATTTCCATCGAATTTACATGAGCCTATATATTCGTTAATTTCTATCCAACGTCGGCTTGGTTATCCAATCGAGAAATTCAATGTTTCAGAAAAAATCGGACTTTCTTATTTACGACATCGGTGTAGCTGGACGTGCTCGCGTATACATATAATATAACAACTAGAAATCTGTTTCTCGCATTCGTTTCGGATTCGCCCGGTGATAAGTGTCCTTTTCAATATGCATCGCGTTCTAATTCACGATGCGGTTTGATCTTTTTGCTTTTTTTTTTTCCCGCTCTTCGTCGCGAAGAGATTCATTCTCGGCATCCACCGCACCCCACCGCTCTGAAAAAATGAAACACCCAGCGCCTGGTTACATTTTTGATTACCTGATAAATATTTATTAAATTTACTCGTCCAACTTGTCATTCCCTTGATCGTGATACGTGGCTGATCGGTCCCGTGACGACGACGCGCGTCACGCCGATGGAAAAAAAAAGATCTTAACCGTTGCGAGTGTGGCGAGGAAATGACACGATAATTTTTGCGTTTTTCCAGGCCTGCGTTTAACCCGGCAAAAAAAAAAGAAAAAAAAATATATATATGAGCGCCGTCACTTACGGACGTACGTTGTTTCCTTTGACGCGCGGAGGACGTCCCCTACTTGAAATTAAAGTACAATCATCGGCTAGCCCTTTATTTCGAATACCGAGAAGTGGCAGCGAAGAGCTTTCCATCTCTCGTTATACTCGCATGATTTTAGTAAGCCGTGGTATTATCGTAGACGTAGGTATAGCGCCGGTGTATAAAGCACACGCCCACGTAATCCTATCGGATGAGCAGGGAATAAGTGGCCCTATGCCCTAGGCTTCCTCCTACCTGAATTATACGCGTTATTCGAGTGATTTTCATGAAAAAAAACACCGTGCACGCGACGCACGCGTCGCGAGTTGACTTTTTTGTGAGAAAAATAATTCCTCGGATACGAATATTCTTTGTCCGACGAGACAAAGGTCAGAGGTGAAAAAAGGTGATGGGAGAAGCGATATCGGTCGAGAACTGGGAGTCGGCGGCGTCAGTTAACCCAGAATCGGAGTGTAATAATGTCCTCGTTAGGCGGGAGTTGCGGGACTCTCCTCTGTTGGGTCTCCGCGTAAATCACTAAAAACGTATTTCGGTATTACGGAAGTGTTCTGTATTTATATAAGCGGGTCGTTGCTGCCGCTGCATCGTCGCTATCGTCCGTTCTTTCAACTGTCTTCCCAAAGCTGGTGGCTGTCCCTTGATATTTCTGCGTGGCTGCTCCGGTCGTCGCTGCGGGGCAATAATTATAGTCTGAAACGCCGACTGCCTCGAGAAAATTCTCAAGGATGAAAAGTCGAAAGCCCGGAGGGGCCTCGCAATTTCCAGAAATAATTCCCTCGCGGAATTCGTCCTGATGAATGCAAAAATCCACCGGAAGAGACGGAGAGACTGGGAACATGGAAGGGGGGTGAGATTTAAAAGACAGATATTAAATGACGAAGAATTTCTTGACCCACAATCCGTCACCTCCGCGACGCAGACCGCGGGCAGGAAGCCAGAAGTTTTCGGATAAAGTCGATGAGTCAAGTATGTAAAATTAGAACTTGCATTTCTCGATCATCGCGTTTCGATCGCGATACGGTCCAGATCGAACGACTGACAACTGACAAGAGATGAGAGTCCGCCGAACTAGACGCTCGGTATCCGCAGCTATGCGTCAGGGTCGAAATAATCGCACTTTTGTACGCACGTTGCACGTTGTTCTTGCAACTCGATGATTCCACGAATCACTTCAGGACTCTAAGAAGGGAACGAGATGAGCTAATAGCCGCAACAGCCGCAGTTGCGAGGCTCGCAGCGGATCGCCATTAAAATCGCGTCGCGTTGCAGTTCTCGAAGGAAGAAAAAAAAAAAAAAGGGCGAAAAAATTTTCTCACCCTTGCTTACAATCGGACGCGTTGACGATATCACTTTGTATACTCTCTTATACTTTGGTATAAAATTTGAGAGAAAAAGTCCGCTGAGACGAGATAACGTACCTACATCGTAATCTTATTTCACACCTCACGTTATCTCACGTCCTTATGTTACGTCTGCATTCTTCTCGGTAGGTAGGTAGGTACGTACGTATATAACGAAGCGTAATTTGATATTCAACTCACAACGAGGACTGAGCGCATACTGCACCTTCCCGTATGATACTTAAAAATCAAGTCAGCTTCTTCCACGAAACCCAGCTGCATCCCCACGATTCGATACAAACCGAACAACGATATGGAGGACATTTTCTTTACCCGAATGACGGGATTTTTCATCGCGCATCTTCATTTTCAAAATAACGGTGAGAAGCTCATAGGATCGGGATTGTTTTTTTTTTTTTTTTTCATATACTTTGTAGAATCACCGATCAAAATGTTGTCACTCCGTACGTGTGCCACTTGCAGTTTCGATGTCATTTTGCATCTTGTACACGTTACCTTTGATCCTTTCTTATTTTCCCCACATCCCATTTGATTTATCGGTTGAGAATCGATGAAGCGCACATCCAACGTTTTTCACACTTCGAATAGCAGTGCTTCACGTTCCAGATTCCCATCACACATCACACGCGACATGTTAGCGTCCTCTCCGTCTAGCGCGTGCAGAAGGTATACTTATATATGCGCTTCATATGTGGGCTGCACGTTATACACGTGTACTGCAACGTCGATATCGTTAACCCGTTAGGAGCTGGTTATAAAAAGAAACGAACCTTTTTTACAAAAAGAAAAAAAAAAGAAAAAAAAAAGACTTGGAACAAAAAAGTTCACTTCAAACGAGTAGCTGTGCACCGATTATGACCTAATCTTACACCGTGTTGATACTGACGAAATCCTAATGGTAATTGATTCGACAAATCATATATGCGACACTTTATCTCGACTGTTTTATACCCGCAGGTTTCGAAATATGATGAACGTGCGGAATTTTTGAATTCGGTTTTTCATTTTTATTTGACAAATCTTTCTTCCGCTTGAAAAAACGGAGGAGGAATACGAACGTGCATGGAGATTGTCGACCGTCGTCATTCCCCTTCACCGTGACGTTTCGTATCAATGCACTTTTTCGTTTTCTTAACTTATTGCGGTAAATTTTCTAACATTTCATTTCCAAGCGAAGACAATGAGTCATCTTTTTAAGGCTACTTAAGTACCTTTTCAAGTCATTTGGGTTACTCCGGTTCATTGTCAGGTGATCTTGAATAATTCAAAGTAAAACTTGGAAAATGGAGTGCCTCCGTGACCCGCATCTTCTCTTTTCCCTCTCCGGTATCTTTCGACTTTTATTTATGTCAACCTGCACCAACCAACCCCATTACGCTTATCGGGGGCAAGCGCAAGGATGACATGGAAGAAATAACAACGTGAGTGCGTCACTCCGATGCGTGGGATCCTAAAAATGTTGAAGAATGAAAAAAGGAATTCTTCAAAATTATATTTCATACATTCCGATTCTCCGGATGCTCTCGTTATACGATTGTCCAGAATCATCGAGCGTGAATTTCCGACAGTCAAATCTATTATAGCCGACGGAGTCGCGTTTTGAAACGGTGAATTGCCTCATATCGTACAAACTACTTTATGTACCTATAACGCGCGTTTCAAGTGCAATTAATATTCAACCGTTCGCCGTACGACCGTCAGCGAGCTCCTGACAAAAAGATCTTGTAATTATTATTTATCATAAATCGCAGTCGTCAACGAACCTAAAACCCATACAAACGTCTCGAGAGAGACAAATTACGATCTCTAGAACTCGCTACTGGTCGTACATAACAAATGTGCACCAACTTGATACGTATTCCGAAGAGACGACGACAAAAAAGTGCTTTTCAATTCCGCGTCGTCCGCTCGTTTGAAACCAAAATCGGTTGCGCAAAATGAGCAAATTCTCAACAATTCTCGATCGATTTTTCGCGATGCGCTTTTATCTCCATACCGATATTAATCAACGCTGGATAATTTACGGCTCGAGGGAAATTATTCGATTGGACGCGCACAGCTGCGTTATAGACAGAAGTCCTTGACAATTCGAGACACGCATCCGCCTGGCTTGTAACTCGTAACTTGTAACTTTTGTAAGAGATGTACGTGCGACGTTTCACGCCTATTTCTCATCGTGTTTCATAGGCATGAGACGTGTGTCTCTTTGTTTATTATTTTATCATATACACAAAGGTCGTTGATCAGGATGAGACTGACGTATAATTATTACACATCGTTAGGTATAGAGGTATACAAGCGACATTACCGAGAGCCACGAAGAAGATTCTAGAATCGGTAAACGTCGTCCAAATTTCTGTCCAATCTACGTTCCAACTTCCTGGTGCTAATATATACACTTGGTTGCATTTCCCCGCTCGGATTTCAATACCACTTGGCCTAAGTTTAGGGGAGCATCACGTGGACGTTTTTAGCACCGAGTTTCCCCCCCGGTTTCTCAGACAGCATCGGTTCAGGAACGAACGTGGTCACGCTTCATTCTTGTGCAAAATAAAACAGTGGATGCGATTCGCAGCTGCGTCGGAATATCCGCGGCCTTACCGCTGCCAACAATTATTTGTTGTACGTTTCTCGCGCAAAACAGCGAGGGTATTAAAGAAGACCGAGCGCGAACATGAAATTAGAGACAACTTCCTCATGCCGTATATATATATACCCTTCGGCGAACAAACGATTTCAAAGAGACGGGAAAGAAACGGAGTAGAGAATTGGAAGAAGGAAATCCAGCGCGATGACAAACGTCAAATTTTTCATTCCCAAGTATCGTCTTCCGAACTGTAAACCAAAAATAAGATGTATAACCGTTTCAAAAATAGTCAAAGTGCCGAGAGAGGAATCCGAAGCACCCCGATGGGAAAGCATAATGTAGATCTCAATCGAGGGACTAATTTCTGTTTTCACTGTTTTCCCTCTCTCTTTATTCTATTTATTTATTTTTTTCGTTTCTTTCACTTCTTTTTTTTCGTCTCCGGGGTGGGACCCGCCTTGATGGGCTACCGACTGACATTTTTCGTGTGTGTAGAGTAGGTGGGCCGAATAGGACCTCACGGGGTTGCCGCCGGGACCCCGAAGATTAACGAGGCCCACCCCTGGGCGGAAAGTTTTGTTATACCTCGTCATTTACTGGCGTAAAACTGTAGCGTGAAAACTTTAAACGTGCGGGGGTCTAATTTATTACATCACGCGTGTAACTCGACAATTTTCAGACGTGTTTATATACGCAGATAACTCATAAAAATAATTATTACGTGCCGCATATTTCGGCGGGAAAACTTTATGGGATGTTTTCCTTTTTCATTTTTTCTTTTTTTTTTTTTTCTTCCCCTCATTTGAAATAACAATCTTACGCCAAGTAGCGTACGTATAACGTGTACGGTATACCGGTTGATTTGGAGAAAAAAAAAAAG
Organism: Athalia rosae; assembly: GCF_917208135.1. Taxonomy (NCBI): domain Eukaryota; kingdom Metazoa; phylum Arthropoda; class Insecta; order Hymenoptera; family Athaliidae; genus Athalia; species Athalia rosae. The sequence goes on along the minus strand of NC_064027.1, from coordinate 6,058,158 downwards.
AAGAAGAAGAAAAAAAAACATGATGTATGAGAAAACCTGTCGAGTCTTTTTTCATATGACTGAAAGCTTGAAACGTGGATTAGAAACCGGACCGTCAATTTCCTGTTCTGTGCTCGGATTCCAGAATTAGAAAAAAAAAAGGAAAAAAATTGATCTAATCGATGCATAAATGCAGTTGGGATCATTAAAGCTAATTGATTTTGGTTTCCCCTGCAGATATACCTACTCGTAATTTTCTAATCAAAATTCTTGAACGATTTTCGAATGACCGACTTAAGAATGATATTGAAAACGAAATCACGTGTATCTTGACTGAAAGCAAACTTGCCGTATAGAAGATCTATAGGCCATATTGTTAGAAAAAGGAGAAAAAAATTCAAGGATCGATCATCATTGTCTCGAAAACTATTTCTTTCTTTTCTCAAACGGGTGATCAATCTTCGTATACTCTACAGATAGTTGTACAGATGAAAATCTAACTATGTGAAACTTTTGACGAGTAAAAGCTTCTAAAAAAATCACTTCGCCAAGTTAATTAGATAAGCCCATCAAGCTTCGGAGAGGCTCAGAGAATTTGACCGTACCTTTTTTTCCCCCCGTTGCATAAAGGTTGTTTCCACGTGACCGGCGTTAAAATCTCTCCGACACGAAATATCGTCCGACATCCCGTCACTCTGAAATTCCATTCGCCCACGCAGCGTCTTCGCTCGTCATCTATGGAAACATTATTGAAAATCAATTACTGAATAATCGTTCGATTTCGACGCCGGCCGTATCTTGTTTCCATCTAATGTCCCCGGTTCCCATCTACATACAAAGATAATTTCTGCCGGTTATCGCCGATATTTCGCAAACATCCTGCATACGCTATCTTTCGAACGACGCAATGTCTCCTCGATTACACTTTCAGATACCTGCACGAGGTGATACGGAATGGAGGAATTCATAGGCGCGCAGTTCTAATGTGCGTCACAGGCATGTGCAGGTACTTCGCGAATGTACCGCAAGTTGGAAAACATGATCACTTCCGAGCAAGAATTAGCCGCACGAAACGATACGGGGTTGCCTCCACGCAACCGTACACGGCGAACGAATGGTAATCGATGATTTCTTCGTTGGTCGAATGTAAAATATTCCTACCACTGCGGTGAAATCGGCTTTAATTGGCTTCCGAGTCGTGGCGAGGAATGGAGGCGAGTCGTTGCCAATAAGATACAAATTTCAAGTATTCGACTAATGCAACATCAGTTGTTGGCTCTTCGATTAATAAAAGTGTTGCCGGAGTTTATAGGAAATGTTAATTACGATCAACCTTCGATACCCAACGAGGGAATCCATGGCATAATAGGCGTGGGTGGTATTATATTAATTATCATCAATTAGCTTCGTCGCGGAACTTAACATCGCGTCATTAACCATATTGGCCGTTTGTTTTTTAAGACAGGTAAAACGCGCGTTTGCGTTACGGTATACCTATACGTGTACGCGGTGTGCGTATAATTAACAAGACTCGTATATATTCGTTAAAATTACGAGACATTAATTGTCCAGGCTTTTTACTTATTGAGTAAAGTTGGAAAAAATTGAAGGAAGGAAGCTCGATCGTTCGACCGTCCCACTGGACTCGCGACCTCTGACATTGACTGGGGATTTAATTTTACGACACTCAACCGGGCCCACCGGTCACCGCGTGCCTTTCGGAAAATGCGGATGAAAGAAAAATCACCCTTTTTCTTCTCGGAATTAGGCAGAGGCTTTTCATCGCTCAAAGATCGTCCGCGGGGGATCGAGCGTCGATCTTTTTCCCCCGGAGGGAGGCGAAGATCGGCGGATTCAAGGCCATCTCGTCGAATAATCTTTCGTTGGCGTGTTTCTAAGAAGCACCTTGCTTATACGCCGTAATTGAAATTACAGCGTGAAACAACGCGGTGGTCCTTGCCAAGGACTTTTATAGGGTCCTTGAACTCTACGTAATAACATTTCTCGGCGAGAGAACCTGTCGCGTGTTAATCAGCTACCTCTGCTCCCTAGTACGATCGCGGGATGTCCTATAAAAATCCTGACCCTGGACAAGGAGGTCTTTCGGGAACTCCCCTCCCTGGATTCCTTCCTGTCCGCATCCTTCGTCTTCTTATTTTCCTCCCACCGGATGTTGGAGATAATTCATTAGCGGTATACCACCCGTGGTTTTCTGGGATTTACGATCTCAATCATCATGATGCCCCGTCTGTACGTACACACAGCTCTACCTACACATAGTTATATACAATGTGGTGAAAAATTAGGATCGCCACGAGCTGACCTTTGACTCCGTTCGGACTGTTCTCACGTACCCGTTTCCGAAGGTATTTCTTAATTTTAATTCTCTTTTCTCCTTCGCTCGCATAATCCCTTATTTCCGGAATTAGTTACCATTGAGGGAATCTACGTTAAGCCCGTCCCATCTCGAGATCCATCGCGTTTTTTCACCTAACAAACGGCACAATGGATTTAACGTATTCGAAAGGATAAAATTTTACATTTTCTATTGGGAAATCTTCGAAGCGGACTCCATTACATTCATTGATCATAGGATGATATCGTGACGTCGGACAAACTGGTCAGGACGTGGAGTGATCAGACGCTGACAGGTGGTCCTTTTTGTCCCGAAATTGATCCCGGTGATCCCGCTTTTTGTATTCTCCACAGAAAGAAAATCCGTTTATCTCTACTCGTTGGGGAAGAATAGTTGTTACCTGTGAATAGTGGATTGTGAATATGTAGTTAACTTCTAACGGCCCGTAGGGTCATCGATGGACCGAAGCTTCGAGAAGACGTCAGTTATACAAGTATGAAGAAAAAGAGAACGAGACCAACCGATTAGCGAAGACTGCCTCACCGATCGCAACAAATCAATGTTCGTCGGAATGCTCAAGTTCCGGCACAATTGACACAACAACGGTGGTTACAAATCGCTGACTCTTCGGTTAATCAGGTACCGACCTTGGTTGACCTTTCGCCAGTCCGTCTTTGAGAATATCCGTAGATTCTTCGTTCGTTAGTCTTCATTATTCGCAGCTAGGTGAAGGCGCGGTTGCGCTCAATGCAGAGTAAAACTTCGCTTCAGACCCTTGTTGTCGTCCACTCGCGATCTGTGTGGTCTTTTTCCATCCTGTCTCTCAACGATCGCTGGAAACGTTGCGAAATTAGAGAATTACGAGGCATGAAAAAAAAAAAAAAACGTGGCGCCATCGAGATGAGGAAAAAAAAAAAAAGAAAAACTCGTCAATTTATGACATCGTGCGAGTCGTCGAAGGCACGCCAGTCGTGCATCGTACCGTACATCTACTTAGCAACTTGTTATACATATATTATTGCAGTCAATTGCGCATAGGATACATAGAATCTCATTGAATATTGAAAAAAAAAACAAAAAGAATTATAACACGGTAACGCCACTCTACGATTTCTACCTACTCAAATTTATTATCGCATACGTTTTATTAATAAGTCCATTGTTTAAAGTTGACGATATGCAGACGAACGCCACCAGTCTTCGTACATGGTGTACACGGATTATTATACTTGGAATTATTGTAAGTCGATTCTCGAGTTATCGATCGAAGGTTAAACGATGACGGTTAATTGGTTATTAATAATCAACTTCGTTATATATTATGACATTAGATTATCGGAGAGATCTATACATCGGTTACATCCAACCGCGTCAAATCCTCGCCGGTTCACCTTGCTCGGAACTGATCTTTACGTCGTCCGTGTAGGATGATCGGAGAATCGATCATCGCGATGATCGGTTTTGTTGGGTGTACGACCAACGCCGACCGATATGTTCGAACTTGTCGATTTTATCGGACGTGCTCAGCTGCAATTTGTCAAAATAAAACCGTTTTTTTTTTTTCTCATCGATCTACACCGAGGTGTACGTCAATCGTTTTCACGGTAAGGTATACCACCGAGAGATCGGTTCCGAATAGGTACGCCACTCTTCGATCAGCTGAGTTTAGTCTACCGAATACGTGTAATATACAAATTCACAGCTATTTTTATTCCACACGAAAGCTTATCGGCCGAATCTCTACGTATTAAACAGACCGCGTGGTCCCGATGCTATCGTGACACGCGAGAAATTCCTGCGTGGGCATTGATCTCCTCCTACTCTCCCCTTTATTCCGATACTGACCCTCTCTTTTCATCTCCGATTCGTCTTCTCGATCGATCCATTCATCTGCCGTACACGGTATGCGGTTGAGTCAATATTCGCCTCGTCGCAAGTACATCGCGACCTTATCGCCCCGACGACAACCGGCGACACGATTTATATACACCCCGTATAATAACGAAATGTATATTACAACGATATAGGGCATTCTATCGGTTCGTGGTAACAGATTTCTTTTTATTGTCGTAATCGCAGGGGGTTTAGATTCGGAGAATAAAAATAAATGTCCCACTTGGTGTATCGAGAAGCGTCTCTGTCATGTACGAATAAAGAATCAGAGTCGACAATAAAAATTTTGATTCCAAAGGGTGATGGGAGGTTCCGATTCTCGGAGGGATTCGAAATGACTCGAACCTTTGTGTAGACGGTAGCAGCTGACGGGATGAATTCCGTATTCAAAAATCAAGGCGTCGTTTCAATTCGGAAAATGTCCGGTCATCCGGCGGCCCGTAGTCGACGTAAAAATGTCGAGTTCCTAACCGGGCTTGGTTAAAAACGAACAAAAGAAGAAGACATAAAAAGTGAAGTTAACGAATTACGTAAAACCAGATTAGCTAAAAATATTTTTACACACCGTGGCGCGCGAATGGGCGGAAACTTTTTGCGCCAAGAGAGAAGGGAGGATGAGATGAAATAAAAAAAAAAAACAAACCGGGAACAAAAATTATCAACGGCACTCCCTGGCGGCAAGTTTGGAGGTCGCATGTATAATGACGCGCTTTCTTCAGTCGCCATTTCCAGACGACATAATTGTCGCCGGATGATAATTGGGGACCAGGGAAAAGAGAAAAAAATTGAGGGCTTACGTAGCAGCTGTTTTATTGTTCGTTGCAGCACCAGCACCACCACCACCACCACCGGCAGCAGCGAAGTGCGACCGGTTGAGGTGTGGGAGTGCTTTTTGTACCAGACAGATATTATTGTCGACGACAAATAGTTTCACGCAGTCATTCCCCCAAATTATAATGCATCACGCTTCGGTTGTGACACACTTTTTTTTTTTTCTTGTTTTTTTTCTGTCATTTCTCATTCTCATAACGTTGATTTTAATATTGTCCTTACCGAGATAAGATACCACAGATGGATGTTGGAGCCATTCGTTTCATTGAAGAAACGTTTAACCGACGAAAAAAGTGAATATAATAGCGTTAGGGCCTAAAAATATTTTTGTAAAATAGGTGGCTTTTATCGCCTTCGTATAATCATTAATCTCGATAAGCTGAGCCGGTAGTGCTTGAACAAAAAATGGCGGACGTTGTACGGAGTTTTTTGTATATCCATACGAATGTTCGGGTGGGAAAAAAAGAACCTCGGAAAGAGAAGAAAAAAAAAAAAAAATAGGAAAACGCGTGAGTTTTCTGTAAGTGGGAGACGTTATCTAAATTGCTCCGGGAACTGCTCATACCGTGGGGCATTTCAACATTTCTCATCGCGTCTTTACGCGTAAACATTTCAAAACAATTTACTGCTCCTCGAAGTTCGCAACGAGCCGGCGGTAGGCCGATATCTGGCTTTCCACGACCTTTTACGAAGCCAAAATATCCGGCGTTGCGGTACGGAATGACGACGGTTGCAGCGGTGCTAAAAATCGTTTCACGTCCGACTGCAGACAGCAGCTAACTCGACTTGCGCAATTTGAATGAAGAGTAGTCCCGACCGTTCGTATACGTATGCATATGGGTTGTAAAGGTATATGTGGATATACTTAGTTAAACCCCGGAGAGTATGCGATTCGAAGACACTCGACGTAAGGAATTAATGCTTCTTTCGAGAAAGTATCATGAACACTCCGCACAACCTGGAACGTATATCCCGCGATTTATGGCTTATCGTTCGAAACTTTTTCACGCGATGTTGCGGTGCAGTTGGATATACACAGCGGATATACATGTGTCTACTACGTAATATATACAAACAACCCACACTTTGCGGCGATGCAGTTTTTTCAGGGATGTTCGCCGCGCAACTCGCCCTTTATTATTCCCTGCAACGCGAACTTGAGTCGGGTAGGGTACTCAACCGATAGCAATTAAAAGGTATTAACATAGCGGCGTTCCGTCGTCCGTTCGTCTAATCATTGGCGCAGTTGTAGCTTAAACCGCGTCATTAAATAGCGGAGGATCGGCGATAGCTGGCTGGGGAGATTCCGCCTCTTCTTCCTCTTCTTCTTCTTCTTCTTATTTTTCTTTTCTTTTTTTTTTTCCTCTGTAATTTTTTTTTCTTGCCGATAGCGTGTCGCCTTCCGACACCTTGCACCATGCCGTTACCGTCAATTAATGTTTCCGAAGATCAAAGGTCGCCATTGTTATTTAGACATAAATCCTCGTGGCCTTAATGCGCATCTTTGCAGCAGTAAATTTAACGAACGTAAAACACCGGGGGTAGAAGTAATCCGCGAAGCAAAAGGGCAGCTAATTTACTTATAGGTTGTGCATATGCTATACAAATCCTAGCATCACAAGCATGTAATATATGATCTACAAGTTATTTTCACCAGTAATTACTATATTGCCAAAGCTGTAGAAGATATGTTCGAACCGGAAGCGGGAGCTGGATGACGTCGTGAGGTGTCGTCTTTTTTTTGTAATCTTTTTCTCAAATAAAATGCATATTGCGCAAAGCTCATTAGCAGGTATAATTATAAGCGCAGCAAGTAGATGTAAACCAGTGTGCCGGCGTTGCCGTTATACAAAGTAGGTGAAACCGTCGCGTATCATACGTATGAATATGCGCAATTATTTATAACATCTAACGTAATTGCGTCCTTCAAAAAAGCTGAGTGACTACTTAGAATCGGTGTAAATGGTACGTAAAACCTCGTATCATTATCCGATCCTTTCTCTTCGTCATTTAATTCGTATGTGTACGAATTATTATATAAATCTGCAATAAAATTGAACATAAAAATTGTTATTCATTTACTTCATTCTGTTCTTTTACAATCTCAGGGTGGTTTGGTAAATATGTCATGTATGTATTTACTTATTGCGCACTTCTTAAAGCTTCTTGTTACACGGTAATTATTATTTCATTTTTTACTCTTCTTCGATGCGGAGGTTAAAGAGACGCGTTTCACCGTATCGTTTCTGCACCGTAGAACTGCTATACATACATAATTTCTGCGCCGCAGAACTGGTTTATAAATTTCCTGCGCCGCGGAACTGGTAAATACGGTTTCTGCGCCGCGGAACTGGCAAATACGGTTGCTGCGCCGCGGAACTGGTGAATACGGTTCTTGCGCTGAGAACTGGTTTATAAATTTCCTGCGCCGCAGAACTGGTGAATACGGTTCTTGCGCCGTAAAACTGATTGATACAGTTCCGCGGCGCAGGAACTTTTGTTTTGAGGGTCCAACTTTTTAGTTTTTGAAGATAATCGAATTTTTCCAACGGGAATTACTTCGGAATCGTTCGTACAAGTTTGGACCACTTTTTTTCAGTTTGTATCTCCAACCAAAAAAAAAAAAATGAAAGCATTTTTCGATTTCTTGAGAACCCAACGTTGGCAAAATTCGATTATCATCAAAAACAAAAAAGTTTGGCTCTCAAAAAATCAAAAAAATGTCTTCATCCGTTTTTGGGTCAAGGTACGTACAAACAAAGAACAGAATGGTAGAAACAAGTAATGAGACTGCGAGAATTCGAGTGTATGATTCATCGAGGAATCATCAAATTCCATTGGAATACTACTCCGATCGTTTCCATCAGCCGAGTGATATTCCTTTGACCTCGTTAATCAATAAAACCGACCGCGACATCTTCCGCAGCAAAAAATCCCTGGAGGCACGTAAGTTTCTCGTATAATCATCATTACCTGTTGTAGAAATGCACGTCGAATTCACGATTCGGCACAGTAGTTTTTTTTTTCCTTCCTCGGTTTCCGTTTTTTACTTCACAATAAAATGCGTCTGGCGCAAGCTCCGAGCGTTACTTGCGAACTTTTTCTGCTATTCACGCACCACCGCGAATTAATAGCCGTTCGAACGGGCGGTCGTTAAGCGTGTCCGCGAGGAAAGAGATTTGCGAATAAAATTATGCGAGCATAGGAAGGAGCTGAATATAAAGGGTTCCGTTTACGCGACGGACACCAAATTGCAAATTGATTTTGCTCCGCGAATCAGCGCCGCCGAACCCTGCAGAAAAAATGATTTAAAAAAAAAAAAAAAAAGGGGGGAAAAAACCCTGCGGACAATCTGGGTATAAGTTTTGCACCGCGCGCCCACGCTCCTCGCGCTTTTCGTATTTCCAAGCTCTTCGTCTTCGTCTTCGTCTTCGTATAATATTGTTGCGAGGAGGAGGTCGAGGATTCCGCGCAAGTCACGCGACGCGACGAGCTGCAGGCTGCATCGCATCGTTCGCCGGTATCTGTACCGTGGTGTCAGGTATATAATGGCGAACGCCCACGCCGTACTCGTCGCCAGACGTCGCCATGCGGGCCGATCGCATCGCGCCTTCCTCTTCTTCTTCTTCTTCTTCTTCTTCTTCTTCGTCTTCTTCTTCTCCTATACCGATGCTGTTGCCGCTGCTGCTGCTTCGGGAACTCATGCATTTTAAGCTAAACGCGCCACACATCCGGGACCATTTCCATAACGCCTAAAAAAATCAAAACGGAATCTTATTATCGCCCCGAGGGACCGTGCGAGGGACGAATATACATATTGTACTCCGATTTCTTTACTTCGCCATCATTCACGGCCGTCGCATATGCCGCTGCCGTTACAGTCATAACCCTTCTAACAATGGTTTACAAATAAGTTTTACGATCAGTATATATATAATTCCTACCCTCGCTGCTGCCGATGGGTTTACGCTTGAATCATCGTCCTCGTCCCAGTCATTCCCTTCTTCGGGCGTTTGTCACGCAATTTTGAAGTAGATTGAGAATATGGAGTGAAATTCATTTGGTTCTCCAGTTTTCTCTCAGCCTTTTTTTGTTATACTTTTTTCCTGATAGTTATCTAACGTATACGCTCGGACTTACATAACCATTATGGATAAAAAGATAATCGAGGGGTTAAACGGAGGTCGAATACAAACGACATTCCTTCCTCTTTCAAGTGCAATGTCGCTGGTCAATCGGAAACTACAAATCACTTTTTATTTTTCAACGAATTAAACTTGACATTCGCCGCATTGGTGCCAGTGCAGTAATTCTGTTGATAGGTTTTTTTAAAAATCGGTAAAAAGCGACAAAAAAACTCAACCAGAATTTATATACCGGGAAGAATTCGAGTTCAATGTTGAACTTCGACTCCACGTTTAAATTCGTTATTTCTCATTTCCTCTTTTTTTCCCCTAATTTTTTCCAACTTCATTCCCGCTGTATTTCATGACGGCAAATTAATAGATAAGTACCTAGTCACCGGCAACCTACGCACACCGTTGCACGTGTCCAACAATCGGGATTTGTGTTACTTGTTTCGAAAGGGAAAATGAAAAAACTGCGTTGTAATAATACGTGATGGATGCATCTGGAAATTTGATGAGTGTTACTTTACATAGATCGTGGGTGAAGAGGATTTGCACACAGTGTGCATGCTTATGCCTTGCGGAAATTTGAATTAAAAATTACCATCGAACACAGAGTAATTATGTAATGAAACTAAATTAAACAGATAACTGCATGGATATACATATAATAAGACAGCTATAATTCATTCGAATCGTATCTGCAACTGAACAAGTTTGAATGACCGTGACTGGATGATCGGTATTTCATGTAGACTAGTATTGCACAAGCACGATGCACTTCATTGTGTTGATACTCTGATTTTATTTATTGTCAGTTTTGTGATGATTTTTCGTTTACACGTTCAGAAAATTTTTGCAGATAGATCAATTTGACTTGTGAATCCGGATTTCTGTGATCAAAATATATGAAAATACCATATGAAAAAATAACTGGAAAAAATATTGATTTTAGATCAAAAATTAAGTATTTTAAAAATCGATCGTATGACACCTTGTAACGCATATCGGTCTCAGGAACACGAATACGTAGATCAAATTCAGCTACGAACCTAATTTATGAATAAAATTCATGGCCACGAAATCACGTATTCAAAATTTCAATGCATCATCAAATTCTGATCATTCGTTCTCGAGATACGACGGGAAACGTGATGGCGGGTTACGTAGCCCGAGGTTTCATATTTTAGCGGGCTGGACTCGAGCGCTCTCTATCTCGTTCATCTTTCTACCGCTTCGCGGCGTATCGCCTCGCGTCTTGCGCTCCCACCACGCTGAGCTTTCTCGCACCAAAATCCACATGTAAAAATCATTGGGCAAATGCAGTCCGCGCGGAGTTCGGTGCTGAGCTCCGGCTCACCCAATCAAAAAGGAGTTCGCATCAGCCAATGGGATTTCCTATTTTGACACGTGCTTTGGGCATTTTGACTGACGGCACGTGCCTTGATTTAAACATAATTTATGGCTTTTTAATAGGTGATGAGGTGTGAAATCACAGTCCTTGTTTATATACTTGCTCCTATTGTTAGCAGGTGTCGGACGAGCTGTCATCACCTGATAAAAATCTTGTTCACACCTCGTAAATCACCCCTCTCATCCACCTGATCGGCGGCCTCCCTTTGCGGCATGTCTACGAAATCCATGTAACCGATTAAGGAAGTAAATATATAAAAACTTAGTATTTAAATGGTTCAGAGTATACTCAGCGAGTTCATTTCTGTCCATGAGGCCATACTGAAGCTTCAGACCTTTAGTACAGAAACAGAGGCACTGAGTGTACATCGAAAAAAAAAAATTCCAAATAAATTTTTCTTCCTTTGCATCGCGTTGTAATGCATTATATAAGGTAGATTGATGATTTTGTAATAAAACGGTCCATCTTTGTAATTTCACACGCATAATCAGAGTTTTTTTGTGTCAATCTACCAATTTTTCCCATCAGGATATCTCAATTTTTCTACTCCAAAAAGCGGAAAATTGGCGATAACTCGATTAATTTTATAGATGGATTCCTCCGATCAAAATACATGAAAATAACATATAAACCCTATTAAAAAAAATGTTGATTTTTGGGCCAAAAATGAACTATTTTTAAAATCGATCGAAAGACACTTTTCTTACGTATTTTGACCCCATAAATCCGAATCTGAAAGAAAAATTGATCTATCTTTAAAATTGACCAAGTTATCACTAATTTTCAGCTTTTTGGGGTCAAAAATAAAAAATTGATTTTTTAGTCTATATTAATGTAATTTGAGCTCAGGAATCCGAATCCGGAAGAAAAACTGATCTATCTGCAAAAATGACCGAGTTATCCCTATTTTTTCGCAGTTTTTGGCATAAATTTGAGGATATCTCGAAGGGAAAAAATCGTAGCTCAATTTGGACGACGGATTCGTGTTCCTGAGGTCAAAATACATGAGAAAAGTGCCATACGATCAATTTCAAAAAATAAAAATTTTTGTCCAAAATTTGAAAAAATCGTAAGGGGTACCCCTTGGAAAAATCTCAAATTTTGACCAAAAATTTTTATTTTAAAAAATTGATCGTATGGCACTTTTCTTATGTATTTTGACCTCAGGAACACGAATCCGTTGTCCAAATTGAGCTACGATTTTTTCCCTTCGAGATATCCTCAAATTTATGTCAAAAAATGCGAAAAAATGGGGATAAATCAGTCATTTTTGAAGATAGATCAATTTTTCTTCCGGATTCGGATTTCTGAGCTCAAATTACATTGATATAGACTAAAAAATCAATTTTTTATTTTTGACCCGAAAAAACGAAAAATTGGCGATAACTCGGTTAATTTCATAGATAGATCAATTTTTCTCTCAGATTTGGATTCCTGAGGTCAAAATACGTCAGAAAAGTGCCATACGATCGATTTTCAAAATAGTTCATTTTTGGCCCAAAAATCGAAATATTTAAAGGGAGTTGGAGTTTCTTCGATTTCGGGGTCGGAAATAAACATTTTTTTCAATGGGTTTTTCGTGATATTCCTATGTATTTCAATCTCAGAATTTCGAATCTGAAAGCCAAATTGGTCTATCTCTAAAATTAAAAAAGTTATTGCCAATTTGTCACTTTTTGGAGAAGAAAAATTGAGATATCTCAACTGGTTTCAGTTATAGCTCAATTCAAACTCAAATTTTGATGGCTTAAACGTACCCCAATGAATTTATGAGACACATGAGGGAGGGGAAAAGAATGATTAGAAAAAATATTGACCGCAATTACGGACTCTGCGCTTTTTGAGGGTAACATAATTCCCACGATAATCTATCTAAAGTTAGATCCTCCACTTATTGCGGAGGAATTCAAATTAACTCGATCCTCTATTAATTTCTTTTCCTTTCATCAGGGGTAAACAAAAAAAAAAAAAAAGAACCACATGAAATTTCTACCCACGGGCAACAATAAAAGTCTGAGTAAAATATTGATTCCGCTATTTGTATGGAAAAAACGAATTCTCCAGCCTCTGAACATCATTCGTTCGGCTACAACCTCTACTTTCCTCAGGGATCAGCAGTTCTGGTGAGACTTGGAAATCCAAGGCAGTAATATATTCCTTGCACCCCCACGTCAGACTCGTATAATTCGACTTGGGCTTATTTTCCCTTGGTGAAATGTTCGCGTCGTATTAGATCTAGTGGCTATAATACTTATCATATAGTGTTGCGCAATTACAGGTTTAAATATATATTTCATGTTGCAGGCGTTGGATAGATCAGCTACCATACCTACGTAGAATATAACGCGCAATATCCCTCAACCCACACCTAAAGGTTATTAGTCATTACTTGCATCCTTATTGCCTCCGTGCAACCTCCGTGAGTGATTCTCTCGCGGCAGCTTATCCATTTATTCATTCATTTTTATCTGCGCCTATTCAAAACCTTCTAATCAAATACCCATGGACACAAAAAAATTTACATAACATGGGGCATTCATAGGTTTTCTATCCGTACACGTAAAGTACAATTCTGTGACTTTTGTGGGCAGTGAAATTTTAATCCTCGCTAATCCAAGCAATAAATGTGTATTACATTTATTAACGTTACGTTTCTTACAGGGTGAGCAAAAACTAAAAGACGAACAGCTAATTTTGACACACTAATTTTATATCCTCTCAGACTTCAAGCGAATATAGTTTTACGTCATGTTTTCATTCGTTTAACTTTTATTGAAAGAATCTGAAGTTTTTTCTTTTTTTTCTTTTTCGGGCCAACCTGTATGTACGTACCTATATTATTTACAGAGAATACGCTTCCGCGCGATTGAGATTGAATTTCGCAAGGATTCGATCAATATGTTGGCAAACAATCGTGACGCGCTGCATTATGCAGCCAGAGAAAGCCGGCTGTTTCGAACAAGTTTTCAACGTATTACCCGGTGCATACTTATACCCACTTACACATATTCGCGGTATCGGTGTATAAATCCAGGTAATTCAATTAGCTGATTGATTGCGAGAAGAGAGCCTGCAATTAGTTGCGTTTCAAAAACGAAATCAATTCCGCCCGCAGCTTTTTTTCACGAACCGATCAATTCTACATAATGTAACCTGCACGCGAGGTAAAAAGAAAAGATAAAAAGAAAAATTACAATCCACACCCCTTTGTCCGACATCCTCGATGATATAAAACATTGCCTGAATTACAATCCGAATGAACTTCATACTCGGCAATTAAACGGAAATTATTGGTTCAGATCGTTCGATTTGTTTTTCTTTTTTTTTTCTTCTTTTCGTTTTGCTTTTAATTGATCGCCCTACGCAGTTGTTGTTTATCACCACCCACGTAGAATGAAGGAAGGAACTGAACGAATTTATGTGCAATGTGCGATCTTGTGTGCGTTTCAGATCGGCGAAATTGTTTGTGTCTGGAGGCTGAAATCGTAAGTTGAACGTAATGTTGGGGTGTATCTGATACCGGTATTACGTCCACATTTATGCTCGGTATCTGATCGTATTAACCGATATTTATTACCTATTCAAGCCACCTGATACCGCTCCTTTAAAATTGTATACCTTCCGAGCCTGAACGACGATCGTTTGTCAAAATTAAAACAGGAATTTTTATCGATCGTGCGATGCGCTACCGCGGCGGTTCGGTTGCTCGAGAGAATCGAACGCCGAAACCTAACTGAGGCTAACTAAAATGTTGAATGAGAATATTCATGCTCGACAATCTCTGTACGAGAAGAAATATCGGCGATGATAACCAGCGTCGCTGAATTTATTACAGGAGCTCGTACAGTCTGCGGCGGATCCATTCAGAAAAATTCAAAAGCGGTTAGTGAGGAATTTCGTTCGTTTTTGTTTCGTGAGATTGAAAACTGGTTTCGTTCCATTCGCATCGACTTTTAGATTAATTCTTTTACTCTCGGAGGAGGACCGCTTCTTTGGTCCATATGTGCGGATGAAATAAAAGCAGCCGCTGATCCGGTCATTCACGAACTCTCGATCCGGATCGCTTTTTTTGCAGACCCTCTCTGAAACCGATCGTCCCTCTAAACGCTTTTCACTTCGAAATTATATCTGGATGGAAAAAATGGAATTCGTTACAGATGTGTATAAATTAAGGTGGCAACATTTAGAACACCAGTTTTTTAATTACGGGAATAACCTTGGAGATAAAAGATCGTGGCTTCGAAAAGAAAAGTTCTCCTCGGAAATCTGAAGAGAAATGTTCGACTTTTTTCAAGAATTAGGAAATCAACTTGGTCAATGAAATTTCGGATCTGGAAGAAATTTGTCGCGTCGTTCAAATTGTACGCGTACACCTTCGCAGCAACGACGAATATAATTACAGGGCCATTCGTTTTTATTTCGAATTATTATCGAAAACACACGCATACGGGAGGGCGATTCTCCCGTTGATTTATGCCGCGCCGGCGATGAATCTTATTAGAAATTACCATAGTTAGCGACCGCGGCGCGAAGGGCCCGTCGTCGAGGAGATGATCGTGATCGTATCGGAGTAATGACATGTTAACACCTCGTTCGGCAGCGGGAGATTTGACGTATGGGTTGCCTCTCGTATCAAACGGCGGGTGTACAAAGTGCAGCGGACCGGGTTTCGATATCCGCCGCATCTCCTTTATTTCTTTTTATCGCTTCTTATTAATTGACGTCAACTCTCGTCATCCGCAACGAAGCGCATTAATAATAACCAGCGTACAAGAGAGGAATATTATTTTACACGGTATATCGTATACCTTCTATGAAGAGAGGAGAGAAAAGAAGAAGAAAAAAAAAGAACTTATCAATTTGGCGAAATAAAACCCCGCGTACGAGTTCCCATAACTCAACCGTTTCCGGACGATCGTTCAACATCGCGATCGTACGATCGTTTGGCCGAGGATCGAATACAAATTCACCGCCGAGCGGCACCTCAAATGCAATTTATTCCATTCTCAATTCTCCTCACGGTCAGTTCTAGTTGGACAATAATTACGAGCGGAACGCGCATCGATCGGACATGATCGGTATCGATCAATTAAATGAACTGCATGAACAGTTAACGGCTCCGCTATTGTATCGTATCGAGATCAGCGGTGTACTTTTTCATCCCACATTTTTAGCCCCCGATAAATTACTGCACAACATCTCAAAACTGGCTATCGTACAGCCGCAATTAATTATCTGCGGAACAATTAGCGGTGAAACGCGTACATTGTGCAACAATCGTTCGACAGATCTTCGGTTTTCAGATCTCACCGAATCGCGATGCCTCGAATATCTACGTGGAATTTTTGGAGAAAAAATGGAAAAAAGTGAAAAATAAAACGCCCTCGAGTGAGATGTTTTGAAAAATTTTCTAAAAATCTCTCGGAATGCAGCGTCGTGACTCGTATTTCGAAGCAGTCAGCGCCGTATCGTGGAATTATAAGTTGGCAGCGCTGACATATTTACTCCCTCGCTACGTATGGATTCCTGGAGCATGTTCCTTGGCGATACATCGGTCCGGGTTGAAACGTACAAATGATTCCTTGCGATAAAATCGCCTCAATATTTCATCCAACTATTCGCCTTTCTATTCCGTGCACCGCAGCAGCGCCTCCGTACCGAGGTATGCCTTGAGGCGTGCCAATGTCCCGATCCTAGTCCACTGAAACTATCCGCATTATAAATCGGCGATATATACGTCTGCCACATTTGTGAGACGCGCGACGATTGATTTTTTTTTCTCTTCTTCATTTTTCAAAGGCGTCAAAATATCGTCAATCGCTTCGCTAGGATAACGCGAACAAGGGAGATCTGCTGTGGACGCGATTGCCGACTGATACGGTTGATGACCCTGTTCGATTTCCATGTAATTATGATCGTCGCCTTAATTCGTGTAATCGAGATTTATGTGGGCAGCAGCGTGCAGGTTATAGATCAACGATCGAGCCAGTTGCTGTCGAGATTACACGTGTTCGCATACTCGCCCTGGGCGTGAGATCGGCTTGAAATGATCGTTAAATTATCGCGACCGATCGGCTACAGGTGCAGTGCGTCCAACGCCGTCATTCCTCCTTTTTTGGCTGGATGAAACGATAAAACGTTCTTCCGAAAATTGGGCCAAAAACAAACTCCTAAATCATTCGAGAAGGTAATAGCTCTACCGGACATCGCGCGTAATCACCGTTCGAGTTGACGGACGGATGATACGTTCGGTGTATACGTAGGTATAACGTATAAGCCAACGGGCAGGTGTCCAAAAGTAGTTATTGGCAGTCGTTAGCCGAGATTTTGCCAAGTCCGTCAACCTCAGCCAACTATATTAACAATAAGTGCAATCCACTTGCGCAAATTTATATGCATATGACATGGTATAAGGTGTTTTACATTTTCCCGGAATCGGAATGCTTTAACGGAATACCGTTATGATATTTTATATTTTTACGTACAGCAGCATAAATTCAAAATGCATTTGCGGTGCATAAAGAAATCTCACGAATATTTATACTCAAAATATAGGATCCTTCGTTCGAATAGGTGTAGATGATTTTACAACCGATTTCTTAAAAGGCTACCGTTCGTGGTTCGGCTTTTTCCAATATCTGCGTGACATAAAAGCCATCAGGGGACACTGAACCGTACAAATAAACCGGTAGGTTCTTCGATAATACATAATCTGGTCCAGAGATGGAATGTGAATATACATACGTGCTCCAGAATGTCCGTAGAGAGATTGCAACTAAACAGCTAACAGCATTGTTCCTCATCGTGGATATCTAATTACAAAGAAGAAGCAGAAGAAGGAGAAGTAGAAGGAGAAGAGGAAAAAATAAAAATTCCTCAAGTCCGCGCGCCGCGTGAGACGGTAGAAATATAAGGAAGAAGAAGGACCAAGAGGAACACCGGCGTAGTGCTGGACTCGGGAGCGCGTATAATATGAACCAACATTGAACGAGTGTAGTATACATACATTCGTATATCTCTCATCGCGTGGGAGTGTTTCGAGTGGTAAACGCTGGTTGCTGTAAATGCGGACCACTGGACCAGAATCGGATCCCTTGGCTGATGACGGGGCGACTTGGTTTTTAATTACCAGGAGATGAAAGAGGGCCGAAGAGGGAACGCTCCGAGGGCCGCGTTATGTTGCACATGATGAAGCTGCCGTTCGATCCTCCACGCTGTTGCTGTTGCTGTTGCTGCTGCAAAGTATAACACGATCGTTCAATTAAATGTCCGAGAAAAACCGCCGCTACCGAGAAAAAAGAATTGAAAAAAATTGAAAAAAAATAAAAAAATAAAAAAAAGAACCAACGACCAAAATAAAAAATATCAATAGAAATTGCTTTCCTTGTTAAGATCATAATATAAGATTCAGCGCGATGGAGAATCTAATATCACGAGATTAATTTACATACCAAAATGTCTGTTACAATTTTAATTGATGTTTGGAAAAAAAGAAAACGAAAAAAAAAAAAAAAACAGCGTGGATTAGGCCTACCTGTACAATACGCGTCAACGATCTTTTTCGGTTAAAGATCGTTTCTCGTTGAGCGCGTTGAAATTTCAGTAGGCGGAATCCATTTCATAGTTCAAAAATGCAATGCACTTTATTACCAGAAACGATGCACAACTTACCTTTCTGGGTATATACCTACATTCGTATACGTTCGCCCACCGAGTTTAAGTCAACTTGCGCAACGATTATTATATCCCATGCCTACCGTAGGTATACAGTAATAGCAGCTGATATGATGTGACTTTCATTCACAAAGCTGCGGGAGAGAAGAGAATCCGCCACGACCGCGGTGCGTCTGACGGGCAGATAATGGGGAAGAAGTGGAAGGAAAAAAAATGGAGAGGAGGGTAAAGGTATATATGGTAATGAGACTCCGCACGTTACGAAAGACGGGTCTGCGTACGCGTCGGGTAAATTGAATCCCAGAATTATGTCGAGCAGAGGTAAAAAAAAAAAAGAGAAAGAAAAAAGTGCACGAGAAAATCACCGCTAATACGATGCTTGTATAACGCCAGAATTTACGAACCTGCGTGCAATCCGAACCTCCGACGAGCGCGCTGAAAAAAAAAATCCTCTGCATGAAATTTTCGGGTGAAACGGAAGAAAAGAGAGTCAAATTTTATTCGGCAAAGACAAAAATGGGAAAAAATGATCGCTCAGTTCTAATATCCGAATAATCTTCATCCAGGGATTCGACGATCACTCCTTTCACTGGTCCAGTACGTGGGCAGAGGTCAGCGGGTCTCGTAAAGCGGGTATACGAAATCGTGCGTACACTGCCACGTATTATACATATCAATATGTATGTAGACATAATTGGTAATGACCGGTGTGAAGTATATCGAATTTGCGTAGGTATACGTCTTCGTCGATTTTAAGGTTTGATTTGACGCCTAGAAAGTGATCCGAACCTCCCGCAGATGCATATATCATTTGTATACCTATGCACGTAACGTATAGCCTCGAATATGAAATCTGTATCGTTTCAGTCCAACTTCTTTGTTTTGTAAACCTGAAACTTTTGATTTTCGAACGCCTACGAGCCCCGCGTAACACCTGCTCTTTCATTATCCGGATTCTGAGGCTACCGATCTCGCGTTGCGTATAGTTTTGCAATCGGAAAAGAGATACCGAAGAAAATAATTAGAGGGTGGGAGATCGCTAAGGTACGGGTAGGGCCTACTTTCAAGCTTACGCACACGCGTGGGACGAAATTATCATTCCCTGGAAGACGTTTATAATGTAATCCTCCGCGTGCGCTTATACATCCATACTTTCCTGGATGATGCGTACGTGTGTGGACATTTTATGGGCGATTGGTAGCACCGAGTCTATTCATAGCCGAGACGACCGGTTGAATGTATCAACTACACACGAATTAATATTGCACATCATCGAGTCTCATTTAAATTCCAAACACTTTTACCCGACGTGTTGCGTCAATCGGATAACGACTATCGCTGAAAAGTAAAAATTTTTCCCTCCGATATTTGCGAAAGATTCTTTCGATTCCGTACGTTTCATCTCCGCGTGAGCAGATAGTGAAATCCCGGACTTCCTGAGGCTGATTCGATCATCTTGTATAACGTGTATAATAATATATGTCGTGGCGCGGTGAACCACACGTGAGTAGGAGGAGTGAACGTTAATTTCGAACGTCTACTTTATCTCGGAGCGATTTAGGATGAAAGGAACCTTTTCAGGGTTCGACATCTCAATCTAATGGGCGCTAACGGAACGGCCATTACTTCCGAACACTTTAGAGATCGGAACGACCGCTGCTGCAGGGTTCACGATCGTAACAATATACATACATATAGTATACCTATGTGCTGCAGAGCACATCCGTAGCGTTCGTATATGTATATGTATATAGTGGCGAAGAGGAAATTTGATACGTGCGTTCGTATAAATTCACCGGACTGATGCCGATTTGCTTATCCGTATAGCTGCGCTGCGCGTTTTATTATATCGCGCGAGATATGTTCAGCTATACATGTATTTTGACGATTGTGTAAAAGTGCGGCTGCAGCTGCTGCAGTTGCTGCGTTATTGTAACAGTTCAGCAGCAGCGAACTGACAATGAAAGACGAAGGAGAGACGGACGGACGACGAGCGGCGCGCAACGCGATAAACCGCACCTTGCCACGGGCTAACATAAATAAAATGGACACTGACAGAAGCGGTGATTGACGGACCCTTGCGAAGCTTGGAACTTGGTGCTTAGAGTTGCAATTTCAACATTTCGTTCCGCTAGGCGCCTAAGGCCCATTGTTAAAAAGCTCGTATAATTCAAAATGCAGCGTGCGCTGCGTGCGCTGCGTGATAAACTTGAATTTATGTTTTACTATCGAGCGACACTTTCGAACGTCATGTACGTGAAATACCGAGGAATGTGTTGTTTTTTTTTTTATTTTTTGTATTTTTTTGTATTTTTTCATTACTACCGATTTTTTTTTAATTCTTACGACATGCGCGATCATTTCCCAGGCATCCGCTATAAGTGGCCCCAGCCATGTGGAGAAACTGAAGTTTGACAATCACACCGAATGCGAATGCCGATCAAGGGAAGAAATCAACAGAAAGAAATGGCCACCCCATAAACCACCGGAGAATACGAAAAAACCGTGAGTGTTGTAACGATTTGAATTTAATTGAATTTTTTCAGTGTAAACTGAACTCATTTAGTTATTAATCATCACTGCAAATTTTAAAAAAAAAAGGAATTTTTCTAATAGACAGTTTCACGTGATCTTAAAATTTCAAACAGAACAGCTCAGATTTCGGTGAACGCAGAACTCGACCCTCCGCGTTTATCTTAGAAACCGAGAAAAACAAATCCTGTCAAAATAAACCCGTCATATGAAATCAACAAATACCGCCCCCGGGATCCACGCGAAAGGGTGAAATCTTTTCTTTCAAACATACCGCGTGTAGGGTTCTAATTTTATTTTTTTTTTCTCCCGTTCCATTCTTCAACGTGGGTGGTTATAATTATCCCACGATCGGTTCAAAAAATCAATTCAACTACATTAAACGCGAAGATTTTTTTTTTTTGCGCTTTTTCTCACACGTACCACGTCACAGAAAGTTGAAATAATTTTTTGTTTCTTTCTTATCCGCAGTTGCAAATGTCCTTCAAATTTCACAGCCAAAGTCCCCTCTGAAGGTGAATGCCAATGCGAATGTTTGGACAACCAGATGGACTGCATTAGAACAAGAAGGGGGAAGGAGTATTTCTCAGTGAGAGATCGATGGTCAGTTGAATGAATAAATAACGAAGAAAAAAAATTTTGACGAATGATTATTTTTATTTCAAAATAGAGTTCGAAAATACGTTTTTTTTTTTTTCTGTTCGATAATTCCAGGTGTATTCAGAGCGCGGAGTGCGCGATGCCTTCGTGCGAGTTTGGCGACTACATGAGAAAGCAGGGACGATGTCCAAAGAAGAAGGAAAAATTTGAAGCAGTGAATTTCTACAGCTCACATTTTAGAAACACATTTTAGATAATCGATAGATTTTTGAGTTAGGTACGAACATATGAGTATGTGAAGAATAAAAAGGACACGATAGAAATAAAATAAAAAGATTTAAAAAAAAAAAAAAAGGAAAGGAAAACGGATGAAAATGTGCCAAGACCACCGATCTGTAATAGATCAGTGGCCAAGACGGAATTTGCGTCGCGTCGCTGCATTAACGTCAACGAATTATGGTGCCATTTGTCAGTGCCTTGGAACATTTATAAGTTTACTTTACGGTATTTTCGTGTTAAGTATAGTGCGGGTCTACGAGATGCTGCAATATTATTATGATACAATACCAGTGCAGCCTTATAACGACCAAAATCGTGTTCACTGCTACCGCGCTGCTCAGCGATCGCCAAACCAGCTATTGGTACTGCTATAGAAAACCATCGCAACGATCAATTTCAGGAACCGATTATTACGAGATTATTGATGATGATCTAACAGCGCGGGCTGCAACTTACACTTTATTGGATACCATTTTTCATAAGATCAGCTACAGAATGCGATAAAATGCATTATTGTGATTATGGTGCAAGAATCTTTATACACGAATATAAATAATTTCGGCTGAACAAGTTAACTGCATGTATAGATTTGATTATTACGATGGTATAATAATTTTATTGAAAAAAAACAAAAATATATATATATATTATATAGTACGTATTTTTTATTATAAATTAACGTTACTATATTAATAAATGTATAATAATTATATCTTCAACCGCATCATCATTCAGTGAGTATAATAAACGAGAAATCCGAATCGTCATCGGATCCTGAGCCTAGTCTTAACAAATTCACATTTTTATACATGATTACTTTATATGAAAAAAAAAAGAAGGAAAAGAAATGAAAAAAGGATGAGAAAAAATGGAATATAATAATACTATCCTTAATTGTATTTAATCTAACACCTAACCACCACCTTCGCTAATTTAATATTTAATCTCTATAGCTTAGACCATATTACTTTACTTGTATCGTTAAAATAAGCATGATTGTATATTATAATTCAATTATGAAAAACGGCTATATCGAATGAGATCAAGTGATTACAATAATTAACGCGGTCCGGCCTGCAGCATAATGAGAAATCTAATTACCTATTATCTCATTCATTATTGAAAGAGTTGAGAAGTTAAGGCTGGAACCAAAATAATTCACGATATCAATTTTACCAATATTATATTGTATTCTATTGGCATGACGCGAATGAGTTTCATTAATTATTAATTATTATTATTATTATTATTATTATTATTAATATTATTATTTTCATCATCATCATCATTAATATTACGATTTTTTTCTGAAAATAGGAGATAGGTTCGATAACTTTACGATATTTAACCAGAGCCCCACGTACTCCTTCCTCCCCTCTTCCCGTTACGATTGATACGATGAAAAACATTGAGCAATGTATTAAAATTGTAGAGAAAATCTCATAACGGGTAATTTCAATGCTCGCCCGATATTAATGGCCCGAGTATTCGATCAGTGTGAAGAAAAAAAATAATGAAAAATAACCATTGATTTTTAAAGAAAAAAATGAAATATAACACCGTGAACCTTGTAATCGGTATTCAAATATTCACAAAATCGTTACATAGATTTATGTATAAATGTGTTTTCTACGCTTTTATACGATAATATTTTTGATTATATATAGTGTGTACGTAAAAATTCTTTAGAAGAATGACAAATATCCTATTGTATACAAATATACATATAATTTCGCTTGATTGGAAACCATTTAAGGTGCAGATCGTAGGTATGTAGATCATTATGTACGTATAATATGTATAGGTATTATGTGTGTAATGGCGAAATTTAGATATGTCATGTATATGCTGAAAAAGCATTGTATTACTATATGAAAAACAAAAAAAAAAAAACACTATAAGAGCTTAAGGTTTTTTTACCAACAATCTTAAGCAGTATATAGTATGGATAGAAAGATAATATGAAATTGTATAAAGAATCTCAAGTTCATAGTAATGAAATATATATTATGTATTATTGTACTAAAAGTAGTTATACATATTATGTAATTGATTTTCTTTATCTTTTATTAACAACTGTTTTAAAGTTACAGGACTCCTCCTACAGCTAGAAATCCAAGAGAAAAGAAAAAAAAAAAAACGAAAATCATATACTGTTTGTTCTAGGATCTTTAATAGTCGCATAAAAATGTCCTGAATAAAAATCATACGTGAAGATTTACTGCCGCGCGTTGTAACGCAGCATCAACCGCAGTTTAACAATAAGTCGAAGTACATCGAGTTATACTTGAAAGCCGTATGAGAATATGACTTCACCTATCCGTTGGTTAATTTACAACCATGATTCATTCCGTAAATACAACCGCGCTCTGTGCGGGAAGATCTTATGCCAATAAGCAGCACATCGGAGTGCAGAAAAGTGTTCCGAATATCCTGATGTCATCGCAGAAGAATTTTTATACCCCCGCAAGGTAGTCCCCGTTTCAGAGGATCCGGCCACAGGGTATTAAAGAACGTTTCGAAATTTGAATTGTGGTCATAAACTGCAAGACCATCGTGTAACGGACGGCAATGACCCGAAGATTTTCGGTGTCGAATGTTCCAGTCGTTAATACGCGATGTATTATATACTTCCGTTGTCTTTAAGGTACTCCGCGTACTCCGAGGTTGTTAACACGATCGCGAACGCGAGAATTCACGTGGATATTTATACAACGTAATACCGTCTCTTCGCGTGTTCCGTTTACAAGTAGAAAGTAAAAGAAAAAGTCTTTTGAAATTCTATCGAGTGTTTTATGGAGAACATGAATTTACTGCGAACAACGTACGTAGCCGAAAGACACAATACGTTTCTCGACGATAAAATGAAGAGTCCTTTTTTATTTAGGAGACGTATGACCTTAAGGGTCGGATGAATGGAAAAATAGACGAAACGCCATGTCCTTTATACGACAGTTGAATATCTACCAAAGAAAGAATTACCTAATAGATAAAATCGTGTTCGATGTCATTCTTGATTGATATTCCAGATAAAACGTGCATCACGTGCATCAAGGTTCGCGCACGATCAGGTGGACGAACGTGATCATTGTGAGATGCGTTTATCTTAAGCTCCATAGTTGTCCCTCGCTTGTCCGGGGCGATCCTACGACATGCGTTAAAACTGAAGAACAAGACTTTAAAACGTGAAAGCTACAAGACGGACGACCCGCTTCGGCATCTATTAATAACTTTGAATGATCTTCAGCGCTTTAAGATCTCAACCACGACATCCAGAGATGGTTTTCCCCTTCGTGCAATTTTCAAGTACGAAATTAAGGAGCGCTATAAACGATCATTCCAGGACGTTCCGATGGCTTGATGGGCGTCGGACGACAGAGTGATGGAGGACCTGGTGGTGGACCGATCGGTACAAGCTTATCGACTCCTCGGTAGCAAAAGCCGCCTTGATATATCGGACGATACGCCAAATTTGTCCATTCCGTGCAACAGTGAGGAGGACAAGCTGCTGGTGCAAATCTGCTTGAATTGTTAATATGAATGAAGAAGAATGAAGCATCGACATCTTTCAATTTTTACCATAGAAATTATCCTGATAGAAGATAAAATGTAGAGGTTTTGTCTAACCTGACGGACTTTATCGGTTCTATAGAGGGGAAGTAGGCCTTGCAGGTGACTTTGGGTCGATGAACATCCGGAACGGGTTTAGAGCACGCGATGATACCGCAAGGAGTTGGACAGGGATAACTGGGATCTGGAGAAATCTGCGGTGGCGGACAGGGAGACGTACAAAACGAGGAACACCGAACAATGCAACGCGAAACCGGGCAGTTCGGATCAGACATGATCCCGTCCGGGCGAAAAATGCTACTGAGCTGCAGAGTTCAGGTCAGGGCCAAAAGAAATGCAGATTTATTATTTATTTATTACAAAATACACGGATCAGACGGACATTGATACGAAAATGTCAAAACTGTCACTTGAAATTTCGCAACAAACTTTCATGAAAACAAACGCGGTTGTGCGTGTCATGTGAACGTGTAATGATCGATTGAAAAGAGACTTTGAGCAAAGTTTGGTAGACCTTATCGCCACCTCGGTCTTAGGTCTTCGTCATCCAGTCCGTTTGCTATTCGAGTAAAAGTTTTAGGATGTAAATCTTCTTTTTTTATCTCAGGGCCTGTCTTTTGGACCGGTGTGTCATTTATAGTGCTGGACTTGGACTCTCTGCTGTTGCACCGCTTTCGCGATGACCTATGACTTCTACTGGAAAACGCGGTCTTACGACTACTTTCGCTACATCGACTAGCCAAACTCCTGTGACTAACGGTGGACGCTCGACTGCAGGTGCTTTTTGCATCGTCAAAGTCATTCCGGTCAATTTCTCTTGGATCTTCTCGATCTCTGGATTTTCCAGCATTCCTCCGAACCATATCTTCCAAGTTATTCACACCGCAGAACTCTACCGATTTCAGGTCACCCGATTCGTTGGGACCACCTGGCAGTTTAGCATTCTTACTTTCAGCGGTGGGTGGCGTGACAAGAATTCTCTTATCCTTGGACAGAATTCGCCCCCGATGTTCCGAAGGAGAGTGGGTGGAAAGCTACTCGACACAGATGATATTATTAGGAGAAAGAAAAAACAACTTGCATCTCGATGAATCTTCGAGGCCATAAGTAGACAATTCGTACCACATATTCGTACTCGAAGTCCATTCCAGGCACGCTTTGAATCCTGGCGACTCTTCGATCGCTGGTTTTTCTCTTTTCCTGAACACACCTATGCGTGATCAGTGGTGCGTCAACTAGTCCAGGGATCAGCGGTTCATTTTCGGTCTGCAGACACGGATTCCTTCTGTGCTTGTAGGGTGGTAAGCTGTGCAGTAAATTTATCATATATGTATAAAAGCATAGCTGTTCAGTGTAGGACAATCCAAAAGTTTAACAATCAGTGGACGAGAAACTTTATGACGGGACGAATTTTACAGGGCAGCAATATTAACGCGAATATGCGCCTTATGCAACTACCTCATCGTAGCGAGTAGCGTTCTTGTCAAATTCTCGTGTTACAAAGTCTATTTTCTGTACAGAATAATTTCGTGTTAAATAAACATCACGCGATTTTGGGAGCAGTTCGCCATGACAGTACACGAATTTACAGCGATGTGACGATCGCAATTCTTTTTTCATCGATAGCCATTCGGAGTTCATAATTAAATGGTACACTACTATTGATGGATACTGAGAATTCACTGCCTTTATTTCGAGTCACATTTTAACGCAATATTAATTTTTTTTTTTCTCTCGTAAAATATCAGCACGAAACCGACATCCCAGGAATCGGAGTAAATGGCAAACACATCGGGGGTGAACTTGGCGGTGGGCAGGGGTAACAAACAGTGGTCCCGGTGTAAAACAGCCCACCAGAATTCATCGGAATCCTTACAACTGGCTTCGGTGGTTCATTGCAGGGGGCCGGAACAGGTTTAGGAAATGGAGCACAAGTGACACAAGGATATCCGGTGCATGGGGGACAAATAAAAGGGCATGGAGGGCAGGGAGGTATCGGGAGCATGGGTGGACAGGTCATGCAGATTCCAGCCGGAGGTAATGGAAAAATTTTTTTAGATGCCTTGGGACAACAATTAGATGGTGGGCAGCACCTGGATGCAGGTGGTGAGTTTCTTGGACACGACAGGGAACTTTGAACGACCGACATTGGTGGACATCTCGGGGGACTGGGACCTTGACCACCACACCTGAGTTCCGGAGATGTTTAAAGGTTTTAATGGTCGATTGTAAGTCGGTAAATTTAATGCTTGCCATGGGTTCGGTATTTACCGTTCGATCATTGCCTTAAGCCCTTCGATGTTGTAAGGTCGCCCACATTTGATATGTACGGCCATCGTTGTGTTTGATCAATTGCTTTGGTCACAGCTGGAAACAACTTTGTTATTGCAATACAAAAATTTTGAGGATAATTCACACCGCATGGCCTAAATTTTGGGACGGGATGATGACACGTTGTGTTTATAAATCCGTGCTTCAAATATCATTATGGCAAATGAAAAACGATCATTGAGAGATTGTAGAACCGCACTCGGCACGAGTCGATGACGCTTCGTAAGGATAATTAGTAGATCTCTTCATTCCTGTGAAGAAGAATCCTCCTACGAACATTGGTGTCGTTATGATTTTTGTATCATTAGGTGAAGAATTGCATTGTGATGGAGAACAGCAACGGATGGGTGGATAAACGGGTATGCAGGGTGGTGGGAAAAAAAGACAGGGAGGAGGACAATTTGGGCGAGTATGGCAATTTGACATTACTGCTGCAGCGTAAGAGAAATTTAACAGAAATTTAGTAGAATGCGAAGACTGAGTTAACGTTTAGAATTTATGTCATCATCGATCGACAATTGTTTCCAAAACATAGGTGTTACGTATTTGTTCTCCAGATATTCAAAATAACTCTAGCCGCGCTTTGCGGCTAAAGTGGTTCGTAGTTCCACCATCATAGCAGCACCGTCTGAATTGATTCAAATTCAAAATATATGTATTGAATAGTACATAGCTATGTATAAATGCACAAAATCAAAAAAGCATTTCAATATTGGAAAATCATCTGAGGCCACCAAAAGTTGCAGGACAATAAAGTGGTGATGAACAGTTGTAACAGGCTTCATTCGGAAGGGGTCCTGAATGAGGAGGAGGTCCAGGTGGGCAAGAATTACGCTTTGTTCTCGATGCAGGCGGTCTAGGACAAATGGGCGGGCATTTCGGAATACAATCACACGGGTCAGGATCCGGTGGAAGAGGATAACAACATGAGGGCGGACAGCAGGGATGACAGCTAAAATTTACGTTGATTACTGATCGGCCGATTAGATGATCTATGAGGTAATTATGAAAAATTGATGTTTGTATATTGACACTATACCATGAATTTTTAGCACGATAAAGGCACACGTCGTAAACTCTGCAGGGATCTTTCACGATCACAGACATTCTTGTAAGAAGCTTTTTTACAAATAGAATTTTGTACTATCGAAAGTCTGATACCAAAAAGATAAATGGTTAAAATTTTTCTGTTCCTTTTTTTCCACCCCTTCTCAAAAAACGAATTACGAAATTATCTCGAAATTATCGTTCGTCGCCGCTTTTCCGCGATGCCGGTTGGCTGTCGGTGACGTGCACAGTTCGACATGAACTTTGGTGTGCCAGTCGAACCATTTGTGATTTTGTGCGCGAGTCACCCTAGTGGATATGAAATGCAGAGTCAATGTTTGTTAGCCATCGCTTCCAAAAAAAATGTGGAGAATGCAAGTGGGATTTTTCAAGCAATTTTATCATTTTGACGGTACAAGTATAACGGGTCATTAAAAATGTATAACAAAAATATATTTACACAAATATACGATTGCTTAAAATAAGAGTTCAAGTCCAACATTAGTGATAGGCGGAGTCAGTTCCTAGTTAAATAATCCTCATACAATTTAATCAGCGACGCGGGTGTCCTGGGGGTAACAATGGACAATGCAGCCTTGAAGTGTTCTTTGGTAATTTCGGTAGCGTCCAAATTTTCTTCGAGAGCTTTCATGGCAGCTTCGTGGCAAATCGCCTGTACTTCGGCACCCGAATATCCTTCAGTTAAATCCACTAGGTCGTTAATATCCACGTCCGCTGAAACCGGCATCTTTCGAAGTTTAATATCGAATATTTCTCGTCTCGTTTCAAAATCAGGCAACGGCACGTATACGATTCTGTCGAGTCGACCAGGTCGCAGAAGTGCCTAAAAATAAACTGATGAGAAAAGACAAAGGACTCGAATTTTCTGAAATAAATCCTGTTGATCCATATTGCAATTTATGATCTAAATTTTTTTGCTTTGATTGAATCTCACCTTGTCAATCCTATCTGGCCTATTCGTAGCCGCGACTAGAGTCACGTTTCCCAATTCCGTGACACCATCAAGCTCTGTTAGCAATTGTGCTAAAACTCGCTCCTGTACGTTACTCCCACCACTGCTACTCGAAGAAGATCCTCTCTCACCACCCAGTGCGTCGATTTCATCTATAAATATTATTGATGGTGCCACTTGCCTCGCTTTCCTGAAAACCTCCCTTACTGCCCTCTCAGACTCGCCAACCCATTTCGAAAAGAGCTCAGGACCCTGAAAGAAAGAGCGATTACGAAATACTTACAATTCACAGTAAGCCCAACAATAGTAGTTCAAACCTTTATGTTCAGAAAGTTAAGTTGGCTCTCTGTTGCCAGGGCTTTGGCAATCATGGTTTTCGAGCACCCTGGTGGTCCAAACATAAGGACACCTCTAGGTGGTGTAATGCCCAGTCTAACAAATGCTTCTGGATGCATTAAGGGCCATTCGACTGCCTGTTTGAGCTTGAGCTTCAGATCCTTCTGCCCTCCAATGTCAGACCATTTAACATTTGGAACTTCAACTAGGACTTCTTTCATTGCCGAAGGTGATACCATTGTCAAAGCATAGTTGAAGTCGTCCAAAGTGAGTACTATATCAGCATCTAATATGTCATCTGAACTTCGACGTCTGACGGCGTGCATAGCTGCCCTTGAGCAGAGGCTAAATAAATCGGCGGCAACAAATCCATGCGTAACAAAGGCGATTTCGGCGATATTTGGAGAGCTAAGCTCGTGCGAAATTTTTGACAGTAATTTTGATAGGATTTCTCTGCGCACTGACTGTGTAGGCACAGATACTTCAAATTCTTTATCGATTCTACCAGGCCTACGAAGTGTAGGGTCCAATGCATATGGTTGTGAGGTTGTCGCTATGACCAGAACGTTAACATTGGAACTTTGTAGGTCATCGAATAGCGAAAGCAGTGTTGAAAGGATCCTCTTCTCCTGATCAGTTGTTGTGCTGTTCTTTTTCGCACAAAGACTGTGAATATCATCTATAAAAATTATTGATGGGGCATTCATCTTTGCCTCTGCGAATATTTCTCTCAGTTTAGCCTCTGTCTCACCAACGTATTTGCTGTAGATATCAGAACCGGTAACTGTGAGTAAATGCGCAGCAGATTCAGCCATCAAAGCTTTTGCTATCATTGATTTCCCAACTCCCAGAGTCCCGTACAACAAAATCCCCCGTGTTATGTGGAACCCTTTCAACTTTCTATATTTTCCAAGGGCGATATCAATCACATCTTTTATTTCCGCAATCAAATTGTCATAGCCAGCTAGGTCACAAGTTTTCACCACCGCAACATCCTCACCCTTGCATTGGCTTTCATCTATGCTTAATATTGTCCACTTAGTCGAGTACAGTGCCTTGTAAAACTTAACTTTACTTAAGAATCCATCAGAGATATTAAGTGCTTCAAAGTCGCTATCTAAACTTCTAGGTGCATTGTCTCCATCCAGGCTCTTAATGGTCGCATTCTCCGCCTTGATATCCCGAATTTTGAAGATTAATTTCTTCCCATAAAAGGGAATGCTTATTCTGTTTCCTACGGTGAAAATCCTTTTCTCATTGTAGTTTTTTATTAATACATCAAGTTCTGTGGTGGCTTCAGGTAATTTTTGGGTGCCGACGTATTCGATACTCACCTCGGTAGCAAAATAAACTTCTGATTTCAGCTTTTCTATACTGAATTGACCCTCCAGTTTGTTCAAATCAATCGCTATAAACATTAAAAACTTAGCAAGGGAATGAAAAAAAATAATTAAAACCAAATTACCATGTTTTGTCAACGAAACGCTTGTCAATGTCTTGTCATTGGTCGGCCAGGCGATTTTGACAACTTTATTCTCTTCTCTACTCAGAACAACTGGATCTCCGATAGGGATTTTGCATAACTGCATAGCGGACTGTGCCATAAAAACCAATTCGTTTAATTCACGCTGTGATATATTCTTTGGAGATTCTGAAATAAGATATCAAGAATAAATTCACTTACAGGTTTCACATAAACAAAACTGATATCTGATAAAAATATGTGAACATCTGACATTAATTGATGACTTATTTTCTTCAGGTAAACATAAGCTACAATTATAACCTAACAATCGTACTCACCCCTAGGATTATAGAGTTCAATACTGCTATATAAAATATCATTTTTAATGTAATTGTGACTCCACTTATCCGTGGATGGTGGACAGCTATTTCCGTGGACGGTGATGTCTTTTTGAGTCAAATAAGACTCGCATTTTTCGCAGCAGTACCAAAGCGACGAACTCTTCTTCGAAGATTTCGGTGTCATTTCGAACCTCAGGGCAATTGAGACAGGTGGAATAAACTAAAAACCAAATATCCAACCGCGTTAACGAATCCAGACCACAGCGTCGTGAAATATCAAGGAACTATTATCTTCTCAGTATCAGTTCAGTCTGTCAGCTTTATTTTCGTATCCATCACGTCACACGTGCGAACATAGCGATTACTGTGACCACACAAGTACGACTGACTGATCGACCACGTGCGCTTAAAAAATTACTAACGTTTGGCACATTCGGTCGGAAGGAAAAGGTAAAAATTCTGCATTAATTATCTTTATTCATCTTATCCGATGTACTGCAAATTACATTGCTCATTGTGTTTTGAAGATCAATATAAGACTGCTATAAAAATTTTTGGACGATTTCATTTTCACTAATTTACAGAGGCGAATATCCCCATAATGGATAAAAGTTATCAAAACAATAACAGGGCATATATGGTGAAACAGTGATTCGTAAAGTTCTCTCCAATATAAATACTAAATGACAATATCAGTACGCGTTTTCAGTGATAAAATATAACTTTATACATCTCCCAATTATCTCTCAGCATGAGATAGATTACCTTGCCTGCTACTTTCGATTATTGGTTCAAATGAAAGTAAAAACTGAAGATATGATATTTACATTTAAAATGTAATCGCATTACTAATCTGTACCTAATCTTCACTTAGTTTTTAAAACTTGTTATCATAATACTTTTTGAGAAATTATAAATCATGGAGTATAATATCCCAAAAAAATATATCTTATCACAGAAACAGTTTACTGGTTTCACGCAATATTTTACTTCTGTCCATTATCAGAAGCGTGAAACTTTTGTTCAACTTGTGGCGATTACGAGTGAAAAACTTGTGTAATGGTAAAACTCCTCACAGCAGAAGCCATTTCTGACACATCGGAATTAGAATGCATGTGCAACCCTGGATTTCCAACAGCTGCTGCTGCAGCCGCATGTGCACTCATTCTCTGCATATTTTCTATGTAACTTTTCTGACCATGAGATCCCAGAGTATTATTCACATTATTCAAATTACTAGAAGCAGACAACATAGGAATTATGGGGGCAACAATAGGTGATACATTCACACCAGTTTGCAATTGCACATAGTTTTGTGTATTTTGACTGGACACATTTTGATAATTGCTGTATTGAGCTTTGCATTTCTTCTCATGGACAAATAAACTACCAGAATGGCTGTAAGCAGTTCCACAAATTTTACAAGCGTATGGTTTTTCTCCTGTGTGAGTGAAACTGTGCTCTTTCAGATACTTTAATCTGCGGAACGACTTCCCACATGTTTTACAGTGGTAGTTGGCTTCCCCGGTGTGAGTTGTAATATGCGCCTTCAGTGTACAAGATTTTGCAAAAGCAGCACTACAAAAATGACAAACAAATGGCCGGTCACCAGTGTGAGTTCTCTCATGATTAATGCAGTTTGAGTTTGACGTGAAACCTCTCCCACAGTATTTGCATACGTGTGGTTTGTAGCCAGTATGTGTTCGCATATGAAACATAAGTCCAGTATTTTGTCTAAAGGTTTTACTGCAAATATGACACAGAAATCGTTTGAAATTTGAATCCTGTTGTTCTTTAGCTCGTTCATGAATTCTTAGGTGCGTTTTGAGTTTAGATTCCTTTTCAAAGGACTTATCACATTCGTCACAGCTGTAAGGCTTAGATTTGTCTATCTTATTATCGTCATTATTTGATTTTTCCAAGCACTTGCAATCTTCTCCACATACAGTGCAAATGTTGGTCTTACTGGCATGCATATTTGCTCTGTGTTTTTGAAGAGATTTTTTTGTCACATAAGATTTACCACATACATCACACGGGAATCCCTTCCCTTCGTTATCTGAATCTAGCTGTTCTCGTATCCAACTATTTATTAATTTAATTGCTGATTTATCGTCAGGTGGCTTCTGGGGCTCCATACACTCTTTATCCTCGTCATGACCGTATCTGTCCCTATGGCTCTTGAGTCTGTCTGGTCTAAAGAATTTCATGTTACAAACGTTGCAGACAAATTTTTTTTCATCATGTATCAACATGTGTCTTTGTAGAGATTTGTTTGTTGAGTAACACTTAGTACAATGTTTACATCTGTAAAAAGCCAAACTATTCAACGAATATGGCTCACTTGAACTATGCGAATCCGAGTTGGGTGATTCTGGATTATAGGCTCGACTGTTAGTTGACTTTGGAACAAGTCCGCTAGTTTCCATAGTTTCAGTTTCATCTCCACTGCTGCTTTCTTCCTTAGTGAGTAGTCTCTTTTCATGTTTTCCTGCATCTTCAGATCTCCTTTTGTCTCTGATATCTTTTAAAATTGAAAAAACTTCTTTAGGATTAGCTTTTTTATGGACGTTCAGATGCCTGACCATAGTATCTGTTTTTCTAAAGTTTTTATCGCATATTTTACAGGACACTGGATTAGGTCTGACTTCTGGATCGTGCAGCTTTCCATGTTCTATCAACTTATCAAGTCTGACAAAATGTTTACGACATTTATCACATTTGAATTTCTTGTCATTGTGAGTCAACATGTGCCTTTCCAACGACGTTTTCGTTGCATAAGATCTGCTGCATTTATTACATTTATGGGAGAATTCAGCCTGAAAATTTATGATTGCAGGCCTGATTGCTCTTTTCCGTATATTTCGGTTACTGAACTCTTGGTCATTAGATTCTGATCGTGAGGTAGGATTTTTTTTAATGTATTGTCTCTGTCTTTCTCTGTGACTCTTCAAATTTTGAATAGAAGTGATTCTCTTAAACACAGCGATCCTTCTCGATCTACACGCTGAATCTTTTTTGAAAGAGGTTTTTTCTTTCTCTATCGATCGACATGGCCCAAGATCGTCAGCTAGAAGAATTTTGTGTTCATGAATCTCTATATCTTCTTGACAGGTATCCCGAAGAGCCTCTGTGCTTGTGACTGAATTCGGATATGAGTTAGTATTTAAAATGTTTTCTTTTTTGATTTTGTCAAAGTCTTCCTTCACTGCTGAGCTGAGTTCTTTTTTAACAGGAGTACACAGCGAAGATGTATCTGTTTGACAGTCTTGATCCTAGAGCCCAAAACGAAATATATGCGTTATGAAAACTATGCTGTAAAAGCCAATGTTGATTTCTCAACGATTGTTATTTGAAAAACTGATGGATAATGTTAGTAGACAGTGAAAATTCCATTTTTCAGACCTTGAAACTATCAAATTTTGACCCTTGGAGATTCCCTTTTCCAGGTGATTTTCCGCACAGTATCCGTAGCTTTTCATCAGCCTTTTGACATTGGTCGCGAAAATCATGTGCAACTCTAATTTTGGAAATGCAAGGGGTGCAAATTTTGCTTGGAAGCCCATCATCTTTCCAGATCTATAAGTAAATGACAACCATTACTATAAGGACAAATAACGATGGAAATAATAATGCTCTAGTCCAGATACAGCAACTAACCTCTATGCCACCGTAAACCTGGAGTTTTTGGGACAGCGTAAAAGTATCACCCACTTCCTTTTCCCCAATATCATCTTGAAATATGTATTGGTTATTTCCATCCGTAGAGAGACAGACCCGACAAACTCTATCCAAATTTTCCAGGGCAATACTTCCTTCGATTTCAACGTCCATCGCTTGCGTATTTTGATTCGCAACGTTTACGTTGCAGCAGTCCTATATCTGTCTACGTATAATAGTTAGGTAACCATCTAGTGAAATCAGAGAATAAACACTCAGCTGATTCTCTAGTATGGTTCATAGTCGTGGCCGTACACAATTTCAAAATTAAATGTACGTTATGAGATGTTGTCAGTCCGCTTTTTGAGAAAGTTGATCTCAAGAGAAAGAATTTAAGAGTCGGTTCGCATGGTACATCTGTAATCGGAAGGTACGAGTAAAATCCGACTTTACACTAATTTGGACTTTTAATCTGAGAAGGAAATGTTGTAAGTGGCTGCATTAACAGACGTGGTATAAACAAGAAACCTACCAATAAAAAAAGTTCACCTAAGATAAATATGCCGCGTACGAAGCAGACCCGAAAGAAGTCGGTTGACGGAGCCGAGGACGGAGGATTATTGCTAAAAGATTTCGAAAAGCAAGTTAATCTACGCCTGGGAAAAATGCAGTCGAATTTTGAGACACAAATACAAAGGGTGGACGCACGATACCAAATAGCGCTTTCTCGGTATCCACAATCAATAATCGAGCTTACACTGAGAGAAATTCTTCAGTTGGATGCTGAACTAGCCGAAAATGTGTGTGAAGTGAGTTCTTCTGTAAATGATGACACAGTTTCCCCTCAACCAAAGACTGTAAAAGCAAAAAAATATTCCAAGCGCACTACTGCAACTTCCGATGATGGATATATGACTGAAGGAGGAACTACTACAAGTACTACTAACCAGAACTCGTTGGCTGTCCCAACTACAACACGAAAAATACGCACACGGAGTTCATCTGCAGACCGGCGGGTGAAGCTGAGCGAAATACAACAAGTGCCAAAAACCGTCAAGAAAGTGGAACGACTGACTGCTACAGCTGTGAAAAATAAATTTAAAACTCCAGCCATGTCAAAGACCCGGTTGAATGAGTATGCACTTGTTACCCCAAAAGTTAAGCCTAATACTCCACTTAGCGTTATGAGACGACCTCGTCAAGGAGAAATGGCTCTGAGTATGCAAGGTAGCCCATTGCTAGTCACTTCCGTGGTGAACGAAAATGTGGCCAATGTTAATGTTCCTCTTGATAATGGACGAGTACTTTCATTGCTACCAAATGATGGATTGCGCTTATCATACTTACCAGAATTTGATGACGAGACACGACGCCAATTGCTAACTCTCAAACAGCACCTTGATAAAGTAATTGGATCTTCGTAGGATTAGATATTATATAATTTGGTATTACTTATTGTTGCCACTATACCGATTATTGGTGAACATGTTTTCTACGTATGTAGCATTATTCCTATCTTTATATATCGTAAGGTCCAACTCACGTTTGTAATTAAAATGGCACAAACCAATTTAGACTTATAGTCTTGTTTATTCACCTTTGCCTAATTACTCGAATTCTTTGCAACTTAAAATTAGGTTCAGTATTCAGCTTTTTTACTTTTTTGTTAAAAGCATTTCGAACTCTTTATTCAATGGCAATTGCGTTTGTAAATAGAAGTGGTAGACACCCAACAAAGCTCGTATACATTCGTTTCGAACAATCTGAAGGTGAGCCACAAGTACATCAGATGTAGACATTTGGATGTGATCTTAATTCATAAAAGTTCTTAAGATCCTTTGTAGTCATCTAAGTAATATTTAGGTTTGTGAAATGACTTGAATTTTCAACCGCATTTACATTATATGAAGAGATTAAATTCACGCAAGTAAGATAATAAAGTCCTGTCATATTTATTTATTAATAAAGTATAAAATGCATGGGATTCATACATATCTATATATATATATTTATATATATTTATGTCGAGACGCGGATCTAACCGATATGTCGATCCAACACCCGACATATGTATATTCATTTTGTGTTCCTCACAGACCCGTACGTTATAATTAAAAATGCAGTAGCATATTCGTGAAGAATACCTTTGGAACATTCTGCAAAGAAACCCAAATATTAGTGTCTCAT
This sequence comes from Athalia rosae, assembly GCF_917208135.1. Classification (NCBI taxonomy): domain Eukaryota; kingdom Metazoa; phylum Arthropoda; class Insecta; order Hymenoptera; family Athaliidae; genus Athalia; species Athalia rosae. The sequence continues at coordinate 6,020,563 of NC_064027.1, read as the reverse complement.
AGTAAACATTGAACTTGAAAATCCCTGCATGATTACCATGAGGAATAGTTGATGTGCCAATTTCACCACCCCCAAAGGATCCAACCAGTGGAATATTTGGGAAAAGTTTTCTGAAAATTGTTGACTCAACATGTCGTTCTTTGAACCATTTCTCATCTCTTCCGCAGCAGGCAAACATGAATCCAACTGAATGCTTCTGCAGCTTCACTGCATCTCTGAACGTCGTTAATTCTTTTTCTACCTGAGCTTTAGTTCTTATACGATAATTCAACACTATTGACCAGGTTGATACACCTGAACCACAAATGCTAATACCAGCAACAGCAGCTGTTTCGGTACAATTCTTATCACCAGTTGCACCTACGTAGGCTCTCATGTTTAAGCTCATACCACCCCAAAGTGCAATTTTGGCCGGGGAATTCGGTGCCTCAGCTTTTGTTCTAGTAATGAAAGAAGAATGTTGGCTCATTTAGGTTGCCTTTTTCATTTCATGAAATAAATCAATTTTACCTGTGAAAAGACTTTAGAATATGCTTGATATTAAGCATGTTAGCCACAATATCATCCTCGTTCTGGTTTAAAAAAAACATTATACATTTTATATTGTCTTCATCAGGAGAAATTCCGCAAAGCTCCCTAGCTGATTTATCCCGAATTTTCTGTGTTGTGTCAGTCCTAAAGTTTTTTATATCTGTCATATCCATTGAGAAAAGTCTAATTTTTACACCAGGAATTTCAGGTAGAAATAGACCACATACAACATTTCCTGACTTTTCAATACCGTCGTACATCAGACCATAATTCCATATAGTTATGCTATTGATCCTGCGAGACAAATGGTCATACAAACAATCACTAACCCAGAACTCTAAGTTGTGGATTGGTGACTTCAGATGTCTACCAAAAAAAACTAGACCAATACAGGGATCAATGAACAGATCATCATGGATACTTCTTGAAGAATGATGATTAGCTTCACCAGGTTCAAAATTACATAGAAAATGCCGTGGCCATATCCTGGTTTGTTTTTCTTTTTTAGCTGCCTCATTCCAAGATCTGAAATCAATTCAGTGTTCGATAGATATGTAGAAAGCATAAATGATGAGTGAGATTTACTGTTTAGATACATGACAGCTGATAGTGTTGAATTATTCCTTGTTTTATTACCTGCAAACCAAAGCGGCCCTTGACAAATCTCTAATAGTAGAATATTCGAATATCATTCTTAAAACGTCATAGGTTATGTGCTCTCCAAAATTTGGACCTTCAGTTTCCACTTCAGTTTCATTACTTTTCGTCATTTTCTCTTCACTCGATCGTTTCGTATTGCGAGTTTTTTTCTTCGACGCTTTCTCCATGTCTCTAATCTGTTAGTTTTTTATTTTGAGAAAACTCAACAATAGGAAAAATAAACAATCAATGCACAGCAAATATTAAGTTGACAGTAGACATGATAGACAACCGTGACACCAGCCAATTCAGTCTTTAATTGACATATCCCCGTTTTGAAAATCCCTGCTATTTGTGCAGGTTTTCAGGATGGCAAAACTGTAGCCAATGTGCGTTGCTTGACGTTCCCATGAAAAACCCGCCAAGTAAAAATTTACCCGGTATCCGCCCGATATTAGTCTAACCTCGAATTGATCTATTGGAAACCAAAAAGTTAATAATGTGGGGAGAGAAAGCATTCTCGACTGATGGGGGTGGCTATTTTGACTCGTCAGTAGTCCAGTCACCAGCAACAGGGGCCTCAAAACGTGGTCTAAAACGAGCCCAAAATATTGTCCCCGTGATGATGAAGCACTTGGTGGATGCGCCGGAGGAACTGAAAATTTGGGGTATGGATGTCCAGATAATAACAGTCGTCGGTATTGTTCGTGGAATCAAGCCTACAACAACAAAAATATCATATGACATCGAGGATGAGACTGGGAAAATGACTGCGTTCCAGTGGCTGGAAGCCGACAAAAGTGCACAAGAGCCAGCAATTGAAGTCAATACTTATGTACGAGTCTATGGTTCGCTTCGCGAACAGCATCAGGAAAAACATATCCTCGTCATGAGAATGCGACCGATTACTAACTTGAATGAGCTAACTTCCCATCTTCTAGAAGTAATATACGTGGCTCTGAAGGGAGAGCGGTTGAGTGACACCGGTAGTTCTGCTATGCCAGATGTGCAAAACACGGCTCCATTGTTTGGTATGGAGAATTCTCTGATGGAGCCTTCAATATTGGGAGCCAGTGTGGGTGGTATGACCAATGAGCAAAAAGAGGTTTTCAAGATAATACAAACTGATGACTCGCTAAGCGGTATTGAAAGAGATCAGATTAAGAAACGGGTTCCCCAACACATCAAATCCCGGGTTGATGATATTCTTGATTTTCTTGCCAGTGAAGGACACATTTATACAACGCTAACTGATGATCACTTCAAGACTACATGAAGTCAAATAAAACTGCAGTTTGTACTCATTGATCAGGTCATTTGTTATGGATATAAGTATGAGGAACCATAATTGTGTTTATCAATTCCATGTATTATTATTATCTAAGTGAAACCAAATTTACATTTCCATTAAAAACAAACAAAAATATTAATTCATATGTTTGGTAAACGTTATACCTATTCATATTATGTGTTCAATTAGTACTAGATTATTATGATTTGGTCAATATAAAATACACGGTTATTATGTAAGGTATGATTTTGAATGGTTGATGAAATTGTTGAATGTAACAAACCCGAATGTATAAGTTCATACACAAAATGATCTTTGAAAACACACAGCTTAGCTTATAGTTTTGAAATCTGCAATTCGCAACAGTGGGTTTGTGCTTGAGAGCACAATCCGCCCAATTTCATTTTAAACTATTTCGCTATAGAACACGCGCGAATTTTCAAAGCTCACACATCTTGCACAACATTTATGATACAAGCCCACAACCGTTGACTGAAGATTGGTACACAACCGACAGTTAATAAAGAGAATCTTTTCGCCAAATAACCAGTTATCCGTGTCAATCATAGGCAATTTCTGCTATGTGTATCTGTTATCACAATCGAGTATTCCATTATACGTAAATTTTGATACAAATACTCCCCCCAAAACATCGATGGCGTTGATAGAATTTGATATGGCTATAAATCACGTTATCATTACACGTGCAGTTTACATTTCTTACAAACGGAAAAAAATTTCATTTTCATTTTGCCAACTTTTTATTGACGAATTTAAATACGATTTATTCGTGGTGGTGTATCGGTATGAATAAATTTTGCAATTATAAACTCCTTTCAATAAACACTTTCACAAATTCAGCACCTTTGAAATGTCAAGATAAGGCACGGCCACACTTGAATTTTCTCTAATTACCAATCGTGAACAAGTAACGAAAGATTTTATTTCAAATATCTTAAACGAACTAATCACTATTATTATTCTATGTGATAACTCGATTCGGCAATTACATAACTCAGCTCCTGAATGCTATCATAATTTCTGTATCTGTAGTATCGATAGAATTTAATTATTTGACCGCGGAAAAATTGGATCAATTGCATTTCTGGGTGTTTGCTATTTTTGATTAAAATTCTTTTTCATCCCCATGAAATGTAATTCATTGTAAAACGATCAATATTCAAATGGAGTGAGAAAATCCCCGAAACAAGCATGGTTTTCCCGGGATATTGATACAATTATTCGGTTACGTGTACATAACATATATCACAGCGATATTTAACACTACACTTTCATTATTGATTATTGTTTCACCCTAAGAAATCACAAAATATAAAAGTACAATTTTCTCAGCTTATATCGCATTTAAGCCGATTCACATGTCTCACATAATCGTCATTTATACTTAGGATATAATTTTTTCCAAATCGAACAAATACTAACTATGTATGTATTCTAAATGCGGGTCTCCGCCTCAACCAAGCCACTATTTTGGATTATTATCGCCGATTTTGTCCCATGGAGGAATGTTACCCAGCGACGGCACAAAATATCTGGTAGCCCGCAGAATCGACGAGGGTTACCCAGAAGAGTGGCCCGTTCAAATGTCTGAGGAGTGTTTACAATTTACTGCGATCATAACTTCCTATTATTATCATAACATTAATTATGTTTTTTTTTCTAATTCTGTGAGTGCCTCAATAGTATAATGCACTCTTCTCGGCGGCTATTCTCTTTATTCGTATCCTATACTTTTGCGTATTATTTGAGCTTGTTTTACTTTGACCTTTGTTTCACATCATTGCACTCCTGTTACCTGTTCGCAACTGTCCATTATTGCTATCTATAAATCTTACCATAGGAACGAAAAAGTAAAAATCATTCAAGTGGAATAACTTGACCCTTCCGATTTTATGGAGCAAGATGCACCTTTGGTCAAGCCAAATTTATATATCACATTATACCGCCTATACACTGCTTGCATAGATATATTCAATATACTTATGCTGCTTGTAAAAAAGTGCACTTTTCGTTCATTCAAATTTGATACGCAAAATTTAGTACAATAAGAGTGATATTTTACGGATGTAATTATACCTGTGCACTTACAAGAGGAGTATAATACCATGTTGAATATTATTGTTCTTTAAGTTTGTAGGTCCCTCTCTTTGCGATATAAGTGTATGAAGAAAAAAAACGAAGACTATTGAATACAATTATAGTTTTACTCGTAGCAAAGATTCTAGGTCTATTATACATACGAACTTACTTAACATCAAACATTTTTGCTCTACCTGGCTTTGCTTAGCTGTCGCCTGTGAGGAGACTAAATTTCATACAAAAAACAATCACTCGTACCAAGAATTATTGTATAACGTATACCCTTCCAGCCCGTGAACAAGTGATAGCGTTTTTAATAAAAGTGCTATCGTATACTTCAAAACCGACTAAACATATAATCTATAGGTACAAATACATCTGGAACAATTTCGTCAAACGGCCTCCTCGCTGATCGTTCTTCTTACTCTCGCTGCCGAACCACTGTTAGAATGGAAACAAAAGTTGAAAAAGACAAAATAATCAACAGCGTATACAACTAAAAAATTTTAAGCATCTTTGAGTTTGGACCAGTCATCAACTGAGAGATGACTGGTCCACAAAGATATTGTCAAGGTACAACTAATAATGATTCTTTGTCAACGTTCACTGCTAATTATTCTACAGATAATAAATACTGGAACTCGAAATCGTAGGTGTAAGCCTAGCCCTACCAACAAGTTTGTTTACTTGGCGATGCCGTTTATCTTCGACTCGTCTTGCATCTCCACTATCACCGTGTCTGGATCCGGTACTCTACTCGCCGAAATGCAACCGTTCGCAATCGTCGTTGGTAGGACAGTGTCGGACTGTTGAAATTCGAAGAGAGAGAAAGAGAGAAATAAAGAATAGTTATTACATTGATCACAGGAAAGGGAGATTCAATGCTTGAAATATTGAATTAATTTTCACCTGGTACGCAGCAGCGTCGACCGCCATGAGCTCCTTTTTTGATAACTGTTCCACGACTGCTGCTGCGTAACAATCGCCCAACATGTTGTTTGTAGTGCGAACACGATCGCTATGTAGAAAAATTACGAGCCTCAGATTAGTTCAGCATATTTGAAAATGGAATATTTCTAAATTTCCGTATACTCACACAAACCAATCAATTGCGAAGAGGAGCGAAACGTCCTGAACAGGAGCGTCAATTGCGCTAAGAACTACTAAAAGAAGTACGAGTGCTGCGCTAGGTACGGATGCCGATGACACGGAAGCGGCTGTTGAAGTAAGTCTGCCGAATAGAAAAATTATTACTTGCAACGAAGAAAGAGAAAATAACGTCGATTGATTTACTCACATTACGGTGATGATCTCGCCAAATCCTAGCTGAATTCCGTTCATTTGAGCAATAAAGATGCTGGCAACGGCGACGAAGAGCGCCGTCCCATCCATATTTATATTGCATCCGATGGGAAGGACGAATCTCGTTATCCTGGGATCGACACGAAGCTTTTCGTTCATCAGGCGAAAAGTGACGGGAAGGGCGGCGGCCCTGTACGAAAATATGTTAGAAAAATCTACGAAGTATGCCGTTCTTTGAGGGGTTTTCATGTATCGCTGACTAAATATCTCTCTGTAAATGGCCCTGGGGGGCGAGGCCATTCTGGCTTTGTTTTCGATTGTTTTTTTTTAATATTGATTGGTATACTTGCTCTGGCGTTAATTTTTTTTTTACGCTTGTAAAAATCACGAAAACTGATTATTTGAAATTTCAATTGAACCATTTTTTTTTGTCCTAAATTTACGCACAGAAGTTTAACCACGAGTTTAAACTGCTGAAAAATGATTTCTTGCGTTTATGGCAAGTGAGTTACAATTCAAATAAAAAATTTTTCGATAGAGAAGGTGGACGAAAACAAAAGATAATGGAAGATCATTCAAATGAATTTGAAGACTCGAGCCTAGTTAGTGGATTTAGATAGCAGCCAGAATGCCCATGTTAATTAAACTGAAATTCAACACTTCATTAAATAATTAATTGATTTTCTTCTCAGTATCGATGTGGTCTCTTCGCTCTCCTGTAACAGACAAATATATATTTTTTTAATCTGCGGCCATTTACTTACCAAAACCCTTAGAGACCACCTGCAAATGGCCGCATCCTGCATTCTAATACATCATCATGATACCATATAGTATGTTCAGACACTGACTCTTGTCAGTTCAGTACTGTACGCTTTCTGGAAAAAGTTAATCCACACACAATACATGTTGAGTTAATGAGATTATAGTTAAGACGATTTATGTTTAGGATACTGATGCGGGACGAGGAAAGTTTAGTCTCAGGAGGTGTCTTATAAACCAAAAGAAAAGAGATACCCAAAAAATTTTTCTAGACTCCCTTCCCACGGAATAGTGTTACGCTGAGTCGAATCGAATTAGTTTCAAATTTAGATGCGAAACTACTGACTTCTATTATTTACAAGGTCAAGAGGCTAATTACTGATTATATGAAGTTGGTAGAGTATAAGTTAGGTTTTAATTGTTGGAATGAAAAGTTGGGACAAGGACGTATGATTGCAAAGTATGAGTATAGTCACAGATTATATACGTGTATATGATTAAACTGGGGAAATGATCGTTGTTACACGTGACCTTGAAAGTCTTGGGAAGTTCTCCTCTGCTCGCCATCATCAACACCAAACATCACCAGCCTGCAGAGAGTAGATCAGTCTACGCGAACAAACAATATTTTCCCAGTTTTACACTTATTCAGGTTTTCACATTATATCTGTCTCGAGAATTATAGTTAGGTCATTTTTTCTGTTGCAGCGGTGTGAAGGTCCTCGCTTCGGAACCCACAAGCCAGAACCTCCATACTAAAATCAGTCCAGGTGTTACGGAGTTTGCCGATCTCCGACCTAAAAATTTTTCTCGACCAGTCACTTTCGACAATGAAGAGATTTCTCGTTCATTTTTTCTCAGATAAGCTTCGAGCATTCAAAAAATATCTTTTGCCTCAAAGTTTGCAAATTGTCGTCGCGTCGTTCGGAGGGATGAAATTTGCAAACTCTGTTGATAAATAAAAGTTATAGGACTCTCGGATCAGCATTCTAAGTATCACCCGGAACTGCATACCTCTCGGGGACGGAACAATATCCCCCAATGTGATCGATCGATTGTCTTGGATGGCCATATTAGGGTTGAGGGAAACGGTCGGAGCATTTCACAGCGTATTATCCAACTGACCGCATCTCATTTGATCATTTTCGAATCTCCAATTGAGACCCTCGGATTATACGGTGTGCAAAGCTCGGCCGAAAGGAACGGACAAGGGAACACCGCAGCCTCGCAAAGCCTCTTCTACGTTATACGCTGTAACACACTCCCAAAATCGGTAACAATCGGATAAATTTTCGAATTTTTACGGATCGAACTCTTCAGAAGACCTGAGTACTTCGTCGAAGTTCGAAAACTAGATCGAGTAATTGGTGAGTTAAAATTCACCAAAAACAGAAATAAATCCCCGAGGCCCTGGGAGGCAGGCGATAGGTACGATTAGGGGGTTGTTGGATGGCCGAGGACTCACGTTGATGCCATTGCGAAGGCGGTGAGGGTACCCTGGGCGAGACCCGCGTAGAACTTAAAGGGATTCTTTCGAACAAAGGCGAGGTAGATGAGCTGCATGATAACCAGCTGGTAGAAGAAGACACCGACAACGACGGTAACGATGAACCAAGCCAGCTGTGACATCACCAATCCAAGGTCATCAACGCCAAGGATTTTTCCGGCGATCACCGACGTTATTCCGAGGGGCGTCAACCTGTCATATGAGAACCAATTTTAATGGTTCGAACTTTTCAAGTATCGCCGAGGTCGAATCGTGTCAAATTACCACATCACGCTGGAAACCATCCGCATGATGACCTCGAAGACGGCCTTGAAAAAGTCTATCACAACTTTGCCCTTTTCACCAAGGGTTCCCAAAAATGTTCCAAACACTAAACAGAAGAATACGATGCCTAGAGTGTTGGTCCCACTTCGGTACTGGACAACCCTGGTAAGTTCCTCTTCCGGCAGGTCCTCCGCTGGAACGCTTACCGAGTCGTTCAGAATCGACTGCCGTTTCGGAACGTAAACGGTGTGCGCCTGAATAATAAGAGAAAAATTTTGAAGCTAGGGATGAAAAAGGCTTCAAGATCCATTGAAACTCGAGTGTTCGTCGTCAACTAACCTGTTGGAAGGCTGCTTGGAACAGATTATCTGGAAACATGTTTCTGCGAACAAAAGAAACGTCGAGCATAGAATATAACATTTTCTCATTGTATTCCGTTCGGACAATTGGAATAAAAACTTCAACAAGAGAAAACTTGCTAATTCGGCAGTGCTAGGAAGTAAATCAACGATAAGAGATGATAATAGCGCTTCTCCTAGAAGCAAAAGAATATCAATAGAATGGCGCTAATCAGATATTGGCGAGCGAAGTTTTAAGTAGATTTTCTGTGATGTAAGTACAGAGATTGCGAAGCTATTACTACTTATGATTCACTTCATCCAACTTCGTTTATTTTGCAAAAGAATGATATTTGACTAAGTTTTTCACAAATGACATTATACGTAAAATCCTCTTTCCAATAATACAGAAACTCGCGAAGGATGCATCTCTATTAAAGCAGATGAATTCAAGTAAATTAGAACGGGTGGCTACATTCGTGCTTACTTGTGAAGCTGGTCTCGGATAGAAAGTAACTACGAAGATCGACGAAAAATCCGCCTTTCGAAATTTAGACGAGTAATTATCTGAAATTATCCGATGGCAGATTCTCGTCCGAAACTGCATCTGCAGCTGGTTTGTTGGAGAAAAAAAAAAAAAAAAATCCGAGCAAGTTGATTGCAAATTATTCCGAGCCGAAGAATTCGCAGAGAAAAAAAATGAAATAGAGCTCGTCGAGTTATGCGAACAAACGTTGATACGTGTTGTCGGATTGCACGTACCGTCCGGATCCCAGGGGACGAGAAATGAATATTGGAAAATTGGGGTCGCTTTCAATTTTTTACCCTGCATTTTTCCCGCGCACCTACTCAGAAGTCCTACTACGACGTGCTGTGACACAGATTCGTTCATTCGAAAGATCCGGCTTTGATCCTAAGGGCATACATTGCGCGACCCAATGACGTCTACCCTCTCCCTTTATTGGCAGACTCAGCTACATGCCGGAAACTTCAGGGCTTCGCAAAGCTTCAGCTGTATTCACAGCTGCGACGCACCTGAATAAAACGGACTTCTGGGGGCCACGTAAAATACGGTAAAATGAGAACCAGTCAAGAATCGATATCTGTGTTTCGGACCTACGCCAGGGCAACAATTTTCAACGATGCGCTGGAGTACCTAATAATAATAGCGAATAAGCATTCGCACACCAGGTGACACCTTCATACGTTCTTTTAAGAATTTTTCATCATTCCCTTCCGCGCCGCGCGCGTCACCCTTGCTCTTCAAGATTTCGGTACTTTGAATTCGCCTTCTTCTCTTTTTCTCTCAAAAAGTCAAGGTCGACTCGTATCTTGTCCGTCCCGAGAAAGGTCATCGGAGGACGGAAGCGAGGCGGACGCTTATCGGTAAAAGTTTGAACCTGTGGAACCGGAAATAATGCCAACGCCGCGGTATCCGTCGTTGGATCGAGTGAATTGATGGGAATGGATTTCAGATATAGAATGCTGCATCGATTCCGGAATGGCTACGAAATATGGGTCTCGTGTTCAACGCTGTCAATATCGCCGATATCGCGATTGTGATCCATGTTTTTCTTCGGTCATTTTTATGAATAATTTATACGTCACGAGTATCTTTTACAAAGTGAAATTGAAGTACGGCGTGTACTCGATCGACTACTACGCGCCTTGTCGTCGTGCAACGGTTTATTCCTGCACTCTATGAAAGCTCGTTCCAGAAAAGACAGAATTTTTTACTACGATGCTCAAAGTCGAGGAGTTTCCTGTTTCTTATTACCCGCGTTATCCGACATTTGAGGACTCACGTCAATCCCGTTGAAACTATTATGACATATAGATGGTAGGGGCTTCATGAAAAGCTTTTGATACTCGTATTCGTTCATTCATCTTCTTCGATGAAGAAAAATTTAAAACTGCATAAAGCCATCGGTCTTACCTTCCCAAGTCCAGCAAACTGTCCATAATATTGACAACTCTTGCGTGCGATGAAGGTAACGAAGAATCACGTAGGCCAGGATCACCGGGATGAATCACGAGCACAAGAGCCACCCCCAATATCGCGTTCAAAAGCGAAGTCAAGATGAAATACACTAGAGTTCTCACTGCTATTTTTCCGTTCATACGAGCGTTCAGACTCGCCGACCCTGAGGAACATCCGCAAACAGTTTTGGTTGAATAGGAGAAATTTTTCGAGCGATTTGTTTTTTTTTTTTATCAAAAAGCTTCTTTCAAAAACTACTAGACGATATCACCAGATTGATCGAGTATTTGATTCAATTACCCGACAATAAGACGGATTTTTTTTTAAGTTCAAGGTCGATGGGAAGTTCATTATATGGAAGAGTAATTACGACACAATACAGTCAACAGTTAGATAATAGAGAAAGGTATATTAAAAGGCACATAATGGATTTTTAATAAGAGAAATAATTCCAAAGCACCGGCAGTTGTGAAAGCTCAGCGCGTTCTATGCGATGTTTCATTGTGTAGCTTCGACTTCTTTGTAAATGCGCTATTCGTCGAGAAAGCAATGCACATTATGAAGCACCGGGGCTATACAAGCCTGTCTGTTGCGAACAGAAATCCAATATTACGCTGAATTATAGATAAGATAATTTCTAATATTGGAATCAATATAAGCGTATCCCCTGTCCGCGCGTACACAACTAGTTACTCATCTATATCGTAGGGTCTGAAAATTTTTCAACTTGACATCACATTGATACTAATATCTATGATACTAGTTAGAAAATATACCGTTATGAGACACAGGTGAATGGTACTTTACAGAAGATAATTATTTCACTGATAATAAATTTTCATGAATTATTATTTTCCCGCCTCAGCCACGCGGCGAATCAAGAAACATGACAACCTTTACGTAACACAAAAGGTCCGATCAATGGATGAAACGTTCCAATAATTCGATGACTAGTAGGTTGCGCAACTGATCAAGGGTATAACGAATTAATTAGGTCATTTGTCGTGTCACAGATTTCCACCCCGATTTAATCCAACTGTTGGCCACTCAATTTGAAATTCAATTACGAAAATTACGTGTGTTTTACGGTGAGCATCGATCGTCGGTCGAAATTTTTCTGCGCAATACACCGATTCAATTTCGCTTGATTTCACGTACATTCAAGATAATCTGTTGAACCCACCTGATATCAAACTGGCAATCACCAGTGGAAGAATCATCAACTTAAGCAATCTCATAAAAAGTTCTCCAGGATAACTGATGAGCATCACAGCGCTCTCCCCCAGGCCGAGAGGACGTAATCCAAATCCTGTGAATGAATAAATCAAAAAAAAAACGATGTCAAATTTCGCCTCACAAAGGTGCTCTTGATCCCCGCAATCTAAATTAGACGATCTCCATTTCCTGTTCGCGACATTGCCGAGGTTTCAGACCATCCGAAAATATGGCAGATGACATATTTTCCAGTTCATAGGAGTTCAACACTCGAGAATATTGAGTGTTAACGTCATTCAAAAAAAATTGGAGCAAGACTTGACGTCCACTTGCATAATTCTCAAGTACCGACTGTACAGAACACTGCACAGTTTCTCTACGGAGAGAATTTCCAACGCTATAATACCTCGTCCTGGTCAGTCGCGAGGAAAAGTCATCAAGTCGGTCGCAAAATAGAGAGAGAAAAAAGAAAAAATTTTCCTCGGTTCATGATTGACTTCAAGAGCTACGAGATCATCGATTTATTCGAGAGCTCCGAAGTGTCCAGCAATAACATATCCGAGACGCCCGAGGATATCGGGAATTCGATCGGAGCACGATTTTCCGATGGCTACTGAGATTTAGAGCCGTTGTCCTCTGCTTTTATTATTATTTTTTTTTCTTTTTCTATACCGTGATCTAATACGCCGTGTGTTACGAACAGCCTTTTCAATCCCGTTGGAAGATCGCCAGAATCATTAGCCCAAATTCATAATCCCTCGGTATACCTACAATACAAAATGCACCCCGGTTATGTACTCTAATCCGGCAATAACTCGCGATCAGAGTTGTAACCGTGAGAAAATTTATTCCACGTGGTTCGTTGATCGAATTCATAATATATAGACGGTCGGTTATTCATTAGCTCGATACCGGGAAATACAGAGAATTAATATTTGGGATGTTCGGTATGATGTGGTTGGAATTTATTGAACAAACTAAAAGTTACGTGAAAAAGTTTTTTAATGGAGATTGAATCGTTAAATCAGGGAATTTGTGCGTAACGTAGAGGTGAGGAGTAAATCGTCGTTTTGCGTAACTATCATAATCGCGTGGAGCTGGAGATTTTCTTCGACTAATGTAAGTAGCCACGACATTTGACGGAAGCCCTTCCGAAAGATCGGCCGTGCTCTTCCGTTTCGCAACGAACCTTAAGCTCGAATGTTACGTAATCGAGAAATACCAGCTCGAACCTTATACTCTGGATCATATCACCCAATTACCTCACTTACGACACGTGAAGAAATTTACTCGTGTAAACTTTCAACGAGAAGTCAATCAAAATTCAACACTTTAATCAGCAAACTTTGTTAGCTTCCCACGTTTTCTAAAACCACCTCGTATAGTTGTACATCAACTCTACTTCTCACTTCTTTTTCAATTTCTTATTTCATTTTTTTTTTTTCGCTTCGCTTCGAATCGCGCGGCCCCATTTAATTTGTTGATAATTGGAAAAGCTACGTGGGGTTGTCCTAGGACAAACACTTCTACGATTGGTGGAAAAAGAAGCCACGTAAGAGAACAATGTCGTTCGCTACCCTGGGTGTGCGATGTCAAACTTTTTTTTCTGTAGCCGAGTTTGACTTACGGTCTGTTGTTTTATTTGAAAAAGGTAAATCTTCGGGTGCGGGAAGCGTTGCGCTTTAGAGTCACGTCGTCGATCCGTTTTCCAAATTTTTTTTCTTTTTCCGCCTCATCAGAAAATTGCAAATTACAAAATCGACGAATATTGCGAATCTGGCGTATTTTACGACAAAGAATCATCTCGGTCGCGAGTCAAGGTTCCTGAGATTTCATTGTTCGAAATTTAAATCGAGCATGATTGATCAAATTGTAAGAGGCAATACCCTCTTGCATTGCGACAGTGTGGAAATGTTAAGATTAACGAGAATTCGGTGATTGATCGGATCAAATAGTCCCAGTTGACATTACTTAAGCCAATTCTTGTTCGCTTTTAATCGCCAATAATCTTGTCCAGTATTTCAATTGCGGCATCCAGACTCAGAGGGTCAGCTCAGGTTAATCGTTCACAATTGATTTGATGGCGAGACGATTAGATGAGTCGCTATCGCGTGCACGAATCTATATTCGTATTTATTATCGAGTGATTGATGTACATTAAATTTGATAGACGAAATATCTTTCGTCACGCCGACGAACTTTGCCCAACAAAAAAAAGGAAAGGCCTCACAATTTTTTAATTTTGAAATAGTGGAGGAAAAAAATTTGCAGCAAAAATTTTGACTTATCAATTAATTCGTGCGCAGAAAGCTGGAAGATTGTAAATAAAATTGACGACGATTTTTGATGCGACTCACCCAGAATGACGCCGAGGAGGACCCCGGAGAGGGTGACTAGGAGTAGTAGATTATCCTGTATCCACTTCCTGGTGTCTGCGGTCACCTTACGGGGACCCTGCGAGGCCAATACGTCCTGCCCACCCATTTTAGCAAAGAGGTACTCTGAAAATCGCGCGGATGATTTTTCCTCCATTTTACGGGGCGCAAGGCCTTCCTTAATGAAAGAGGAAGTGCAGGCGGAACCGGACTTCGAGGTCGGTCGCGGTCTCGCGCGGTGGATGGCGGGGCCCTCGAAACGGGTCGCCGGGTTGCCGTTTTGAGCGTGTTTTTGTAAATTCGCGTCCGACTTTTGACTACCTCCAAATACTATTTGGAGGATCCTCGTTGTTTTCAATAAACTTAGAATACCGATTTTGGTAAACTTTACGCTCGACAAATTTCTCAGAGTAACCGCTGCTGCTGCTGCTGCTGTTGCCGCACGTGTTTCGCTTCTCTTTCACTGCTATTATTCTCCTTCTTTCTCAAATTCTTCTGTAATTCACCACCTCGATACAATTATTTTCTATTTCTTTTTCGTTACTTATCGATCCTGTGCAATTTATTTCTGAAATTTTATTCCCTGCACGCCCTAATTTAAACTATATCTCTGTCGCAACCCTCTCTCGAGATACAGAGGCGGACGAAAATTCTTGCTCGCTTGTCCGATTGCAAATCAGACTCGGAACTAATTTTGATTCGTAAAACGCTCCGGGAGCGCTTCGGTACTTTGCACCCTATTTTCGAATCAGCACCCTCCTCTTGTTACCGACTCAAAATGACGTCTCAAAAATTTATAAGTTCAACCGGAGGTGCGAATCTTCGATGCCGGGGTCAATTCCCACTACTGTTGCGCACGGTCAGTTATCTTCGATATATAGAATCACTTGTCTCGAGTCTGTACGTCTAGGGGAGTTATCGGCACCTCATTATGAGAGAAGAATACGGATCAACCCGCGTCGATTAAATGGGCTTTTATATGCCACCCGAAATATCTGACAATTATTTATTTATTTCAGTAATTTTGAGGGCCAGGATCGCTGGTCTGCAATTAATGACGTGGTATTTCGCCGATGGTCGAGCCCTGACTGCCGAACAACGTCGGCCATTGCCGTATTGATTGCAAAGGAGCTTTGGAGCCTCGCAAGCTCACAGTTTTGCGCTTGCGTCAATTACAGTTTCCATGTCTTCGCCACTTCAAGTGTACACAAACTGCACTCGATCATTTCCTCTTCCTGGTAGACATCCACACAGGTACTACACAACACCAAATGCCACTCCGATATCCGCTGTCATTTTATCTTTGTTCTTTTTTCTCCAATCTAAAAATTCAAATGTTTTTCCACCCTTTGCATATCGTGATTTCGCGAATCGAGAATCCGGATTTTACTACATTTTCGAAATATTAAATTGAAAATTACTATATCCAAGTCATTCTTTTTACGGGATATCACGAGACTTGGAAAATTCAAATCTTACATCTCTAAATGGCTGTGGTAGAAAAAAGAAATTCCTTCTTTTAATCTGATCTGTCTCGCCTCCTCGGCAAGTGATGAATTTCGAATCTGAGGCTCGTTACTTCTCGTTAGCTGCATTTAACGATATCAGGTCTTGATCGAATTTAAACCGTGTATAATCACGTAAAACGTTAGAAAATATCACGCTCTAGGACGTTGGGGATCAGTGGCGCAGGGTATCTATTTACTTTTTTCTGGCCGGATGACTGCACTCTGAACCTTGTAGGCGAGTAATCTGCCCCGCGTTTTTTTAGTTTCTCTCAAATTAAGTCCACTGTGTTGTTACAGCGAGCTTTGACGACTCCGTGTAATTTGAACCGCGGCCATGTTACCTATTTACCGGATAGGAGAAAAAAAGAAACGCGAGGATCGGATTTAAAATCAAAAAATTCAGCGGCCGTGCTATACGCGGAGTATTTGAAACGCGGTGATATTATCAAATGATCACGTGATATCCGTTAACTGGTGCAATTCCATCGTTCATTTCGCTCACATACATATAATGTCAACGCTTGTTTTCCAATTTGGATTGACCCAAATATGTCAGCGATCGCTCGTGACCTCCATGTTTTAATTCACGTCCTGTGTCCTGGTACTGCAACGATAGCTGTTGAAAAGCCGATTCTAATGGCTTTTCGATGTGGACCACCGTCGATGAAGTGTACCTCGCGGAACACTTTTTCTACCAATCTCGCATGACCTCCGAAGGACTTTTATCCACCGCTACCGATACTGACTTCCTGACCTTGAGCTGGACTAAGGTCCGCGTGAAACTGACGTATAGTCGATAATCGCCGGTAAATTCCACGGGAGAATCCAACCTCAGACCTTCGCCCGTGTGTTTGCAAAATATTGAATTTCGGCTAACCGATCGAAATATCGGGAAATATATGAATAGAGGTCGAATGGCGCAACTATTACAATCGTTAGATACCGAAGTATATTCTGCACAGGTCGATTCAACGGCACCGCCAGCCACCGCTCGAGCCTCTTCAGGAGTTTCCTTGAAACCTGGTGAAGCTTTCGCACAGAATTAAAACTCGATTCGTAAGATGTACGGTTCGGGCACTCACCTGAATAAGTCTATGAAAATTAGGACGGCTACTTTCGTCTATTTCCTGTCCCTCGACGAATATCTCGGTCGATATATTCGCCCACGGCTTCTCTGCGGGTCAAAAAAAAAACAACGGACAAAATAATTCAGCGCTCGGTAACACGTGGAGTGCCTTTTTCCACCGAATTTATGCAAGCCCACGATGAATTTAAATTAGACCGGAAGATTCTTCGTTCTTTGGTGAAAATTTTTCTTCCGGATCATCTACAGCCCCCTAAACATGTACTTCGGTTATCGTCATTCTTCTGGTCTCTCAGAGTACACTTTTCAACTATCTGTATCATTTACAATTAATCACGCTGAATATCGTATACGCTGTTGCGATTTCCAATCTTCTCAATGTTCCCCACGTTCTTATATTTTGTTGGCGGTTCGCCAGTGCAGATAATAATTGTAAAATGACCTTGTCGTGGCGTCACATACTCCGGTATTTTAAATTATTGGAAAATACTTTTTTCGTTCCCGTTTTTTTTTCCAAATCTAGATATATACATCATACGGGTTCTTAATTCGTTGTATTCTAACTTTTTTCTATTCGCGAACTCGAACTCCGACTCCCCTGAGATTCCAAGGTGGAATGTCGTTGGATACGTACATGCGTCTACAAGTTAACATAACGCGATGAGCTTTACGGATTGAGAAATTGCTTTTATCTATACACCGTTTCGATAAGGTGGTAATTGTTATAGTGCAACTTTATGGTTTTATGCACTTTACGCTGTAGTACGCAGCAGTCAGCTGTTTGTTCGCAAGATCTCCTCTGTTTACCCACTCGACACATGCGTGAAACCGTAGCAATTAATTTCAAGGCAAAATTGCGCACTTCATACGAAGATAAAAGCCAATCATCGGAGAAAGTAATTCAAGATGACGTATAGTTGTATTAAATATATGACTATGTGACGATATTCCGTTCCAGCTATAAGTCAGGCAGGAGAGAAAATAAAATGCAAAACGATAGAATGGGGCACTGTGCCAGCGGTCACGTCTATCGAAAAAACATATTACACTGAAAATAGTCTATTTTGGCACCAAATCTACGTTTGTAAAGACTACTTTCTTTTATTTTTTATCATACCAGATGTGTGAATGCAGGCGCTCCCTGTTGCACAATAATTGGATTGCAAGCTTACGCGACCTTCGATTATTCTTCGCGTTGTATTTCTGCACACCCTACATTCAAAATGAAACCAAAAAAAAAAAAAAAATGGACTACAAAATAACTTGGATAATTATCGGCGATTACTTGCCTTGAAAAATGATCACTCTAAAAAATTGTCCGCCTCACTGTCCGGTGAAATTTTGCTTCGCGAATGAAAAAAATTTTCCGAAACGATCTTCCTTTCCCCCATCTCCCACAAGACGTTGAAACGCTCCGGACGATTCATAGGAACACTAATTATCGCTCACTTTCTTACTAATTATACCGATTTGACTATATTGACGATTGCCAATTCGCCGCACTAGATTGCCGTTAAAAAAAAAAAAAAATTAAGTTATTCCGTCACGTAGCCGGGCGTTCCGGCGTTCGAAATGAGGTGAGAAATCCGGCAGTAGTAGAAGTCGCCCTGCACCGAGGAGGGTCAGCCGCCTACGTCAAGTCGACTGAATGAACGCCAGCTTTCATTCTTAATGCACCTAGGGACGCTGGTTATTTTATGAGGGGTTTCATTCGCTCGAGTCACCGCAGTCCCGCGCTGTCCGCAGGTATAAGGTAATTGAAAAAAGCGGCGACACGTGACTTTTCTTTGCACCCTAATATCCACACACGCACGCACACACACACACACACATTTACAATTATCGGAAACGTCTTTACTCAGGTATTCGAGTTACGTAGTCGAACGGAGAACCGCGTGACCTGTCGCACGATCATAGATACATTATCGAAAATAATGCAGGACAATGGCGAACGAAATCGACACCTCTAATTTTTTGGATGCTTTCTTCGAATTGCTTTCAAAATTCGCTTCGAACGGCCGTCGACTGACTGCTCGAATGATTTCACGGTCTCTTTATTGGAGAGACAGCGTTACTTTTTGCGTTGAATAGCGAGCACCCTGTTCGCGCTATACTAAAAAAAAAAGTATTATGCGTTCCTAACCGGCAGCCAAGTGCATCGAATTATAGCTGCGAAATTCGTTTCCTTTGCACCCCTTTAGTTCGACCGCAGTTATACTTCGTTCAATATTCTCTGCGATTGCCAGAGCCAAAAAAGGAAACGTAAAAAATTAAGACAGGCTGTCACAGAAACTGAACCGTGTTCGTCTCGAGCCTAAGGTCTTTTTTAGCACAGGGCTTTATACTTTTGTAATTTATTACTTCTCTGAAGGCCAAGGTTTTTCAGCCCTGCCAAAAGTGGGATTTATGTAGACTTACATTATCGCAAAAAGTTTTTGCCTAATTTATTATACTACTGCGGAATTGGTGCCAATTTTTTTGTTTTTTATTTCAGGAAGGAAGCTTGTGCAAGCCTTTTTTCATCGTCGTTTCCCTGGATCATTCGCCGATCAAGGTAATATTTGTTAAAATTTTCCCGCAGATAACTTCTGGGGTAGGTAACCAGAGAATTCAACGGTCCAACTTTTTCAACGGTCGGTGAACGAACGGTCGGTTGTGATTTCGGAGACTTCACAAGGTAACCGAGGACGAGAGCTTGCAGAAAATTTTACTTCGGAGCTTGCGGTCGGTACGTGCAGAGGTCACCTGCGTGAAAGTTCGCATTAAAAAATTCGTTTTTCATACATCGATCCGAAAAAAATCGCAGTCCAGTGAAGCGTTTTTTTCGATCATCGAATATTCGATCAAATTTATGATTCTTATTTAAATTTTACAATAACTAGCATGGCACGCGCGCGTTTCTCGTTTTCTTCGCTCTATAATTTTTTTCTAATTTCGCATCATTATATTTTGGGCTCTAAAATCAGCAGGTAATGACCGCATGTTCGTATCTTTAGCAGAAGAGATCATCCAGCTTCACAGAATAATTTTCTACGAACCGCGTATCATTTAAATCATTATTGGTAAGTGATAACGGCAATACATCATCCACTGTGCAGAACAGATATCATTGACCTGATCTTTGATTTCATTGTAAAGACAATTCGATCGTTGACCGACGAAGGATTACATTTATTGTCAGTTCAGATGGGATTGCAAAGCATTGATTTTAACTTATTTTGTACACACTCGAGTAAAACTTGAGGGATGAAAATTGTGACAGATTCCTTGATACTCGTGGAACCCCGCCAAACAAGAGTCGAGCTACAGCTGCGGTGGCCATTATTACGGCGGTCCGATACTATCGAGATGCGTGGAACGAAAGATGTGAAGCCGGTCTCGGAACTTTTGATTACACGCGCCACTTCCCCGCGGTTACGTAAAAGGCGGGGATTCGTATCAGATATTTATTATGTATGTTGACCATACCCTTGAAACTTTATAAATTACCTGCAGCACCGTAATCACAGCGATTGCATCCAGACCGCACAGTTTCGTGGAAAGTTATATAATGGCTAGGATAAGTAAAATTAATTATCAGTGAAATTGTGGATTCTTCCTGTTAGGGAATGGAGGAGTTCGATCGAAAGGATATTTTTTTTTCTCTCTGTTGTCCGAGCTACCAAACTTGACTTTGGCAAAGATCAGCTTTTTTTTTCCTTACCTTGATCTTGGAAAATTGGTGAACGATATAGGGAAATAAGTACCTACTCTTGTGATTCTCGAAACGGCTCGAAATATACTCGTATGAGGATGGGATGTATTTCAGTTTAGGGGTTTCTTCATTTTGATTATCGGTATCATGAAACAAGTACCACTCAAAGAGGATCAGATAGTCTTTTAGGAACCTTCTTCTTGAACAAACACGATCCTTATTTGCACATTCTCTCTTCATATTTGCCTTCAGTCGGTAGTGCACTCTAGTGCACCCAGGAATTGAGCTCGAATAACTGAGGTTATAGGAATACCGTAACGTCTATATCTACATTGAGCAAATTCAACCATTCGACTCACCTTACCTTCGATTTTCCAAATTTCTCCGAGACACAACTAGAGATTCACTTTCATCCGGTGTACAGCGAAATCGTATCGATCTAACCAGATCTGTCTCTCTCTCTCTCCGATTCAATCTTAATAAGTCCGATCGGATCGAACCGGACCTTACAAGATTTACCATAATCCGACTACGAATCCGAGCGGATCCGATTAGATCTTAAAAAATTTGTCATCCTCAATAATGAGAATGATCCCCTGCGTGTCCCGCAGCTACCGTTCCACAAACGTGGCGGTGGCGAACTAGACCGTCTCTCAGACAAATAAGGAATGTAAAGTATTTGGAGATTGGTAGAAAACATTCTACGCCGCCGAATGTACGTAGGGACTATTTTCCAATCTCCCGGCACATCTGTTGCAGTTGTATCACGTTTCCCTTTGACAAAGAGGAAACCGATTGCACGAACTGCTGCCGCCACTGGCTGTGCATTTGTAGGTACCTTCGAACCTAGGTAAAGTATATACATGTAACTCGGTGTTACGAATGATGCAGAAAACCGACAAGTGTATATACATATAGGCGTCGACGAGGTACGAATTTTCAGGTGAATTCAGAGACTCTTATCGATCCCGAATCGATTTTACCTCATCGCGAATCGCCTCTGGGCGCCGTATACGAGCTGGAAAGAAATTCGCTCGCCATTCTTTCACCTTCGTTGTTGTTTTTTTTTTTTTTCCTCATCTCGTTTCACGTACTCGAGGTACGCTTACCAACTCCACTCGGGCACCTGCCAATCAGCGACGGCATTCTTTGCAAGATTTTAACAAGCGTCCGCAAGCACCTTGTTCCAACTAGCAAAGGAATTCAAGATGCAATAAGACCGCGCCATTGGGATAGGTATACATATTATGTGACCCTATTTTCTACCCAAGAGTCATCCCGTATTCTTCTTCCCACTCGAGAAACAAAATTTGCAATACAACTCGTATCGTGGCTATTCTACTATTTTAACTTTTGGTCACATTTGCGGAATATATGTTATCGAGCACCCCGATATTCGTTGATTTCAGGTGTGTTTTATGTTTACTTCGATTCATCTTTCGTTTTTCTTATCTTACTGAGAATTTCGTGGGCTGGTTACGTCAAAGAGATACGGGTCGGTTCGTATTTCGCTATTACTCCGTGTTCGTGGCCCCCGGGCATTCTTCAAGACCGATCTCGACATCCGTTTGATGATTTTTCCTTCCTGAAATTTCATCTTTATTTCGACATCACGTTTTCGTCGGCACGATGTTCGGCGGCGAGTTCTCGTCCCGTCATTCATTCGGTTGTATCTGCGGAAAAAAGCGAGAAATTTTTTTTCATCGTATCACATATACTTTGGAATTCATTTCTTTGTGCCAATAATTCTTTTCAGGGACATAATCAGCTTTATGGAGAAAAAAAAGAAAAAAAAAAAAAAGAAAAAGAGAAGCGAGTCTCGCCGTGTGAACGGAGTTGTGAAATATTCTTCTTATTTATAAGTCAATTTCTAAGAAGTCTGAAAGTGAGATGAAAAAGTTTTGGACGTTTTTTTAATATCTTGGTTTATTAACGTCCGTGATTTTCAAAATATTGAACCTCGGCGCGGGGCGCACGCAGTAAACCGCCAAAGTGATTGGAAGGGATTTGGAGATTCACTTTGACGGTTATCCGCGCGCCATGCCGGATTGACGTTCGCCGGAGAAGAATGGAAAAGGAGATCAAACCCTCCGCACCAACTTTATAGAGACGTAAATTCTAAAGGGACTCCGGAATCCGGAGTCCGACCCGCGAGTCGGCATTCCGAAACAATGAAAAGGCGCAAATAATTGCATCCGTATCATTCACTCCGCCGTTTATTCCACCCTGAATTTCTACGCCCTTCGGGAATATCGTGACGTTGAAAAATCAAAATTTATGGTAACCTGCATCGGATCGTCGGGAGGGTGCAGCGGATCACAAACTCCGACACCTGCGCATCTGCAATGAGCTGCGCTGACGGTACGGAAATTACATAACTCCGGTCGAAGGGATGAATTTTCGTCATCGTTCTCTTAATTGAACGAACGTTTCACGAGCACGTTCCAGACGCGAATCACATGATCAACCGTCGCGCGAAATACGATCATCGATTCGTTCGTTGTTTCAACTTTGTGGCTCGCTGTAAAATCCGGTGGGCTCAAAGATTCGCCGACCTCATCCCGATCGACGAGATGAATTTGAGAGCGCGCGGTCGATCCGGGGGGATCGGATCGATACTTCAACGCCACGACGGAGTACACAAACAACAAAAAAGATTAAAAGGAACATTTAGCCCCGAACTTTTCGTTTGACGTCCGGTTTCCCAGGTGGGTTTAACGCTTCTGAAGAACCAGTTAAATACGAGGTGAAAGGTCGCGGTGGCCTGCTAAGCAGATTTGGGGGGAGAAACGCGCTCCGTCGGTCGGCGAGGTTCCATCTCACTCCGAACGTTGAACGGTACAACGTACCGGTATCCGAGTCGAGAGGAACGCGGAAAGGGTGGAAGCGAGCGAGTAGAATGCAAGGGGAAGTAAAAACGCGCGAAGGGAAAAGAGGTTGGGGCGACGGGGGGACGGGGGGACGGGGGTAGGGACAAGGGCCATTATACCGTCACGTAGTGCGACGTCAGCGGGCGTCGAGTATCCGACCCACCAGAAGTTCCGAACCTTCGCTACCGGCGGAAAGACTGGGTCAGGGGCGCACCTCGGGCAAGGGAAAAGCCGTGACAGGTACAACAATATATCGATGCTCGACGACGTCACCCCCGAACGTTTTGTCGGCTGCCTCCAGGTGGAAGATGATGGAAAATGGTTAATCGCCGTTCGGTTTAATCGCGTCGCCGTGTTGGCCAGAAGCGAGGATATCCTTGCCGAGTATATCATTCGCGTAGAAGAACCTCATCAAGAAAGTCTCGGAAACTCTCTCGTTCGTCGACCGTTACCCGTTACTCACATTCAGACGTTTCGAGTATATAAGTACGCGTTGCAGTTCCATTTTCTTCGCGGACACGTACCAGCGGCTCGTAGTCGCAGATACGTGTACCTTATGACGTTGTCTGCTTCTCTCTAGGAATTCAGCGTGACCATCACTCGCCGCTTATTCCATTTCCTTTCTGTCGCGAGAACGGTCACGCGATAGAAGCACGAGAAAAAACCAAAAGAAAAAAACGAAGGGAAACGACCCCGGCGTAGAAAATCCTTCCGGCATTCAGCGGATCCCACGGCGTCACATCCGTGCAATGTATGCACTTATACATACGTTATCTACGAATGTCGCGACGTGATACAGTAATATTTTTAGGTGCCTCGCGATTACACCGCTATATTTCCAGACGATTGCAGCCGTTAGTTCGCCTCCGTTATCGGGTTAACCGGGTGCACCGTACCCAGCCGCTGCTCCTGCACCTGTCAGTGACAACAAAAAATTACGTGTCACCAATAGCGGCGGTCCTGATATTGAGCCGGGACGTTGTTTCGCGCATTAATTTTTCCCCCGGATCGATGCCACTTTTCTTTACCAACAACAAAGTGCCAGGATAACGCGGCGTCGACGTACACCTCGAGGATCTCATCTCAAGGACCGTCCGAACTTCCGAAGCGATCGCGGTCTTGGAATTTTCAGTTCTTTGGAAACGGAGAAAGAAAAAAGAAAAAAAAACAACTCGGAAGATTATTCGGGAGGCGTGCAGAGGATACGTTCGGATCGTCGTACGTTTACTCCCGTCAAAGTTCTGAAATCGTGTTATTCCGAGGATATAATATAATTTCGCTCACCGAAGACAGGATCCGGAAGACGAGAACATGTGGATATTTATGTAAGGATTGTATTAGGAGGTGTACGGCGCGCCGGAATAACAGCTGGTAACGCGATATGTATATGTTTCCCATTTGGAATCAACAACAATTGTTTTGAAAGGAGGGAATCCTGACCTCGATTGAAATTCTGGAAACAACCAGCTAGATGGTTCCGGATAGACTACCCCCCCACTCGTCACGGTTGTGCGCCACTCAAGCTTTCGAACGGACGAAAATTAATATAATACGACGATTTCAATACGAACACTATAAGGAATTACCATAGAAAGTGGCCAATTCTCGGGGTATAGCGAAACGAACGAACCAACGAACGAATGAATGAATGAATTAGATCTAAAGTACGCCCGTTACTCACGAGTAGTTGGATTTATCGCGTCAAATATTCAACGCCGTACGATTCGTTGATGCCAGAATCTAACGCGTTATAAATTCAATCTGCATATAAGTCTCGGAAACATACGAGCTCATTAAACGTGCGGAGGTGAAATTACTGAAAATTGGATTAATATTGTGTACACTTACCAAGCGCGGCGCCGCCCAAGGTCGTATAATTATTCAATACGCGAGATTCCTTCACTCGTCTAGGTCTGAGAGAAGGTTTATTACAACCCCTAAGTAGAGAGAGGTTTCGCCGGCTCTCTCATATCCCAAATTGAGCGAATGATCTCAGTCGTGCATTCTGATTTCTTTTCTTTTCTTTTATTCGCTTTCTCGAGGAAGCGTTTATTTTATTCACCGATCAGAGCCAACAATAGTTCAAAAAAAGGCGAAAAAGAAACTCGAAGAGGAGAACGAAATTTTGGCGGGAACGGAATGACCCTCCCGTGAAATACGTCAGAAGTATACGTACACACACACGGAGAGAGTGGGTAATATTTTTCAACGGACCTTTTTACAGCCCCCTACGAAGCTGTTACGGAAGTAGTTTAGTTTCCTATTGCTCGCTTATACCTATACCGTTTCCGCGAGGTTTAGTTTTTTCGTTTATTTTGCCTCTCGCGGATCGCTGGCTTCGCTCCGTAAATGTGTACACGTGAAACGGTATGCGCGCGAGAAGAGGACGGAGAGTAAAAAATGGTGTTCTATTTTTTTTCTCATTTTTTTCTCATTTTTTTTTTCTTCCCCCTCCTTTCTCTGTATAGATTTCGCGAGGCGATTCGCGATCACCGCGAGACTTGGGTATACGCAAGGTAAGGGGGTTCCCTTAATCGGATTTCCGGGAACAGGCCAGTTGTGTAACTCGATCAGACTTTGACGAGAGCGAAGGATAAGAAAAATACAATAAAAAAAAAAAATTGTGTATATAATATATAAGTATAAAAAAAAAAAAATCGGAGAAAAAAAGACTCGAACAGGTTGCCAGACCGATGCGAATTTGATGGCCCATGAAAGTGCAAACTGGAAAGAGGGATTCTGAAAATATACGTCATACTCGAATATAACAACCCTTCGTCGGAGTTCGCGAGGAAACATTTTTCTCAAACACATTCTTCAACTTTTTTTTTTTTTGGTTTCTCTTCTCGAACTTCTCTCCATCAAAGTCGTCGTCGGACGTAACGCTGTTATTTTCATTCAAAGATAATAATAATACGGCGTCACGATGGTCGGAAATTACGTCTCGATACGTAGAGAAGATAGTCTCGTTACGTAGAGAAGCGTCGTTAATATTATATTATAGTACAGCTGGTAAAATTTGCTATTACAGCCACTTTACGACCCTGTCGATTTCACGTCTAGGGTGTACGTAACGACGACGGGCTCTATAACGTCGAATCGCCTACCAACTTCGTACACACATTGTACTACGTGTGAAGTCGGGTCAGGAGGAGGTAAGACTTCAAGAGCTCAAAGTGCTCCGAGCGAGGCCGATACCTGAAAGTTACCCACATGCACAGCCGCAGCTTTCTCGCCGAAACGTGAGGAACTAGCAATTTGTCCCTGTCCTTTGCTTTTTTTTTTTTTTTTTTGTGAAAGCGACAGAGGTACTCGCATAGACTAACTAGCGTACGAGATGTGCCGGAAATCAATTATTATTTATTCATCCGATTTTCGTTCGATCGATCGATTAAATTTTAATTATCGCGATCCATATTGCAGTAATTTAATCGAGCTTCGCATCTCTATGTGATATCGAATAAAATTATTCGAATTTCTTTACACCACCTGGTTCGAGTTTCTAGAAATTTTCTACGAACGGGTCGCATCGTTTGATAGATGCTGCCGCCTCCTTTGCATCGAGGGGTTGTTCAACGATGTGAATTCTTCGTGTATACCCGGTTTGATTTTAAGGCGATAAATTGTACGGGAATATTTTTCATCGCTCTTCAGTTGAAAATTTTCGCTCCGACGGTAACCGAGGTATTATACATATGATATTTGTCTTATTAATTATTTTTACTCGCCCGCGCGAACGTCGGTAATATTTTCAAGAAGGTTGCGGTTGGACATCGGAACATTTTCTGTATTTTCTCGGGGAGACAGTTTCATATAGCCTGTCTCGCAGATATTACTCATGGGAGTCGAGCAAGGTCACAAGGTCAGGGAAGGCAATAAACCACGTTAGCCGCAACAAGACATCTTTATTAATCCCTCACAGAAGGTGGCAAAGAACATCCTATGTACATTTACCAACGCCGTCTTCGAAGATGTGTGGAAATCATCGCCTGACCGTTCTCTTGAAAATAAGACGAAGAGAAAGATACCGCCCCGCATCACTGAATGCGTTTAATTTTTTTCTCTACATAAAAAAACAAAAAAATAATCAAATTGAGCTCTGCTTGGCAAATTTTCCCCGAGTAAAATGAGGAGGTTCCGAATTCATGAAAAGTAGGCAAAATTTTTACCGCATGTTGCGGTTTCCCTAATCCGAACATTGTTCATTTGGGATCTAATTGCGGATATCGATAATCCTTTCATTGGCGGTGACCGTGTTCTCGTTTCATCAATAAATCTACCTCATGCGACACGAGAAAAAGTGGCAAGTAAATTGAAAGGTGCATCTGAAGATGAGTACATGATACGAAGAAGATTACCAAAAACCAAAAAAAGAAATTTCAAATCTCAAGATTGTTAGCCATCGTCGTCATTTTACGTCTGCGGACTCGTATCATTAGGTAGCGGTAAAAACGAAGTCAAAATCAAAATCGAGAATTTCAAAATGTACCAGTTTTCTCAATAGAGATAATTCGCGCTTGCGCGTCGTAACAGACCACAGGTAGCACCTCGCTTTGGGAAAATCAAGCCGAAGGCCAAGAGGCAACCAGTGCGCGCACCGCCTCCACGCGATGCGCTGGTCTCCCGGTCGACCCTCGCCCTCCGAAATGACGATGATTTGAAAATTTTGCCGATCGTCAAAAAACCAACCGACGCAATCGGACGAGACGAAAATCAAAGAGAAAAAAAAAAAAAAAAACAGAAAGAGGAAGAAAAAACAACCCCCAACGTCGACGTGTTTCGGTATATATGTACGAAACTCGGCGTAATCGAATTAAAATTTGAATATAAAGCGATCAAAAAAGAATAACAATAATTACAACAGTTCTGATCGAATTCTATACGAAGTAATCATGCGATAGGGTGATCGTCGGACACCTCGATTTATAGATGTATCAGAACATATTTTAGAATTGATAAGGGGGAAAAATTGCGTAAAGCGAGTGTCGTGACGACTCACTTGACTTTCGATCGATCGGAATCGATCATTTGCACGCACGTGACGAATAACTGAGTTGACAAAGTTCGGAATAATTTTATGGGATTTACAAATTTCGGTGCACTCAGCAGCGTATGACGTAATATAACTAAACAACTTTTGTCACGGTAACGGGGAAAACTGAATGAATAAAAAAATATAAACAAAACGAGGAGGGGGGGAGGAAAAGTTCATGAGATTTTCGGAGAGATAAATTCGCTTTTTACTGTACGATAACGTGAATGAATTTTCCGCCCAATCGGGCCAAGTTTTTTTCTGTAGATCTCTTCGCAGTGTACGCGTGTTATTAACCCACTACGAAACTTGATCTTCTGCAAGTGCCCGCGGAAATTTCGAGCTCTAATTTTTGCATGAACTTTATTCTTGCCCCGCAGCTCGCTGAAGCATCACGTAAATTATAACATCCTTATTACGAACGATTTTATAACTCGGCTTCTTAGATCCGGGTGTAAAACGAGAAGACGAATTAAATAAATAAAATAACAAAGGTGAAACTTGCATTTGTGAGTCTAGCGAGACTGTTTTAATTATTTATTGGTTTAGTCGTTCTTTTTTAATCTCTTTCACGCCGCTAAAATGCGGCCCCCAATTAACGGTGAAATGCTAAAGCCAGTGAAACGATGGGGAGGCGTTTGAAAATTTGTGAAAATCCATGCTGTCCTGCACTGAGGCGTACAAAGTGCGTCAGGAGGTATTGTATAACATTTCGATATATATTTCTCCGTGTGGGATAGAGTTCTAGACAATAAAGAAAAAAAAAAACACGTTAGGTAGAACCTCGGAGTGCTGCGGCTTTCCGTTCTCCAAATGATGCAGAGATCCCCCACGTGACCGAAAAATTATCTACATGTTATTGGTTTGCGCCCTACAAAAAGAACAAAAAAAAAAAAAAAAAAAAAAACCACCCGATATTGATAAAAAATATCACGCGAACTCAGAGACACCCTTGCATTTATATCATTTCAAAATTCACCGAATATTACCAGAATATCGGAATAATTGTGATAAATTTTTAGCCCAGGCTTGAATTGGCGAAGTTTGAATTTAATTCGATAATACATAGGTATACGTTACCGAGAAGTTGAGAAAGTTAACGTCCTGGTAGAAACTGTACGGTATAATAAAGGCGGTTGTATTTTTGCCCCATTCAAACTTATAGAATTCCTCTTGGGTAGGATATACAAGTATGACGTTATTGAACTCTACGGCAGCTGCTGTGTTTCATGCCAGATAACGTATCTCTTGGGGTATAATGCCCACGGCGATACATCTGCTCACATCCGCATCGCGGATATGTTCAAAAAAAATACTTGTGCGGTCCGAGTTTCAAATAAGGACACGTGTGTACACACGTTTTCCTAAAATTCATTTACCCAAACGTCGCGTGATTTTTTCAAAAAAACATATTTTCGTTTTTGTCGTTTTTTTTTTTTTTTTCTGTTGCCCTGATTGGCGAAAGCGTCACCGGTACGAATCGATCGTGAAAGATGCAGTTTCAACGCGGTGACGGATGCTCCTCTGAAATTCACAAGTGCCACCGCTGACTATATTCGACGAGATCAATTAATTTCGAGGGAAATTCGGACGTGTGATCGACGTGCGATAGCCGTCGAGTCGAGATTAAACGCATTTAAGGGTTGGCCGGGCATCGAATGCAGCGCGCTGCGAAGGTTCAGGGTTTCAGCGGGCGCTAGATTCCACTTGGTAAAGTGGCTCCCAAGATACTCCGATAGGTCAAGTGGCGACGGAATTCCATTCCGTATTCAGCCTCGCCTGTCCTTCCGCCGGTGCAACCACTAGAAGTTACCGTGTCGTCTATAGGTGTATCACGCCGCCAATGCATGCGTTCTTATCGCTGTCCACGATATAGATACACCGTACCCCGTTTCCCAATTCTGCATATACCTACGGGTTATCGAGGTCGGTGGAATTCTCGCAGCTTTTTTACGAGGAACCTCATCCATCTTACTTTTGCCCGATTTTCAATCTCCCGATTCTGTTCCGGAATTATCGTCCTCCGTTAGACGCGCCACGGTTGCACGTACGGTATAATCGATTAGAATTTTTGAAAAACAATAAAACAAGTCGAACTAAATCCAAGAAGAATACGACCCGAGTAAAAAGATAAGGGAGAAGTAATTCCTCTAGGTGCATAAAGTTTTAAGTGGCTTCTTCTTTGGATAAAACACGTTGACAATTTGCCGATCAACCCCCGCTTGATGTTCATCTAGTAATTAAACTTTTTCGTCCTCCGAACATATAGGTATATAAGTTATACGGGGTGGCGGTTTTTTTTTCTTCTTCGCTTATTTCAGCGGCGCTTTTTGTACGCGAAGTGTAGGCGAGATGACGATTCTCAGTTACCGGGGACTCCTAGCTGTGAACTTTAGATCATTCATTATTTACCCTAATTATCAAAACAAACATTGGACCTCGAGGCTCCAGTTAACCCTTAGAATGTTAATATTAGTTTAGGGTTCTGAACGGAGTAGGTACACGTACCTAACTATCGAGTACACCGCACACCGTATAACTATAACTTATAAGATTGACTAGGACCTGACGGACTTGAATGACAAATCCAATAACCTCCTCGAGCTCAGACACTGTCAACGCTGATTGCGACATGCATTGATCTGATTGCAAGCTTCTCGATGCCTCGCGGCTGTTTCGACGGGTCTCTGAGATTACGCTGTACATCCGATATTCGTCGATTCTCGAACCTCCGACGCTGCAAAGACGTGGCTTTTCGAATATGGGAAATTATTAGCACCGAAAAGGAGCGACGCACGTCGAGAGTCGAGAGGGAAAGTAGCGCTCCGTGACCCGCATTTTTCGATCTTGAAAATATAATTTATTTCACTTTTCGAACGACGCGCCCTTCTGGTCCTCAGCCCTTGACGTATCATATCCGACCGAGTAAATAGGTATAACGGGAGAGAGAGAGAGAAAAAGAAAAAATAAAAGTTGTCTCGAAATGTTAAATTGATTTATGGTTGAATAAAGTCGTTTTCTTATTCGGCGTGTTATCCGGATGAGATAATGCTCAGCTGTTGGCTCGAAGAATTTAAATGAGCGAGAACGCCTTCTTCCGACGATAATCGATTTATTCACCACTCCACCACCACCACCACCACCACCTCCCCCGGACTATTCGGGACCAAAAAATCCTCGGAATCCATCCGACACGCCGATTCGAATATCGTCTCCGAATTCGCTACGCCAGATGCAAAATTTTCCATAAATCATGAATATCTAATTCCGCGCGTATACGCGACTCTTCAGAAGCACGCGAATGGAAAGCCAAAGCCAAACGGACTTTGCCATTTCACGTCTGAATGTACCTACCGCTGTACCTACATCCATCCGCGAAGCACAATATTCAGGAATGCTCGCGTATATATATATATGTATTTTATCATACGTAGAAACCGCTACGCCGGCAAAGGCCGGTGAAAAGTAAAGTGATACGCCCGTCACCTCAAAGCCGAAAAGGGTGGCCTTTGCATTTCACCCCTGCACCGCAAAACATAAATAATACCCGCAGAAAACCGGGTCAGAATTTTGTGTCCGCGACAGCGTTCCTCGGAACTTCCGATCGGTAGCCATCTTGTTCTCAGGAGACCGAAAAAAAAAAAACCATAGAATATTCCCGGCGCGTTTAGGACTTCCCGAAATTTTATCAACCCTCGAGAATACGCGTCGTCGAACAACACTCGGTGTCGTCTACAGCTACTTGAATTCAGCTGTAGGTGGGTGGTAATTGTGTACAATGTCCAATCAAGAGGTGGGTAATTAATCAGAAGATCGCAGGCATGTAGTATGCGATATGTATACCGACAATGGAATATTGAACGGTACAGTTTGTCTCTTCTCTTCACCTGAGACCTGCACTTCCGGGACGATGTGAATAATTTATATTTTCCCCGTGCAAAGAGGCGGTAGTTATCCATATTCCATCGAGGTTCGAACGATTCAATTATCCACCGCTAATCAGTTTATTTTACATCTATCTATAAATTAATTCAGAGACGTAACAAAGGCCAATGTCATTTCGAGTATACCTAATGACGTAGTCAGCTGTGCTCCGAGTGTTTTGATTAATCGAAAAGTTAGGGTGGCGTACGCGATGCTTGAACTTCGATTTCGGGGGATCCAATTCTATTCCGTTGGATTTATTCCAGATTAGAAAAAATCAGCTATTTCGGATTACCAAAAATATTTTTAGTTTACAAATCTTCTCAACTCTAAGTACCGTAAAGTAACCGATGCACCGCGTACCACCCGATCGTGAAGATAATTGCAGTTTTATGAATTGATATATTCTTTTTCTTGTTGAAATTTTTTTCAACTCCAACGGATTTTCAACTCTTGTAATCGTCGACTCAACATTAATAGGGAAGCTCTCGTTAATTAGGAAAAAAGAAAAAGAAAAAAAAACCGTCTCAGTGTTATAATTACTATATCATTTATTCCCTCGATCGTTTCGCCCTGCTGTATCAGTTCATCCAAAAACTCGGTCGATCCTCACACTATACCGGGAAATTCGAACAAAGCTAATTAGTAACTGGGCCATATTATCTACGATGCTTGATCCCTTATCCCGATGTATAATTTCATTTTTGAGAGCTCATTAACGATAATCCTAGAGCTGGTTAGGTGATTATCGGTCGTTGATTATTAGGCTTCTTTCTGTAAGGCTAAAAATTTCCGAACACTTCGCGAGATCCTCAGACGAGCATTTGAGAGCGTCGCGAAACGCTAAATTAAACGAAAACCTAATTTACCTTACTTAATAGTTCTCGTTGCCCGCATGGCGCGAAGGTTGCGTAACATAGTAATGATGATAATATACGTCATATTTGCTACGTTTCAAAACTCAATTCAAACTCACAGAGGATCAAATAATTGCATAGGCCATCGGGAGTGATGTGGAATAGTGCGACAGAAGAAATTACGGCGTTACTTATTTCCGTCGGTATTCGAGGGCAAAAATGGAATGGGGGAAAAAAAAAAACGCATGCAACGCGTACTCCTCTTTTTAAATGGTTGGCAAAGGTAGACGGGTACCTGCGACTAATGGAGTGACAATCTTATTACTGCGTCAAAAGCCTTCTAAATTGAAAGCCTTGATCGCGCCATTTTGTTCTTTCACGACGATCGAATACCACCTCTTTTTTCATCGAGATAGTGGACGACTCCCGACTTGTTACCGCAAAGGTTAAAAAGTTTGCTTTCTTCCTTTAGTTTTTACGAAGAGCGCGGTGAAAAATTGATGTCTCTCATGTCCGGGGGAGTATGATGGATATATTATCTACGATATTATCCCATTTTCATCCGCGAATTTGACGAAGAGCGTAACAACGACATCAAATTCTTCCGGTCCAATAACTTTTATGGAGTTCCTTCCAAAAGGATGGTAATGTTTCGGTGTTCCCGTAACCCGCGGATAACCAAGATTCGAACCTGAAACAAAGTTTCACTCGACTGTTTCCCTAAGTACGACACAACGGCGAATTCAATCCCTCGTCTCTAATGTCGCAACGTCGCGTGGTTAATTTTTACTTCCCAGCGAAACGACATCTCGAAAATATATTTGATCACATTGAACGGAAACGAAGCAACTCCTGAACCAGATTTCTCATACCACTTGTTAGTTAGTCACAAGCTGCAGCACTACCTGGCAAACAAGTTCCCGAACTGATCAATTGGTTGTTGATATTAATTTTCCGATTATATCATACGTCTTCTCATTTCAGATGAGGTTGATGCGAGGCTGCTGCAGTGAACGGAAAGTCTGCGGGTTTTCGAAAAAAACGGGTTGACCGAGTATGTCGCGAGGTGCGCGCTCTCGCCCGTCCAACTTCTTTCCGTTATCCCCTTTCAAGACCCTCTACCTTCTGTCTGCTCTTATTCTCGAGCTGAGCTCCTCCAACAATGCAACAGCGTTCGGCCACCTCTCAGGTGAAAAAAGTGTCGAAAGAAACGGCGAGGACCTCGTACCGAGGGATTCTGATTCGCATCTTTTTACCACCGATGAAAAGGAAATTTCATCCGCGACCGAAATAGACCGGGCCAAGTTGACGAATAATTCCACGAATGGCACAGAGAGTATCGATCACCTGCACTACGGGTCGACAACCATGAGCAGTGGAAACGAATCGCTTTTATCGTCGAACGTTCTCGTCGAAGAGGAGGGGAGAGAGTTGAACAAACACCGGGCTGAAATTGAAAGTGATTTATTTTTTAACACGAGTGTAACGGAGACCGATATCGTGGAATCAGAGTCGGAAGTTATCGGCACCGAAAGTAGCTCGGAGGACGGTTTAGATTTTAGGGGTGACTTCGGTAGCGGGGGAAAAAATGGGAGGGCGGAAGAGGAGGTGAGAGATCAGGTACCAAGAGATACGGGATTGACGACGTTAAGTCTCGTCGCACCGGGTAACTTGACTACCGGATTATACGAGAGCGAGAGCTCAGCGATTCGAAAAACAACGGAACGTGCAAACGTGGAAGTGTCGAAGATCGACGTCGAATCTCCATTCGTCGGGTTCGTTGGATCTCAAAAGTTCCCGGTGAAACCAACGTACAAGCCTTTGCCGCCGGTGGAAAAATTTGACAGGCGACATTTTGGTCTTGCCAAACCGGAAGTGGACAACGAAGAGGAAACAAAGGTGTCAGCGACCACTTCGGAACTAGATTTACCGAAGAGTCCAAGTCGGGACGTCAACTATAACCAGAGAATTGAGAAGAAAGAATATTCGGGAGAGTACTTTTTCGATGGCGGAGAATCGATCGGTAGCGAATCCAATATTACGGGTGATCAAAACGCCACTGACGTCGTTATCCGTATTGCCTCGAAAGGAGTTTCCCGTAAACAAGAATTTGGGCTAAATTTTCTTCCTGGAAACGGCTCCCTTCCCGGTGCTTCGCCGGGACTTCGCGCTCTGGGTATTCCCTCGAACGCTTCTTTTTTCGACGGCCGTAACGAGACGCTACCCGGATCAGGGGCGGGGAGTAGATCGGGTGGAATCAAAGGAGGACATTTTGAAGCCAACCTTGAAAATTTGACTCTGCCAAAAACGCCGGCTGTGCGTGTCGACGATTTCGGCATATTGCGGGACCTTAGCAACGGGGGCTCGGAAAGCTCTGAGGCGAACGAATTTAATAGTGAAATAATAAACGGAAGGGCTGTCTCCTTCCCTTCGTCCTCCCATTCCACTCTTTCGTCCTATTCTTTTTCTCCTCCCGTCGTATCCACTTCGTCATCCTACTCGCACGGTGTTAGTGATGGTGAAAAAATAAACGTGACGATATTAGGTCTCTTCGAACTCACGCAAGGAGTAGAACCCCGCCCCGAAGGACTGAGCGAACTACAGGCTGCCAAACTCGCCGTTGAAAGGATCAATGAAATGGGGAAAATTCCGAAATTCAGAATTCACCTGGCGCACAACGATACCAAGGTGAGCGGCTACGTTTTTATCACACACGCGAACGACTGCGGTGTAAAATAATTTCACCCACCTCCTGTTTTCCCTCTCGGTTTTTATCGTCTCGTAGATTCGGATGTGTAAATTTTCGCGCTAAAGTTAGACCCGCATGCAGATGATAACGGTTCTAACAATTCCGCTTTTCGCTTGATTAAATTGGTTACTAAACTACGCCTGCAGATCGGATGAAGTAGACCGACCACTCGGACATTTACGGCCCAATAGAATCGCGTGCGGAATGTATTCGCTGGGCTAGTAACACATGTTTGGAGATTGAATCCCAAGTGATTATCCCCTCGTGTAAGTATGCTTGCATGACATTGCCGAGCGTGTAGCGGTTTGAGGGATATGGAAAGTTTTGAAGGCGGAGGATCTCTCGGTTCTGTTCCTGAAGGGGAACCTTCTGCGGACCTTTTATGGATGAGTTGAAATTACTCCCGGTAACAGCAGCCGGCCCAGATTTTCCGCTCCATTCGGATGTTATTTACGAATTTGATAACCGCTAAAGTTAACCTTCGCACCGAGATAAAACTGAGTGAGCCCAGCATCAGCCTGTACCGGAAAATCTATTAATTTATATCCGCTTTACGCCTCGCCCTGATATATATTTCAAAGACGATTCGCAATCACGCCTTTTATTCAAACGGTTTGTATATACGGAAAATATCGGATTCCATCTTCGAATGAAATACGAAAGTAAGGAAGGCGCGATAAGACCAGAATGCGGAGGATTAAAAGTAAGCGTGAAATTCGAAATTTTTCCCTTACCTCAAAGTTCAGTGGGATTTGAAAGCGAATTTTCTGGAACTCATTCGAAAGAATCGATTTAACTGTTTATCTCGTTGGCAAAAAAACCGAGGGAAAGATTCAGTTGGAAAAATACTGACTTACAGGAGCTTTTCCGCTTTTCCAATTTCCATTCAAGAGTTGCTTGGCAAGAGAATTGTAATTCCGCTGCAAAAAAAAACAAAATAAAACAAAATAAGAAAAAAAATACGAAACTGTTGCGAAATTCCCACGCGTTTATAAATAAAGATTCAACGCGAAGGTATTGCTGGAAATACTTCTGACGCGCATTTTATTACGCCGTAGTACATTGATAAAAATTTGCAGTCGAGTAAGCACCTAGTATGTAAATTTGCATGGCAGAATTTTCCAAGGAAAATTAGTCGATTTAATGGCTGATTAAGGCAAAGCCATTACGGGGATTGCCATTTTCTGCGGACCTCGAATTTATCCCGTTTGAAAATCCCTGCAGTTCGAACAAATTTTCATCCCGTAGGACACCCCGTGTAGGTAAATTCGTAGGAGAGGCGTCGGTGGATGAGGGGATGCGAATATCATAATTACAGAGGATTGGCTAAATTCATGGAACCTCAACATTTCGCTTACTCCATCGTAACGCAACTTCAATAAACTGTCTTGTTTTCACAAAAATACACTTCAAAGAGCCGCGCTGCGCTTTAGGACGTGTACGCCAGACTGCGAACTTGTCAAAGTTCCGCAAACTAACTATGTATTTCAGTTCCCTCGAAATATCGTAAACGGGGTCATTCGACGTCACACCGACGAGCGACATTTCACCTATGAAATTTCGCAACTTGCGGTAATTGACAATTACCAACCGCGAATAACGCTAATCGAACGTGTCGAAAAATGTGTTATCATCTATTATTCCCCTCCGTCCGAATGAAACGAGGAAGTTTTCCTTGTGTCGTATGAATTTTCGAGCGTTTTTCAATGACGTAGGTTGACTGTTGAACAAACCGACGGAAAACCGTATACACAGAATCCTCACCCAAAGTTTTCCGTTCCTAAAAAGTTTACCAATATTAAATATCCGAGCCACGTACGCGGAGCGGAAGGCCTGTTAAAATTCAAATAGCTTTTTTCCTCGTGGTTTTTTGCGCCTTCTTTTTTTCTCTCCCTTTTTTTTCTTTCTTTTTATCAATTAATCGTAGCACCTCCATGAAAGTACCAATTTCCGAAGCCTGCATAATTAAAAAAATGAAACCTGCCCCATTAATTAGGCGCGAGACTCCATTTTCCTTCTATTTTTTCAGCTCCAAGCTTTTTTGAGGCTCGGAGAAATTCGGCAAACAACAATTTAAAAATTTGCATCATGTTTTGTTAAAAATTATACGATATCTACCGTGTCGTAAATTGCATTTTCGGATGTTGTGCACTTGGAATATTTTCCCGTCGCTCGTAATTGTGTTGCCCAGACGTAGCCGTTTCGTGTCAGTTAAAAGATCGGGGGAAAATGGAGGGTAAAGAAAAAAAATTTTCCAAAATTCTCTGGAAAAAAAAAGCATAGGTACGTACATTGTCTATTCATCGGACGTCAGTTGCGTCGGTGAGGTCTGTATCGCGTTCCGAAAATTTGGACTTTTGAAATCCGTCAGTTACACACAACCATGATGAATATAAATCCTTTGCAGGAGCACGTTTTACGGGGGATAAAACAAGACGAGTAAAAAAAAAAAAAAAGAAAAATTTCCAACATTTCTATTATACGAAGGAGCGATTTACTGGAAGAAATCCGTTGATGCTTCTCCGCAGGTACATTGTACTACCGCTGCAGGGTCGAGGAGTCTGAAATCTCAAAGTTTTATCCCAGTGCAGAAATACCAATAATCGTATTACTCCGTCCCGTCTACGTTTAGCCATGTAGTTTTCCAACAGAAGCCAACCCTTCGCATTCGTTTTCCTATGTTTTTCGCAAAATAGCTAGAAATGAATCGAAATGTATTCAGACCGTGCAGCATTTATTTTATCCTTTACCTTTTCCCTATTTCGCTCAACTCGGACTTATTCCGAATTCCATTTGAGCTAATAAATTCCAACGAAAATGAACATGAAAACCGCTCAAAGGTTTAATCGGCGCGAAAAATTTCAACCGAAACAAACGGAAAAAGAAACCGCAGAGAGAGGGCGAATGTTTTTTTTTCCGGTCGGGAGCAGGGGAGGATATGAGGCGTTTGTTATCTCGTTTTCTGTGTGCTGTAAATGAAAAAAAAAAAAAAAAAAAGTAAACCGAAAAAAATTCTACAACGACTCGCTGGGGTGTTTGAATACGTGTAACGATAAGAAGGGTAATCCGAGCCGACGAGAACTTTCGGTATACTTCAAGACGATCATAATTACGAACAGCTCCGACGAGAGGGCAAAAAGATCGTTTATCCTCCGAATGGAGGTAAATTATCCCGCTAGACGGTCTTTGATATGCTCCCACGTAATATCTTCGACGCAGTATCACTAATTGCATAAGGATTTATGGAAAACTCAATTATATCCTTTATTCGCAGTGCAGCGGGGTCGATTGATGTCTCCTTCGATTATCCTCTACCGCACGTTTCCATTTTTTTCATCAGGCGATCGAAAACCGACGATCGATCAAGGATTCGACCATATCAATCGATTTTCGGTGGCTGATATTTTTTCGTGAACCTATTTTTCTATTCTCGCGTTGTGTTTTGTCTTTCGTTTCATACGGTTTTCGCTAATTTTCCCCACGGCGGTTTCACGAAGACGCGAAGAAGAATGAGTTAATTCAACAAGTTGGGGCGGGCGAAGTGGCCCAGGGTGGCGATTCCAGTGCTGGAAGTTCCCTCGGGACCCTCTGGTGGCAAAAATTCCGTCGGGGTCGCTGAGGACGCGACATACCGTAAGGAAAGAAAGCCGCTCGCCCTCATTAAATGCAAGCTTTCGGCACTGCGCGGTTTTTATCTTTTCATACATCACCATCTGCGGAGATCATGCGCGGACTTCTTGTTGTACACGTATATGCGGTATACCTCTTTCTTTCGCACCACTGGCCTCTACTTCTTCAGCGGTCGCTGGGGTGGGAATTAAGCCCCGACGGATCATGAGACGAGTGTATAACATGTAACCCTTTTTACAATGCTTTTTTCACTAGCGTGTGCCCTACATTTCATTATACACCGTCTGCTCTACGACATGAGTACGCGTTCACGTTCGCGAGCAGATGTTATAATTGAAATATTTTTTTTTTTTCTTTCAATTCGTTAGGTCACATCTGCTCGATTTTACTACCGCCTTTTACCTACGAGAATTTCACGAATCTTGATCTTGATATCGGAATTGAAGAAAAGTTCGAATTTTCACTTCGAAAATCGTGCATGGCCTGATTTCGTCAAGTCGATAGTTACGACGATGAAGCGATGTCGGATGTTATTCCGAACAGATTCATGGAACTAATTAAATGCGTACAATCTCGGGAGCCATCTTCAAGTTATTAATTGAAGGTGCGATAAATCTTTGCGCTATTATACATTACGCTAAGGTCCCACCATTCTCCGCATGTAAAAGGGACGCGAGTTTCACCTCGGCTGAAAAGAGAATGAGATTTACTAGTCAAGTTCAAGCTCAACTTCCCGCAATTAAATCTCCGGTTATTTTTTTTTTTTTGGCTTCTTCTCTTCTTTTTTCTCTTGTATCTTTGAAATTTATAATATTTTTTTGTTCCGCCGGTACGTACCGTAACGTGAGATAAGACGCGACACTGTAGCCCTCGAGTAAAAACCATCCACTTCCGAGAGGGCGTTACATACCCCCGTTTTTTAGCCTTCTAGATTTTTTTATTTATTTTTTTTTATTATCGACCACTGGAATAAAGTCCCGTTGCGCGGCTCGTTTCCTTCCGAATATTCGCACGTCTGAAAACAAAGTGAATAATTTATATAAAGCCCGTGCGTCGTTGCGTGAGATATTCTAACCCGAAGAGATGAGCTGCAGGGATGAAATTGGTAAGAAGCTAGCTTATGATACGATCGGATAAGCGATCATCCCGGAGGAATAAAAAGAAGATTAAGGGTGCAGCACGAGCGGGGGGGTAGCACGATTCGAGAACCATTTTCCTCGAGATAATTACATCACGGGTTGTACACCGCGGAAAACTTCCAACCTTGAGTCCGTCCCACGCGCGAGATCATCTGGAATATGAGATAACGTCGCCGAATATTTCGTATTATCCTCGAGAAAACTGTGAGATAAAACATTCGTTTCGCTCGAAATGCGACACCTCAATTAATTCGACGATTTTTGAGGCTCCGAATTTTCGACTATTGGAATTTATTTTTCTTAGAGAGACATTTTTACCAGTTTTCGCTCGTTGTCATACCAAATATCGCAACGAAAGAGCGCCAACTCGCGATGCGGATAACGATCATCTATTATTTCTTCTTCGATCTTCATCGTCTTATCCCCGACATTTTTTAACAAAATGGTATATTATAAAGCTTCAAACCCCGCGGATCAAGCGCGGTTGAATAGATGTTCGATAAGGATAAAAATGTAAGCGAGGGTTAGCATTTTGGTTTGTATAAAGAATTTCGAATCGTGGTGATAAAAAACCTAAAGAAATAAATGAGAAGAACAAAAAATAACCCTCATACATATAGAGCCTTCTCGCTGTTTAGAAATTTATGGGAAATTGAAGAAGCTACAGGGGATAGGGTATTGGGGTCTGTGACGATAAAATCTCATCGACTGAATTTTCAATTTATATACTTTATTCGTTCATTTTTTCTTCTCTTGTAAATCGAGCCACTGCATATTTAGGTTCAAGTTTTATGTAGTCTGGGTCGATAATCTGATGATACAGACACTCGCGTCTTTGCTGCGATCCATCCGCCATTTTTTTTCTCTCTCTATTCCTCTTTCGTCCGATTTTTTCCGCTGTTTGAACTCCGTGCGTATAAAGTTACGGAAATTGAGCCGGAATAATTGTGCGGTTTTCTAAGCGAAAAAAAGAAGGCAAAGAAGGCGGAATTTTCTTCGCACGTTAAACGGCGTAAATTGACGAATCACCACATCGCTTGCGCCTGAATCTATCGATTCGATTCATGAAAGTTATACGTGTGGATTTCGAGTTCATCGCGTGGAACTATCAACATCATCCGGGGCGTTTAGGACGATGAGCTTTGATTATATGTGGCTAATTAGCTCGCGCGCCATAACGTAGTAGGTGCAGGAGCAGCTGACTAAATTATTATTAATCTCAGAAAGTTACGTAATGAGAAATTAGATGGCGAAGAGACGTGGAAATTGAGAAGTACGGTTGTCTCGCAAAACCATTTGTACAACGACGACGAAGGATTCGAATAGGAATTTTGAAAATTCTGTGTGAAATTTCAGTCGATTCGTGGAATAGAAATTATCTATTTCTGATATCATACCTGTAGGTTAACGTAAATATATTTGGACGAATAAAAAGGCTATAGTGTATTAAGTTCAAACGACGTTTTTTAAGCACTTTCGCGTTTTAGTGGTATAACGTTGCCTTTTATTTGTTAAATATAAAAGAGCTTTCAAGACCACGGAACTCGACTCTGCAAACTATATACATATATATACGGAGTCCATATATGTAAATGTTGGTACGTTTGCGTATATCCGATGTACAATATCTGAATAAAAGAATTTTTCTACTTTTCAACTCCATATCACTCCGCGGACTTGTGCGATACGTAACGTACACTCGCGTCACCCAAGACGATTAAATCGGAATTGGAAGATTTTTTTTTTGATTCCTGATCTTTTGCATTTTTTCTTTTTTGTTTTTTTCATTTTTTTCTCCCGTTTCATCAGCACAACGACGCGCGATGCCGTACCAGTTACGTTATGTTTGCTAAAGGCGCAAAACAAACATAAAAATATTTATTTTAACTATACAGGCAGTTGGTCGCTGAGATACGCGATTGGATCATCGAAGATCAAGAATTATTACGAGATGTCGAAGAGATTGGAAAAAACAGACGAATAAAACGAATGGAAAAAATGAGATGAAAGAACTTGGGAAATGCGGGGCATCAGAAGCGTGGCTTACCCTACCCTACCTGCAGAATTTCATGTCCGTTTGTCCGCTGACGTAATTTCAAGCTTATAAGTTCCCGCAATTCGACGAAATATATTTCCACCTATACGAGGTGTATATTTCGCGATGTGAATTACTTCTCGCTTTAAAATTCCTGTACCTTCGTAATGCTGGTCTAGTCTCTGTAATAAAGTTCCGGATTTCAGCACCTATCTCGCTTCCTCAGATTTTCCATTTAGATGATAATATCCGCGTGTGTTGTTTTTATTATTATCATTATTATTATTGTACAACCCATAGATGTCGGCGAAAGCGACGAATTCCGTCGTCAGACGAGGTGAGAAATTTTACACTTTCTCGATTTCTCCCTTTTTCATAGATTAATATTTTTATCGCGAAGTATAATTGAGTTGCAGGGGAAAAAATAAACGTAAAACGAAATATCTTTGAACGTTCGATGGGTTGGGAAAAAAAAAAATTTTCATTCATGTTCGGAATGATGTGGAAATCAGATTTTCACATAGACGTGAGCCGAAGGTAGATTATACCATCCTTCGTTTGCAGATGTCAACGAGATACGTACAATAAAACACTGTATACGCAGACCAGCGAGTGAAGTTTAGTGAGCATGAATAAGTCATTACCACGTAACGATTAGCAATTAGTTTTTGTAACACAAAACGCCCTGTTATCGTTCTCTACGTATTTTTGAACAGTTGAATACAGAATTGAGGCGAGATGTAGCATTTTCATTGGGGCGTTCATTCACTTTTTTGGAATACCTATTTTCAACAGTGTCTGAATATTGTTTCAAACAATTGTACCGATCACCTGATTCCCGTGGTAATCATACGAGGATAAGTCATGAGGAGGTATATTGAAATGAGTCAACGAGATACCAACGTGTATATCCGAAAGGAGTAGATTTCAATGTAAATTGAAAATCATATAAAATCGAGAATCAATATTTCAAAAGAGTTATCAAAGCCGTTGCGAGGCCATACCTATACACGGAGAAGAAAACGTCGTCGAAGAGAATTTGCAGAGGCCGTTGAATCGTTTCTTGATGACAAAAAATTGTTCCAATTATCAAAGAGCGGTCTCCATTTCGTCAGTTGGCTCGGTGGTTCCAAAGCGATATTCTCCCTTCATCCGGTCGTTACAAGTCCCTTTCCCTTCTCCTTATTCTAGACAGACTTCAAAATCCCTTGGGGGTAAAACTTTTGTCCGCATCAAGGGAAGTTTTAGCATAAGAATTTCAACTTGTAGATGTATAGGTGTATATAGGTACATAAATATATAGTACATAATACTCAAGATTCTCGTCACCACCATACCGAACGGAACAAAATGGTAGGGGAGGTAGGTGGGTAGATTCTTCCAACTTCCCAAAACGGAACGAACTGAGCAACTCCAACTGCCAGCCCGATGGCGCTGCGAATAATTAGGAAAAAAAAAAAAAAGGAAAACGGGGAACGGGGAACGGGGAACGAAAAATAAAAGAACCCTGGCGAGTAACCTTATTATTTAACACAGAAGAAAGTCAGAAACTCAATATACCCAAACCCAAAGTTAAACGACCCGCGAGATAAGGTCGTTCCAAAATATCAATTTAGGGGTACCACTGACCGACCCTTTCACCGATGAAATCGAGGACGAAATAAATACGGTGACGTTCGGGATTATATTCTCATGAATATTCTTTGGTTTTAGAAAAAGAGAGAAGGTCTGCACATACTCAATTCTTCGACTTTTCCTGTGCTTTTGTTAATTAGACATATGCATTAAGTATATGATGTAGCATATGTATCGTGTATATTAGGGTGGGTGGAAAAAAAATTATTTTTTTTTATTTTCTTAGCATGGGGGCAGAATTTGTACCTTATAAAAAACTAAAATTTTTCAGATGTGGACCAAATTTTTCACTTGATATTTTGAGGTAGCTCACGCGTTTTTTGAATAAATAA
Organism: Athalia rosae; assembly: GCF_917208135.1. Classification (NCBI taxonomy): domain Eukaryota; kingdom Metazoa; phylum Arthropoda; class Insecta; order Hymenoptera; family Athaliidae; genus Athalia; species Athalia rosae. The sequence continues at coordinate 5,975,769 of NC_064027.1, read as the reverse complement.
TTAATCAATTAATAAGTAATCACCTAATGATTACTCGATCGATTGCATGAGTAGATGATTTTAGCTTTCAGATTTGTATTCCTGAACTGATTGTATGTGAGATTACCCTTGAAGAACAAAAAAAAAATCGATTTTTGAGCAAAATATAAATCATTCTTTTAATTGGGTTTAATATGCTTTTCTGACGTATTTTGACCTCAGAAATCCAAATCTGAAAGAAAAATTGATCTATCTCTAAAATTAACCGAGTCATCGCTAATTTTCAGCTTTTTGGGCTCAAAAATAAAAAATTGATTTTTTAGTCTATCTTGATGTAATTTGAGCTCAGGAATCCGAATCCGGAAGAAAAAATGATCTATCTGCAAAAATGACCGAGTTATCCTCGTTTTTTCGCGATTTTTGGCATAAATTTGAGGATATCTCAAAGGGAAAAAATCGTAGCTCAATTTGGACGACGGATTCGTGTTCCTGAGGCCAAAATACGTAAGAAAAGTGCCATACGATCCATTTTAAAAAATAAAAATTTTTGGTCAAAATTTGAAAAAATCGTAAGGGGTACCCCTTGGAAAAATCTCAAATTTTGGTCGAAAATTTTTAATTTTTAAAATTGATCGTATGGCACTTTTCTTACGTATTTTGACCTCAGGAACACGAATCCGTTGTCCAAATTGAGCTACGATTTTTTCCCTTTGAGATATCCTCAAATTTATGCCAAAAAATGCGATAATTCGGCGATAACTCGGTCATTTTTTCGAATAGATCATTTTTTCTTCCGGATTCGGATTCCTGAGCTCAAATTACATTGAGATAGACTAAAAAATCAATTTTTTATTTTTGAGCCCAAAAAGCTGAAAATTAGCGATGACTCGGTTAATTTTAGAGATAGATCAATTTTTCTTTCAGATTTGGATTCCTGAGGTCAAAATACGTCAGAAAAGCATATTACACCCAATTAAAAAAATGATTTATATTTTGCTCAAAAATCGATTTTTTTTTTGTTCTTCAAGGGCAATCTCACATACAATCAGTTCAGGAATACAAATCTGAAAGCTAAAATCATCTACTCATGCAATCGATCGAGTAATCATTAGGTGATTACTCATTAATTGATTAATTATTTGTTCAAAAAACGAGTGAGCTACCTCAAAATATCAAGTAAAAAATTTGGTTCACATCTGTAAAATTTTCTTTTTTTATAAGGTACGAATTCTGCCCCCATGCTAAGAGAATAAAAAAAAATAAAATTTTTTCAACCCACCCTAGTGTGTATACAACTGACATTCACGAGATTGTGAGGCAACATTCAATACCGTACATGATTTGTTTGAGAGTGCTTCGCAAACGCTTGACTATATTCCCCTAGGGAAAACTTGTAAATGTGGGATAGAAAGGAAGGAATCGGACATTTTTTTTTTTTTTTTCATTCCCGAGAGACAGCGTCATTAAAATATCATCCCATCGATCGATTTTACCGTTCTGTATTGTGATCGATAGATCCTAAACGTCGAGGCAGAAAACTCCTTTGAAAATCAAAGTTGCACCGAAGTAGGTACATCGAAATCGGATTCGAATTTCATTTCTCATCGTACGTCGCGTGTGAGGATATTAGGGGCTGTTCGTATTATACAATCGTCTTCATCTATCGCGATCGGTGTAAAAAGAGAGAGGAGAGAAAGAAGAAAAATAAAGAAGAAAATAAAAAAAAGTCCGGGAGATGAGTTTCGCCGAGTTTTTCTAACCTCCATTATTGTCAGAGTCAGAGTCAGAGAGTCAGCCGAAGCTCCTGAGGCGTCGAATGAATCCGCAATTTCAATTTAATCCTTTGCCGATTTCATTTCCTTATACAGGTATATCCCTCGATAATGAAAACTTGGGACCCGGTAGTGGGTAGTATGGCTGCAGTATACGTACAACATCGGATCGAATGAGAAAGGTCGAATCGAATTTTCCAACGAACGCCCTTACGATCCCTTTGTGCGAAAGAAGGCAAAGAAATTACATATAGGACGACACCGAATCATAATCGGCACCTCGGATCTTTTTATTCTCACCCAAAATTACCTACGTCCTATCTTGTTTTTTTTTTCTTTTCACTTTCCTTCTGTCGATTTTTCACGGTCTTCGAAATTGCATACGTACTCTCCATAAAAGCAGTTTATGATCGAATGTAAATTTGTCCCAGGGGTGAGTGGCGAAAACACCGAAAAAAAACGCAAAAGAAAAAATGAAAATAAAAAAAGAATTAAGCGACACACTTCGTACACCATTAATCGTACGGTGGCACCGTACCGTCTGCAGAGCGAAGAAAAAAAAGGACAAAGGACGAAATTTGAATGTCGAGAATTTCGCGTTACGTCACACAACGTGTATATGCACAAGGAGAGACGCGTCGGGGTTTTACCAAAGGTTGAATGATCGATGAAGTATCGTGTTTTTTTCTAACATTAAAGTAACTGCACGCCAACATGTTCGGTTGATAATAATCGCGGGTTGGACTGCACACGTGTCCGAAGGTTTCTTCGCCACCTCACTACCTCTGGGCGTCCTAATGGATCACCTCTAGTGCAGACATAATCCGATCCGCAGCGACGATATGAACGCGATACCGCCGGGGAATGCGGTACGTAAAAATGAAGTACCTATCGCTCGAAAAATGTCCAAATAACGTTTGGTTGAATGCGGCAACGTCAATCGAATAAGAATCATCATCCGCATGGCCTCGTTCATCGGACCCTCATGTCCGATGATCTGTTTAGTTTGAAGCGGTGCGCGAGCGGTGGTGTCGATCGTAAGAGTTTAGATAAGAGGATTAACGGGGCAGGAATACCGCAGTCTCAAACGAGCAGCCGGGGTGTAAGCCACCGTAGAATCGTCGAGTGGGCGATACGAGAGTGCGGGAGGAGCTATACAGGGTCGATGACGAGGCTCCAGAAGCGCATAAACTCCGACGTATCCGACTCCGAGGTAATATATATTTACGTAATAATTTTCAATACCGTAGCGTGTATTGTCTACAACTTGATCCGGGTCAAGCCATCGTATATCCTTTATGCACGATACGTACGCGTTATTACCTGTGCTTGTATGTACGTACGCGTTACCTATGCGCGGCATAAAGCTGCTGCACCCGCGGATTTTATTACGATGTTAGACGTCGGGAGGCGCAAGCTCGTAAAGCGCATCTCATTCCCGTAGACGCGCCGCGCCGCGCGTCACGACGCCGACGTCTCCTCGACAAACCGGAGGTGATGAACGGCTTGTTCTTGGAAAATGTGGATTGAATTACCCAGCGCGTTATTTGATACCTGCAGAACAAAGCGGTTGTGTTTTGTATACACACGTACGTACGTACGTACGTACAACGTTGCAGCTTTCAATCCTCCGCCAATTTATATCATACGGAAAATACGTACGAGTATAGCTTATCGTGCGATATGCGGAACGCTCGCAGCCCGATTGAAGCGCTTTTTCGTATTCCGTTCGCGATGAATAAAATTTCTATCTTCTTGTTTCTTTTTTTTTTTGTATTGAAATTTTTTCAAACCGACGGAATTACGCGAAATGAAAGTTACGCGTACCACCAATTGGTTGGGACGATAACGGACGAGAGTAAACTCCGGTAATTAAACACGGTTTGGAATAACGCGACGTCCTTGAAACCTATTCGCTTTAACGTACATCTATGACACGTAGAAAATTACAGATATACCGCTAAACTTTCGCATATTGGTGTGTACGCATGCGGAAATTGGTGTCATCAAAATAGTATCAGTCCGTACCGCGTCTCATTCATCCCCGAACTGTCCCGAATTCCTCGGATACTAACGCCGGTTCCATAAATTTTTCCCCACTATTATATATGTACACGCGTTCCCCTCTCTCCGTACACCAAACGGTTATTTCTGAGCTCGTTATTCTCCCGGTTTGATTTACTTACTCGATTGTATTCTATTTCATTTTATTTTACTATTTTCAACGTTCTCTTTTCGTAATGCATGTGCCCCAAATCTATTCTACCCACATAAACTGTGCACAGTTTTTTCTGAATCGACGTATTTCATCTAGTTGCATTATTCGCTCGATACATTTGGTAATGATTTTTTATCGGACCTCGTAGCCCGAATTTATTCGTTTTCGTTTAACAGAAGATGTGAAAAATTGCGAGAAACCTGAACGAAATTCTTGAAGAAAAAATTCGCGAGGAGGTTCAGCTCGCTTAGCTTTTTTTTTCCATTTCATTCACTTGTTCCTTTTTTGGCTACAGAGCGCCGCAGAATCGATCAATTAACCGTCTCTTTCAGATCAGACGTTCGAGAAATACGTTCTCACGTATATATATATACCGCAGACTCTTAACTAAATCGCATCCCTTCTCAGAGTGGCAACAATCACGCGATCATTGCAGCAATCACTACTCGTGATCCACGGAAATTGGACTCTACGATCTCTGTGTACATTAACAATACCGGAAAAATCGTGTCGTCCTGTTCACAATATTCAAATTTCCTCTTCCGTTCACACCTGATCGTATTTTACTCGGTAGACATTTTCGCACGAAACGTTGAAATCAGGTACGTTAAACTCGAGCGAAAAAAATGTGCGCCCGCACGCGTAATATATATCGTACGCGTACACTCACGGTTACTTTATCTACGGTATAAATATTTAAATTATCGATTACAAAAAGCGGATGAGAAAGTTAGTTTGAGTGACAAAAGTTTTTAACAGACCCTAAAATGGTAGTAATAAAAAATTCACCGCGATCTGGTCCGTGGCTCTCGGTTAATGTTACTGACATTCGGCCCGGCTCCATGCACGGCTGACCAGACATTGATCGTTACTACTGCATTCGAGCGCGCGTTAAATTCGTTCGAATTAGACCGCTGTTTCTGCGGATTATCTGTGTCGATACATCAGAATCACGTGATCGATGCCAGACACAGGTTAATGATTTATCGACGAGGGTATTATATAATTCCCGTTTGAATTATAATCTACGTTAATTGATGTGTTACACACACGCCGCGCATAAAGTTCGCGTTGCAGTAATTCAAACATCCACTTAATATGCGATTACTATCAACTTTCTGTCTTCCTGTTTCCCAACGATTCAACTGTCTACCTCGGTGACGTTGCAAATTTATCCCAGCATTAATTTTATTATCATTTTTCTCTCCGTTTGACATCAATTTTTCATTCTTTTCTTGCATTTTTCTTCTTCCTTTGGGGGCTACTCTTGATGTTTTTTCTTTGTTCTTTTGGTTTTTTTTTTTTTTTTCTTTGCGAAACAAAGTACCGCGATATAATTGTTGTTTTTACACCCTTACATTACTTTTCTCCGGCTGACGTTCAATTATTCGCGGTGAAAAATAAAATGGCGGACAGAAGAAGAAAAAAAAAAAAAAAAAAAAATAACGTGACATAATTTTACAAACGAAAAGGTTTTGTCTCGCGTCTCTTTTTGCAAAGATATTATTGACCAGGGTGATGTTGTCGTATAATGCGATGAACGAATAAATAGCTTCGATTTACGTTAACTTCTACCAAGCCGGAGGGAGGGAGGGGGGGGGGGGGGGGCAAAAGTTTGATCGGTATTATAAATCTTTTATTGCTTCCGTTGAACAGATTTAATTAGATTTTGTAGCTACACCGAGAAATTCGCAAACTTTTCCCCGTGCCTCGATTCGATTGGCTGCTACCTATGGTATATCATTCTCGTGGAAAGGTCACCCTCCTGGTTGCGAGTATCAGCTCTATTGAACCCTCAGAGTTGAAAGTTTCTCAAAGACCCGTCGTAAGTAGCATCTCGATCTGCCTCAACACGCTGTCTTCTTCTCTGTATTCCTTTCGTTTTTCTCGTTGCCAGTTCAAGCTACGAAATGATATCCGTGAGCGAGTAACGAGATATTTATTTCGTTGTTAAAACTTTCTTTTTTTTCTTCACTTCGTGCAGAGAAATAGAAGAGGCAAAAAAATTAGAGAGCGATCAGGACGAGGTATCTGCATCCGAGCGTCAGAAGGCAGATTCCTAATATCTAGGTCGTTACAGGATGAGACCTAATCAAATTTCAAATCTGGGTTCTCGTTCTTCTTCTCCAACGCGTCTCTTTCTCTCCATCAATTTTTCTTTTTTTTTTTTCTCGTCTTTTCTTCATTTTTTCCGCCTAAAATGACGATTTGTTTGAATACTTCACAGTATCGGTAGCGCCATGACGTACGCAGAAGGTGCTTTGCGGGTCCGTCCATATTATACTAGCTTAATACAGTTGACTGAGCTGAACCTTTCGCTTCATTTATCTCCACCCCTCTGCATTATAGAGTTTTGAGCTACGGGTTCTGGGATGATTTTGACTTGTTTATTGTTCCTAAATTTTCCCGCCTTCGGTCTGGCACCAGATTTCTTTTCTGACAACTTCTATAAATTTATATTCCTACGGCCCGCGGTGCTACGTGTACCTACCGTGCGTTTGCTCCACACTTCTCTCTTCCTTTCTCTCTTGATCCGTTTTTTTTTTTTTTTTTTTCGTTTCTCTCTTCTCCCGGACCACCTATTCCCTCGGAAACCAGGACCGACATTTTTATCACACCATTCCCATGTGTAAGACGTATCTTGCTTATGGAACAACGTATAACGTATTACTGTATTTTTTATATATAATATACGTATGTATCTGCGCACAGGTCCTAAGAGGATGTGATCATACATTTTTAATACGTTTACCTTGCTTGGATATAATGGCTGCAGGGGTGTAGCGTAATGGACGGCTGACAGGACCTCGCGTTATCAAAAGTAAAAAAAAAAATGAAAGAAATATCATGACCAGCAGCACTCGTATATATATATGTATATAAAGGTATATATTAAATAACCGTAATTTGAAGTAATAGAGTGAATATAGCATGCGTGATAAAAGGGGGATTCCTTTGGGAAAAAGATGGCACGGATAAATTTTTTTTTTTTTTCTCCTTCCGATAGTTGATTCGAATATAATATTTTATAGGATTAACGCGCGGGTGAACGTCGACGAGATTCGTTGTCGATTAAAAGAAAAACGTAAGAGAAACAAAAAGAAAAAAAAGAGAAAAATGCGAGAGGCTGTTGAGCAGTCGCGGCGCACGTTATATTACGCGTATTTGAATCGTATTGGTCGATTAATCAAAACTTTAATTATGTCGAGAGATGAAATGTGACGTTGATTAACGTCAGTTGCAGGGGACCTCTTTATACTTCAATTCAATCGACGTGATTGCAGGTGATCTCAGCGCGATGATAACATAATTTCTCTTACTCTTCGCATCGCTTGACCGATTGTCAAAGGAACGGGAAAGAAATTCTCTTTTTTTCCGCGCCAGGTCCGTTGCTTTGACCATTTTTCTTACCGTTGCTTCTACGATAAAAAAAAAAAGAAACCGGAAAAACAAAAAGAAAAAACTTATAGACGATGAAGCTGGAGTCTTGTGCTCGAGAAGTCCGTTTTTCATCGAAGAAGAGAAATTGACGTTGACAGAGATTGGAGGTTGGAATGTATACTTTCTTGAGCCCATTAACTACGTTTTCCTGCCGATTCTACGTATCAATTCGATCAGAGCCTGTATTTATCTACTTAGTGCCTACTTATATTTTTCCACTTAAATCGCGGCCGCGATGTCATTCCGATATCAGGCTCATATCTCATATGAACAGTCCCGTGGATGAATTTTTTACTTGCATCCCAACGTCTTTTCGAATCTTATTTTGATTACCCGTGTAATTTCAATCTTTTTTTTGTCAACAGTTTTTTTCTCTCGACGATGATATCTTTTTTTTACTCGCAGTTATATATGTAACATGTGAAAACGCGGCCTCCGTACGTTTATTTATGCTGTCGAAATAACTCTCGAATTTTATATTTACATTGGATGGGACGCCAGTAAACCTTTCCAAACAACTCAAAAAAGAAAGAAGAACAATAAAAATGTGAAAGGTAAAATGTACGGAGATGAAAATTCGAGTCAAAGAAAGTAATTGAGTAAATAGTTATTGAGAATCTTGAATCTGTGAGCCGTACGTTCCTATTCGCGAAGAAATAAAAAAAAAAGAAAAAATTCCTTCGCTCATCTACCTCGAGCCATGAACCGAAAAGCGAATTCCCACAAGCTCGGGCCAAAATCTAGATATAACGTGTAACGTGCGGAGCTTCGTCCCTTCCAGATGTACGAATGGGATGTGAAAAAAAATGAGAGAACTGGCATAATCCATACACCATCTGACTTAACTTTGGTATTCAACGTGTGCAGGTCGGAGAAAAGTTTTCGGTATACGTGTGTTGACTGATCGTGCGTAGAAAAAAAAAATAAAAAAATTCATCCGAGCAAATACGATGCGGAACGTGAAAATTACAGAAAATTGTCAAGATTTGTTTGAAAAGAGGTGAAAAAAAAAAAAAAAAAAAAAATGGAGGGATCAAATTTTATGTAAAAAATGACAAGAGCTGTTCTTCTTTCCTTTTTTTATTGTATTTTGCTTCAGCCGTTTCGTGCTCGATGACGGTAACACGACGTTTTTTTGTTAAACCGTATATATCGTATGCTGAAGTAGCTAGTTGTACAGATGTGAAGTTGACTGATTCAGCTGGAATGGGTGTTATACATACGTATAACATGGAGCATGCGATGTATCGGGGGGTTGGAGAATAAAAAAAATAACATGAAATAAAAAAAACGTAACAACAGCTTAGGAGTGAAGGGCTTTTGTGCCGGTAGCAGACAAAGTTGGCTTTTCACTTGGAATTGAAATTCAAAGGAAACTTTGTAACGCGTGACGCGTTTTCCAGCATTTTCATATCACCTTTCTCAAGGGATTCGGTGGCATTTGTGTATTTGTGTAGAAGCGGAATCTGCGGGGAGATGCCAGCGGATATCTGCAAAAACTTGGCATCTCCTATATTATTTTATCGGTCTACTTTCAAGTTTCTGGATTAGTCGCACGCTCGGACTTGTACCAATAACTCTTTTTATTCCTGCTCGTCTTTTCTATTCGTCACGAATCCGGCTATTTTCTCGCTAATTTTCGTATAGCTGCGCTTTTTTGCGCAATGCGAACTTGCTCGTAAGAAAAGCTCTCGTGCTGACGCTTTTCGACCAGTTCATATATCTCTCCAACATGCACGGGTGTTAATGGAGATTTTTTTTTCCATTTTTTAGGGGAGGGAGGGGGGTGGGGGGGGGGGGGGGGGAGCGGTTCTTTTTTCCTCGTTTTTGTATCATCTTTTTGCTTCTTTTTTTCAGACCGCCGCTCCGCTTTTCTTTACCCAGAATCCTTTTGTTTCGCTGCATATATCCCTTACAATGGTGGCGTCGTCGTAGTCGTTATTTTCTGTCGACGGTGAAATTGAGATATTTGGTATAGTTTCAAGAGCCCAGCTGCTGCAGCTTACAATAATAAATAGGCCGCTCGATTTGAAGCACCTCCATTATTCTGAGCCCTGGCTCTTCTCAATTTGGCAATAACTATTGCATCACGTGTTCACCTATGTACACGGTTATCTGAAAATATGAAGATAACTCTGTCTAAAAGATTCACCGTGCCCCAATTATCTACAGGGCATAACCTGACCTGTATCCTATATTTGTTCAGTTCAGGGGCGCTATTTTGACTAAATTGTTCGACGTTATCGCTACGAATGTAATCCGATCCTTTTGTGGATTCGGGTCCTCACGAGCCCTTAGGGAAACCGTCCCTCTCCTCTCGTACGTACCTACATAGGTATGTACGCGTAACGCAACGATGATATCGTAATCGAATGAACTCGAGGTATAAGACGGGACGTTGTCGTAAGGAACAAATAAGAAGAGGCTTTAATTATTTCCACGATCCCTAAAACCGCCGTCGTCCTTTTAAACCGTAACGTAACTTTAAGAAACTCTATTAATCTTAGCGACTTCAAAGATCCTGAAGGAATACCATTTGCAGCAACTTTGTAACCCTCCCCCTTCCGCCTCACCGTTTTATTGTTCTCCAAAATTTTCGAACCCCATAAATAATTCTCTTTGACGATTATTTTTAATTTGGTAACTTTTTTTTCATTCTGGGTTCAAGTAAAATAAAATTATACAAATTTTACGACAAATTTCTGCACTCGAACTGCGATGACTTGAAACGATGAGTTTGATAAATATTTAGGAGGTACCGGTTTAATCACCCGGAATTAAGAAAGTCTCGGCATGCATAATTATTCGTCATTCCCGTAAGCTAAAACGGCGCGGAAAATTGTCAAGACGAACTGCAGCGTAGCACCGAACAGTTTGAGCGGATTAAATATGGAAGTAGATCTTCACGTTAGATATGACGACGGCTCTGAAAAATCTTAAGCCGGTAAAGTACGCGACGTAAAACTCCGCGCGAATTCATCAGGTTCACTCGCACTCGTTCTTCGATGATTAATCAGGCCGGGCAATAAACTCCATTTTCAAACACGTTGGATTTCACGTTCGTACGTATACATTTACAGCAGCTGTCGCTCATCTGGTGAAGCAGAAAAAAAAGTGTAGCGCCAATTTTCTTTTTTTTTTTCGACTCTCGTCTGAAAAGCACCTAAATTAACACCTCATTCTGACGTGAGCGGGGCTTGCAAATATATATTCGTTATTAGATTACTCTCGGTTCGTGCTTCGCTAACTTGATGTATCTTGCGTTGGCGGAGCAAAAATAAAATCCGACTAAACCGCAGAAGTATTTTTAGTAAAGTAGGATTTTTTTCGCGAACAACTTCGCAATCAATTTTTCCCTATGTGCGATTCCTCTGGCTCAACGGACATGTCTCAGTTTATTATTCCGTTGCCACATCGATTTTATCCCGGGCATAGTTTGACCGGATGAAATTTTTGAAGAAGTTTCGACACGGATGCTGCGGCATCGGTAGAATTTCAATCATTGTTCCAGAAAATCCTTCCGTATATAGAATAATAAAGCGAAGTCGTTTTCTCCAAGTTCACGAGTCGTATTCATCGCCGAATCTATAGATGCTGTAAAAACTTTTTACGCGGTAACTTTCGCAATTTTCTTTATATCCTCTGATCGCTAGTTATTTATATCTGTACCGGACTGACCCGGAGGATCTTACGTTTCATTTGCTTGACCTCCGATTGAAACTTATATTACCCATCCATTCTCTGATCTACCTATACAACGACGTGAGACGCGAAATTTGAAAATTATTCGCGGTATACGCTCCGCTTTTTTCCATCTTTCAACGAACTGGCACAATACCTATCCAATTATCAGGACGAAACTTTGAAAATAAGAGCTTATCATATCATGCAATATCTGCCCGACTGAAAATTGAAGAGGAAATAGTATACTCAAAGCACGAAAAAAATTTAAAGCCTACTTTTTAAGTCTTTATTGATTTATCTTATCATGGCAAAGATAATCAAAATTGTTGGAAATTCTTTGTCATACCGGAAGATCGAAGTGTGGAAATACTACCCCTGAGGTTCGATGAGAATCAGATTCACCTACCCTCTACTTTTGGGACTGACAAAGCTGCGACTTTTTTCTGATTCATTCTGTTTCTTTTCTTCTTTTTTTTTTTTCCTTATTCGATCGATCATCGGCGAGGCAACCGGGAATCCGAGGAAAAAAGCTTTCGAATTCGCTACAGGTACGGAGCGGGTAGTGAACAAAGTTTTTATACATAATTAAACCGGTCAGTCCCATCCTGAGTAACTCGTGATTCTTTTTATCTTATTTTTTCCCCCCTCCCCGAAAGGACAGTTGAACCAAAAAATGCCGTCTATTTCGCAGCTTCGCGACGGACGAACGATGTCACGGAATAATAAAATAAATGACGTATCCACGTGCCCGTGTAGTTCGTGATTAAAAATTTAAATTCACCAAAGAATTTTAACGCTAAAACACCGCCCGGTTCGGAGATATTCAAAAGCGTTTTATTCTAAACTCTAAAAAGCTACCGGTGTAAAATACATCATGCAATGGAACTAAACCGTACCGTTTTACCGCGCATGGGGTCTGAACTACACCGGCACGTAACGCAGCATAAAATTGTGCGGATAGCAATTCGTCTGCAAGGTGGTTTCATCACGTGTCTTATAACACGTTTGTACATCAATCTCCCTTCTTTATTTTTCTTCTTTTACGTTTTTCCTATCTTCCTTTTTTCCCCACTTCTTTTTTTTTTGCCGCCAAGTTCTTCATCTCCTCAAAGATCTCTCACGTCCAACTCAACTTGTAGCGGCGCTGGGACGACAACCGACCGTAAGAAAAAAGAAACAATTGATTTCATGATCAGAAGCAAACACATCACGTATCGCGAAACAGAGGCAACATGTCCGGGAAAAGTGAATTAGTCGGACGGCAAACCTGCGTTTATCGCTGGTCAAATTTCTGTCGAAGCACATCTTAGAACGACGAAAACAATTTCGGGATACGGATATTTTACGCGTGGGGAAAAATTTTTCCTGAAAATTGGAAACATGGAAGATGAAAAAGAAATGAAACGCAACGGTCGGGTGACGTATAAGCAATTCCGTAACTGAGCTATGGAAAATATACGTCAGCCCTCCTCGAATATCTGAGACGTGAATTTTGACGGATAAGTATTTCGAGTCCAGATGTTCGTGGACACATAACTCAGATAACCATCGACCGTGAAAGTGTGAAAATTTTTCCGATAAAAGAAAAATTGCAAAATGTAAAATCGAACGCTTCCGTACGCGGGTTGTGGCCCCTTTCGAACGTAAAGGGTTCGGTTATCTCGATAATTGTCGGAGCACAATTTTATGCCCACTTTTTTGCGTTCTTAATGAAATTCGATTCCGAGGAGCAAAAATTCTCTCGAGACTGTCTGGGGAAAAATAAAATAGGTTTTGAATATGGTGCCGTAGGTGTGAAATGTATGCGAAAATAAGTAGGTGTGACGGAGAATTTACCGTCTAGTCTAGACTAAACGTTGGCCGCGGGTGGCTTTCAGACGGTTTTCAAGTTCTCCGATGCCGGTAAGACCCAGCTTTAACCAATGCGATGTGTAACTGGGTCTAACAAAACCGCGTTAGTATATCCCAAAGCTCATTTATCTCCGCGGAGCACCTTCGCAGAGCTCTGCAGCGTCGAGAAAAAGTGAAATCTATTTAAAAGTAGATAAGCAGGTGAGTAACAGTTGTTGCTGACTTTAAGTCTCGACTCTCTTCGAAAAGTATAACGACAAAGACGCCGTTATCGTTACCCGCAGCTTCCTGATTCGGACGTTCAAAAATTATTGAGATATCCTGCAACTGAATGAACATTCAAACCGACGAGACGGTGTGACGTCTGCAAACGTCTTCCTTTGCTCGATCTTCAGCTCCGCCAGAGGGTTGAGACAATAACCGACTATTACCACGATTATATCTGTCCATCCGTCCGAGCGACCGTCCGCCTTACTTCGTCTCCATTTCGTATCTTATGATCCAGAACAATTGGCCCACCCCCTAGAGAACGGTTACGATAACGGCGCTGCGAATTTATACAGAGATGACGTCGGAGAGTTTTAAGGAAAAAACGAAAACTGATAACGGAACCGCTGCGGGGAGGCGAAACGATGATGACGAGGGAGAGAAGAAATGGTCGTAGGGTAAGTTTTTATATTATTTTATTTTTTTTTTTTTTCTTCACCCGAGATAAAGGATGTATAAAATGTGAAATCGAACTGAGGCGACTGAATTCTGAGTTGAACCTAAAAAGAAAAAAAAAAAACGGCAAAGCCGATTCAAGAAAGCCAAATTATTCCGTAACGTGGACGAAAATCGGCGCTAGATTTTAAGTAAGGTCTGCAGGCAGAAGTTAACTGCAGATGCAGCTGCTGCAAGCTCTAATCGATTTAACGGTCAGGCGCGTCGACGGTGGCGAGGTGGCTTAATTCCTGTGGGTCCATTCAAACGCGATCGTTATAAGAGGATTAAACACGCTCCAAACAACAGCTGTCCGTAGACCTACGGAGTGATATGATTTTAAGGGTATTAAACGAGAACAAACGCATCGGCTTATCGCGCAACGGCGCCCCTATACGTCACTGCATAAATCCTTGAAATTATCCAACGTCACCTCTGGTCCTTCCGTTCGAAACTAGAGGCAGCAAAAGAAGGAGTCATCGCAGCTTTCAATCGACGGCGAAATCATTCGATGTAACGCAGGATCAGTTGGCGGGAGAACGCTGCACCTTGATCGAACGCACCTAAGGGGCCAGACTTCCATATGCTCACGTGTTCGCGGATAAACGAATTAGGGTTGGAAGTGAAGCATCCTTTTGTCGATGTGGGCGCGGTGTCGGCCGTGATCTATTCTGCAACATGGTATAATATTAGATTACCCATCACGTCATGCGAGATGGGGGGATAGCCGAAGTGGCGAAGGTTATATACGTGTACGGGGCTGGTTATAGGTCCTACTACAGAGTGAATTAATTATTCGCTGCCTATTCCACTCGGCGCACACGTCGGAGACATAATTCGTCGCGATTAAACTCGCTGTACACGTATACACGCGTACGTACGTACGTACCTACCCACCTACCTACCTGTATACACGCCTGATTGAATATATCGTTGCATAGGTGGGTAATTGTATAATCCCGCATGCGGCCTCTGTACATATTGTACCGTATACAGCGTGTGTAACTCGCTAAAAGTAGCCACATTAAATACGTAAGTAATTGTGGATTACCCTAAACGCCGGGCACGGCGCATCTGGCGGGAAACGTCGAAAAGGGGGTGGGAGCAATCGGGCTAATGTTACCGTCGAAAGCGAACCGCTGGAAACTGCAACGTTTTAAATTTGAGAATACGTACGTTTCGAAGTTCGCTGATTTCGTGTTCGATCGAGCGGATGATCGAATTCGGATGATTGGCCGATGATTGTGGTAGGGAGAAAAATTGCTTCGTTCTCTCATTACAATTGGCAATGAGGAGACTCATATCGTCAGAGTTACAATGAAACATAACGGGACGATCATTCTATTGTGGAAAAAGTTTCCGCCGGGCTTTATGCTGAATTATATATAATATGATTAAAAGTAAGTTGAAATGGACCCGTAATTCTGCAGATAATATACGTTACACGATAGAAAATTGGATAGAAAATTGCAAAGTCGAGTATAACCGCCGGGGCGCATCTGCGGGGGATAAATTTATAAAGATCGGAAGTCACGGGATACGAACTAATTTATAACGTCGAGTGGTACTCCCGTTATATCAACTCGAACAAAATCAAATATTTGTTCCGTAGATTGTCGAACAAGAGGATTTCCAATATAACGAAGACTTCTCTATTTTCCCCTTTCTTTTTCCCATCCTCCGGATCCGTCCGACCGTGAATTGGCCCGGAAAAATGTCGATTCGAAAAATGTTAAGTGCATCGGCCGATCGAACGAAACATATCCGCGGTCGTAAAAACTGTAAACGCTTATTTAATTGAGCGCATCTGAAATCTGGACTTTGCTCGCCTGCAACTGAATATGACAAAACGCAGCCGGCGTTCCGTAATCGATTTATCATCGTAACGACGATTGAAAATTCCGATATATTTTATACCGTGTATTTCCGTAATATACTCTAATTCTCGCGAATTCGATCATTTATCAAATTGGCTTATACCATCGATGAAATAAACTTCACTGTTTTACTACACGTACACGCTCTATTTCATTTTACGATTCAGGTCATTAATTTCATTTCTCATGTCGCCTGTCACCGTAAGTATACGATATAAATGTATAGCCGTACCATCCATCCACGTACACACGTCGCGCGAATATAGATTTCGAATATATATATATATACGACGTGTTGTGAGTATTTATTTCAGGTATTGTTACGGGATCGGTTACATGGAGCGGAGGCTTTGGAGTCCTCGCGTCATATCTGTATCGGGTGATGTTCTAAAAACGACGCACTCGCTTCTCCGAAATTGAGCGTCGGTTGACAGCTGTCATTCGACAAGAATACCGATCGAGCAGGAATCACCTGATATTTCGAGCGTCCGATCCTCGCCGATAAAATCTATATGGAATAATTGCCGCGCGCCTGTCGCTCGGTAATTCCCACTTAAGCTGCGCTTTCGAACGAGCGTAGTTTGGGAGAGCTTCGAAAATCGTATCAGAAAAAAAGGTGGGAAACAAAAATTGCCTTTATTGTTGTCTCGTTACCCGGTTTGCCGCGGTAAACGCCGGAGCAGCTGCAGCTGGTATCGAGGGCGGGGTGAATTCGTTCTTTCTTTAGCTCTCCTTTTGTTTTTCCAGTTGAAAAAACAGCTTACAAATGATACAGTGTACCGTGTACACTGACTCGCTTTTCTCTCTCTCTACGTGTTTGATAACAAATTCACGTGGATATAACAACTGGTTATTTCGTACCAGAAACGTGCACATGGTGTGAATAATTATAATCTCGTTTTGTGCATGAAAGAAAAAAAAAAAAAACGTGGTAATATTTCACGTAGAAATATGAAAGCAAAAAATAATGCGCTCAATTACATATGGATGGTTATTTTACTGGATGTATACGTTGCATACATACACGTATACACGTATCTAGACAAAAATTATATCCCCGGCAATTTTATTTCGTGGATTTTCCAGACAATTTTCGAACCTATTCCCTCGTTCATTTCCCTCTCGCTCTCTCCATTCTTTCTTTTATTTCTATCTCATTTTCGTGCTATACGTAGACCGTTATTATTCACGGAGTTTGTAACGGATATGGGTAAAGGGCGGACTGATTCTTCGCCGTTGGACTATATTCGTCTGAAACTTTACAAATTTCCTAGAAGGCATCGGCGGGGGATTTTTACCCGTCTAACCTGCGAGGTGGTACAGTTCCAGCTGTTCTTCTTTATTGACGGGCGTCGCGCAAATAGAAAAGCTTCGGAGTGTTTTATTTTCCAATTCTCATTCCTGAAGAGAACACGACGTATGCCAACTAACTGCACGGCTCTACCGAATTTATCGCACGAGTACCAGCTAAAATTCTTCGCCGCTCTTTTCGAAGAAAATTTTTACGACAGCTTAGAACCGGACGAGTTCCTCGCGAATTCTGTCGAGGGGGAGAGAAATACGGAAAGAATAAAAAAGAAATAATAGCAAAAACCATGCGATTATTCGCGATCAACGGTTGATGTCGTCAAATTGCGCATGGAGCGGGCAGCTGGCAGCAGCTCTTAACGCAACGTTTCAACCTCCGTCTTCTAATAGGGTAGTAAATTAATGACCAAGTCTGAACTTTCGTAGGGGTTTGTTACTCGTTAGTTTCTTCGCAATGTGCGACTGACAGTAGAGGAGGTTCTCTTGGTCAGACAGAAGTCTCTGAACTGTCACAAAGCAGCAAGTTGTTGAAACACCCTTTCTCCGAATATATATACCTATATATATACGTGCGTCTGGCAGGAGGTATGAAAATTCGGTGAGACATCTGGGAAAAATAATAATCCGAGGAGAACACACCGTGCTCGAGGAATAGGAGGATTTTCATGCGCTACTTTTTCCACAAGTGGGGCGAGATTATTTCGATGAAAAAAACGACGGTGCTCAGTCCCAGAGCGACGCTGAATAGCTTGAAGATTGACGCGAATTGTTGAAGATTCATGCCGACGACGACGACGTCCGGGTAAACGGATTCGTTCAACGAACCGTAACGCTGATCCAGCATGTACCACGACGCCCGTTGACCGATTATACCGGTGTTAAATAACGAGGAGATTATCCAATTGCATTTTCGTAAAATGGGACTCGCACTTGGAACGAGCATTACCGATGGATAAAAGTTTATCCTCTCGGGCAGGATGATCACGTGACGCCACAGCTTGTAATCGTTGTACCTCGACATCTGATGCGAAAATTTCGCATGAAATTTGATTGTCAGCGAATGAAATGATTATTTTCTTTTTTTTTTTTGATTTTTATTCGACTCACCTCGACGTAGGTAGCGATTCCACCGGTTCCACGATGCAATTTCTCTAGGTTTTCCTTGAATTCCACCATGTCCATGACCTGGTGAAGACAATCGTGCACGTAGTGTGGGTGGTGAAATTTTTGAAAATCATGTTGACCGATCGACTTACTTTGAATTCTCTGTAAAGTCTCGGAGCGAGATTCTCGAAGCGTGATTTAACTGAAACTGCACTTCCCAATCGAAGATTCGACTTTTCCAGTTCCTCCAAGGACTTTATTTGGTCCTGATCGGCGGCTTTTGTGAATATCGTCGTCAAATTCGCGAGATAAGCCTGAGACATTATCCAACCGAAAGTTAATAAGGAAATGAAAAAAATTCGTTGCGGCAGACGCCTTGGAAATTTCGTAATTCCCTGACCCAGAAACATCGCCAGGGTAGCGTGCAAGGGAACGGATTTCAAGCCACGTGAAAAATGTCTCAAAATCAGTACGAAAATCACTACCGAAATCTGGACGATCCAGACCTGCGAAAAAATACCAAATAAAATACTTACACCTTTTTTTAAACGAAGGGTAACGAAGTTTTTCGAAGTGTGCAATATCATTCAGACCTACCGGGCTCGCGAGCGGCATCAGAATGTTCAGTGCAGTATCATCGGTCGAGGTGATTTTCGGTACCAGTACTTTTCCCTCGACGAAATAAAAGGCAGTGGTGCCCGTGCTGCCTGTGATTGCTTCGTATATTCCAAGCTGACCCCATCCTATGTCGGCCTCGTCGTTGGACACCTTTTGACGGATTACTGTGAAAAATTTACGGGACAATCAGCTAGAACGGTGTCTTCTTCTCATAGGAAGAAAGATTATATCTATTTTACTAGAGCTGACTCACTCGAAGGCGGGTCATCTTTGAAGGAAGTTGTAGCATTGTGACGTTCTACGATAACATTGACGACGTCGGATTCGATTCCATTCGATATTTTCTCTCCGTTCTTAAGGGAAAATTCCGAGTAGGGTGACCATTCGAAGGTCGCAAGACGCAGTGGACAGTGATTGTAATTAATAATGTCTGGGAATAGGTCGGCGACGCTTTTGTCGCTTTTACAGTTTCCGAAATCGAGAATTTCCGGCTTATCGCAACTCCCGTACCGGGTCTTCGTGTATCCGTAAAGATCCACGTTTCCGTTGATCGAACTAAGTGCTACCGCCACCGCCAATCTCTTGGCTTCGTTCAGGTAGCGGACGAGTTTCGCGAGGGAACTCCTCGTCGATAAGCTGTCCCCGGTATCTCCTATGTTTGTATAAACTAGGAGAAAACGTGCGGCGGGATGAAAATTCACCATGAATTTTAAGACCTCCGGGTCCGCTTCGAAAGCTCCATCGGCTTCAAGGAACACAAGCGCTTCTTTCGTCGTCCGTAGGTTAACCCAAGATGTTTGATCTGGCGAGGATAAGTTCACGATCAGACGTACCGTACTCTCAATTCCATTCACGTACTCCTTTGATCCTCGAGTCAAAATAGTCAGTTGATGCTCCGTACTCAAGTGACGTTTTACGATTCGATTTACACAAGATAAAACAACCCCTCTTTCCGAATCGTCCCTCTCGTCGTACAGGGACACGCTCACGCAAATCGTCGAAAATATCGCAAGGATTAAAAACTCCAAACGCATTTCGAACGATATATTTCGTTGGTTTTTTGTTTTTTTTTGTTGTTTTTTTTTCTCCCATTCGCAAGAGCGATTGGGAAAATATAATGCCTCGTCGAGTCTCTGCGAGCTGTGAGCGGGATCTGCAGCGGGAAATATTTTCAGCAAGTTTAGTTTACAGTTGCAATACCTGCGTTGTATAGCTGAAATCGTAAAAGCCCGTATAACCGGTATTTTCCGAACTCTCCTAGGAATAGAAATCATGGGTTTTGAAACATTTCACAACCGGTGTGGCAGGGATGCGAATATCCCATTTCTTAGGAAAAACTCACTCCTGCGGAATACGAAATCGGTATAATATGTAGTTATTCGTTTGACCTCAAAAACATACGAACGGAATTCAGCGTACATCACCGAGGTATATCATTTTTGCGCAACTTATCCGCAATGCTCGTTTCAAATTTTCGAGTTCAGGGAAAACTAAACTACAGCATACGCCGTCGAATGTGCGATTAACCGCCCAGTCAAACAGCGAACACGGTGATTTTCTATTCGTCGACAATAATTTATCTACGTTCTACCTGGTTCACCTGGTGCAACGTTAAACGTCGGACTGAATTAGGGCTCCGTTTTGCCCCGGGAAACAACGAGAACTGGTCGGTAATCTGTTGAATGAACCTGAAAAACGATTAGCCGGAACATCCTAAAATTGGGGGTGTCCCCTAATGACTCGCGGTGATTTGTCGAACGAAGTTATGTTTCATTGATGGGAAATACGTGTAAGAAATTTACATCGCGTAGAAATTGGTTCGACGATATCGACAGAGCGAACGATTGAAATTGACCGAAAATTTTAATCGATTACGCAATCACCGCGCGAGCTTTGAAAAAAAAAAAAAAAAGTACGGAACGATATCAGCGAACCGAGATGATCGTGCGGCTCGAGAATCGCCGGGAATTATTCATAACGAGGAGTTCGATTTGATCCCTATGAATTATTAAACACCGATTGGAAAACCGTTTTCTCTTGAATATGCGTTAGAAATCGATTCGCAAACAATCGATAAGCGGTGTGTAACACATCCGCGTATTCGTTGTCGGGTAAAAAAAACGTACGACGAGTATTTTATCCGCTCGAACCAATTTTTTACTCCCCATTTTCGCCGTTGATCGTCGCGACGTAATTTGGGAAAACCGAAATTTAACCGCGAAACAATATCGATACGATATTTCGTACTGGTGTATCTCCGTTTATTTATCCGTTTTTTTCTTCTCGCAGCCGAGATGCTCAATTTATTTATGATAAGCCCCGCTCGGTATCCGTGGGAGAGATGAGCGGCCCAGCTTTCCCGAAGAACCTTCGAACAGGTACGCGAAATCCACAAGGTGACGTTGTCAGCGCTATAAAAATTTATGAGGCAATGAGAAAACGCTTCCCTTCGCCCCGTCGCGTCGTCCTATCAACGTATAACTCCCGTCAAACTTTGGGCGTCAGAAAAAACGAACCCTTGATAACCGATCTTGATTTCCGACGACTGAAACGGAAAATGTGAAACAAGGGTTGCGCCGATAAAAACTTGCGATTTTTTTTTCTTTCAAAGTCTTTCATTTCCTCGTTTTTTTTGTTTTTTTTGTTTTTTTCTGCCGCCAACTCCTGAGAAGTTATTCTTTTCTCATTGAAATTCTACAGCAATTTTACAATCAATACAGACGCAATGAGGGACAACATTTTCACAAACATTTGTTTAGGATATGTGATTAAAAAATTGTGCGATTTCGGAATTGGATACATTTAATGTAAAGTTTGATCGGGATTATCGATATTTACGTTGTGAAAGAATCAGAATTTCGTGTACATGTTTTTGCCGAATGCTTTTCGGACGTCGTTTCAAGACCGCTTTTCTATCGGCGAATTTCTTCAAACACGGCGCGAGGAGTTCCCCCATAAAAGCGAGAAAGCTCATAGCGAACCCGATGAGTACGATGTAAAACAATGGTCCCAATTCCGCGAGTTTTACTTCATTCACTTGAGGTGCCGAATTGAATCGATACACTTTTCTGAAACGGGCGACCAATAACGCCATATTTTCAAAAGCTGTTATAAATCCGCTCTCCCATATCGACGATATAAGTTTATTGCAGCATTTCAGGATCGCGCTGACATTAGGTGTCGCCATTGTTATCGGGTACCAACTGGTCCTGTCCTCTATAGCCTTGACGTTGTGCCATTTCGTCATAATTTCGTCCGAATCCTGACGAATGAAAAATAGAAAAAATCAAAATACTCGACTCATCTGATTCGCGTGCGAATCGAAAATGATGAAAGATTTCATTCGACTCGTTACCTCAACGTAAAACGCCGCTGTCAGATTACCCTCGATCACCTGATACATCGTTTCGTAATAAACGTCGTATCGAGATTCAACCTTGACAAAAATCAGAACAATCTTTATTGAGGCAATAAATCGTAGATTATACCGCGTACGAAAATCCTCACGTGAAAGTTTGAAAATATTCGTGGATAATCTTCCTTGAATCTCTTCTTTCCAGATGGATATCCCGTTACCGAAATATTAGTTTTGTCCAAATCGGCCAATGTCTTAATCGCCTGTTGCCAAGGAGCTAACAGAACGTCCCTCAGATTAGCCAAATACGACTGCGAGGCTTGATAGCCGATCCATATAAGGGAGTAAAAACAGGTACGCCCGAAAAATCCCTTAGGCTGTCTAGGAATCGTCACGCCGAGTAGTGTTGCCAAAAAATTCAGCCAGTCGAAGCTTCGAAAGATTGGAATGAAGAACCCCGATACGGTGATCAGGGCTATCAGCCCTCCGAGTACTACCCAAACCTTGAAAACAATTTCATCTTTTTCAAATTTCTGTCATAATGCAGCCAGTGGACGAGAGATCACCTCGCTATCGTACGTTCTGCAAACGTGTAACGCGTGCAGATCGTTCAACGATTGCCGGATTTTCTTTATCGAATGATTGAGCGCGCGCATGCCTAACAGCAATAAGAATGAACCGGGCGAGAGACGATCGCGTGTTCGGTACAGTTACAGCTCGGAAAATGATAGAAAAAAAAGAAAAAAAGAAAAAAAGAAAAAAAAAAAAACTGGAAGTTATGTGCGCGGCGATAATCTAGATCCATTATTTATGACATTAATCATGTTATACAAATCGGTTGGATCTCTGACATCTTTTAGCGATATATTTTTTCCTTTCTCACCTTGATTGCCAACGGCGTAAGGATATCTCCGATCGAATTTTGCGCCGCCCACATCGAATGGGGAGCGATAACGGCTCCTTGACAAAAAGTATGCGCTGCCGCGTAACCGACCCCGTCGAAAGGCTGAGTATCCAGCGAACCGAATCCGACATCGCCCGATCTATTAGCGAGGACGCTTCTGACCGCTGGAAAATAAACCAAATTCCAGTAAAATCGATCGTACGAAATATCGAGAGGAAGGAGAGAGATTACGAACCATCCGGAGCGTCGACGAGAATCAAGTCGATCGTGGCGTTGATCTTGTCGATGATGATTTCCATGAAGCGTCCTTCGAATCCGCACAAGTCGTTCGGATCACCGGGTTCGCAAGGTTCGTAGTACCTCGGTACAGGCCACGTTACGACTCGAATAGTACATTTGTGGTAGTTCAACGATTTGTTGATTATTTTCTTCGCTGTAGTTTCTTCGGAACACGATCCAACTTCGGTGAGTATCGCGACACCGCAGTGTCCCTCCGCCGTTGTCGTGTGTTCGTAGACGACGACCGTACCGTTGTCGTCGCTCACCACGTAAAATAGATCGGCAATCGTTGCGATCTTAGTGATCGTTTTTACGTAGTCTTCGGATGAACAAATATCGGGATCTTCGAGGCATAGTATGATGACCGGTAGCATCAAAGTGTCGTCGTGAAACAGAGACAAACCTTCGATATCTCGTCGACCGTCACCGTCCAAGAATATCACGAAAGCTCCGGTGTGCGTCGAGAGCGACTCGTCCAACAATTCCCATTCGCCGAGCATGAGGTACGGCGCTTTGAACAGATTGTTCACCACGTCGTTTTGATCGTTCGAAAAAATCAATATCCTCTGGTAGTCGGTGTAGTATTTTTTGAGGGCCACGTTTACGCATAATAACTGGTCGACCGAAACCGTCTCGTCGACACGAGCCATCTCTATCTTCTGAAGAGAATTCATCACCGACGACGATATTATGAACAAAATTAGATAAGCTCTCATCGCGCCGGTGTTCAACCGTTCGCTACGTGACACTGAATGTTTTTGAGAATGAGTTTCTAGTGCCTTTATACGGAGGTGTGAAAGTTTCATAAAACCGTTATATCGATTACCGATCCGATGCAGTTATTTTTTAGCGAACGATAATTTAACGCTTATCTCCGTACCGTCTGCGTTACACATTTTCTCGGCGTATCATTTTATATCATCGTTTCTACCTTTATAAAACTGCAACGGCAAATTATCAGCTAATCAGATGGAAATCAAGAGTGCCGCGCGGTCATTTCGTACGCTACGATTTTTAAAAAAGACCACTCGTCGGTTTACCGTAAATCAACGATGGGGGGAAAAAAAAAAAAAAAAAAAAAAAAGGAACGGCACCGCGGAACGTTGTGATCCATTTCGAATACAAGAATTTAATTCGAAAACACCGACTGCTTTTCCGTACGACCAATTTTACAACGATTATTATGTTTTTTTTCCATCACCTGTACAACTGAATCGTGTTGAATGAACTGGCATGACAGGTGTGAACGTGACATTCGCATCGTGGCCTTTCCGGTATCGACTAATGTCAACGCGTTTCAGGATCAACTTAAACCGAACTGTACAGTAACTAAATATACCACGGATGTTGTACGTGCTTCTGGTTGACAGTAGTTTGTGTATTCAATTATTAATTGGAGAAATTCAGGCGACTTATTGCTGTCGATAAATACCATAGTCCGTGCGCACGTCTATAGAGTGCCACTCATCCTATTGCTTCGAGAACGTGAAACTCGACTGTATTTAAATTTCACGCCGATAGAACAAAGCCGAGTGAAGTGCATGACTAATTTGTGGCTCTTTCAATGAACATTGAATAACGCCTGTGGAATTCGATCTGTGAATAATCGGGTGCTCGAAAACTTTTCTAATCAATTCAAATTCTACTGAAATATTTATAATGCATCTGCTTCGAGCCGCATTCTCCGCTGTAAAAGTACCGTCGTTACAAAACGATCCGCATCGCCGACGTAAAAAAATGGACCGATCGTCCGCTCCGAAACGGCAACGTGTGTAAAAATCTACATGCCAAACACGTTGAGCCAGTGAATTTCGCCGCCGAAGGAAATAAATTTTCCCAGTTTACGAAGGGATCAGATCAGGACAATAGCAGCGTTAGTAGCCAAAATGTTGAAATGAAAAATTGACCATGAATTTCAAATTTATCGTTGCTAGTTATTTTTCGGAAACCAATTTGGCAATGTAACCGAGCGACATTCGAAACCCAGATGTTTGTATCCGTTTGTAAAAGCTACTTTTACGGCTGTGCGGTTCCCAGGAAGTAATAGAGGCAATAAATGGAAAAAAATCATGTATCGGTGAAAATAATAGGACGGTAATCAATCTTTCACTGCGAAAGACACTCCTGTAATTTATTCTACGGAAAAATCAGCTGCTACTCTCGCACATGGGAGGCAGCGTGCGGGGACGTCGCTTCCGTTGTAGACTCTAACCCGCCGCGTGAATTTTGGATTTTTTTTTTCTTCATAAATGCGGTGCATATTTCGATGAGAAATACACAAAAGCCAAGAGTCAAACCCAAGGCGAAGAGGTTGAAAGCCATTTCCAGATCAGCGTACGTTAGCGTTTTGAATCCCAGCGATGGATTAGAACCGACGCGTTTCACCGAGTAGCGATGTCCTTTCATGTTTTCCAGTAATCCACTTTCCCACATCATTGGGAAAAATTTATTCGCAAACGGAAGTAGAGAACTAGAGTTGGGCAGAGCGAACGCCACGGAATACCAGGAGAGTCTGTTCTCCAAGGCTCGGAGGTACGTCCATTGACCCACGCTGTCGCTGGCTGCCTGAAGGAGAAAAATGATTCTCTGATAATTAATGTCACAAAAATTCCAAACCATAAACGGTTTGCCTACCTCTACGACAAACGCTACCGGAGACGTTGAATTCCCAACCAGTAGATCGATGTATCGAGACATGTAGTCTTTGAAATTGATCGGCTGTTGTAACAGATATGAATATTTTCATTTCAAACCTCGAGTGAAAAATGGAGGGATTAAAGTTTACCTCAAAGTCGCGATAAATTCGTGGATAATCGGCCTTGAATTGTAATCTGGTTTCCGGAGGACCAACGATCCTTATCATCGAGTTTTCCAGATCGTCCAGGTTTCTGATTATCTTTCGTCCCGCATTGTTGGTTGTGAGTATTTTCATCACATTCGCGACATAATATTGCGTGCATCGTTCTCCAAATATGGCAACGGATACAAAGCACATCCTGTTCAAAACCCCAAGGGGTCGTCGCGGCACGGGTATACCCAGGAGAATTCCTAACAATTCCAAAATGCCGGATTTCCTGAAGTACGCAATGAATAGTTTTGTTCCAAGAATCCACAATGCCGTTATCCCCATCCCAATCCACGTCTGTGAATTGTACCAATTTTCAAACCTTTTCAATCTCATAATCACGCTGCAATTCATTTCTCTAAAGATATTTCACCAACGAATTAAATTCTCGTACGTTTCGCTCCGTCGGCAAAAAGATAAAAGAGTTCCTCGTGCCTGGTGATCCGCTTGTCCAGGTTGATTGACGCGCAACCAAGTTGGAGACAACCGGCATGTACGTGTTCGTGTATTTGATGCCGTCAAACGGACGAACGTCGAGCTCTCCGTACCCTAGATCTGCTTCTCCGTCCGTAACGCTTCGTCTAACTTCTGGAAGAAGAAAATAATGACGAGAAAATCTAAGAAAACAATCGCAGACGAGCAATTTCTGACTGATTTTCGGAATCCGTACCTTCCGCCAATGTTGCCAGGCTACCCGAGTAACTAGCGTTGATATACTCGATGAACAGATCGATGATTTTTCCCTCCAGGCTGCAGCGTAAATTCGTCTTGTTTCCTTCCAAGTCGGTGCACAACGACGTCAGCAGAGGAAATGACCAAGTAGCAACTCGAAGGGGGCACTTGTTAAAATTCTTCGATATTTCCAGTACCGTTTCGCCCCTCGATCCGTCGGTACACTGAGTGCGTTTCACAAGTTGCGGAATATCGCATTTTCCTTCGACATTGGTCGTGTATTCGTATACGTCGTACGATCCCTGGTCATTCGATGCGACGTAATGGAGACCTGCACCGATCAGCGATTGGATTATCCTCTCGAGGTAAATGTTCGAACCGCATATCGGGTCGTGGAGACAAAATATCGCAACGGAATGAGGGATTTTCAGTCCCTGAAGATGCGTAAGACCGTTTAAATCCCTCTCCTTGACACCCTCTAGAAAAATTAGCAAACCATCGGAAGTGTCCCTCAAGATGAACTCGCGCAACGATGCCCATCTGGTAACCACCAGTGCGGGGTGTCCGAGGTGTCCATTCCAAAAATACCTCGACCTGAGTGGAAGGACTAAGGTGTTATGACGGTATTGAATGTACTTCGTTAAAGCTGCTTCAACGCAGACATATTTATTCGTTTCTACATGATTCTTGTCATTCAAAAATTTCAAACTCTGCATCGAGACTCCGACGATCATGAAAATGATCGTTGGACGTATCGCGACCATCGAAGAAAGTATTCGCGGTAGTTGACCGTCGTATACTGATTCTTCATATGGTTCGCCACGTGCATTTAACCGTGTCATGGTGCTCGTAAATTTTTTATTGCTTCAATAATTCAAACCGTCGAACAAACCGGTGACACTTAACGTCGGTACTAATAGTGTCGGTGCTAATCGCCTCACGCGCGATGTGTTGCAGAAAAATTCAAGACTGCGAATCACACGAGAAATAGTGCCACACGGATAATCTATCAAACGGACAAGTTTTCGGACTCGGCTAAAATAATGATTCTAAGAAAGACTACGTTATTCGAGGATCGATGATCCCCATAATTAATGCCTCGGCGGCAAGGATCCTCGAGAACGGATCGTTTGCGTGAAATTATTTCCACTGTGACTTGAACTTTTCTTGCAAAATTGGCATGGCTAATTCGATGAGAAACACGAAAAAGCTAATAGCCAGTCCAATTATTAGTATGTAAAATACGCTCCGAAATTTCTTCAACGAAATAACTACTGGCGAATTTTCTGACTTTTTCATTCGTGAGTTCGAGAACGCAATTTTTTGGATGTTTGTAACAATTCCATGTTCTAGAAGAGTGATTATAATTCGGTCGATCGGTTCCCGCAGAACACTTGTATTTGGCATCAAAAATCCTACCCCGTACTGCCCGATAGAATTCTCTAATGCTCGTGCGCCTCTCCATGAATCTATGCTCTCGAACGTCTCCTGTACGGAAAAGAAGACAAGGGAATTGATTGTAAGTAAGAACTGAAATCGTTGTTAAGAATGGACGTGTTTATACCTCAATGAGAAGTGCTTCGTCGTCCAATTCACCCGTGGACAGACGTTTCAATTTGTAAAAATACATAGGATAGTCTTCAATCTTGAACAAGAGTGAAAAATTTTCATAAGTCACTGTATAAGATCATTGTATCAAAAAAGTAGATTATAGTTAGAAAAATCCGCATTTCAGAGTATGGGATTTCATCGATTATCGCAAGACTTTCACCTTGTACTCGGCATAAATGCGTGGAAAGTCATTCTTGAAGCCCGTTCTACCATCCGAATATCCCGTCACTTGAATGTCGGAATCCTCAAGATCTTGCAATGTATTTATTGTATATTTCGGATTCATCACGAAACCCTTAGTAAGGTTAGCCAGATAAGCTTGAGTACACAAGTAGCCACCGACTATTATCGGAATCAGATAAATTCTTATGAAAGTTCTGCGGGGGATCACAGGCGGTATAGGCTGCATGATGAAAGCGCCATAAATCTGCAGTATTCCGATTTTTCCGAAGCCAGGCATAAGTTTCACGAATGTAAAAGTTGTCAGAAATGCCATAGCAACGGCTAGCCAAACCTTGAAAAAAAGTGGTGGGTAGATACACACAATTGTATTCAGACTCTTAAAGTTATTATAAATCTTAATAGACGATACCACGGTTCTGAACGGTATTAACATTCTTGCGATCGATATCGTCTGGTCCCAAAACGAAATAGATGCGGCAACAGTCTGGTGAACGAACAAGTGCGGAAAAGAAGACACAATACCATTGTATGGTCGATTATCTAATTTTCCGAATCCGATATCCGCTTGACGATTAGCCAGCAGTCGTCGGATATCTTCATGCGAACGAGAGAACGGAAGAGCAGTTATAAATCGGGATCAGATCGAATTTTAAATAAATACAATTATTATCGTGAATCTGGTTTACCGTTCGGTTCTCCGACCATATCAATTTCATAAGTAGCATTTAACTTGTAAACAAGCCAATCCAAGATCATTCTTTCTATTCCGCACCGATAATGAAAACTCAAATCCGGCGACGTCTGAGAGCAATCCATCGAATAGGGTGGTGTGTTGCAAGTGATGACTCGAAGAGGACATTTGTGGAAATTCATCGTTGGCTCTGAGGATCCGTCGGCAGTGAAACCACGCAAGCACGTCCCGATTCGTTTAAACTGAGGGGTCCAACATTTTCCTTCCGCTAATAACGTGTATTCGTACAAATTGATCGTTTCGTTAGCGTCAACTGCTGCGTAACGGAGTTTCGCGTTTGACAACGTTTCAAGGATCTCTTCCATATACATTTTCGAATTACAAATTGCATTCGCGATGCATACCATCAAAACTGGATTCACCACTACGGCACCCTTGAGTTGTCCAATCAGTTCGAAGTCGCGCTCTTTAACCCCTTCGAGAAATATTGCTATCGATCCCGACTTGACGAAAATCGTATCACGCAATTTAGACCATTTGTTGAAATTCGTGACAGAACGATTGGACATAAGAGTTTCGGGGTAACTTATATCCGTCGAGAAAATCATCAGGTTCGAAGAGCGTAGAGTCAGTTCGTCGATCAACTTATTCATGCACGCGTATTTGTTGTCCGAAATTTTTTTTTCCTCGTAAAACTGCACTCTCTGGAGTGAATTTCTCGCCAACAAACAGACGACCAGTATCGCGACCGCCCGCATTTTTTTCGTCGATGTTCATTCGTTTGTTCCGTTGAACATACTGACTCGCACAAATTTTCACGTTTCGACGCTTACCGGTTAATTTCAAAACCGATCGCCGCGCACATGCTTTTGGCGACGATAAAATTTGTGCTATTTTGCTATTTTACTTTTCTGCGCCATTAATTTTTATATTCGTCACCTCGCAAATTACGAGCGGCGTCGCTGCGCTGCAGTTCGAAGAATCCTGGCAAAATTACTACCCACAGTTTTATTCGGCTATTAAGAGGAGTAAAAACTCCGTGTCACGAACAACGGACGAAGATCGCGTCCATAGATTCCTCGATACTCGAACGATACCGGGCGATAAAAATGGTGGCGCAGACCGGGAAAGCCGGTTAATCTTATTATCGGGGCAATTTTTCAAGCCGCGGTTTTGCACTCCTTTCGTAGTCGTTACTTCCTATCTTTTTAGCGCTATCCATACCGACCGAGATCGTCGCAAAATGCATGGTCTGGTTGAACTTGTTTCAAATCGTCAGTCCAATTATTTTTTTCATTTTAGCTCGTACGAATTTTTTTTGTATATCATGTAGACGGACGGTTGGCGAGTGATGGATAACGAATCGATAGCTGGAAACTCGTTGGAAATCGGACGTCGTAAGTTTACAGAAGAGTTTTCTGTAACAGTTGATCGGATGAAACTGGAGGAGTAATTCGGGTAATAGATTCGGTCGACGTGATTGCTTCGCAGCTAGAATCCTTGTAATACGCCTCCTCGTAACTTGCAGGTTTAACAGGCAGGTTTCGAGTTCATTTCCAGAAGTGTCGGATCAATCCTCGAAAGGTAGATTCCGAACACGTACAGCTGAAACCGACCTCCGAACTTACTCGAAATTAGAAAGCCCCTTATAGATTTCTAGTATTCAGTTTCATAATTTGAATAATCCTTAATTGAATTTCAACGCATCCACGAGTTCGCGTTTTAATCTAAATCCATGAAAATATTTTCCGACTCCCTCCGATCGTAATAATATATTTTTCACGCTCGGTGATATTGGCTGAACCGGAATATACATACATACATATGTATACGAAAGATTTTTCTTCGCATTCCATATACGATTTATTCGTGCGAGTAATTGTTTACGGTACATAATTGAGTTTCGGCCGGTTTTAACAAACTTTTGTTCGAATCGTATGACTGGAGAATTCGCGGTACCCGTCAACCGGAGTGCTCTGGTTTTGGCGTAACTTCTGAGTCAGAGGAAATCAGCCTCTGTGTTTTTTTCATTTTTAACGTTATGCGATTTTAAATAACTAGCATTGCACGCGCGCGCTACGTGCGCGCCGTATTCGATTTTCGTTATCGTTTGAGTTTTTGTTCCGTGATTTTTTTTTTAATTTCCGATCATTATATTACACACGCATGTTGAAATGTTTTTCTTATGTCAATTTACGAATTTTTCCCATCGAGATATCTCAATTTTTCTGCTCCAAAAAGTAAATAATTGGCGATAACTTGATCAGTTTGATAGATAGATCGATTTGACCACCGAATTCAGATTCCTGAGGTCAAAATACAAGAATAGCATATAAAATGGAATATTTTTTTCTACCCCAAAATTGAAAAAAACTCCCAAGGGCTTTTGGATGTTTTCGATTTTTGGGCCAAAAATTAAGTATTTTCAAAATCGTTCATATTGCACTTTTCTGACGTATTTTGACCTCAGGAATCCAAATCTGAAAGAAAAATTGATCTATCTCGAAAATTGACCGAGTTATCGCCAATTTTTCGATTTTTCGGGTCAAAAATAAAAAATTGATTTTTCAGTCTATCTTAATGTAATTTGAGATCAGGAATCCGAATCCGAAAGAAAAATTGATCTATCTATGAAAATGACCGAGTTATCGCCGAATTATCTCATTTTTTGGTACAAATTTGAGGATATCTCGCAGGGAAAAATTCGTAGCTCAATTTGGACAACGGATTCGTGTTCCTGAGGTCAAAATACATAAGAAAAGTGCCATACGATCAATTTTTAAAAATAAAAATTTTTGGTCAAAATTTGAAAAAATCCAAAGGGGTACCCCTTGAAAAATTTTCAATTTTTGGCCAAAAATTTTTATTTTTAAAAATTGATCGTATGGCACTTTTCTTATGTATTTTGACCTCAGGAACACGAATCCGTTGTCCAAATTGAGCTACGATTTTTTCCCTTCGAGATATCTTCATTTTTATGCTCAAAAAAGCGAAAAATCAGCGATAACTCGATCATTTTCATAGATAGATTAATTTTTCTTTCAGATTCGGATTCCTGAGATCAAAATACACAAGAATAGCAAATAAAAAAAAATATGTTTTTTTGACCCAAAATCGACAAAAAACCAAGGGTCTTCTGGATTTTTTCGATTTTCGCGTCAAAAATGAAGTATTTCAAAAATCGATTGTATGACACTATTCTCATGAATTGTGACCTCAAGAACACGAATCCGTTGACTGAATTGAGCTACGAATTTATCTCATCGAGATATTCTTGATTTTTCACTTTTTGGATCGACAAATTGGCGATAACTCGA
The DNA here is from genome assembly GCF_917208135.1 of Athalia rosae. NCBI lineage: Eukaryota > Metazoa > Arthropoda > Insecta > Hymenoptera > Athaliidae > Athalia > Athalia rosae. The sequence goes on along the minus strand of NC_064027.1, from coordinate 5,943,358 downwards.
TCAATTTCAGAAACAGATCAATTTGGCTTTCAAATTCGGGTCCTGAGATTAAAATATTCTAAAAAACCGTAGATTGACCTTTAAAAAACAATGTTGAATTCCGGTTGGAATTTTGAGAAAAATCTAAGGCTACAAGCTCGGCTTTTTTTCGCTTGGCGTACAATTCTCGCAGAATATTCCGCCAATGATCGACGTGGTCCCCCGACCTGTTTGCTCGAACGTCGAATTCGTTGGTTCGGTGTCTTTGCCACTTGTGTGCAATTTCTACCGTGTTCAGACGTTCTCAGGTCAGGTCTGTAAGAGATGTGTTGAGTACGGAATTGGTCACGTGATCGAAGGTCTGCGGGGCGAACGAAGGTTAAAGGTTCGAGTTCGAAGGCGTTGACTGCAAAGGAGGGAGAGGGGGGAGGAAAAGGGCGAGGGCCATTAGAAGCGAAAGTGGTTACCCACGTCGGATGTGACGTCGCGATCACTCCAGTGTCGTTACTGGTAAACCGCGGACTTGGAACCCCGCTGCGGTGCGTTCACCCTATTTGGGTCTGCCAAAATTGCCGCCTTCGGTGATTTGCACTTTCGACAATAAATTGCTTTTATACGGGTATTTATCGCCGGCTCTCCGTTTTCCGGTTCTGCGGTTCGATAAAATGGCATCGATTATTTTCTTTCATAATAGACAGGGAATATTGTGCCACATCATTTCCAACCGTGATACCGTGATCGTCTCAGTAGGTTCACCGAGCGAATATCCGAAAGGTCTTCCCGTGGGAGGATAAATTCGGGTCAGTCGCAAGTTAGGAGGAACTGCTAAATCCGCTAGTTCGGAGTTAGATAATAGCAGACTCTTGCAATTAGTCAGTACTCGGCTATCTGCTGGCGGCTAATTATTTAGGGAGCCAAGAATCGTAGAGCCGTTTTCACATATGGCTAGGAGGCTAATTCAAACTCGCAGGGGTTCCGAATTGGTATGTTGAAATTATGAACTTGCCCATGTAAAGTTCCGCACCCTGTGTAGCACCACTTCCGAAACTTCTGGCCGGAAAAAAAGCGGTTGATTAACCCGCGATTTCTCATTAAAATCGGCAAACGGTTGATTCCGTGAAAATCCGGCTTCGCGAATCAGCGAACGTTGAACACTTCAACGGGGTAGTGTACGGCGCTGCGTACGTTTAAAAAGTTGGTACAAGAAAAGAGGAGCGGACGTGGCGTTGTTGCCTGGAGTTGATATGAGAAATAAAATTGGAAGAATAACGGCGGGCTGTCGTGACTTTTGAAAGCTTACCAAGCCTCCGTTCCAAGGTTACGGGAGTATGGAAGCTGACAAGGAAGGCCGGTTCCGTGTACACAATTTCTCGGTAACGCCGTAAATGGATGGTGCAGCGGGCAACCCGGATAGGTAGAGACGTTCGTCGCAATGTCTTCTCGTCTTATCCTCAGCTCCCGAGGGATTCAGTTGCTCTCGGATGAAATGATGATACCTTCAGCCTTCCCGAGCGTAACATTCCGTGCTTGAAGAACGCTTAGAAATTTCCATTTTCCCTATTATTTCTTAGCGTAGGTACGCTACCCTTACACCGTATTCTCACGGTCCTGTCCGGATCCAATTAACATTCTTCGCTATTCGGGAAATGAGAGCAAGAAATTTGTTTTCCACGCTTTCGGGGTTCCTTTTCTCCAAAGTCTACGCTACACCCACGGATTTGTCACAGCCCTTTGAAGAGTCCCGATTCTGGGGGCGAAATAAAAAAATTTGGATCTCATTTCGACGTACTCCGGCGCGAAAAAGCGGCGCGCGCGCGCACAACGCCGTTCAACGCTAATAATGGGGTAATGCGGCGTCTGAATTATGTGCAGGTTTGAATCGTTCCCCGATGATGCCCTAGACGCCTCCAGGTCTCCTCCAGACGTCTCCGGAGTTCCTCCTCTCCCCCTTTTTCCATCAACACGTCTGGCCCTCGTCTCGAGCGACGTCACGCGGGTGCTGCACGCGCGATGTAGAAGCAAAACCAACTTACCACGATATATTAACACCAAGATGCCACCGATGCGATGAACCGCCATTAATAACTGCCACTCTCGATAACATCGTTATGTGCTGCGGCAGGTCGAGCTTCATCTCCGGCTTCACTCTACGAACAACTTTTAGAATTTCGAAAACAAGCAGCCAGAGATCGCTGACAATACGCGATTCGGTGTAAAGGAACTCGCTGTGCATCTCACGGATTCAAAAAATACCCGGAATCCTGATTACGGAACCCGGAGCACCCCGAATACGGTAGTAGAAGATTGCCAGGGTAATTGTAACGTTGTAGCTGCGCTCCGAAGTATCTCGAGTCAGACTTCGGGGGGACCGGACGCACTCTCGAAATTTTATTATCTCGCAAATTGAAAAAGGGATGAAAACGGTTCGTTGGATTTCTAACATCGACGTTTTCTTACCGGGTTGTAAAAGTGCATAGCTGAAAATACGAAGATATCGAATGATCGGATCGGTTCCTTTTCGACGTTATTATCCTCCGTTGGGAATAACGTTAACGGTGGTAACCGTCACCCATTGCGTCCGTATTTCAAAGTCTGCGGGCGATTAGTTTCAAATGATTCAAATTCGTGGAACGTGCGTATCGTACCTCGTGGATGTAAAAACGTCGTATTGTTTTACAACGACGGGCGCGTGTATATCTGCGGCCTTACAATATACCTGGAATTGAATCGCCCGAGTTATTTATCGGAGCAATATTTCAACCTGATTCAAAAGAGCGTGGATCGGATACCGCATGCACGCCATGGGGGATAAAGTCTCCCGATATACATATATATGTATACGCGTATAATCGAGATTAGGCGACGCCCGGGGAGCCTTGTTCGGATGTGGAGCTTTCAAAGTGGGGATGAGAAAAACTTTCACCAGATTTCCATATAATTAGCCATTGTCTGATGCAAAGTAATTAATTTTTCAGTAAAAATGCAGATGCTGTAGCAGGTATTACGCTGTAACTTCTCGACGATTCATCTCATCTCGTCTCGGATGGTTTTTTTTTTTTTTCATCATTTATTTTTTTGCGTTCGCTACAGAAAAGTTGTAACAGACTGTGAGTAACGTGTATAATCGCTAATAAGGTGAGTAACTTGTGTTGCGCCTAAGTAAGTTGGATTTTAAACGGTGATCCGTAAACTGTTGGCGAGACGTTTGCAAATCCCGTTTCTGCAGTAATTTAATTCAACGTGTTACGTTACCATGTCAGCGGAGTAGAAGCGTAAAAGGTACGGTGTGCATACCTCCGTTGAATTTGATTGATGTTTCCCCTCGCCAAAAATTGCAACAAAAAAGAAATAAAATATTCCTCCTATTATTCTGGGTGAATAGAAATTTTCAGACTCCCATTGCGGTATTTTCAAGGGTAGGTACACAATACCCGTAAAACAATACGAGGACGACGAAATTGCTGCATTTATTCCACCAATAATCATCCGCGAATGTATGCCAAGGGAACAATTTCTCGGAATTATCTTATCCGTTCAAAAAGCTACGCTTTACAATCGTTTAGGCTGATGTTCGCTCCCCCTTCTATCTTGGCAGTGAATTTTGTATATTATATATTCCCGCGGTAAATTCGAATCGAATTAAAAGTTTTTCCGTTTTTCGGTTTTCTTTTATTTTTCTCGCTGAAATGGGCATAATAGGGTCCCTCCGAAGACTTGAATATTTGACGTTCCTCATTTTAAAGTAAAAACCCCACGGGGTTCCTTCGAAATTCTGAACACAAAATATTCTAAAGAAGAAGGCACGAAACCCGCAGATGAGTAACTATGAATTTTGTCGACGATCCAATCATTCGGTATTCAAAATGTGAAATTGATATCCTTTTTAATTTTGCATCAGGTTTCCATCATCGTCCCAGAAAAAAATAACAAAAGAGAAATAACTACAATTACAGCGCTGCCAAACCCGTTTTGGTTGGTTTGAAAGCATATGCTGTATTATTTCGTTCTCGACGGTGAAATTTTCCTTTTAACTTTATTTCTAATATCTCCCGCGGAGTACAAGAGCGAAGCATTTCGTATATAGAGAGCGTTGCGTTGGACCACTTTAGCACTACCTTGAAACGATTACAATTGATTTTTTCTTTCTCCTTCTTCTTTCTCGCTTTCATTTTCTATTGTAGACGAACTTCACGCTTTTCACTTTCACTCGTCGTTATCGCCCGAGCGCAATCTCATCCACTATAACCCCTTGGTGAAGGTTCCTTTCTTTCGCCCTCGCGTTTTGAAACGTGAAAAAATTCGAAACCCCTCGGAATACATATCTACGCGTTACCGAAGAATCGCCGAATCTCACGAGCAACAATTTCATCGTTGGTAGTAGTGCCAAATTTATCGAGCGACGTCTGCTTTTAATAATCTTAAATCGTCGTAGATTCTGAGTACAACTTCGAGCTTCGGAAATAGAATTTCACTATGATGGGTAACGCATTCGTTCTCTCGGAGGTGTCGTTTGGAAATAATAAGGGGGAATCTCGTATGAAATTGGTCGATTTGTCTCGTAGCATAAATTTAACTGTTGAAAGTTGGGAAATGGTCCCCAGATCCTCTAAGGTCGTGGATAAAGCGAGTGTAGCCGTTATACGGAATACGACCGAGCTTTCGTTTTGCCTAGCCTCCTGTTATCCGCCAGAAACTAGCTTACGTCGGCCCCAATCGAGACCCTGGCCACAACAATTTGTCGACCCTACCTTGATCCGGTTTCAAAAGGCCCTGATGGGGTAGCCGAAAGCCAATTCTGATAATAATTTACATCAAAAAAGGGAAAATGGCAATAGGCACGGGTAAACGGAAAGCTTTTAAAAATATATTTTTTTTTGCGAAAAACGAAAAATTTAGAAAGAAAATTTGCGTGCCAAACATTTATTTATTCCCTATTTATTCCCTATTTATTCATTTTCTGAATTATCAGCGAAATCCCACTCTGAAATCATAATAAACATGAATAAAGAATTAAAAGATGGATTTAAAACTCGAAAGGTTGAGTTGTTACGGAGGGAAGAGAGTAACGTGAAAACCGTCGTATAAAATATTTAGTACCGGCTATACTCCGTCGCGTCGCCGTCTTTCCTCCGAACGTAAACGACTAACAATAAGATAATATTTATACAATAAAACGGGTCTGCAAACTTGACCATAAAGAGAGAAAAAAATGACCTTGTCACGCGCGACACACGATACCCTGAAACCAGGGAAGCGAAAAGCACGTTAATTTCCCCCGGAGCTTGCATCGGTTACATGTGAGGAATAAGAGGGGAAAAATGGAAAAAATAAAAAAAAAAGAATTAAAGGAGAAACATAATTCTGGTTTAGCCGCAAGAGAAGAAGGAAGTTGAAAAAAGAAATGATAATAATGAGCAATGTAGTAGGATGTAAGCACGAGGAACATGCGCGCGGGGTGATGGTTTCTGCGGAGTAAAAAGCTTTTATACTCGGCGCTCGAGGGAACGGCGTAATGGTCGCTATACCGGCGCGCGTTGGAAAATCTCGCTCGCGTGGGATTCAGACGCGGCGGTACGAGTCTCTCTCCTTTCCATACGATTTGTTTGAAAATCGGTGAGATTTCGGTTGGGGAAACGTGTTGGTGAAATGCACAATACGAAATGCTTTTCGTTTACCACCCGGTTTACTTGTCCCCCGTATCTACCGTACGTACGTACGTACGTACATCCAAATATGGTTACTGCGCGCGAACGAGAGAAAAGCGCTTTCAGACACTTCGTTATATCCGCCGCGACATAGCCACGAGAAAACTACTCGACGAACACCCCCAGATGCGACTATTTTACGTCCCACGTTTGAAAACTGCTCTTTTTTTTTCCTTATCGAGCTGAATCGTCGTCGCGACGAAATCAGATCCGGGAAACCAGCTGAATATGGAATTCGATCGTCGTTGTCAAAGTTCACGATTAAACTCGGAGATATTCGAATTACAAATTGAGTTTGGATAACGTAATACGACGATGCCTTGGCGTTAAATGAACGATCGAAGTCGGTCGTAAGACGGTCGATTCGTATCCGTAAACGAGCGACCACAGGTGTAGAATTTTTCCAAAAAAAATCGCATAACGTACGTTAGTAGTAAAATTTTCATTTGGCTCGTTTCACTGATACGTGGATCTAATTTCCGCGAAACATTTCAACAATAGCGATACAATATTCCCTTTATGACTTTAATGACGACAGAAAGGACACGAATTTTTCGCTGCACAATAAAACGTCGCTATTCGTTTGATTCCGTTTGCACCAAAGCAGACGCCGTTTTCGCGGCGACGCGGACTCGGGTTGAGTCTGATCGCGTAGGGAAAAAAAAAAAAAAACCTCTCGCACGACTCTCTGCATTGTGGTGGAAAAATATTGAAAGAACCTTTCATCGGGCGAAGCGTTCGGGAATCGAATATCTTTTCGCACAGCGATGTTCGAGCGACTCACGCTCGTATGTAGGGCGTAAACCGGAGTCATTAATAACGCCGAGATTCAAATATTCATCAACTCTCCGGCCTTGTCGCGAGTCGAAACGAATTTCCGGAACTATGTACATACATACATACATATAGGTTTCGAGCTGTAAACGTACAAGCGAGTACTTTTATGGATGGCATGCCGGGTGTCCGATATACGTGGGGCATTAGAGAACCTGTTGATTCCCAGTAGGAAACCGCAGCAGGAGTTGAATTTTCCTTCCAGAAGATATAATTCCATGAAATAAAAACGTATGACCCCGACAAGTATACGGTTTGCGGTGCAACGGGCGATGCGAAGCCACGTAGGTACCACGTGTACATGTATACATATACCTATATACGGGGGGAAGTACATATAATCCACGAAGTAACCGGTTTCTGTAATTCTGTTTCAGTGCGACCCGGGGGTTGGAGTGGACCGTTTTTTCCACGCTCTGTATTCCCGACGGGACGCTTTGATGCCCTTATTGCTGGGCACGGCGTGTTCGGAGGTAACTGAAACCCTTGCAAAAATTGTCCCGTACTGGAGTATAGCTCAAGTTTCTTTCGGATCGACGGCACCGGCCTTATCCGACGCCACGGAGTTTCCCCTATTTCGAAGAACCGTCGCCCCAGATTCGAGTCACAACCCGGCGAGGATCGCCCTCATCAAACATCTCGGATGGGACACCGTCACGGCACTCTCTCAAAACGGTGACATGTACTCCCTGGTGAGTGGAAATAATAGAAATAAAAAACGTTGTCTAAAGTGAAAAAAAAAACTAAAATAAAAAAATAAAAAAATAAAACGGACGTCAATCGTCTGCACGTGCTAAAAGATACTTTATCGTTTCGTTTGTTTGTTTTTTATACTTTTTGTATTTTGCTTTCAAAAACCACTCAACTGTCGAGTGGTTGTTTCATATTAGATGGAATCTGCAAATTCTATGGGGTTGAAAGCGTTCGATCGCGGCGTCGTCGTGTACTGCGTTATTGAAGATTATTCAGAAAAAACGAGACCGACGTTCCGATCACGTTCAACATTATCGCACCACTCACAATAGAGTTTAATTAAACAGAGTTTAGCGGATGATCAGAAAATTGCGGAAGCGCGACCGTCGCGGTACCGGCGAAGCGTCGCCGCGGTTCGCTTGTCGGAAGTTCTTCGACATTTCCCGACCTTCTGTGACCTACGCGGTGGCGGCTCGGCGTACTACCGGCTTACGAATATATTCGGAGTTTCGCTATCCCCCGTGTGCGAGAAACCCCGGTGATTTTTCGACCTTTGCCCACCTCAGCGATACAAAATCTCTAAAGAACCATCGAGCTTAATGCTTTTGGGGCTGCTCTCGCTCTTCGATCTGCGCTCGTATTTTATGGCACATAACCATACTCGGGTTGGTTACCCCTCGTCCGGTTTTATACGTATTCACTCGTAGATATTTCGACCGCTCGGAGAATACTCGAAATAAAATGGAGGCTTTTAATTTCTAGTGCCTCGGAGTAGCGGGGTTTTATTTTTTTTTTTTTTTTTCTCATATCTAGCTCGTCGGACGAATCCTTTTCCAATAGTGAGCGTGGTCTACTGTGAAAGGCTGCTCCTTAAGCCCTAGATTTAATCAAGAGATAGATTTTGATTTAGGATTTTTAATCATCCCCTATTCAAATTCCCTACTATAAAGCTTATCCTCGGTAACTGGATGACACGAAATTGAAGAATCAATATCCTATTTTATTGGTAATCTAACCGTAGTTTCTACCGTTGCGCTGCACGTGAAAAGAGCAATGAAAACTCTTCTCCGTCCAACGACTGAATTCATAATAATAAAAGAAAAGCTCAGCTACGTCTTCGAAATTAATCAAACTCCTCCGTAAAATTTCGCTTTTCGAGTAACGCTCGGCGGTTGTGGTACGTACATGCGAACCAATGAAATACAGACAAAAGCTCCAAAAACTCGACTTCGAAAAACATTCCACACCACGGTATATGTATATTTCAACCTAATTGTGATACGGGAATAATACGGTTGAAAGAAGATCCGGGTAGGCGGAACGCGCGGACAAAAAAAAAAGAAATACAAAAATCTTTTGAACTTCTCCAACGTTTGGAAAAAAAACGTGTGTACCTATTAGCACCCGATGAGAAACGATATGAACAAGGTAGGAACAGAGGCGCAGTCCTCGTTTTCGCGTCAAACAAACGTTGTTGAACGGACAAAAGCTCGGTACGTCTCGCGATACGACTGTGCAGCAGCTGGGCCGCCGATTCTCTCGCAACGTTTTGTAGCGACGTACGATTTTTCAACCCTTCGCATTAACATTCGAGCTCCTCGTCGCTGACGCTCGCCATGTTCAGCTTCTCTATTTTCAACGTTGAAATGTTTTCTAGTATATTTCACGTTTCAGGCAGTAAATGACCTGGTCACGGAGCTGGAACAAGCCAACATCACGTGTACGGCTACCATCACGTTTGCAGCGAACGACTACAAAGAGCAGCTTCGCACTCTCAAGGTGGGAAATGGTTTCCTCCGATGTCTTTGTTTGCTCGAGCTTTAGTTTTACTTTTTTTTCCTTCGAATAATCGCTCGAGGATTAACGTAGTCGAAATTGAATCGAATTCGCCTGGTTAAAAAATAAGTCAAGTGTCGGATCTGGCTGTCTTTTTTTTCTTCGTTTTATTTCATCAACTTTCTCCCTTCGCATACCATGCGGCCACGTCAGTCGGTTTGCAGCGAGATCTGATTATTCCCTTTGTGCATCGATCGCGGTGAAGCATACCACAGATTCGACGCACACCGTCGAACATGTTTTGATTTTCATGACTCGAAATCAGCCCCAATTTATCATACGGCTCGAGTTTCAGAGCGTCGCGGGGATCCCTTAATATCGGAGATAATCAAAGTTTTCCGTCTGATCGTATCGGATGACAAAGCTTGATTTTTTCAGGTATCAAGTTTCTCAAATTTTCTATCGAATTAAAAGTGAAAAGTTCAACTCCTGGGATCGTGAAAAAAAATAAAAAAAAAACTGAATAATGACCATATTAAAACATACATAATGCCAATACTCGTCGGGTTACGTCAGAAATTGAATAAACAGAAACGAGATACCGACATTTTTTTTTTTTTTTTTTTGTCTAATCCCTCATCGAATTTCGTGACGAAAATTCAAAGCCGTAGACGTACCAGGGTGCAGCAGCGGATTAGAACTCGATAATCGGCTGATTACACTTTATAATTTTGTTACAATATTGACGCGAGCTAGACCAGCGAACTCCACGTACACACACACACACACACTCGACGGGAACGCGACGAAGCGAAAATTACTGGGTATCGGTTCTTGCTCGGCCATCAAGCTCGGAATACAAGGGTTGACCTTGCCCCTAACCTTCGAACACCGATACACGATGAACGAGGGTGCGTGTATGGTCGGTGGCTCGGTCGAACTATACATGTACCTATACACCCACATACAACGACACGCTTAATATGTATCAACCCTCTTGGCACAGTAGAAACTCTCGTCGAACCGTGACGACTTTTGTTTCGGCACAAATCCCACCTTCTCCTTGTTTCCACCTCGCTATAGATTTCCCAAAATCTTACGAGATTGCTCGACGGAGGGGGGTAACAAATTAACAGCAAGGAAGAAAATCCCCTCCTTCCCCTTTTCCCAATTTGTTATGGTCATCCGTTAATTCTCCCCTGGCTCTTCTTTTAATTTTATTCAATTTTATTTGATTTTTTTTTTTTCTTGAATTTTTTTATTAATCAAGAATCTTCAATTGTGTTACAGGAATTGGATACGCGAATAATTATAGCCAGTTTCTCCCCCGTTTTGGCGCCGAGAGTCTTCTGCGAGGTGGGTAAAGATTTTCAAATGATTTAAAGGTGAGCTACTCTTGCCGCGGTGGAGAGCTCGCGAGTCGGGGGGGGGGGGGGGGGTGAAATATTTTCAGTCAAACTCACGCCAGAGACGAATACAGCCCCATCGATCAGTACGGTGACTACTCTTTGCTACCCTCTATACACCGACTTTATTCGACTGATTGTAAAAATCGGGGTAGACTTTTTTTCCGCGTCATAATACCACCCCCGCTTTGAAATAATCCTCGCGGATCCGTCGAAACGTCTCTTCTCTGCTCGGAAAAAGGTCAATGTGCAGACGAAGGATTTGGGGGGTATATAGTTCGAATTTGTTCCCCTTTTTGGTTTTTTGTTTTCGACATTTTTATTTCGCCTGATTTTTTTAACGGAATGACCCAGAGGGTCGGATTACAACTACACACCTGAGCGGTCGTGTAAAACTAGACGTAAAGTCTGCTCAGCGCAAACAAGTAGAGCAGCCCGACGTGTAGGGTGGAGCGACCCTTCTGCGGTTAGGAAAGGTCAAAGGCTTGCGAGGGGCGTTTCGCATTTCAGAGATTCTTATGCATCCGTTTTGTGCAGATGCGTATAGAGCAGCCGGTCATAGACCAACGCTGCGAAAATTGCGCGTTCCTTCTAATTTCCAAAGCTACTTTTTTTGTTTTTTTTTTTCTTCATTTCACTCGCGGGAAACATCGACCCACGCCCGTTGTACACGTGTGTACGTATATATTTGAAGGTTTTTATTTAAATCTATGTAACACCGCTTACAAACTAGGTACAATCCGCGAAAGTTTGTCATACTGTTGGTGCAACTGCTGAGACTGGCGCAATTGCTTTTCGCAGCGGGATGGGAAATTGGCGCAAATTTCGTTAATTGCTTTTCGCTCTGAGATTACGTTATTCCATGCGCGCTGCGAGGATGATATAGCGTAGATATAGCTCCGTGCTGTACTTATATTATATCATCCTTGTGAGTCGCGGCTTGGCGCGATAAAGCTCCAAAACCACTCCGAACACAACATCGATTTAATTTTTTCTTCGCATCGTGCATACGTGCGATATTCTTCCCCCATGCAAAAGAAATGAGGTGAGAATAGAAAAAGGGCCTACAAGTGGTATGTTTGAAAATGATATTTCTCGGAATCGTTTTGCGGAATTACGCGCGATATAATTTTCCGTAAGTCACGGAGATTTCGCAAGCCCTTACTTTTATTACTACGACTACCGTATCGAGCTACCGTTATTTTTGCTGCTTTTATAACAAAAAGACCGCCTGTGGCTATGTTCATTAACTTCACGGGTTGTTCGAAATATGAACGCACGTGCTCCTCGCTTTATTACGGTGCATGGACGTCTCAGGACGTTCGATATTACCGGGTGTATATATGTGTATATATATACACGTATATTCTATGTACGCATGCGGAGGACGACGCGGAGAAAAAGGGCATTTTATCAACCAAATGAAAAGTTCACAATTCCTTCCCTCCGTATCTTTTTCCAATTTAATCCCCGGGGTTCGCGAGTACGCTGGTTAGAAATTTGAAATTCGACTCCTCGCGCATATATTATTATTTCATTTTTATCACTTTATTATCGAGTGGGTCGTCGCTCGTCCTTTTGCCGAATGAGGTTCCCCACGTAAAATGGTAAGAGAAAGAGAAATTGGAAAAAAAAAAATAAAAATAAAAAACAAATCCCAAAGGGAAGAAAGAGAAGTAATTCGGTCAAAGAGAAAAAGAAAAAAATAATAATCGAACGTAAATGGAAGTTGATAAAGCTGGTTTTAATATCCAGCAGCACATATGTTTGCATTCAATATTCGTTACGGTCTCTTTCAATTTATCTTCCGGTTCAGTCGCCGCAATTTCATCGTCTCTCGAAAATTTCTCTAAAGTCAAAGGTTATTCAATTTGCATTCGAATTCATATAACTTTTTTATTATACTAATGGAATTGTTATCATCTGTTGGAAATTTTAACGCCGAATAGTATAACAATTGGAACTTCGCATCCCTCCCCCAGGTCGACAAATAAGTTAAATGCGTTTGTTTTTTTTGTGACCGTTATTTCTCACCTCGATCAAAGATCGAGCAACCCGACGACCGGTGAAGTAACTACCCTGATTAACAGAGATAAATTCGTTATCCTTCAGGTTTGTTATTTCATATTCATGTACACGTACTTTTACCCAACATTAATCACCTGTTCACCTCAATAGGCTCTCGCCTGGTATACTAAAAGCTTTTCGAAACCCAATTGAGCTCCGTTTTATTTCTCACGTTTGATTTTCACCCCGCCGATGTGGTCCAATTTTTTCCGCACATTAATTGAGAAAAAATTTGAAAATTTTTAGCAACGCTAAATATTTTAACCTTTTTTCGTGTGGATTTACGAAGAGCTTTGACTTTCGAGCTTAATGGCATTTATTTACGATTTTCGATACATTCGTATTTCACCAAGTGCGAATGAATCGGACTTTTGATCTCGCGCGAAAAATAAGACAAAAGCTCCGCGATAGTAGGAAGAGAGAAAAAAAAAAAAAAATAGACTCGCAATCGAGGAAAATACAGGCGAATAAACGGACGTAATTGCCTGCCACGTTCAGCGTGCCGACGTTAACCACAGACGTAAATTGTCCAAGTAACAAATATGTATAGTATTTGTAGAGCTTTTTACCGCCGGTGCAGACGTTACGGTTGTAGGTCCGCTATCCGCGTTTCAGAATCGTTCGAAATCTGGTAATACATCGTAAGAAAAGTATTTCCGTAGATATTATTTCCCGCAGAATTTATAGAGCTCCCATTTCACGAAGGATGTGCCAAAATCTTTCCAATTCATCGCCGCCGACACGTGAGATACGGGCTACGTGTATCTCACGATAAATATTAGATAGGACTACGATAGAACGAATATAGGCGACTCGACGATTTCCCCGATTTTTTTTACCAAGTCACGCTCCATAAACGACGAAACATAAAGGATATTATTCGACGCGATTGTCATTTGCAAAGATTGAAAAGCTTCCAGCCATATTCCATTCTTCACTTTTTTTCCCCCCCCGCGTTCATTGTTATATCCCGCGTCATTTTTAATTTTTTTTTTCGTCTTTTTTCTCCATCTCTCTTTTCCACTAATTAACGAAGGTTTTTCAAACAAATTCGAAATTATTATTAATATCAAAAGTGAAACAACGTAATTAGACTTCACTGTTCTATATCTAGTTTATTTAACGTAATTCTTTGTTTGGAAAGCCGGCGCACGTTGCAGCGGCGTAATACGTGATCGCTTTGTAAAATTGTGGATATAACGGAGGCTTATATAAGATCCGAGAATGCATGTACGGTATGTAATCTTGTCTTGACTGAACTGTTGTACGAACCGTGTCGCAGAATATATATACTCCGTCACGGATCCACTTGAGCTTTACACAAACCTAATGATCGTTGTTGCAGAAATGTAATGAGGGATTTAAATTTCGAGTCTCTGGAACTAGTGCGTCCTATACGAACGTCAGGTTCCCCCAGGTTTCTAATTAGCTTCAGAATTTTACACCGTAATGATGCATTGCACGTTCACATTCATATTTTGGAAAAAAAGCTACGAACTGTGCGGGTAAAAAATTGCGAATCGCGACGTTTCGCTCTTTACGATAAATTCAGCCCTGGTGATCCCGAATCTATTTGTTATTCCCAAATGCGATGGAAGACCCGAATTTCAGCGCTTTTTTTCGGTGAAATTTTCTATCGTTGAACCGACAAACGTCACCGGGGATGAATATATTTTTCCAAATAATTTCGAGGATTTTTTTTTTTTGTCTCTATTTTCTCTTTCAATTTTTCAAAATGAAATCTTCTGTTCTCCTGCAATTTATTCCTGTACGTTTATTTGTACGGGATGTCAATAAAATTGAGGTGGTAGAGTGTAACTATGTGATTTGAATCTCGATCCACAAATATAATCACCGACAAAATCCTCCCAGCAAGATCTGAGTCAACAGATTTTTATGTTATTTTCCGCCGCGCCTGATTTCCATGTACGTTCTCCGTTATACGTACAACCATACGTATAGTACGTATGTACCTACATGTTTACTCGGATATCTATATACCAGATATACCTATTTTGAATAAGTCAACCGGTGCAGCCATCGACACTATAAGTCAGCAATTTCCCGTTCAATATTATACGGAGCATCCGATTTGCCAGCGTCGCCGTCATGCCGCGAGATTAAAGAGAGAGAAAAAGAAAAAGAAAAAGAAAAAGTAAAAGGGAGTAAATAATAAATAAATAAAGAGAAGAAGAAGAAGAAGAAGAAGCCGCCGCGATTTACATTCGAAAGAACCTAAACCGAGATTACTGGTACGAAAAAAAAAAAAAAAAGAAAAGATAAAAGTGAACCACTCGCAAACGGAAGAGAATGTATTACACGTGCGAAATGCATGAAAATGTCAATGGAACGTATGAAATTTAAACGTGTGAAAAAGACGACTCGACCCGACACGGTGAAACACACATACTTACCTAACGCTCTACCGAAGATGGAAAGAAATGCAAAACAGGAAAATAGAGGGAACGAAACTAGAAATAATAAAAAAAAAACAATAACGAAAAACTTTTTCGCTCGTGTCGCGCTTGCAGGCGCATCGCTGTACGTAACATACGTACATATATCCATATCGTATGTATTGCGGTTGGGGAGCGATGCACGTGTACGAGATATTGTCATTCTAGTTTAAACGGCGGGCGAAATGTGGTTATTTTTCTCGCAATTCATAAAAGCGAACGCATGGACACGTTATTTGATTTCGAAAATTTCTCTCTCTCTCTCTCTCTCTCGTTTATTTTTTTTCAATTACGTTCATTTATTCGAGCAGAATTTATTCGAGGCCGTTTTCGACACGGCGAATCGTAATTTTCGAAAATATTCATATCGGCCTCGCGCAGAAGCGACACATTTATCGTCGCGATTGTTTCGCGTCAGTTGAACCAATCTTCGCTTTGCACTCTGGAAAATTGCATAAACGCCGAGGTCCGTATACCGCCTCTCCAATCCGAGACGACGTTCGACTCGAATAGCTCGTAAACTTAACGACCGAAGCAAAGCCTCAACGTTCATTATACGTATGAATATAATAAAACTATGTACCTACAACGTACACGTATTTGCCCGTCGTTCGTCCTACGGTTTCATCTAAGTACGATGGCTTTTACGTTCGCAACACGCGCGCCCCTATCACCGCTCGAATTGAGCCATCGCTTTTGGTTTCATTTTCATTGATTTTTTCCCACTTCATCTCCATCGTCTTTCGCATTTTCATTCATTTATAAATATATGTTTTGTTTCAGGCGTGGAAATTGGGTATGCACGGGGGTGACTACGCTTGGATACTTCCGGGTGACGCTGTAGATCTTTCCGGAGTTACGGGCGAATGGTGGCACACCAGACCAGAAGATTGCACGTCGGCCGAACTCGCCTCGACCCTGGACGGCCTCGTCATCGTGAAAAGCCATACAGTCGTTTTAGGACCGAACAGAAGCGACTCCGGATGGGTAAGCCGAGGCCGCGTCAGATGGGACGTATTTTCCTCCGGACGAAGTCCGGTAAAAAGAAAATCCCCGCAAGGACACTCGTAATAAAACGAGCGCTCAGCTACTTCCGATTTCCTGTACATACGCGATCTCTCGGAAAAAATCGGGCAATATTTCGGATCGCGAAAAATTTTCTTCGATTCAAAGAAATCAAAGAAAGAGCGCCCGATCGATCGACGAACCGGTTTCATCCGCGTTCCAAGATCATATTTCGCGACAAGGTTGTCCTCCGTCGCTCTCTCGGAATTTCTCACCTGTTCCACGTCGCCATCTCGTCGAGGGGGTGTTCGCGGTGTTCGGGATCATTGATTCTTACACCTGTGTCGCGGGTGAGGGTGGTCTGATATCGGCCGATAATCTGGGTCGTGGATCTCGACGGTCTCGAGGTATTAACCTTCGATGATCTACGTGACAGGATCGTCTATTCTGGCGGAAATTACGTCGACTTAGCTCATCGCGCCATCCACCCCCTTTCCGTTCTTCTCCCGGGTGGGACGGACTCGTTCACCTCCTTGAAGAGAGCCGAGGAAGAGTCGAGTGTCGGGAACTCCCACGTCGCTCCAAAATATCTGCTCGTTCGAAAATCTTCAACGACGGAGGTTCGAACGATGAAAGAGAACGGCGCTTTTTCTACATTTTTTTTTTCAAATTTCGGCTCGCGCGATTCCAGATTATTTATTTACTTGATTCGAGTTTGTCGCCTGCGCTGTAAAAATCAACGATCACCGATTGATTGACGAGACTCCGACTCGTCATCGACCGCGTGATCGAATCGCCGAATGATCGGGGAAACTTGGAACGGCAATTTATATTTTTCGGTGCGTTGATGAGATTTGGGGATAGTGAGGTGGTCGGGAAATATGAGTTTTCATTAGCGGCATTGCACGGCGACAGATAAATCGCTAATTACCTCGGCCCGCGTTACGTTTAACGATCCGGCAATTTCGCTTCGGAATCGCAAACACCGATTCGCCGCCGTTATCACCAGGAAACTGAAGACCGCGAGATTGCCCGCGGTATGAAATATAAGTTTTATACGTATACATATATAGGAACCGAATTCGACCGCTAAACGGGTTACACGTAACACCTGTAAAATATCTCTCGAATTTCCGAAGTGCCATGGGAAACATCGGCGTGACCCTACTCTTCCATTTTCGGGCCCTCGGAGACCTAGGTGTTTTCGCACTCGTAGGACTTACGGGTGGAAAAAAAGCTCCGAAATTTTCTTTTGTGTTCTCAGCCGACCTGAGAGTCTAACCTAATTGATAACACCGCGTAATAACACTTCGTCCCACGTGTACCTCTTTCTCTTTTTTTTTCTTTCTCTCTCTCCGCCCTCCGCCCTCCGCCCTCCGTTTTCCGATCGACCATCCCCCGGAATTGTTATTCTAAGGATTGACGTGTGATCGTCGCGCTGGTATAATAGACGAGTTGCAAGGGTGAAGATTGTGGATTTGTTTAACGAGAGATTCAATGAAATTTTCCTACGTGCCCGTCGGGTCGTGCAAGAGCTTTGTCAGATTTGGTGATCTTAGGGATCGAGTATAAAATGGCTACCCCCGGATCGATTACATCCTTAATTAATTGACTATAATTAAGCTGATTCTGCATTTACACGGATGACAAATTACAACCATTCGGTTATAATACCGCCTTCTCAGAATTTATTAGCCGACGTCCTTTCTTCGGGGTGGTAATTTTTAAATCTATAATTGGCTAATTAGCATAACCTCGTAGCGAATAGTACCTCCGACGAATTCGGACCGTTAAAAAGTGACGCGAGGACGTATTACTGTAGAACCGAAAAAAAAACAAAGAAAAAAAAAAATAAAATAAAGAAAATTGTACACGTGTGCACCGTTGCATTCGGAGCACGATTGTCGACGATCACATATGCGCATGTAAAAAATTCTATACGCCCGTACCGCACGTAGCTTTCCACCGTTATTATATACGCGCATGAGAAAAAGAAGGAAAAAGGAAAAGAAAAAAAAAAAAAAAAAGGAGACATGAAAAAATAATGGGAAAAGAAAAAAAAGGTACGCGATGTGCTTCCGCTTGATATTAAATCAGCTATATAAAAATTGAAGGGAGTGAAAAGCCGAAAAAGCTCCGCGAGGCGTACTGGGTGTTTTGTTTCTGCTCGGTGCGGCACGTAATCCTTTTTGTCGGAGGATTTTCTATTGGTAGTTTCTAGTAGTAATGGTGATAGGTTCGATTCGTTTTTCTTTCGTTCTCTCTTTTTTTTTTTTTTATTTCGATACCATTTTTATTTCGCCATTACGGAATATTCTCCTTTCTTGTTTCCTACGGGTAAAGCCACGCGCCGTTCAACGGGAGCACGCCGATCGGTATTAGACCTACATACGTGTACGGGAAATCGAATTCCATTCCGACAAAAATATGATTCAGCCATCCGCGCTTCTGATTTTCAAGGATCCGAGTGATTCCGTTGATCCGAACCTTTCATTCGAACGGGGAAATCGATACTATGTCGGCTCCACCGTTCACGGCGATGGAAAATAATTTCAACTATTTTTCATTGATTGAACATAAAATCGCGAATCCAAGTAGTCGCTGCAACAGAGTTCGATCGAATCTATGATTAAAGCTGATATCCACTTTATATCTTTCACGCATATCCAACCCCGTCTCGTACACTCCTTCGTCCTCATTTTTACCCCCTGGTATAGCTCTGGAGCTGCTTCTTCCTCTTTCATTTTTTTTTTTTTCTTTTTTTTTCTCTTATACCTTTTCGTATTTTTATCCTCCTCTAATCCGAGACTTTCCATCTCACTCAAATAATAAATCACACCGAGATCTCGCTTCACTTCACTCACTTCGTCCAGGTTCAACTGGCATCCGGATAGAAACCGATACCGCTTCGAAAAAAATTCAAGTCTCCTCTTCAAATATCCTACGGCGTCTTTCGGAGTCTTTTTATAAATTCACGCGCTCGTAACGAGCGATTTTCTCCTTACTTCGTTCAATTTATCCTCCTCTTTCTAGTCCGATTCGACGAATTTTCAAACGCGACATCTTCTGTTTTCCACCCCGAAATTTTTGAAAAATTGAGAATCCAAAAAAAGGAAGGGTTTTCCTCGCTCTCTCTCTCTCTTTCGGGATACCCCGATTTCCCCGATTTCCACATTGGTTGAAAATAATTCAACCCGCGCATAGAACATCGGACCGCAAATCTGAGTACGGCATAAATGCATCAATAGTTTCGATATGGGCATACCAGCGGGATTCATGCTCCTACCGTTTGACGAGGCAGCATCGCGCGCCGGGCGCTTTGTCTTTTCTTCGGTTTCATTGATGCGACTAATTCGACGTACACCCCGATGGATTCTGCAAACCTAC
The DNA here is from genome assembly GCF_917208135.1 of Athalia rosae. Classification (NCBI taxonomy): domain Eukaryota; kingdom Metazoa; phylum Arthropoda; class Insecta; order Hymenoptera; family Athaliidae; genus Athalia; species Athalia rosae. Next base: position 5,924,050 of record NC_064027.1, on the reverse strand, counting down.
ACCCAATTTCGAGTCGATACAGAGATACACGTGTATACCTATTCGTAGATATACCATACGCACGGGTTACTCGTTGTGTCCGACCGCATACGAACAAATGCGAATGTATTTCGAGCCGCGTATTACGTACGTACGTACGTCGTGTGCACGTGGGGTGGAGAGGAGACATTCACGGGGTGCATAACGACGTTCACAATCAGCGCAGGTGGAATACCTAGAAATACCGTTTGAATTCAATATCGCGATGTCTGGTCGGACCATCTGAAAACTTTCCCGTTCTCCGCAGCTAGACGGTACGAGTAAACTTGGTTATCTGCAACGCGTTATGTAGAATGAAAATGGGGGGAGGGGGGGAGGGGGCGGAATAGATTTTCACAACATTTTTCAACGAATTCGCCCCGCATGTCTTCTCCGAATATTTATTGCGAAGAAATTTAAGATTCGCCGTCATTGGCCGTTTAGATAACGGACGGGGGGCGTTAGAGTGAGATTTTCGATTGAAATTCTTCCGAATACACTTGTGATAAAAATCGTTACGCGGTTCGTACCGTGTCGTTAAACGTTTCACTCGGTTAAAACGCAGAGTTTAAACGATATTCGCACGCAGAAAAAGGGGCGTGAGATTTTTGTCAAATTTGTGCAACGCGATAAAATTTGACCCGTCGAATCGTGAAAGACAATTTTACGAAGGAAATAAAAAAATTGGACTCCGGAGCGGAGCGATCGCTCGCTCCCAGAGGAGTCGCCCGGAATCCTGAGATCCGCGCGAAATGCAAAATACCTGTTCAGCGATCCATCGAATACCACGTGCCTCGGAATGTACATTTTTCGCGGCACTCTTCGCCCACAGAATTTACCGCGGTGAGAAGAATTTCGCGGAAAAAATTATAGTCGTAATTAACATCAAGCCGTCCCGTTTTCACGCGTTTACGCTCATGATGTTACCTGCAGCGACACACACGCCCCACACGTAACGATATTATATAGCCTTTGTTTCTAATTACAAAGGATTCGTTAGCGTCGTTGACAATGGTATAGTAAAATCCGGCGTACAATTTATGCGCGGCTGCATAATAATAAAGTTTCGTTTTCGCCCGTATCGTTGCAGACGACGGCGGAGTTTACATCGGAGTTGGCAGCCAGAGGTGTGACCTTGTCGAGGTACGCGGCGCAGACCTTCGACGCCGTGTGGGCTATGGCACTGGCGTTGTCAAACGCCGAAAATCATCTGAACGAACGTAACATGAGCATGACCGAGTACACGCACGGCAGACGTGACCTGGCGGACCACATTTTACGCCAACTCAGTCAGCTCAAATTCATGGGTGTATCGGTGAGTTAGTTGTTAACGGAGAGAACGTTCGAAATTGCGCGACAGCTTTGTCCCGCGTCTCGTCGAGCCCCGGGTCAAAGTTCGGCGAAGACGCATCCGCTCGAATTCATTTTCCAAATTGCCGCTAGTCGTTATTCGTGCTCGGTTGGATCCGGTGTGTATCGGGTGAGTTGATGTAAAACTGCGACAGGGATGCTCCGGTCTTGGAGATAGAAGAAAAGATGACGTGGACCGGCTAGGATCGGTGAACGTTTCATCATCTTGCGCGAGTTCATTTATTTTTATTCACCTATTTTCTCTTTACAGGGGGAGGGGCGGGCATCGATATCGTTCACAGCTAGTCAAAGACAATTAATAACGCTTAGGGGGTCCCTTACGAAGGGATGAGAATATTCGCGAGCGAATAAATGCCTGGAAATTGTTTGGATGGTATCCATCTCACTTAAGAATAGTTCGGAGGTCGGACGACGTCGCGGTTAACTCGTGCCGGACAGATGCGTGAAAACAAAACCCAGCTCCTCGGATAGGGTTGTAAGGGACACGCTCGAGGAGAGGCCAGAGGGTCGCGAAGCGGTGAAATGAGATGGGCGTGGATTTAGGCCAAAATAGTCGCAGCAACGACGACGACTCGCTCCGCTCTTTGAACCGCTTTAGTTTTCGAGGACGAAAGACGGCGTTTTTTCGGCGTTGGTCCGGAGGTGATATCGAACCGAACGCGGTAGCTGGAAATATCCCGGTCTTCGCTTGCTAAAACTTGAGACGCGTCAATCGAACGCGTTGCCGAGAGTTATGGAATTCTCCCCCGAGGGCTGCTTATACCGCGAGGAACTTTGTTATTATGACGCTTTTTCTTCCAGCGTATTTGTTGTCGTTAGAAATAAGCCGCGAATTAATATATCGAATGTGGTTCGGCGGGATCTCCTACCCCCCGGAAAAATCAATGGCGGAAATAAACCGACGCTAAGACCTTATACCGTTCGATCAACCCCTAGCGGAACGCGGGACGATTTATATGTAGTAGTTATATTGAATGAGGAACTCGCGCGAATCGCCGCCGTCATTTTGTTTCTCCTCTTCTTTTCTCCATTTTTTTCACGTTAGGGGGGCTAATTTTTCCGCTGTGTAAATAATTTTCGGCCTCGTCGTCCCCGCTTGTAAGAACGCGGGGAGGCGATCGTCGATAGCGAAATGGAGGTTCAATCTGACGGAATAATAGCGTAAATTGAAAATAAACTCAGTCGCCCGTTCGCTAAGGGTGTTTTCTACTGTATAGTCTGTTCATAATATGATCGGCCGAACGCCTCGAGTAAAAGAAGATGACAGACTATGCCGAAGGTGAGAATATATTGTATGAAAACTCCACGTTTCGTACAATCGAGCTTCCTTTCGTACGCGATTGCCGCGGAGAGTCGAACGCGTTATTAACTCTTTTTCATTTTTGTTCCAGGGTCCCGTCTCCTTCAAAGGTGCCGATCGCATCGGAATTTCAGCTTTTTATCAGATGCACGGTAAGAGTAATTTCTGCAAATCCCTCAGATCACAGGTGCCCAGGGTAGTGTGTTCTTCATTCTAAATCGAGTCATCCGATCCCAGAGTGCACATTCAGTTCTTTCGTGCTTTTCGAATTCGTCTGATCGAAATCGACAGAAACCGAAGTGACCCCGTAGATGGCAAATAGACGAGCCACTCAACTTTTCATACCTCGCCAGTAGATTTGCGGTTCGTGTGATCTGATTTCCTCTGCACCGAAATCCATCGGGATTTTCGATTTTTTTTTTTTTTTTCAATATTTCCAAAGGGAAAAAATGAAAGAAAAAAGCAAGTAATCGACGTACGCGTACGCGGGATATTTTTGGGATGCTGACACGACGATTTGGTCGATGTGACTTTGCTTCCCAGATGTTAACGGCTTTTTTTTTTTTCTCTCGGGAACAGCATCTTTTCCAGACGCACTTCAGATAGGTCGAGTACTCGGGGATCCATACCCTATACATATATACATATTTGAATGGTGACGTTATTCCATTCGCCGATTCAATCGCTGTAAAATATATAAAGAGGTTTCTAGACGACTTTCAGGAACGCCAAGTTGAACCCCGAAGCTTCTGCAATGAAAGAGGGGAAAAAACTAAATAAGTGTAAAGGAAACGTGAAAGTTAAGTGAAATTTTGTCATAAAAAATCGACGATGGATTCGTCGAATGATATCGCGAAATGAAACCATATTACAATCCAGTGTTGGAAATTCCGGAGTTCACTTTTTTGTAAAGTGACGTAAAATTTCCCTGGTTTGAAATTCATTAACCAACGAGGCGCAGAGGAAGTTGACGATTTCGCCTTTAAATAACCGGCCAGTTGCCAATTGTATCCGGTTACGGAGAGAGCGGAGATCGAAAATTGAGAGTGTGTTTAATTGGCGTTAAGTTCGAATTAACGAAACAAACATTCGATGCACGTATGTATACACCCGGTTAAAGACGAGGGTCGCGTCGCGGTTCGTCGACGCGAATCATACCCGGGCCCGCGTCAGCTTTAACAGTCGAACGCATTTGTCGTTGAATTATCGATGATTTTGTAACGCGAGGTTCACCTGCGGAGTCTATTGTATGATATCGTACAATGTTCGTCGCGTATCTATTATGTACCGTGATATCCAACGTCAATCAATTACCCCAAATGCGAACGCCGCTGCAACACCCCGGAGGATCATGTCGCAGACTGCAGTACGTGCGATCGCTGACCGAAATATGTAGAGGCTATTTTCGAGGGGAAAAGCGGATTTCATTGCGGTCGTTATACGCTGACGGGGTCGCGCGGGCTCGTGACACGAATATACCTGTGCAGCTGAAACTTTTATCATCGTCATAGCTCCGCGAGTCCACGGCTTTGAAATGGGCGTTGGAAAATCTTTGTTTTTACAATTTTTTAATCGATTAATCTCTCAGCGGGATTTCGAACGGATTAATTATATCGAACGTTTTCTTTGAATCTGTGAAACTCGGGTGTCCGGAGTACGGAGATTCGTTGCGTAGGTACGACTGCCTTGGCACGGGATGCCGGAATTCCGGTCGAGAGAATTTCCGCGAGCGATTCGGATGTGTGCGCGCCTACTCCCCGACTCTATTTCGTTTCCAATTTAGAAACCGGCTGCAGATTCCTACTGTCAAAGCTTTAATTCTAATATATTTGCAATTAATGGATCTCCCTACAACCGACCGCAAACAGGACCCCAAGGGAGCACCTACCTTTCATGTATACGAACGCCCACACGCGAACGCTGTGTATCCACGATCTACATATACCTATGTACGTACGTACGTACATACGCGGATACGCGACCGACCGTCCTTTACCAGCCATCCGGCTATAACCCGTATTAGCAATTCACGCAGGAAAACTATTTGAATTAGTTTTCATTCCACACCTACGTACGAGCTTTTGCTTTTTACCTTTTTTGTTTTTTTTTACTCTACTCTCCTCTTCTCTCATTTTTGTTTTTACCAACCCAACCGAATCGAGGGTGTGATGTAAAAAAAAATTCTTTCAAAAACTCATTAACTCCGTCGACAGCCCCGCACGATGTGCACGTACGTACGTACGTGCATACCTGTGTGTACCGAGAGCTTTCGTACAGTATTACGTACGATATAATCTCTTGATCTCGTCAACAGGCGATTAAATTGAAGATGAATGATGGGCTTTTAATTTTTTTCTTTCAACTCGCATTTTCATGTATTTTCTTCGCTTAAACTTTATTTTTTTACCACGGTGGTTTGGGTGGACGAACCACGTTGCGTTTTAGGTACACGTAGCAATTTACACAATCGATACAACGAAAGCACGATGTTGAATTTTTTGTTTTTTTTTTATTCTCAAGTATTTTTGCGTACCGCGATATCCGGCGACGATTTGCATCCTTTTTCTCGATGTCGCCTGAGTAACGGTGTACCTAAAAAAAAGGAGAAAAAATTGAAAAAATTGTACGAACCGAGGAAAGCGACAAATATATTACATTCAACCAGAAAAAAAAAGAGGTGGAACCAGGGTGGGAAAGGAAAAAATGAAAAGGACTGTATGTGAAAAAGAAAAGTAAAAGCGAAAATTAAAAAAAGGATAAATAAATAAATAACCCAGAAAACATTGATTAAATCCACGTGGAGCAGCAGCAGCAGCTGATCCCCTTGCGACTTGTACTTCTTTGCACAGAGATGAAAAGTCAGCTCGACCGTGCAACGCGAATAAAAATAATTGGAAATACAGAAACCGGAATAATTTTAATCAAACATTCGAACGTATTTAGTAGCTCCGAAATTCAAAGTGTTCTCTTTCCGTATCTCATGTAACGCTGATTTGTCAATTTTTCAATCATCGATGAATGTTTCTTTCCTCTTCCGAGTTTCATGGAGTGAGATGAGATGGCAGCTATTCGAATCTCGTTTCGCGCACGTCGCATTTGAGAAATTGTCTATATTTCTAATTTTCTAAAAGCGTGCGTAAATCCCTCGGAAACTCGTATCAAAGTTATGATATTTATACGCCGCACATAGGCACAGGATACATAGGTATATACGTACAACCGAGGTGATGTAACGAGGTAAACTTTATACCTGTAAACTTGAGCCCTTTTCGCGATAAAATTTCACGAAAATTAAAGTCAACGTTGTAGAAATTGACAGGGCGAATACAACCGCATCGGATAAGCCCACGAAGTCGTTAAAATTTTGAGCTTTGTTATTACCCTTACACAAACACGAAAACTTATTTTACCCCACGCTAATTTAGGATAATCCGATTTAATTAGTCGTAAATAATGCGAAAAGCATCTGTAATTCTCTTTTACTCCTTCTACCCTGATGTAATCTATTCGATAAAAAGATCCCGACAATTTTCTACAACGTAATTTATCAAATTCGAGATCATTTAGTTGCGACTGATAATAAAATCATCGACTCTGTACAACGTGGTTTTTTAAAACTCGTAGATTCTGTGCGTCAGACAGCCGCTCGCTGCCCGAGTATATCGTGTTCTTGAGGAGGGTGGTCGTTTTTTTCTCGTCGGTTTTAACTCAACAAACAAGGATTACCTCGGGATTTCACCTGTCGAGTAGATAGTTGAAGGGACTTGGAAATAATTCATCTTTCAAAGGTCAAGAGATACGAACGAAATTTCTTTTTTTTTTTTTTTTTTCTACGCATCCATTTCCTCGGATATCGGAATGTATCACACGCTCCGTATACGCGCGGTTACAGGATTCGCTCTTTTGTTCCAAAAAGCGAGAGAAAAAGTAGAAAAAATAAAATAAAATAAAATAAAAAAATAAAAATGAAAGCTAGCCGCAAGCTCTCTCGAATGCGAGATGCGAAACGCGAGCTGGCTTACCGCTGATGTATTTATCGCCCCTCGTGACAAAGAAGTGAAGAAAAAAGAAAAGAAAAAAATGAGCGAAAAGAGGGAACTGAAAATCCAATGCTTCTATACTCTTCGATCCAAAAAGCCGGGAGACAAAAAACCGAAATTTCGCGAAGCTCGTCCCCCTGGGTTGTTTCTCCGGGTCGCGAGAAGCGCGTGTTCGAATATATTTGCACAGGTGGCATGTGCTCGTGTAATATTACGCAGCTCGTATTATGCTGTCATAATTCTAATCCGTTGTGCGGTGGTTGAGACGTCAACTATAAACTTGACTGGAATCCGCGGTTTTGAACGGTCCCCCGTGAAGTTAGTCAAGTTCAACGAGGAACCGCAAGCAATTCGAACTTTCAATAGCAGAAATCCAACAACTTCTTCCGCGCCTCTTTACCAACAATTTCCTCCTCCGAACTTTAAACGTCGAGGAGTCGCGTTTGATACGATGTGCGAATAAGGTGTTAATGGAGATAAAGAGACGGATATAGGTAGACGTCTGTGCGTACACTGCGCGAGAACGCGACGATCGTAATTTCGCCGCGGAGTTTGTTTCCAGTTTTTGAGGGCAGAGTGCAAATTGACCGAGTGCGGATTCGTAATCGCGCGATTATTCTACCGTGCGTATCAACCGAAAATTCTCCCCTCGCTAAAATTGGATAGAATCTCGTTCAGATTTCTGTATAACACATTATGTGCGTCACGGAAACCTTGAATCGAGCGGCTGCTAATACAACACATTTGTACATGTCGCCGAGTCGCCGAGTCCCGTGCGCTCCCGGTATACCGGTAGGTTTGAGCTAGAACATGTCGTATAAATTGCCGGTTAACTGAACCAGCTCGTAAATATCGGTCAAGATGAATAATTCATACATGTACACCAAACCTTGGTATATATATGGGCCCCGGCGGTGAGCGAAGATAACGGCACTACACGTAGTGTAGTTCCCGAAAGGACTCTATAGCTCCTTCAGCCGTTCGTACGAGTTCATTTCCACGTATCTGTACGTTAATTATAAAAAACCGAAAGAACATTGACCGGTGCGTGTGCGGTGCGTACGGCCTCGCCGCATTTCCGCTGCAGCCTGCAATTTAAGGGACAATAGAAGGAGGCCGACGTTGAAAAAAGATGAAAATACGATAATGAGAATATAATTAACGATTAAAAGCCGAAAGGGTATAACCGACATGTTTCCGGCCATTACCGCAAAAGCGAAGCTCATGGGGAATTAAAAAATCATGAAAATTACGTCGCGGTTAAAGTGGATAATGTTGTAGCTTGAAAAATTCAATATTATAAAGTGCTTTAATTTTTTAAGAACGCACGGTACGTACGTTCCACGCGCGACTTAAAAAAAAATTCATGCAATCTGAAATGTGAAATTTCTGAGAGAGCTGAAGAAAAATCAGATCAGATATCTCAATTAAATTTTTTTTAGATATCTAGCTAAATCGGAACTCATTTTCCTCGTTGATTGGTTCATGTATAAAAAACAAAAAAAAAAACATTTATACCCTCTTATAACATCTTCACTTTTTACTTTCGACGTATCACGGTTACACAAAAAGCGGAAAGTTTACCGCGCAAAGTGACGATTTTAATCAACGATATTTGCAGGGGGATGATCGACCGCCGTTGTTACTTTAACATTATCTTTTTCCATCTTGTTATGTTGATTTTGATTTTATTTCTTCCACTTTTCCCCAGACTCGTTGATTTGAAATTTGATACGGATGCAGGGCCGCTCTCGCAGGGTCTACGACATTCATTTTCCAATCAGATAATTAACGATCACACCCGATACCCGAGCGAGGGCCGTTCTCGGGGTGTCCTGAAAAGAAGAATTATAGATTGGAAGCCAGCCAGACAGCGATTCACGGGGTTGAGGCAGATGGCGGTGAACTATGACCTTTCTATCCCTTACCTTCGAACTGTCAAAATAACGGGCAGACGTACATTATACCCTACGTAAGCTCCTGCGTTAACGTGCTTTTAATACTTCGTGCTAGCTACGTGCTATTTGCCTTCCAAATTCGGTCCTTTCACCCGACAAATATACGCATAACCGCGTGTGGTTTTTATCTACTTCTCATAATTTGTTTCTGTGTTTTTTGTGTTTTTTTTTTCATTTCCATACGCCAGCAATTTGTTGAGGAAAAGATGAAAAATTCTTTATTCGCATAACAACGGAGAATTATCATCGCGCCGTTTACGATCTCTTGAAGACGAGATATCCCATTTACATCCTTCTGACCTTTCTAGTTTTCCTTCAATTAAACCCTTTGAAGGTATACATAAAAGCTCGCAGCCTCCATTACAATATATTTCTTGACGATGTTGCTTTGTAACGATATTTTTCTTCCTCGCAAGTACTCTCATATACACCGCGCGAAAATCAAAGGAATATTACTTACAGGGAATAATAACGGTATGAATTATATGCACGATGATTGCGTTCAATTTTCAACAGACATGTAGGTACGAGTAAATGGAATATTGTAAAATACGTCATGCGAGTAGAAAAGAATAATTGCAGCGGATGCTCGGCGTGATAATAGCGGAGGATATGAATTGAAAAATCTCATAGATCAAAATCGAAGGACGATATTCCGTTTTCTTCGAACGTCCCACATTGTGTAGGCCGGGCGCACAAGAGCTCCAGAGCTTCGGAGCTGGATTCCATTTAGCTTCGGTGGATTCTGATACCAACGAGTAATTAACGCTCCGTTGCCGCGTCGCCGCCATTGCACGAATAATTGCATCTCGTTATCCCTTCCTCCCCGTATATCCCCCTCCTTATTTCGCCCTTCCGCGAGTCTTAGGAGAATTAAAAGTTCATCTTAAACTCGACCTGCGTCACCTGGCTACGTATAAATGCGAAGATTTGTCCGCTTTCTCACGGCAGCGGTATATACAATATACACAATATACATGTAACTTCGAGATCGACTTATTCATATTTATATATTTTTGTATTCATGCGACTCGGTGTCGGAGTTTTTTCATTCTATTTTTTATTTATTTCCAAATTTTTGGGGATACGCGAACCCCGACGACGTCAAAGAAGAAGGTGGTAGAGAGAGGCGCGAGAGAAGGGAAGCCTGAGTAAGCCGGAATTGTAAGGGTGGTGCGGAGACGCGATGAAAAAGGGCCCTGGCAAGTTCGCCCCTATAGCCAATTACGAAAGTGATGCCTGACGTACAAGATTTTCCTTGGAATTTACTAAATTTATGGCTGTCATGCGGGGTGTGAATCCGCGAAGCCAAAAATAGGCGCTACACAGAGCCTTCGAAATTTGAAATTCAGAAACTGTTTGTACCCGATTCTCGTGCTCGCTGAAGAAACGACAAAAAAAAAAAATGAAAAAATAAAAACGAAGTTGGGCCGCATCTGCGGCGACTCTTCTCGCATACCGAGTATGCGGAAGAGGAAATAAAAAAAAAACAGAACGAATGGTACACCGAATTGTTTTTCAAAATATAATGAAACGTGTGCAGCGATATCGCTGAATAATTTACGTTTCGTGCAAACCCAGGCAAACCGTACAAGTTTATAATCGATGAACGTTCTCTCCGAACTCACGCCCGGAGGTACGATAAATTTTTGAAAAAATGTTCTAAGCTCCTAGGTATATCCCGAAAGTTTTTGGATCATGTTACGCGTTCTGGTTGTATATCACCTCTTCACGGTTACCCGCAGACGTACGCGATATCCTGTAATATACCTCAGGTATCTATAGTACATCTTCGTGTATAGCTTAATTTGGGAACAGCTGCGCACGTTGTAAGGTGGGACCTCGGATTACAAGCTCCCGAACCTCGACGTACTTACTGCAGAACGGGATCGGCTCGTTAATCTGATGAATTTTACTCATTTTCATCGTATTGATTATAAATGAAACTCTTGAACCGGATGTAATTTAGATAGACCCTCGATGTTCGGAACGACCAAATTGTTACTCCCGCGCCGCTCTTATATTTTTCTTCTCCTCTTTTGATTTTGTCTTGTATATATTTTTTTCTTTTTTTTTTTTCGTTTCCAGCTCTCCCGTCGCCCGACGTAATTTATTTTATACATTATTCCCGTTTAATTCTTAACTTTTAATTTTAATTTTGTTGTTTTTTTTTCGCTCTCTTTTTTTTACCCCTCCCCCGCCCCTGTACATACGTATATTAATTTTATTTTACTTGCGGATACTCGAAATTTTTCGGCGAAAGTTTTCTCTGGATAAAAGCTCCGAGTCTCCCGCCCCATACATTCTTTACGACGAATGTCTAACAGGTAATTTATAAGTTTAACAATGTTTAACATTCGACGATTAATAAGCGAAGTCTTAATCATGGAATTCGAGATGAGGAAGAAGAGACATCTTGAATTAGAAAAATTAGAAAATTAGAAAATTAGAAAATTAACAGCAGTCGCTTATATAGATACATAGGTAGGTATAGGTATACACCTTTACCTTTCTTGAGGTATAACCTTATATACTTTTACCAATCTCGAAAAAGTTTTATCCAATTTATACCCACGCACCGAGTCGGGGTAGCTAATGAAAAGAGTGGAAGTAAAACGCATTATAAAAGTCACTCGATCTTTTAACCCAAGCTAAACCTGACTTATATATATTTTTAACGAGCCGGCCGTGAAAGGAACCCATCATAAATGAATGAATTTATAAGTAAATTTTTTTTTTTTTTTTTTTGGACTTTTTTGTTCGAATTATTTATCGCGTTTGGAAACCATCCGATTAACTTTGCTATTACATGTGGATTAATAAACCATGTAGACGGGTAATGAAGGGATCACTGTACATCCTGAAGGTATATAGTCGCAAGTTGTAAGCCGCCTACAATTTCACCCTCGACCAGAGCTCGGTATAATAGCCAGATAGCCTCCGCGACCGAGGGTTTTCCAAGGAGAAAATGAGCGACCGGTGAAGCAACTCGGAATTATAGTCGCCGGTGCGTACTATTTCACCCCATTCGCGAGGAAAATAAAAGAAAGGTGAAGAAGAAAAGTCCTTAAATTAGTTTGGTCAATTAATTTCTGTAGTTTTCTTCTCTCCCCATTTGTCTAGCCCTCGCTTTTCGCGTTCGTATATTTCACGCTGCTTTTTTCTCCGCGGCGACGACCGACGCGGAAAAATATTTGCGGAAAATTTCGCACACCCCTACTCAGCCATTATATGTATGTAGTTGCATTAGCTGCCGAACCGATGGACCGAAAAATACGCTTGATATTCCGAAAAGGTCTCCGACGGTCAAATACAAACACGCTCGTCAAAAACAAAATCAATAAATAAACGAATGACGAACACGCGTGTCTTCGATGATGGGATTCATTTTCACGGATTCGCACCGGTTTTCGTTGTGCAAATAAAATTCATACCTCTGAGCGTTTTTCTGCTGCAGCATTAATTTCACGTTCAGATTTATTCGTCGATTCGTGACACACGTCGTTTAGCGTATAATATTAACATTTCGTGCAATAAAACTCTGTACCCAAATAATTTTCTCCAAAATTTTTCGCCCTCGAAATTACATAAATATACATATTAATATATGGCGAAAAGAAAATTCCATAAAAAGATTTTTTCTCAGCTGCGCAAACTTAATTCCAATATTTAAACGAACTTCTGCTATACCTATATACGTATACACGCTCTGAACTCTTTTGCAAATATTTCGCGAAGGATTAAAAAAAGCGGATACTACAGTTTTGCCCTATCCCCTCCCGTTAATTAACAATCCAATTATCATTTTTCCTCTCTTTTTTTGTTTTTCACTTTATCAAAGATTCTCAAATTTCTCTTGACAAAAAATTGTGCGCGCATATATTATTGTACGAGGATACCTGAAGTTCGCCATCGATTTCGCCGGAATTTTTACCCCGCAGAATACGACTTTACCGCGGCGTTACGTATAAAAAAAGGGGAAGAAATAAATTCAAAAATTATTTATTACCCGAGTAAATTAGAACACCTCATGCGGAGCCTTCTACGTATATATGTGTGCTGTCCGCAGCTATGTAGAACAAGGAAACACATAGCTGCGGTTATTATATTAAATCAATGCATCACCCCCAATGCTTGAACAACTCTTGCGAGTCGACTGTGCTTTCAAATTTTGAAGCAATATTGAAAGAGCAAAGTTGTGCGAGTATTTGTATAGTACATGATATAATGCACGGATACCTGTATGTATTTACGGGCTACATTCGTGTACGTACATATGTGAGTCGCGTGTAATTTATACACCTTTACTTTGTGTACGCACGCGGGTTTCGTTTCTCGTGGCCCTTTCCTCGTATTTATTGCTATAGTGGTCCTGAAAACGCCTACTTAAAAGCAAGCCCGTGAACATTTATTTCAATAAATATTTCTGCGGCAGTCCCTCCTTTCATTCACTGTGTTTTTTCAACCGGAGTTAAAGCTTATTGTGCTTATACCAATAGTGGCCACATTCCCAAAATAAGGGAACGGAATGATGAAGAGGGAACAAAACGGACTGAAACTTTTCGCTTTATTGGAAAGCAATAAAAATTGACGTTTGTTGCCCCGGAACGGAGCATCCTTCAATTTATGTTAGGAGAATGAATTTTTTGATTTTTTCTAGAAAATTCAACCTGAGTTTCCGTTCTGCACGGTCGAGTAACACGAATAAATACCTTTAAAAATATGTATAAATTCGATCTCTACATCGAATTCTGGAATTAAAAAAAATTATTTACGAGCAGAAAAATGCGCATTTGCGTTGATAATATTGAGTAGTTGGTGAGATATATTTTGAAGATACAGAAGGAACCTAACAATAAGACGAGACACTCAGTGAACGCGAGGGTGAGGGCGTGCTATCATGTTTTCTCTCTCCGAAAAGCGTGAAAGTTCCGATAACTTGATCAGTTTTATAGATAGATTAATTTGACCTCCGAATTCAGATTCCTGAGGTCAAAATACAAGAATAGCATATGACATGGAATATTTTTTTTAACCCCAAAGTTGAAAAAAACTCCAAGGGGCTTTTGGATGTTTTCGATTTTTGGGCCAAAAATTAAGTATTTTCAAAATCGTTCATATGGCACTTTTCTGACGTATTTTGACCTCAGGAATCCAAATCTGAAAGAAAAATTGATCTATCTCGAAAATTGACCGAGTTATCGTCAATTTTCAGCTTTTTGGGGTCAAAAATAAAAAATTGATTTTTCAGTCTATCTTTATGCAATTTGAGCTCAGGAATCCGAATCCGAAAGAAAAATTGATCGATCTTGAAAAATGATCGAGTTATCCCCATTTTTTCGCGATTTTTGGCATAAATTTGAGGATATCTCGAAGGGAAAAAATCGTTGCTCAATTTGGACAACGGATTCGTGTTCCTGAGGTCAAAATACATAAGAAAAGTGCTATACGATCAATTTTAAAAAATAAAAATTTTCGACCAAAATTTGAGATTTTTCCAAGGGGTACCCCTTACGATTTTTTCAAATTTTGGCCAAAAATTTTTATTTTTTAAAATTGATCGTATGGCACTTTTCTTATGTATTTTGACCTCAGGAACACGAATCCGTTGTCCAAATTGAGCTACGATTTTTTCCCTTCGAGATATCCTCAAATGTATGCTTAAAAAAGCGCAAAATCAGCGATAACTCGATCATTTTCATAGATAGATCAATTTTTCTTTCAGATTCGGATTCCTGAGATCAAAATACACAAGAATAGCACATAAAAAAAAATATGTTTTTTTGACCCAAAATCGACAAAAATCCAAGGATCCTTTGGATTTTTTCGATTTTTGGGCCAAAAATGAAGTATCTGAAAAAACCGATTGTATGACACTATTCAAATGTTTTTTGACCCCAGGAACACGAATCCGTCGACTGAATTGAACTATGAATTTTTCCCATCGAGATATCTCAATATTTCTGCTCCAAAAAGCGAAAAATTGCGAACCAACGCAACAGTGCAATGCTAGTTCGGAAAAAAAAATAGACTGGAATTCTTTATAAACCATAAAATGTCGCTCATATTTACCAGCATTTTCACAATTCATTTAAGAAATTAAGGAGTTATGATAAGATCCAATGGAAAAAATTAATAGAATGTTCGCTGATAATGAAATGGAGAAGGAAATCAGTTCATTTCTCATTCTACCATCAATACTGAATGGTTCAATTACATTACCCTGACGTTCAGAATAATACTGAGCCGAAAATTTACCCTCGAATCATAATCCGTTGCCATCTAAATTATTCAAATATTTACCAAATAAAACGTTACAATATGACAATATATCGTCGGTTTTGGTTCGTCGAGGGAGTTAATTCACCCGACCGAAAATCTTGCCGGGTGTAAGAGTCGAGTCGTCCACGTCAATCCGTTGATTTGATCGAAACTTTCTTCCATCTTTTTGGCGTTGATAACGTGTGCATTTCCCGATAATTATTTTCAGGCCACACTCTGAGGAGAATAGCGATTTACACGCCGACAAACGGAAGTTTGACGATGACTTGCGCGGGTTGTGCGTCTCCTCAATGGCCAGGTGAACATCCCCCAGCCGCTCGCCGCGTGTGCCGGTAATGTATATGAATTATATTATAAAAGTTGAAAATACGTATAACAAAAATAATATTATGCTAAAATAAATTAAATTCCCTCGGTGATGATGTACCACTGAAGAGTTCAGAGAGCATAAAACGACGACGCGATGACGTTTTATCGGGCAAAATAATAACGCGAATATAGATACACTATAGGTATACGTACGTACGTACGTATACGTATGCGCTATATAAGTTATATACCTACAGTTTTTAATTGACGGTTGTTTTGTTTTAATTGTCATCCGCAGCGGACTCCCTCCCAACTGCTCCTCCCCCAGCTAATTAGTATAACATGGAATATTTTTAGGCTCAGGGTAGTGACGGTCGCTCCGGGAGCGTTCTTGGCTGTCACCTGCCTCGCCAGCGTTGGAGTCACCCTGGCTCTCGCCTTTCTCGCCTTCAATCTCCATTTTCGAAAGCACAAGTGAGTTTTCAAAGTCTCGTTCCACCTCTTTCGTATTTCTCCTCTTCTTCTTCTTTTTTTTTCTCTTTCCTGCTGACGCTATCACCTCAAATCACCGACTTAGACAAGGTCGGCAGACTCGGCATAAAAATTTCAACAGTCATAACGAAATATGCAAATGTCGACAAAAAAAAAAAAAACCGCAACAAAATTGGTACGACCGATCGATCGTTCTTCCTCATCCTTTCATCCAAAAAGGACGGTTTCTCTCGAATCGCCCCCAAAAATTGCGATATAATCTGATCGTCAATGAATCGAATCCAAATACAAGCAAATGGCGGGAAAAAGTTCCTCTTCAGCTTAATTGCCCAAGACGAAAATGTCAGAGAGAAGAAAAACGAAAAGAGAGAAGAATTCGTTTAAAGAAAGTTATCGATGTGTCAAATGTGAAATGAAACGCCTCGTTTGCCAACAGAAGCATAAAACTGTCGAGTCCAAAGTTGAACAACATAGCAGCGGTTGGTTGCGCCCTCGTATACGGAGCCGTTATACTTTTGGGTCTGGACCACGCTACCCTCTCAGACAGCGACGCTTACTTTCCCATAGTTTGTACGGTAAGATCGAATCAAAATATATCTACAAAAGTTATGGCCGCCATATTCTTAAACTCCGCACCGCCTTCCAGTTCCCATACCCCGAGGCGATATCACGTCTGTAATATCACCTCGATATAATGAGCTCCGCGGTAGCTAACAATGAATGGAAAAATTAAACGACACGTAGATTTAATGGTAATAATAATGATTTGAAAAGTTTCGCCGTAACTACATCGTATTATACCGCCGAAGCTGCGCGAGTAAAAGCTTCTTATTTCTGAGTAAAAAAGAAAAAATCAAACGAACGTGTAAAATGAGAATGAAAAACCTTCCGACGCGCGATTCGGTTCGAATACATCCGATAGACGTATAGAGAAGAGATGAAAATAGTATAATTGATAGTTTTTTGTTTTGAAATTGAAAAACGATTTATTTCTGTATGAAAAACTGAGATATATCGCGAATGAAATTCTCAGTGCGCCTATTGTACGGTATACCATATCATGAAAAGCCAATCAAATCGAACAAAACACCGTCCCAGTAATGACTCTTCTCACGCGATGGGATATCCCTGCAGAAAGAGGAGAACTTGAAAAGAATAGCGCGCCGCCCCGTTTATACGACGCGATAATTTTCAGTTATTGTTGAAGATTTTTTTCCATCCTTTTCGTACGAACGCGTCGAGTCAAACGATGCGCACGATAATCCTGCAGCCCCCACAAAGAGGTGTGTCTATATCTAGGTCTATTTATCCAGGCCAGGGTTTACCTTCTATCCGCCGGATTTTCACTCGCTTTCGGTTCGATGTTCACCAAGACTTACAGAGTGCACAGGATATTCACAAGGAGTAGAAGTGGGGTCGTTAAAAACAAGGTGAATATGAAAATGAAGAAAATGAAAGTATACACATTTTTTAACGATAAATGTTAGGATGATCTTTCGAAAATTGAAATAATCTCCGCAAAGTTCACCCCCGAAATTCGAATCGTCTACTGGTTTCAAAAATCTTGTCGAACTCGGTTCGTCCAAGTTCTGTAATGAACAGTGAAGCTAATTTTCCAGTTACTGCAAGACACTCAGCTGATAAGCCTGATATTCGTCTTGCTTCTGATCGATGGATTGGTGGTGACCTTGTGGGTGACCTTAGACCCTATGCAGAGACACCTTCGCAATTTAACCCTTGAGATCAGCTCGCAAGATCGTGGTGTCGTATATCAGCCCCAGGTAAGACACACGGAGTATTATCATTAGGCGCTATCAAGGGGAGGCCATAGCCTGTTGCGAAACAATTATCATTAACGAGGTCTAATTAACCTTAGCCGTCTTGCGCAGGTGGAGGTCTGCAGGTCTCAACATACGAACGGTTGGCTGGGGGCGCTCTACGCCTACAAGGGTCTTCTACTCGTCGTCGGGGTATACATGGCCTGGGAAACGAGGTTTGCGCCGTCGTCACTACGCGTATATGGGGCATTCCACGTCGAACGGGCTACTTTTTACAAAATAATTTCTCAATCGCCGATTTCGACGTTTCCGTTATTTTCAATATCTGTGTCCCGGTGGACTGCGCGTGATTTCTAAGGCCTCTCAAGACGTCGAAAAAGATTCGTACGAGTCCAGAAAATATTTTGGAAAAAGTGGTGGTGGTGGGGAAAAATGCCCCATATATATGACGTTATATCCACACCAATAGCTTCAATAAATTGACGAGAAGAGAACGTCCACGAATTGTTTTCAGACACGTGAAAATTCCGGCTTTGAACGACTCCCAGTACATCGGTATGAGCGTTTACTCCGTGGTGATAACTTCGGTAATCGTCGTAGTTCTTGCCAATTTAATGTCCGATCGAGCGACGCTGGCTTTTGTCACGATAACAGCTCTCATTCTCGCGTCTACAACCTCGACCCTGGCGCTTCTATTTCTACCGCAATTGGCGAATATTTTAGCCGGCGAAAGGGCCGATCCCGTAGTCCAAAGTTTAGGACTTAAAATCGAATGCAATACCAGAAGATTCGTCACCGACGACCGAAGGTGCAATTTCATATTCAATTTCTTCAGTTCCCAGGAGAAACGTCCTCGGTGTAGTCTGATAACATTTTTATCATACAGGGAGTTGCAGTACAGAGTGGAGGTTCAGAATCGAGTGTATCGCAAGGAGATGGCTCAGCTCGAACTCGAGTTAGCGAGATTGGAAAAGCAGCTCGGTGAGGAACCTCCGGGGCCGTCGCACGCGTCTTCGAACGCGTCTCTTCCCCAAAGAAATCCGAGCATAGGAGGAGGACTGCCTCTTTTATTGCTGAGCGTTTTGCCGCCGGTAATTCCGCGAGCGAGTTGGCCGTCCGCTGACCCATCCGGTAAGAACATCACCTCGTGTATACGTACATCGAATAAGGTCCGTGCTATTACGTACGGGGGATGAATGAAACGAGCAATTTTCTCATACCCGATACACCTCAAAAACGGCATTTGCATTTTCCTCTGCTCATTCAACCGGAATGAGTTTTATATCGGCAACCGTCGATATGAACGAAATATACGCGACGCGACGGGACGTACACTGTACCCTGCAGACGTCTATATGAAACATCTGTGTAATACAGGATCAGAGCGAATTCGAGCGAACGAAGTCTACGAGATCGGCGAAATCGTTTTACAAGTTTTCGCTTCGCAGATATTATGCTCTATACTATACATACCTGTATATGCTATACGTACTCGTGTGTACCCTTCGTGCTGCTGTACTGTCTTCTCAACAGCTAGGCTTAAGGGAAATACGAAATGTAATTTATTTATCTATCCTATCAAGTCTGGAGGGGGATTCCTTTGCAAAAGAGCGACCGAACGTGAATATGCGGGTCTCTTTGAGGGTGACTGAAGATAATAATCGTTGAGATCATTTTTTCGGTTTTTTGTTTCCTTCCTCTTTTTTTTTATTTTATTAAAAAAAAAAATATCGAAAAGGGAAACGCGCACACGCTTCGGAGTATTGAGGAAATAATGTAGTCGACGATTTTTCTGTAATTTCCCAAAGGATTCTTTGCGGGGGTTGGAAAATTTGAAGGACACGGTGATAAAAAGAGATGGAATGATTAATGAGACAAATTGAAGATGCGTTCGACGGAGTTGCACTTTTTCAACTGGCCAGACCATTTTTCACTTAAAATAAATGTGTGCAATATTATGTTACGTACGTTCAAACCTTATCTTGATATCACGGACCTTTGAGAAACTTCGTTCAAAGGATATAACATAACTACATTCTCGCTGTCGTTTTCATCGTTCAGGTACCTCTCAAAGGTGAAAATTTCCGTATTACTGCACGACCATAGTTAAATGAACGTCGTTCTTGTCTTATTCCACATAGAAAATGAAACTTATCAAGTATGACATTTATATTCATACCGCAATAGCAATCTATACTGCTATAATAGTTGATACATATTTCGAAAAATTTCAACCTTGTCCTCAATTCTGTCTCTATTCTGATTTATATATATATATGGAAACAACAAAGAAACCGACAAAGCACACATAGTTTATTTAAATCCAAAATAACTTTCAATATATACATATATACATAGATATCACCAGTTGTCCTTTCGATGTAAATACACCGTTTATTTAAATACTTCAAAATTTACAACTTACTGTTCGTACTTCTACTATGCCGAACACCCTGCATAGCGTATATATAAATTGCACGAATCCTGTGAAAAAATTCCGACCCCCTAGTTGACCCCGAGCAACTTCTTCGCCTGCGGGGTGGTGAGAACACTGCAACATTTTTATCTTCTAACAACGAACTTGTTTGTTTGTTCTATTTCGTGTTATTTTCATCCGATGATTATCATCGCCCATCCCCGTATCCGAGTATACACCTGAGCAATTAGGGTGGGGTCCTCTTTCCCTGCAACCCCATTACTATGTACACGTCCTCCTGGAACCTATAGGCATGCGCCGCGGAACCGTAGCCTTTAGCAGTCAACCGGATTTGGAGGATGGTCCGCGAAGGAGCTTGGCGGACATCTACAAACTCCATCAACGGAGGGAAACGGAAGGACCGAACAGACTCGGCGTATTTCACAGACTCTTCAGTCTGTTCGGTAGTCGACCGAATAGTAGGAAAACGTCGACCGCATCGTTCACCGGTGAGTCGAACAAACCGTACAAAGAATGAAATGAAATCCTATCTACGAATGAGCACGATCGACGAAGTAAAGAACGAAAAAAACAAAACGGTTAACGTTTCATCAAATGACGCAAAGCCAAAGAATTCACCGTAGCTCTGATTATATTGTACGTAGTACGACGGTGTATACCTGTGTACTTATTTCTGCAGATTACACTCCCGCGAGACTTTACTCCAATTGTATTTCTCCTTTGAAGTTAGATGGACCGACG
This sequence comes from Athalia rosae, assembly GCF_917208135.1. Taxonomy (NCBI): domain Eukaryota; kingdom Metazoa; phylum Arthropoda; class Insecta; order Hymenoptera; family Athaliidae; genus Athalia; species Athalia rosae. The sequence continues at coordinate 5,903,324 of NC_064027.1, read as the reverse complement.
ACGGACTGAACACAAAGAAAGAAAGAAAGAATTTTTTAGAGCCGAATGGATTCGCAAATATACCCCGAAACGATATAGTAGCTCTCTAGAACTCAATGTCATGTAATGTGTAATAATGGGAGTCGTAACTAACGACTACGGTGTAACTGTTATTTGTACCAGTAGAGAGTAATTAAGAGTATATACCTTACGTATCAGCAGTACCTGATCGTTTGGTACGTTAAATTTAGCGCGATTCACGGCTCGCTAATGAACCTTGCAATGGGGACGATTAACGACCGTTATTAACATGGTTCAGGGGTGGCCTCTGCGTTGCGTGTTCACATGGGGTACATCGCTGGCCTGGTTCCCGGTACAAAGGCTGCCTCTACGTGTCAGGTTGACACTCAAGGCACGCGTCACCCTCATCCCCGATGCGGATCCGGACCGATCATCAGCATAACCAGCGAGGAAGATCGCAGGTTGAGTTTGGGCCTCCAGAGAAAAGAGTGCAGCGAACCCAGGGTCAATTTTACGCTACCGCCACGTGAGTGGGGAGAACAAAAATTTTTCCAATGAAATTACCGCCTCCGTTGAGTCGGATCTTATCGGCGAAACGTCCGTCCATGCCCGTGATTTGTGTTTCCGTAGATTGTAGCACGAGTCAGTCGTCGTCGCGAGAAAAAATTCGCGGATCCCCGCGATTCCCGCATCGCATAGTTCCGGCGAACAGTCTCGGGGCGATATCGGCGTTGGGTTTAAATCAGCCGCACCGATGGCGTTCAATGGAAGTTGCCGCGACGAGTCCGAAGCCGACCCAAATTCCCCGTGGGGCGTCTCTGAGCCCGAACTGCGACGTTTGGGCAACTTCGGAGGTCGGAATACCTCTGAGTGACCTTGCCAACAGTGCGAGGGGTAGAAGACCGCCCGAAACGTTGGCTCTGACTATTCCGGCCGTTTCCGACGCAAGTCCGGACAGTTGGTTGGGCAGCGATTTGCGGATGCTATTTAAAGAAGCCAACGGAATTCCCGGTGCCGATTTCAGCCCCGAAATCGACAAGGCATATGGTATTAAAAATGAACTGCAATTCTTGAAGACCGTACATATAAAAGTGTCCGATGATCTGGTCAACGGAAAAAGTAGGACCCTTGATTCGGCCCGTAATTCTCCCGTGGAATCTAACGACGTCGTTTCGCCGGAAGAAGTCATCGTCAAAGGATCGCAAAACTCGGGCCCTTCTCTCCAGCCGCAAGACGACCTCAAAGATGTTCACAGGCCTGCGCCCGCAACGATATCGTTTGACGAGGAAAAACAGGGAACGGTATAAATTTGTATTCTGTGTGTTCCTTAGTCGTGTGCCAATCAAGTCCCGCAGGAATACCGATCGTATTGTCGTGACGGGATACATAGTATGTCCGTAATTTCCGAGTATGCAGATGTATACACGGTGCTGCAGCGGTTTCCAGTTGAGAGTAGGTATGTAATAAGAAAAAATAATAGTTATAATAAATAAAAAAGAATACCGTTCGACTGGATCTCCTAATGCGTATCTTCCGTACTCTATACTGTTTATGGAGTGAAGTAGATAAATGGTTAGAGAATTTAGTAGAGTGGAAAAAAGTTGACAGATAAGGATGAGAGAAATATAGGAGAAGAAGAAAAAAAAAAAATCAATCGCTAAAATACAATCATTTCTTCCATTAAATACCATCCCTTATTTTCGGGGGCCAATAAATCAGAGGAAATTGTTATATAATTAAGACGTGCGAGATGTAGTGGAGTTTCTTCAGCTGCACTCCGAAGGGGGCTAGTCGATCGATATTTTGGCAAATGGTGTCTGGTCGTCGTCGCTCCACGAGGATGTGGAAGACGGATGGATATGCGTTAAATCAGTTAGCGTTTTACCGATATCCATTTGGTCCCAGAGACCCTTTCGCACTTATCCATATATGCATGGACACGTGCGGCAAAAGGAATAGACGCATGATCAGAAGGATGAAAATTTTTCGAGATTTGTGTGAAGAAAAAAAAAAAAAAACAATAATTTAATTCTGCGGGCCCAGAGTAAAAAGTGTTCAGAGCTCCCTCTCTAGTACCTGCACTGGCGTGTGATATCGCGTGGTCTCTCTATAATTGTTGTATAAATAGGTAAATCAATATTGATGATTGAAAAAACAAACAGTGAACACATGAAAAATAAACCAACCCCAAGATCTCCATACGCGATAAAAAAAAAATGCAAATTGGAAATCAAAGATCAGGATAGATCTGTACGCATATTTTCGTGTTCCTAAGTATAGATGTACCGTCAGTGACGCATCGCCTAATTTTCAACTATGATTTTTCTTCTTTTTCTTTTCAATGGGGAGATCTAACTGATTAACTTTTTCGTATTTACATACGTGTCTCGATGTGTCAATCAGTGAATCTTTAAATACTAAGCAATAACCAGCATTGTCTGTGCAATAATCGTAAGAAAATACAATATGATAATATAGGTATACTATATAAATATAAAAATATAAATATATATATATATTATTATATATTATATTGGCAACTTTTTCTCATCCTCCTTGCATATTTTTCTATTAATCATTTCTTTTTCTACGACGCCGTATCGTTGTTGGTATAAAAATTGTTGACTTATAGTTCCCTACACATATTTTATCAGCTGTAATTATAGGTACAAATTATTGTTAATTGCTTGAACACGAGGTAAATTTTCTTTCTTCACGATCCCATATTGTGAATCAATGGCTCATATGTTAAAGATACTCGATTGTACATTAAATTTCATGAATATTATTTAGTTCTATAAAATTCTGAATATTTCTTGAAAATATCATTGTATTTACGATATTCTACTTTTGGTGAGAATTTTGAAACATGGAAAAAAAACTAATCACGAGCAATTTGTTGAAATAAATATTTCTTTACCCAGACAACACTCTATACGTCGCTACCGTAAAGTATTTTTTTTTAGTAATTTCTCGATCGTCGGTAAAATAAATTTATACTCGCAGTTGGGAATTACCAGCAATAGAATTCTACTTTTGACGATCGAATGAAATCGGATCTCTGATAAAATAGGTATTTATTGGCTTTTTATTAACTGATGATACATCTCCTCAGTTCGGATAACGCTGCCATCTGTCATTGAACTTAGGGGATCGGTGGAGGTTGGTGATCCCAAGTCATAAGCATAAGAAAGCACGAGCCCAGCAGAACTGCACGGAGACATGATCAATTCTGTCCTCCGGCTTTCGTGTGGTGTGTCGTCGCGTGTAATGAATTTGAAAAATATGTGATTTAGTAACAGTAATAACAGCAAAGCAGGGTCTAATTAGGGGTGAGAATGTTGTCATTTTTTTCTAATTCATGTCGCGGATATGTGAGTCACAGAGCAAAACGGTCGATTCGTAATCTCCGAAAATATACGGTACGTTGAAAACCTAACCTAATCTGAGGAACCATCGTCGTCGCTATCGGTAAATATAACTTAATATTTCACACAGAATACTAATTTCAGACTCAGCCAGTCGCGGTTGAAATACCGTTGACAGAAACACCGATCGCGAAGGAGCCCAAGCTTATAATAAAATGCAAGAATTCAGCTCTTGACTTTTATGACGCGCCTCAAAACCAACACAATCATTTCACGCCAATCGTACTTGCTTCGAGGGGATGGCTCCACAGAAAATCAGCGAATGATTATTTTATACTTTACCCTGATGGATCTGTGCGTAACTAAAATTACAAATAATTACTATTATTTCGTTTGAACACGTCTGTGATCACGTGCGGTTCTCTTGCTCATGGTTTGGAAATTGATATATTTTAGAAAGTCATTCGTTATTTAAGTGAGAACAGCCAAATTGCACCCATTTTAGATTTTAAGCTAATCTCGGATGAAATTCTGATCACAGCCTGAAAGTCCGTCAACAGATTTGGACCCAACAATTACCTTCGAAGAGTCCAATTTGAGTAGGCAGATACTTGATAATTTAAAAGAAAATGATCTGAAATATCCATCAGCAATCCAGAGAAAATCAATTCCTGTTTTACTATCTGGAAAAAATAGTGTGATAGCAGCTGAAACCGGATGCGGAAAGACGTTAGCCTACTTGCTCCCTGTGCTAGAGCAAATTACAAGGTGGAAACACCTGAGTCCTGATAGGAATGTCAATGCGCCACTGGGTCTCATTTTATCACCAAGTAGAGACTTGACCTCCCAACTCGGGGTCCGTATCAGTTTCAAGATCTCTTTAAAAGTCTGCGAATTAAAGAGTAAAGTGGGGGGAGGGGGGGAGGGTAAAATAAGGATTCAATGACGCCTCGTTACTTTTTTCAGGCGGTAGCGAAAAAAATTGCTGCTGATACAGGAATAAAAATAAGAGTGGTAATCGGAGGGAAAACGAAACAGCTAATGATAAATCCATTGGTTGACGATATCGATTTGTTAATCGGCAGTTTTGGGGCAGTCAGTAAATTGACGAACAGTGGTGTATACGATATGACATTCGTAAGACACGTGGTTCTCGATGAAGCTGATACCCTTTTCGATGAAAGCTTTGTTGCGCAATTGAGACATTTTTTGAAAAAAATCAGAGTGAGTTTGGCAAATGAACGTAAATCACATTTTTTACCGGTTGAGAAATGCAACATTTTTTAATCTATTTACCGCAAAAAGTTCAGCTTCGCCGGTCCAGAATCCCCGGATGAATTTCCCCGTAGCTCACAAATGACGCTCGTTTCGGCAACGATGCCACACTCGCTACCCGAAGTACTCGACGAAATCGTTAATGTGAGAGATTTGTACAATTGATTTTCGCAAAAACTTCAACGAGAAACGTATAAGATAAAATATTTATCCTCTCTGTACAGACCGATTCCCTGACTCATTTGACAAGCGAAAAACTTCATTACGTACTTCCGCAAGTAACGCAAAAATTTATTCGATTAAACCAGTCGGCGAGAGCGCCGGAAATTTTGAGAATAGTCAAAGGAAATATTGCAAAGGGGTGGCAAACCCTCGTATTCTGCAATACCACAAAATCCGCCGAATGGCTCTTTCTCTTTTTGAGCGAAATGGGAATACGCTGTTGTTGCACCCATGGTGCTGTACCCGCACGTCTGCGGCTGGATAAATTCGCACAATTTCAACATGGCGAAGTCAGCGTTCTTACCACCACCGATGCCTGCTCCAGAGGACTGGACACCGTCAATGTCAGGCACGTCGTCAATTTCGACTTCCCGCTGTACACGGCTGATTATATTCACAGGTAATTTTTCGTATCGACGATTCAGTGGTTTCGAGGATTCAGGATCAGTTCTCAGGTAAGTCACTCTTTGAAACCAATTTAAAAATTTCTTCTGTCCAGGTGCGGAAGAACCGGAAGATTAGGGAACAACGAGAGGTGTTACATAACAAATTTCATATCGAGCGAGAGAGACGTGAAGCTGCTTCAACGAATCGAGGAGTCTATTAGGACCTCATCCCCACTGCCAAACGTTAATGCAAACATAACGAAAATAATAATAAACACAATTCAACATAATATAAACAAGGCGCAAAAACAAGCTACTGCACACTACGGGGCAGATATATTGGCGAAAAGGTGAAGAGGATCTGTGTAAATAACGAATCAATAAATTTGTATGATAATCATGTTGGTTCTGTCGTTTTATTACGTTATCGTTGTATCGCGAATCGCGCTATAAGTCTCGGGGCTGAAAGAGTCGCGAGGAAATCCCGCGAACAATCCATCAAAGGAGATTACAAGAAGAATTTAGTAGTTTCGTTTCGCAATGTAGCGAGGAAAGCTAACCGACTAACGAACGTGTAATTGCTATACTACGTTACGCACCGTTCCGACTAAAACTTTCTACCACGTAACAATAGGAGGGCGATTCGCCAGCCGCGATATCGAAGCGATCTTGTTTTTCATTATTAAACGAATACCCACGAAATCTCATTCGTTAACTTGAGTGTAATGTCGGTATAACTGCGAAGCGATCAAAGTTCAAATTTAACATAAAATCTACAGGAAGCTCGCAACGTGGATGAAATCCATATCCGCTTCGGTCTTGGCCAACAAAAAGACTCTCTCCTCCTTTAAACTCCCACGAAACGTTTCGCTGCCTATTTTCGTACCCATACATCTTTGAAACGAAATGAAATTCAACCGAACTAACAATAAATTAGAACTTTTCCAACAGTCTTGTTTGTAGCAATGTGTATTTCTTTTAGCGAGTCAATACTTCGCACCCATCCTCATTATTTATCCCCCGCTGCAGCGTTTGTTGGATGACTTCCGGCTTGGCGAGCTAAGCTCTCCCGATTCTGCAGAACTGCTAGACCGAAGCCTTTCCAGTGCATCGTTGATGGGATTATCTCGTTAGAAGAAAGCCGTCTAATGTTTATCTCGACGTAATCGTCCGTCACCTTGAATATCTATCGCTATTCTAATTTTCTGCGTCTCGTCAGATGAATATTTCACCCCACGGATATATCCACATTTTTTAGCACAGCTGCTTCATCCGAATAGAATTGTTTCCCTTGTGGATTTAATCCAGGGTATAATAGATCACACATAAGTTGCGCAATAGGAATATAAACCGGTAGCTTGTTCCAGAGATCTCTATAAACTTTTATACGACATTCTTCTGCGTAGAGATACACGCGTCAGCCACTTGCAGCTGGTGGCAGCGTTTGGTATCCTACTAATAAAGGAATACCGACTAACTAAGAAGAGTTTAATGGATTTTTAGGTACACCGACTAATGTAGAGCCCACAGACACGTTTCGAGCTAGTAATCCGGCTATAGCTATACAGCTATTCTGTTTCTCTTATTTTACGCTCGCTGCATCGCGTTGTACGTATCGTTACGCAAGTTATAGCGCTAGTTCGATATCAAAGCGTAACTGTTACTAGGATATACGTACACATATGTATGTATATTCATCGACGCAAATATATTTCGTAATAATATCCTTCAGCTGCCAATTAGCACGTATGGTAGCTACGTATGCACGTTATATTCCACCGCTGCACGGTATACTTGTATACGAGAGTGCAGCGATGGAAAAGCTAGACCGCCGAGCGGTTAGACTGATTGTGAGTTATAGAAGTAACTCGATAAAACTGTAACTCTACGGTTCGTATATTACGGTAGGTATATAATAAAAATTCATGAATACAACGTAAGTCGAGAGCATCGCGGATACGATTCTTACGTAACGTTCGCCGTAATTCGACTGGTCGCTCCGCAATTAATGAAAAAAAAAAAAAAAAACAAGGAGCCCCGATAACGCAGTCGACAATGCACGGACCGCGATATATCAGAAACAACGCCTGGCGTATTGTGATTTGTGAATTCGAAAGCGGATACGCGTATCGAATAATTACGATGTTCTCCAGTTGTGTATAGGAGCGACGATGGGTCCTGCAGAAGGATGAGGAGGAGGCAATTATATGCGTCTGTAAACGGTAAAGATCCGGTGCGGAAGTAAACAGTTTTAATCCCCTACAGGCGGGAGAGAGGAACGGACGTACGTCGGACGCGCATCCCTTTCCTTTTTCCTCTTTTCTCTTCTCCCCTTTTCTCCCCTCTCTGTTTGACTTCCTCGTTTTTTTTTTTCACCATTATTACTCGTCACAGCTCTCATACAGGGACGCCGGGTTTCCTTTGTCATGTGTGGCAGAGTTTTATCTATAACAAATTCCTGAACGCCCGTCAACTGGGCTTCAGAACAACGTGTACAACGGAGGAAATACCTCCCACACGCACGTTCACGTATCTCCACCAGTTCGTGCAAGCCCCTCTTTTCCCTCCCTCCCTCCCTCCCTCACTCACTTTTTCCTCCGCATGTTCTATGTCCTATGTCCTATGTCCGGCACGGGCGCACCCACGCCTCGACACCCACGCAAATAAATAGTGGTGCACGCTACCGAACACCACCCTATAGAAAACACTACTTAACCCCGCACTCGTTTTACTTACAGATCAACTACTAGCTGCAGCACGACCCGCGCTTTTTATTACCAACGGATATTTACGTACTGGACGTGTGTCGCGTATACGTGTCCGTGTTTATCGTGAGGTATGACCCCCTGGCTTTGAAAAATGAGTAAAATAAAAGAAGAGAAAAAAACGACTATAAACACACCTTCGCCGAGGGTTGGGCCCGTGAAAGTATAGAGTTTCTTTTTTTTCACTTGTTTGAAAAGTCGTACTCGGGGAGGAGATGAAAGGCTAGTGAATAATAAAATTGTGGATTCCAACGATGATCTAATTGCTCAAGTACCAGAACTGCCGAGTCCGGACATAAAAGTCAGGATAATAGGAGAGGCGAGTATAGCTAAGGACTATGGGGGACCTGCGGTACCAGAGCGTAAAGAGATGCTGAAACGGGGTTGACTCTGGGGGACCGGTACTTCAATCTTCAGAGGAGCCCGAGACGACCGATATTATCGTGAAAACTTGCCACACGCGTTGCTCCAATGCGAAGATACAACGCAACGGCGGCAATGATACCGAAAAAATTTTGGCCGCTGTCGCAGCTGCAACGTCGGTTTAAAATTCAACAATTACTCTGAAAATGAATACGGAAACATAAAATGAAGCTTGATACTAAAAAGCCGATTTCCTCGGGCACCGCGGGAACTCGGAATTACGTAGATATTATATTGTACATAATTTAACAACGTAAAGTGAGAAGTTCCGGTCCATCAAACTTAACTGGGAATATAAACTGATACAACGATAGATCCCGAAGACACATTTCCTCGCTAGTTTTCTCAGATCATCACGCTCAATAAAACAAACGTACATAAAATGGATAAAATGGTCAACATTTTTTTGGCGCAGCTGTGAACCAGATCGAGCATACGAAGTAATTGCATAATTTCTGGCACGCGATGCACAATGATGAATCGCAATCGTGATAATTTCTTTCGTCCTTAAACTTCACAATTCGTGTGAAATTCGAACGGATGTTGAAAAACTTTTCAATTCGAAGCTGAGGTACGACGACGATCGCATAGAAGTGGGAAGACATGCTCATACGGATAAATAAACAAATAAATAAATAACTCGAATAGTCTGATAACTTTATGATGCTTATGTAGGCAACATTTATGTTGTGTACAGGTTATAAAATACCGACTATATACATCGCCTGACAAGGGACCATTAATAAAGTTATGACTCTATCAGTTCGAAACATCGTTAAACCGGTGAAATGTGTGTATACCTATACTCGACTAAATAAGATTCCAAAAGGAATTCCTCGGGTAAGTTTCTGTCAAATCGCGAAGGTCGTCGTGAACATCGATTGTAAAATTATATCCTTTTTTTCCGTTGGATTTGAATTTTTTTCGGGTTAATGTGACGCGACTGTGTCGCAAAGAGATAATTCCCGTGTGGGTTGAGAGATTGTCCCAACAAGATTATACGTACATACGTATACGTATGTCTTTTGAGTACAGCGATTACGTATTTCATTTATTTTATTTTTTTCGGGGGGTGGGGGGGAGGAACATGAAAGCGTATCTCGAAATTAGTTTTTAATGTCGCTGATTGTGAGAAGAGAATCAGCGACACAAAACGATCAACCTACTTATCAGTCGGTACAGGTTGCAGACGTGGTTGACGATGAAAAAAAAAAAAAAAAAAAACGGGAATGAAAATATTACACCAACTGTGAAAGCCGCTCGGAGATATCATCGCGGTCCTTGGAATAAATTGATAACCCCTTTCCTGCTCAAATATTTGGGGTGAAAAAAAAGAAACGAAGGCCTCAGATTCCCGGAATACGCTTACCAAGATGCAGGCGAGGGTTACCAGCCAAAAAATTTTAGTGCAAATATTTGTATATGTTTCCTTTGAGACACACCAATTTAAATTACTGCTTCTTTGACGAATGATAAAGACCTGTTTGCACGTGTCTTGATACAAGTTCAACGCGGTTCATTATTTCAAATAAAAAGCGAGCTAGCGAATCGGGAGAGATGTTCGGTTTAAGATCCATGAAAAGTAGGGAATGCTGCATGATAAAATTGTATCGTGAATCTTAAAAATTCCCGAAACGTCAGATTAGACGATTTCCGGCGAAGCTAAAACAATTCCGCGTTCAACGAAAGTTATACATCGGACTATCACGCGTGTACAATAATTCTCACGCGTTGCTCGACGCCTCGCAGGATATAAGGACAATGTTCTAACCAAAAACGGTATAATTTATACGACCTACGTGCATGTGTATGGATGTAAAAAACGTTCTACTCATTTCGCTTTACCGTTTTCGACCATACTGCAACAGCAGCACCAGCAGTTTTACACGATTTGTGGTTCCCGACAATTATTTTTACCAATTTTGTTGGTTCTTCAGCTGCAAGTTGAATGATGATCTTAAATAATATTTTTGATGCGTACAAAATTTGTACATTACGGTGCAGTTGCGAGAAAAAGAGAAAAAAACCCGTCCGAATGCCCGGCGTCATTAGAGCTTAAATTACATTTCCTCGTTCGTTATCAGGAATGTGAATTCCCCTCGACGGAATCCCTATGATTTTACGCAGAAATTTCTTCCTATCAATCGCAACTCATCAGACTGTTTATGTGATATAAGAATTGCATTCCAAATATACATCCCAATTTGATTCGTTGTCAGTCGAAAACTGAAACCTCCAGCATATCTTTGTCATGGGCATAGGATTGGGAGAAATGTCTTCTCGGTAGCTTCGTCCCGGGTGGTTTAGAAAAGCGGCGGAAGGCACGCGTTAGCATTGTTCAAAGGAGTGGGGGACCCGCGACGACGGAGTGGGGGGATTCTCACTGCTTTCGCAGTTCAGCCACTACGGATAGTTCAGTCGTGTTGCGGAGCGCAACGTATTTGTATCGCGTTATTTTCGGTCGCGACCGTTTCCGCACTGTGTGTTTTCATCCGATGCCCAATATCGTGCAAAAACAAACAAAACCTCAAACGTTGTAAAATTCGAATTCGTTCCGTGAATCAAACAACTCGTCCATTTGGTCGACGTTCTTTATTTCTCGAACTCCCGTTACAAAACTGCAGAAGTGACACACATACGTACGGAGAAAAAGGGACGAGGTGGAAGACCGTTTACTCAAGGGATGTGAAACTTCTACGAAAAGATTTTTTTCCTCAGAGAGCAAAAGAAGAAATTTTCTCAAACAAGTTACACCGTTTCACACCCACGTATTCCACCTTGGTATCATGGCGTTGAAAAGACCATGAACATACTTTTGGGAGAGCCTTCTTTTCTCTTCATTTTTACCAAGCCTTCACTGCGAGGTGTGTCAATTTGCTTTACTCCGAGTGGATGCAGTCCGTTGCAATTTTAACTGTTAAAAAAAACTACGATAGAAGCGGAAGGAGTTTGTACGGCGATGTCGTTTAAACCAATTTTCTTGTGATCTGAGTGTGACTGTTTTTTTTTTTTTTTGTTGTCTCCCGTTCGGAATATCCATTGTGATCGCCGAGGTGTTCAGACGCATGTTAATTAAACCTGTTGCAGTTCCCTTTATTTCCTTCGTCGTCAAATTTTTGCTGGCCACTGTGTTCGGTAAGGATGTGCGAATGATCGGAGCTGTGTTTTGAAAAAATTTGTTTTGTGAACTTGATACCGGAAGCCGCTATATTGGAGAGAAAAAAAGAGCACGGCGTGCCGCTGTTCTGTGTGCCGCGGCATAGACGCTCATCACAGCCTGAAAACGTGAGTAAATTATATTTTCGAATACATCAGCTAAAAATCCTCATTAACAATTGGTGCTCGAGCATCGCGTGAAACGCGGTTATTTTCTGTAAGAATTTCGCCTCGCCGGGCTTCTCTTTCTTCATCATTCTCTAAAAAGCTCTTTGGGTCGGCTGTAACTGGCTTATGTACACCGCATACCTGCTACATACCGACGACATTAAAAGTTCAAGGTGATTAACTTTGACAGATTCGTCTCAAACGTCGCACGTAAATACTCGACGAATCACCAACGCAACGCCCATATTTGTATATGTATTTTACAATTCCACCTACTTCCCGTCTCTTTGCGGTCAGTTTTTTTTTTAACGACTGATCTCAATGAGTATACTTGTAACTACATACAACAGGTAGCGGCAAACTGCTATTTTTTTTTACGAGCTTTAATTTTTTTTGTAATTTTTTTCCGACTGATACGTACAAGAGCGAAGTCTTGACTTTTCGGTCATGTCTGGTTGGCGCATCTCTGCGGGCAACAATAATTGACACAGGTATACTATAGTCTCGACTCCCAAACGACCGAGATTATCCACCAGGATACAAATAGGCAGGAAGATCCTCAATTTGTGGCCAGAAGAGTAGCCGTGGATCGCCAAATTACCTCTACTTCTATTGTTACGATACACGAGCACGTAAAAGAGAAGAAAAAGAAAAAATTGCTCATCATTCTTGCACGGACGATGGACAGAGAGGATAACATATGTATAGCAACGAAAAAAGAGGTCGGTTCATTTTTGCGTAAAAGTGAAGGTGTCGTCCGTTTCCGTTTCTGGATTCGTATACACCTCGTAGTAATTCTGTCGAAAAAAAGGTCGTTATTCGGCATTTTTTTGATTTTTTTTATTCTTCTTAAATCAAGCAATTTCTTCTGCTACTCGCCGCTGCCTCTGTGTCATGTTTTACTCGTCAATGAATCTCTGCAATTTTTTCGTCACAGCGATCGGCGACGAGAAGAAAAAAAAAATCGTATCAACCATATTCAGATCGCGATTTCATCGAACGCTCGTGCACTTCCCCTACCCATCGTGCGAAGTGACTTGAAATTTTTACAACGAGATGAGTAATTTTTGACATGTACCGTTTCTCGAAATTCCTGCCGCGGAGTGCGATGCGGGTCGTAAAAACTCGGAAATCACGAATATCGTCCATTTGATATAGTTATCTGTAAAATATTATTTACTCTGTAGATCGAAACACAGATATCGCGTTATGACGTCACGCGGACCGGATGTCTAAGCTCACATTGTGTTGGTAGCTCCAAAATATGATAATCACCCTCGGGTGATCGAGACGTCTATCGGAAAAAGGAGAAAAGAACGCGATCGCGAACAAGGACGTTCGAAGGATCAGCGATTCCAGATCGTTTTTTTTTTCTTTTTTCTTATTCGACAGATTTTTCAAGTCGTAAAAACTTAGACTTATACACTGGCAGCCCTTTAAGTCGGTCATGCCCACCGCGAAAAAAAACTATGCCGAAAAACTCTCGAGAACAACCAACATCGGAATAACGAACTAATCTGGCCCGATAATTTGTCCGTAGAAACTAAAAATCCAGGGTACGTGTAAAAATTGCACAAAACACGTGTCCCAGGTGAGCCCTCTGGTAATAATTCTCACCATTTTCAAGAACCACGTGTCGATATTTTCTTTTGACATTTTTTTTTTTTTTGTCATCATTTTTTTCTAGTTTCATTAGGCGTTCTTTAAACCAGCAGCACCAGATGTTAACAATTGCAAAGAGAAAAAGAGGCGAACGTTGCCACGGAGCGGTCCACCGGTAACACCAAGGTGCCTACCCATTACTACACGTCTTACAATCTGCAATTAGGTTCAGTTTTTGCTGCATCAAACGTTAACTGATATTCACCATGAGCGCGTAACATAACAAATTGCGTAAGTTTTACGACTCGCGATACGAGTGGGGTATGCACCTATATTCGTATACATAAAATCCAAGGCAACCCCGCGAGTTATACATATCGTAAGATTCGCTGTGGTCCCTGGAACGTGGAGGTGGCGGTGGCGGTGAGTCGTCGTCGGTTCTGGTTCAGCGAATTCAATCTAGGGTTACCGGTATTAACGCGTAATGGAAAGTAGCACGAATGACTCCTCGATGACTAGGAAAAAGAAAAAAGAATGAGACTGTATATCGAATTACGAATACCTATGAAATGATTTTTTTTTTTTAGTCTTTTGGACGGGACGAGAGAAAAAACACGGAATCCGTGAATACTACGCGAACACGTCACACCATACAGGTGTGAACGGTAGTAGTACTCTGACGAAGATTTCATACCGTACACCACTTTCAACTTTCGTAATTCAACAACTACCGTTGTAATATCGTGACTTCTTCGTGTAATTCCACGACCGCCGACGCGTTACAGCGTGTAGAGTGGCGTTCATCGACATTCGACCGTCGTCGGTGATCGGTGGAACGACGACAATGGCCTTGAAACCTGAAACTCGGAGCGTGCAGCAGCAGCAACAGCAGCAGCAGCAGCAGCAGCAGCAGCAACCTCGAAACGCAAGAGGTAAAGCACCGAATGAGAAGAATTCGAATCCTTCGAATATCCAATCAACTCGACGATCGTTCTATTCGCAGTGTGAACACTTCGGAGTTGGCCGGTTTGCCTACTTAAATAATCGAAGTATCACACGCGGTATTATGTATCGGGCAAATATAATTAAACATCCGAGCAGGCATTAGCGGTACAATAAAATACCTGGTTAAACTGTACGTGTCCGAATCGCGGACCGTCTGGCTACGCAAACGATTGTAACCCGGAATTAGAAACACCGAGCGATCGTGAGATCTTAAAAATGTACGCGCTCGTCTCATCCGACTCGTATACTATATAGGTGCATACACTGTACTCTATCATTCTCGATATCGATACACCGGACTTTTTCTAGCATAAATGGTATACATAGTTCGATGAACAGTTTTAGCAATAAAACTATTGCAATATAAATCGGCTATTACACCTGGCGATGTTTTCAGCGGGTCCAGTTCGCGTGACACACTTTATGTCGAACGGACCCGGCCAGCAGAAATAAAAACACAGTCGAAAAATAAGGAAAAAAGGAACGGGGAAAAAAAAAATCAAGAACGGCGTGCAGCGCGTCCGTACGCGAGATGAGTCGCGCGAAAAGATGGCTCGAGGCGCAAGCTGTGTGTATCGGTATTGATGTATAACGCGCGTCGTAACATACACGTACGCGTATGCATACGCGTGATATAAAGTTGTGAACTTTGGCGTCGATACGCCGCGACAAGAATTTGCAAATATTTTACGTTTTATATACGAATAATAAATAAGATAGCGTCTCGAGGTAACGATGTGTGAGTATAGGTAATTATTCAATGCGTACAGTTTTATTGGTACACACGCGAGCGTATCGCGCTGCCTTTAAACTCGCTCGTTTTACTTCTCCTTTTTCTTTGACGTGTTTCATATGCTCTCCTGAGAAGATCCTACTCCGCTTCTCCAGTTTCATATACTGCAGTTGTAACAGAATCCCATTTTTACGGGGGAACGAAAAAATAAATTATTTGTACCTGTATATGACCTGAATAAAGTCACCAGAAAACCTATACGTTGAAACGAAGAAGAAGATTAACTTCGAGAACAATTACGAAAGAGTGTCCACTCCGAATAAGTCTGATGAAAATCATCACGGACCTGGGAAAAAAAAAATCATATTTTTAGAGAGAAGGACGTTTTTCTTTTGATAATTTTCGATGCCGCTTCGTTAAGGGCCTGTGGATCATCTTACGTCCATTCCTGAACGCGTTGCGCTTCCGTGCGCATATTTTATAATAAAATTAATATTCCTACGGGGCGTGTGTCATAAAGTTACATATTTCTCGTTCCTCTTAATTCGTCTAAGCTCGACTTTCCTGTGGCCTTTTCCTCGTGTAATATGAATAATAAATATGATTTTATTACCGGTTAGGCTTAGCGGCTACCGGTGTCGACGGCACGCCGCGTATCCCCGCTGGTGTTGTACTGTTGTTTCGAAGCGGGCTTCGGGTTCACGGATCTCTCGAGGGTACACCGCGTCGGCTAACGTCGTTACGATGATCGTCGAAATCGCAGCAGCGGCAGCAGCCAGCTATCCTCGACAACGGTTTTCATTGTAACCAGATACCATCGGACTTCTCGTTTACCTTTGACTCGAACTCTATGCCGATCGAACTACCGATGTATAATAGTGTATAGAAATAAATCGAAGACTTTTAAAACGAGATACGACCAATCGAGACGCTTCGGCAGAAGCTGCATCGGCCGCGTATCGGATCACACCTGTACTTGACGTAAATCGGTCCACTCGAGAATCACGTTGCGATAGTTAAAACCAGCTCCGTTGATGAACGTTCCACGTGCGTTACGACGATCGATCGAATTATGCAACTCGATCGGTTCTAATTGTCGCACTGCACCTTCCACCGCACGATGCAATTTGAAATTATTATTCCCGATCACTCGTAGTATACCGATAATCGCAACGAGGTGCATGAGGTTATTCGCGAAGGTCACACCAGATTCGAATCCGTAATGGAATTTCAATATCCCTGAATATATAGCTAAAAGAGAGTGGGTGTTACATTTCCTGGTTTTATACGCCAACGCATTTACCTTGTACATATACTATACCTCTATGACGCCGGTGACATTTCGCGCGTACATTTCGACGGCGTGGGGTTATTATTAATCACGTAACCGACAACGGGATGATTCCATCCCGTTGGACTGCAACTGACGTAAATTTGAAAATAAAAATAGGAAAAACCGAGAGACGAACCAAAAGTCCTAACCAGATCGCCAAATTTGTAAAAAGTCAAGAGGCGGGGAACTTTTGGGCTGAAAGATAGTCATTACTTTTCTGCAGCGGTTACACGTCGCGGTAATCGAGGGGATACACGGCGTTGATCGTAGCGACGGTGTCGCGCGAATTCCCTCGCACGATCTGAATAAGAATTAGCGACCTTCGCTTGACTAACTGTCGTCGCGGTATTTCCGAACGGATACGTATTACACACCTGAGCAGGTACATCACCCACATCGTCGGACGTCTGTAACGATCACGTGGGACGCATCATCCGAGGATCACCGTCATCTGTATACATATCTGTATACACCGTTAAAATATACAGATCCGTAATAGGCGAGAAAGACCAGGACGTGTGTTACACACGTACGTACGTTTGGCTCCCCTGCATTCTCTGCAGACGTAGAAATCGATTACCGGACGCGTTGCCCGTATACCTGCGAAAACGTGATTATCGCTCTAATAATTACGACTTTCATCCCCCCCGAACACCCGCCCCAATCGTTCCTAAATTTCTGTCTGCGTGCGCGAAATTCTGTACCGGCTAAATTATTCATCGATCGAATCGTCCCTGTATGAAGGTGTATGTGTGTGTAAGACGTCGCAATCCGACTGCAATTATCCTTACGTTTGTCCCGAGTCTAGACTCCGTATATAGTTCGGATACAGTCGCGCTGATCGGACGCTCCAATATTATCATCAAGTGCGGTATAATGTATTTTCCCTATTATTGTACCTAAGAAGCATATACCGCACCTGCACCGTGTACACATATAGGTACGTGTTCCATGCGCATTTCATGGGGTGTAACGAGTATACGTATACACCTATACAAGCTACAGTATTCAGTGACTTGAACAAACCGAAGAGAAGGGAATCTCCTGCAAGTAGAATTCTTGCGGTATAATTTCGCTTGGTTGCGTGCCCACCGAGCGGGGAATTGTTGAATGAAACAAAATTTACGATTCCTGCTGCTACGGATTCGCTGCACATACATATATGTATACATATACACCTGCGTATACCAATGTATACACACACACGCACATATACGTAACTATATCGACCCGTATAATAATCGAGTGTGTATCGCCACGTATCCTACGTCCTGCGTCGGTGAGGAATGAAACGTAAAAAGAGAAGACGGGGGTCGGCACGTTTCGGTTTGGAATGCAGTTTTGTCGAATGCGTCGACTTCCTGTGGGACGCCTCAATTGTCCGATATTTTCGAATATTTCTGCCGCCGCTGTAGCCACCGAAATAATATCGAAGCATCCGGCCGTTCCGAGATTCGCGTGAAGAGTTTATACAAGGTACGCGTCTGAAAAGATTCTCTCGTTTTTCACCGGCGTAATCGTAGAAAATGGCTACGTCACGATCACGCGGGGACGACGAGCAAGAAATCTGTAATACGAGATTACGTCGTACGCGAATACCTTTGCGATTGAGAGTCGATACGATTTTTTTTCCTCCGATAATCCGTTGACGAAACCACGTCGGGGGGGTGAAGAGCCGGGGGTCTCCCCGTGTCGCGCATTTTTCTTATCCGTCGCAGTAGGTGAAGTGCGGATATGCAGAGGCGCGGGTACACGGGATATAGAATACACGTACTCAATCGAAGAGGAGCGACACTCTTGAGCACCTCTACCGCATACCTGGGCGATATCCAACTCTCCGGGTCGCCCCGATATGCGCTTCTCGTCTGCATCCGTGGAGCGCGGTGTAAGAGCGTACGTCGCGTCGTACGCCATGCCATGCCATGCCATTTCGTGCCATCACGGTTGAGCCATCCGATACGCGCGACTCCGCGGCAACCGCTGGCCCCGCTGCTCGCTCGCTCTACACGTAAAGAGAAGTGCATTGACTTTGCCTTCGTCGAGGCTTGATAAACGCTTTCGTGAAGCCGGGTAGATGCTGAGGTTTTACTTTTCCTTGTACGCAACGCGCACTCCCCCGTCTCTTCTTATTCTGTTCTTCATTCTACGAAAATTTTTCTTACGAGACACGCAATATTTCTTAGCGGAAATAAGATGTGCCCAACGAAGTAACTTCCGTGATTTCTGCCGAAGAACTTCGCGATGGTTCGCGGCGCATCCTCAGGATGGAAAATAGCCGAAGAAGGATATCGTGGTGCAAAGTTTCATTCAAACGATCAATCACACTCCACCGAAATGTGTGTACATAAGCGTGCACGTCGATTCCGTTCGAATCGGTGTGGCGATCGAAAAATACTTGATCAACGCTACGGTTCTTAATTGATCACGATTTTTTTTTTTTCTTCTATCCTCGAAGTTAGGCGCAGTCATTCCATATTTTCTATATTTATAACCGGTTGATTTTGCGCGGAATAAATAGGAGAGAAAAATAAATATCGCTTATAGCCTATAATCACACGGTCAAATTTAATGTGTTTTTATAGCAATTTTTTTACTCTTCATTCTTTTTATCCTCCTTCCGAACGATATTTTCTTGCAGGTACTACCTACGTTATTGCGCGGACAGGTCGTGTACGAACGCCGCGATGTGTCTGCGTAGAAATTGTACAGAGTGATTTGCGAATGAAATAGGGGCAAAAACTGCGGTTAAAGAAAACGAAAAGATAAATTATATAAATAAGTGAAAAATGGAAAATAAAATGAAAAAAACAGAAAAAAAAAAACGCGAAAGCTCCGCGTCAGCGTCTCTGCGTGTTCCTTCCTATACGGAGTATCTACAGTATAGGTACGTAACTTGCAGTCATTAAGACCCGCGGCAATTTACAGCAATTCAACTCAATTTATGGCAACTAGAGGATGATGCGGTTGGTGACGAATGGCGCTACAGTAGTTTACGGGATTTTACGCTCTCCTACATTTCTAGACACAAAACGTACAGTGTACTCGTACCGCGTAGTGGTGTGAAAATCAGATTAACGGTCATACCGTATGAACATCTAGAGCAAGTCGTCGCCGTACAGACGCGGCTGCATGTGCGACAGCCTCGTACAGAAGTATCTAGATGCGTCTCATCCGAGTTTGTATTGACTCGACGAAATTTCAGTTTCACCGAAATCAACGGGGAATTCCCGAAGCTTCGAAGATTAAATTATGAGAACCGTATTCGTTCAACTCGCGAAAAATTTTCGCTGCAGCTGTAAACTTCGCGGTGAATAATACAACGCGTTTTCGGAACAATCGGGTCTACCCTCCGAAATTATCATCTTGGTATTTTTGGTATACCCACGTACGCGAACGGCGAACGGTGTAGCTGGCCCGATCTTGCGGTGTATTAATAAATTTAGTCGAGCGTTTTATTAATACATACGTGAAAATCTGGTTTGGTATACGAAAAACGTATAAGTCTTTACATAGAAAAATCGGTATAGTCGTTCATTTCGTGATGTGATGAAGTACGTATTTTTAGTTGGATGAAAATAATTTTTCAACCTCGCGAGATTAAAAAATCGCGTTTGTTTGTACGTATAGGTATGTGTACACATACCTATATATCATATGCAACGAATTGCGCGAAATTTGCAGCGTGCGTTATACTATACGCACGCTGCAGGAAACGGCTAATTCTTATCGTAAGAGAACTGCCGTACGCGATGGTTTTTATTTAAAGCCGGATGCGGCGATTGCCCTCTTAAAAAGAAAAGAAAAGAAAAAAAACGAAAACGAAAACTAAAAAGAAAATTACTATCCCGCCACTAGAATTAAGAACCCGACTGTGCGGCGCCTCGCAACTAAATTCATTCTAACACCGCGAGGCGGCTTGGACATTTTTACCGGGTATAAACTTGTGCCGTTACCGATTGTCTGCAGATGGGAAATAAAATGAAGAGAATTGAAAAAAATTTCACAACTTGAGGATACAAAGGAACCGCGATTTTCAAACGGCGAGCGATTATATCAGGAATGGATAACGAAAAAGGTGCTGGAACGTGGAAATAATTCGCTTTGACGCTACAACCTGCGAGGTATAAAAGGACACGAGGATTAAAAAGACGCACGGAAATAGAGAATTATTCTGCATTATTTTTCTCGTCGCCTCTTCGCGGCTAAACAGCTACCGCGGTTGGACGAGATCCTTGCCCGCGAATCCCGCCGAATCGGAAAGAGCTCGTGCAGACCCGGAAACCGTTCGACGCGCGGTAAAATTTATCGCAGCTGTAGATCCGCCGGCGCGATCGCACGCCCCGCCGAAATAAAAAAGAAAGGAAGAAAGGAAAGAAAAGAAATATATATACGCGGGCTATATGGGATCCATATACGTATACCTAACGTAGGTATATGTATAGCCACGCACACAGACACATACCTACGTATACGAGTGGAAAATGTTTAGGAGAAGCACGCGTGCTAGTGGAATATACATATATATATATTTTTCGCCCTTTCGCTGTTACACCCATTCCGCGAATTCCTTCCTTATATTTATGTACCTCGGCTGCGTATGTACGTATACCGTATGTAAAAGTAATACACGTACGAAGTTACACTCGACTCGAGAAACATACACACGTGTGAATAGGTACACGTAAAATGGTTACATAGCTCCACCGTGAGGGGGGTACAAAGGATGCAATATGAGCGCATTCCTAAGGTCTGCAGGGTGGTACGGCGTATATAGCGGTGCGGTGGGTGATGGGCGAAACGCGCCTCGCGGGAGGGAACAAAGGGAAAAGTGCAAAGAACCCGCCCGGCAAAGGACCGTCGCTGCCGCTGTTACACGGAAAGAGACCGGAGGGTGAATATTTTTACTTTACCACCGATCTCCCTCCCTCCCTCCCTCCCTCTTCCCTATTACCTCCCTTGTGTTCGCTTTCAACGGCGCGCTTCGCAAGGACGCCTTCGACGAAACTCATTGCCAGACACAGAGGCACCTTCCGAAGCGATGAGCTTTTCTCAAAGTTCAATGATTCAGAGCGCCATCGATTAAGCGCATTTTTTTATTCAATTTTACCTTATTTTATTTTTTTTTTTTCTCTCTCTTTTGCCGTCGCGCAGTTTTCACACCCTTCAATAGTGAAACTTTTAAAGAACCTCGATTCTTTTCTTTTTCTTCTTCTTCTCTTGGATGCTTGTAAAAATTAATCCACTCAATCTCGGGGTTCCCCTCCCCCCCCCCCACCCCGCGATCCCGTGCCTGGATTTAAGTACGGGACGGAAAGCGTCGAATGCTCGCGGGGTGCATTTTATTTTTCACGACGAGGGTCGAAATTACGTTGAATGGGGGATTTGTATACAACCATCGACATCTCGATGGGGTCAAAGGGTGAAAAAAGCACAAAACGACCCTCCCCTATAACGCGTACTATGCTGCTGCAGACGAATCTCGCCTCCCCTAGAACGTCTTCACCTTTTTTTTTTTTTTTTTTTTTTCTCTTCACGATTCAGCTAAATCGAAATGTTTACACCGGTGTCATCACTTTTCATCGAGCCGTCATCGTCGTCAGATCCGTATGCGGCGTGCGTCGTCGACCGTTGGAGCTTTTTTTTTTTTTTAAAAATATATCGTCGATGAAAAAAAAAACTTCCACAGCTGCGGATTTCTCGTCTCTTTTTATTTCAATCGGCCGCAACGGCTTCGAGGAACGAATGAAGAGATAAGAAAACTCCGTAACGCTGCGTATGTGCATTGAGTTAGAAATCCGAGGAGACGGACGAACGAAACGTGCATCAATATCCACACCCGACGACCGCTTAACCCTCGACGTCTAGCGTCGAATCAACGCCGAACACTTTCCACTGCACAAATTGAAAATCTAGAGTGCTCTGCCTAGCTGCAGCTCACGCACTTGGAACACATCTTTTGTCCGATTGTGTACCTTCGCACCCCGCAGGTGAATGCAAAATTTCTTTTTCTCTTTGCCTTTTTTTTTTCTTCTTTCAAATCACGCGTATATGTATCTTCCACGTATATGCGAACGTGTGCGAATATGAAAAATAATTTCACATTCACCCTGTACGCGGTGCCGCGGGATCATTATACGGCGTTGAAATAACGCGACTGGCTCGTAACGTGGCGAGAAACGTGGCGAGAAAGTTTTCATACGATGAAAATTAAATATAGAGAAATTATTATCTTTTCCCGAAGTTTCAACGGAAATGCAGATGGGACGGATACACATCGATCGAATTTAACTGAATAATTCAATAACCATAAGCTCTTTTCTTTCTTTTTTTCCCTATTTTTTTTCTATTTCTCGTTTTTTTTTTATCATGGGATAAAATAATCGATAAACAACCGCGGTAAGAATCGTATCCCGTGACGCGCGTTCGCGTGATATGGAATATACCGTAAAAAAAACTGACGTACCGAGATAGGTTTTTTTTTTATTTATCTATTTCTTTTTTTTTGTCAGCCTTGCCCGTGTATTTATTACTCATACCTAACCCACCTGGTATTGTCACACCTCTCGCTGTGTTCACCATTATAATTATCTACAATTTACGATACTCGGGTTGTGAGCGTTTTCATTTCTTTTCTTTTTTTCTCCTTTTTTGTTTTTTATACCTTGAAAATTCGGCCGCCGGTACCACGAGTAGGGTATACCATACGTCGTACGCGTGTTCGGTCTTCTTCCTCTACTTCGTCTTACTCGCTTCTTTCCTCGTTCGGTTTACTACACTTGCTACGCCGTGAAAACGCGTTGTATATAGATGTAATATAAAAGTACCGGTTCACGTGCAATGAACGACCACAGCGATGCGCAATCCTCCCATATACATATCAATACATGTATTTACTAAACGCGTTGCTTCGGCATATGCGTACACTGACATTGAATTTCAGGAGACCTTAGAAAATTGCTAAACAATCGCGCGAATACTCACGAAATACTACAAGCCACGTATAACGATATAGGTCTTTCGTTTCAACCCCCTCGGGCCAAACCGTTCGATCTTATCGAACGTAGAGGTATGCAGTTGTTCATGTTTGGAATATTTGAAAATAGGTCACCGGAAATTTTGAACCGTCTACAGTCTTCGAGGGTACGCATGCAGGTGACCTGCGACCAACTTGATTTTAGTTTTGCATGAGGTAATTGTGTCCCGTGGTATACTGTGCGTATACGTATGTAGACGTACTGTATGGTGTATATCGGTATATGTGTGAAATATACTGCGAATATTGAGGCGGCAGAGTTAACGCCGTTGAGCTTAAGTGGGTGCTTTACAGTTAGCCAGGTGGAAGAATGTTATAACAGTAGATGTTATTTATATATATAGAAAAGTATTACGCACGAAATTAGGCTTATTTGAAACGGACGGAAAACCATACGACGGGGTTGATGGTCGCGTGAAGGGTTGTGACGAATGCACCGAGGACAAATGACGTTTCTACACGAGAATTGTGATAGCAGTATGTATAGAATGAAAAAGTGCAAATCATTTGATATAATCGCCGGTCAATTCGTACCGCCCCTATACGTCGTTTTCGAAGTCGTTATACGATCAATTGTCAAAATTAGCCGAACAAAAAATTCGATATTTTATTATATCAGCACATTTCGTCGAAAGAAAGATTTATCTTCTTTACCTAATTTTTCTCTTTATTACTCGTCATTTTTTTTCTCGATATACCTACGGATGTTGTACTGTTAGATTTGCTCACTCATACGAATGCATGTGCGTCGTGTATTATACATCTGACGGATGTATGTATATAAATATATGGCGAATTTTGGATCGTTATTCAATTAACTTTTTCACGGTTCGATGTATAAACTCGATTTGTAATAAGAATGTATCTATAATTGCAAGCTTCGGCATACCTGTATAGTAAATACGTTACGTGGATATCCCGGAGCCTACGGCGGCTACTTGCCCGTAAGTATAAGATGATTACACCAGCTATTATAGTATGTGAATCGCAAGACCACATTACACACAATAGACTTACATGGGAAAAAGTAGTAGGACTCATTCGCTTCGGGGGCGGGGGCAGCGGAACGCGGTCCGGTGTCGGATGTACAACGACGAATTACCCGCCGACACCCTCGGGGCTTCATCTTCGAATCCTCCAATTTTCATCCCTGCACGCCAATTATCCGAATATCACGCGAATCTTTCCGCGCGTCATTGACGTCCGGAGCGATTCGAAAAAACGCTGAAATTCGACGCGATTCCATTTTCCGAGAATTTGACGCGACGCAACGGAAGCGGAGATGAGAAAAAAAACGTCGAACGTGTAGACAAGGATTATTCGCGAGGGGCGGTCGACGCGCGTTCAAATTTTCTTCGAGTCCGGATAAACTCGGAGTGTATAAATTTCGTTCAGGTTGCGAGAAGTAGCAGCATCAGCGGCTTAGTTCGCCGACTTATGCGCTGATCCTTTCCGATCCTCCGCATATACGTATATCCCGACCGATGGAAGTGCCGAAGCTACCGAGCTCACTGTTGACCTACAGTTTACGTTCGACCGTTTGTATTATTTGGCCACGTTCTACGCGTCGAGGAACGTTCGCTCCGAGGGGTAAAAAGAAAATCGAGAGCGAGAGAAATATAAATTCTTTCAACGTTTCGTACAGCTCCGTATTTCGCTGATACTTCGGCTACTGTACGAGTTATTATGCAGAGTCTTCGAAATCTCTGTGCAGTGTTGACTCCACATATGTGATTCAATATCACGGGAGTGCTTTTGCATGTAGAAATATATCAAACGAACAAACAAACAAATTCATCCGGTATCATATCGATCTTATATATTCGCGGAGGGTGGATTTTTGTCGCTGCCGAATATCGTCCAACTTACAGTAGCTACCCATATATACGAATACATGAATTTCGAGTGGATTCCTTCCGCGATATGGCTTTATATGAATTTTTTCTCATAGTTTTTTTTTTCCCCGTTCGCGAAAAACTTGCGAATTTATATACAGTCGTACATTTGAGATAACGCGGATCGCCCCGCTCGCGGATCGACACTCTGATTAGTTTTTTGTTTTCCTTCGTTTTTCCAAATGCCTCGATTTCCCGTTTTCTCGAAAAATATATATGCTATGCACAGTTTTGTCGGGCAACGAGACTCGCCTCGGAGTACAAAATAGGTACACGTACGTACCTATACCTCGGCGACGTTCTCTTCGGCTCCTTTCTTCTCACGGTCAATCGATAAACGCGTAGACAGTGAGGCGCCGCTGATGACGGGCGGGGGGGAGGACAAACGACCACCGGAAATGCAAAGTGGTCAGAACGACCGAACTCGACCGAACTAACGAACGTGAAGTTCATCCGCCCTGGCACGAAGGCACGTCCCACGATCCTCGTGAAAATAAGTAAGTGAACGCTGCTAACCGTAAATATAAATTCGCGAGCTCGCGAAATCCTTCGCCCCCCCCGCGCTAAAAATATCAAAGGGTCGATTTCTCGCCTCCGTTCTCTGCATCCTCCTCTCGATGATAAATATATATATATACCATCGTTTCATTTTATTTTTTTTGTTACTTATCTTTTTATAACTGCAGAAGGTGCTTTCGGAACACCTGCTTCTTCATTTAGGCATAAAAAGCAACTTGCGTCCGTTTGATCGACCCGAACCTATCATTACATCGTACGATTTCGATTTAGTTTTTTTTTGTTTCTTTTTTTTCAAACGTCGGACCATCAGCATCCCGAGATTCAGAAGTAGCATTTTTCCCCTCAATTTTTTCTGTACTTCCTGAGTCATTTTTTTTTTTTTTTTCATCTAATCTTTTAAACGCTTTACTTTTTATCCCAGGGAGTCAACGCACCCTACGTAACCAGAGCACATGATCACGAGACGTTCGAAAATTTTTAACTTCATTCAAATTCCATTTCTATTAATCTACAAAAGCTAGTTTCGAGCATCGCCATTTTATTCCTGTCGCTTGTATTAGGTCAGTGATGCGAGGCGGCAGCAGCAGCATCAGCATCAGCAGCAGCAGCGGCAGCGGCAGGTAGAAGTGCAGAAGTATATCTTTGACCAAGTAAAGGTACCACCTCATCCTGCTGCACCGCGAGCGTTAAAAAAAGCCTCCTCCTCCTCCTCCTCCTCCTCCTCCTCTCTCCGTATACTATAGAAGTCAGTCAGGTTTGGTTCGGGCTTCGGTCATACGCTTACCTCTTCGCGAGTATAACGGCATCTCTTGCTTCCTCAGGTCCTCTGCAGCCGCACTGCAGTGCGAGTCGGTACACAGAAACTTGCCCCTGAATTCTCGTCCCTTCTTCTCCCTCACCTCCCTCTCCCTTACATCTTTCTCTTCTCTGAAAGCCTCAAGACTCTACGGACGAAGTTCCTTGTGTATTTTTCACACATGTATACCGCACGTCGCGCGTAGGTATATGTATCGAAAAAAAAATTCCAGACTTATATAGCGCGTCTTCTCGATATTCTCCCTCGAGAAATCAGGAAACTCTGGAAGCCTAGGATAGAGAGAAAAATAAAATCGAGTATATACGAAGTGAGAAAGGAAACGTGCGACGTGTTTAAAAAAAGAAAAATTATTTTCCAAGTCTTTTTTGGATTCAGAAACAAATCTGTCGAATGAACGGATTACATACCGATGCTCGTGTGTATGAATAAAATAAAATCGTTGGCGGTTTCGAATCCACGAGCGTACATCATCGCCGTCGAAAAGTTGAACGGAGCGATGAACGGTCTATAGGTTTGGTGCGCTAATGATTTATTTACTCAACCTTTCGCTGAATATACCCGAAGCTCACGGTTTCAGATTTATTTATTGATTGACGCGGTGCCAGAAATTGAAATAACCAGCGTAGGTACATCTTCTTCGCGGCGGAAGGTCAAGAGGAATGAAAATTCGAAAACATTTTAGATACACGTGTATGACGTGCGAAGCGTACGCGATCCGCGAAAAATAGATCACGTTTTTCAAAGAGAGAAAAAGAAAAAAAAAAATCAAACGGAAATGACGAGGTACTGCGGATCCTCGGACGTGTGATAACGCGATTCCGGAAAATATATTTTTCGACGTCAAGCGGGTAAACAAATTTTGTATTTTATTTATCGTGAGATTTTTGTTTTTTATATCCACACATGAGCGTCGAAATATTATAATTATATCCTCTGGGCGGTGACGTATAGGTAAACTATTTCCGAATTCAACCTCGTGACCAGTTCCAATTTTTCTAATAATTTCTTTCCCTTTTTTTTTTTCTCTATTTTTAAAATCTATCCAGCGGATTTTCATCGAACACCTGCGACAGTTAGCTATATTCAAAATACACGTGACGTGCATCATCGGTGTATGCGAATGAAAAAATTTTCTCGAAACCAGGAGCTTTCATGGCTTTCATTGCTGCGAAATGTTGCCGCTGCAACGCCACAGCAGCCGTGAATGCTGTTTTTTGTAAACGAGTAATCCTGGATTGACAAGTTTTCATCGTACCTACGGCACGAAGACCTAGCAATGGCCGTCGACGACGAGATCGGCTTAGCAATACGTAGCGTTCCAATTCCGCACGCTTGGATCTATGTACACATATGTGAAGGTAAAGGTATAATCTATAGAAGTCAGCCAGGCGCTTATACCTATCATGCAAATTCTATTAGCTCTGCAACGCCATTTCATATTTCAGCAACCCTTCCGTTCACATTTTTCTCGACGGGACGTAACTCGTGATCGCTGCATCTGCGGATTTCGGTGTACCACCGCGTGCACGTGGTACACGTACTTTACACAAATCGAGTCTTCTCATGAATGCCGAAGCGACGACACTTTTTCTCTGCGCGTACAATACATTTGACTCATTGTTGCAATGGAACAGCCCCGCAGGGTTTTCCTCCTTTGTTGAATTGTACGGTTATATGTATTGAAGACAGTTTCAGTGAACGTATATAATGAGTAGCCTATGTACACCGCACTTCTACATACTCAAACATGTGCACAATATAGGTATATAACGTCACGAGGCACTCCTTTCGGTATGCGCCCATCGCATCTCCTCTCACACACCTGCCCTTTCCAGATCCGCAGACGGTTTCTCTGGCTTCAGCTGCTGCGGGGCTGCTCGTATGTATACCTATGCCTGGAAAATTATTATTCTAATTACCTACCTGTCGCTGGTGTTTTTTTTTTTAATTTTTTCTTTTTTCTCTTCGTCATATGTATCTGTCCACTGCTTATGTTGTAATTATTTTCTCCGTCCCTCCCTCACTCTCTTTACCTCGCGGTTCTTCCGGTTGATTTTTTCTTCCGTTTCTGTGTGTACGATATGAAATCCAATACGGTTTTGACGTGCGGCGGAAGAAGCCGCGTGGCCTCTCCTCAGGACATCCGGGGGTCGCAATGGTTTGGATAAAAATAATAGAGGAGAAAAGAGATCGGGAAAACAACCGTTTCAGAAATAATGTGTATGAGGCATTTCCACGTCAAACGGGCTACTTTTGCCCAAAATATTCTTTCAACTTGATGAAACTGTTTCGACTTTTTGAGGAGTCGGATCAACAAAGTTGGTGCAAAATCAATTTCAAAACGCTTATCCTATGTATTTTTGCGTACGTAACACAAATATGTCGATTAAGTTGATTGGGAGATCCTTGATTTTTTACCTTTTGGATCTATGAATTGGCGATAACTCGATGAATTCTAGAGATAGATCAATTTGGCTTTCAGATTTGTATTCCTGAGCTGATTACATCTGAGATTACTCTTAAAGAACCAAAAAAAAATCGATTTTTGAGCAAAAAATAAATCATCATTTTAATCAGGTTTAATATGCTTTTCTTACGTATTTTGACCTCAGGAATCCGAATCTGAAAGAAAAATTGATCTATCTCTAAAATTGACCGAGTTATCGCCAATTTTCAGCTTTTTGGGGTCAAAAATAAAAAATTGATTTTTTAGGCTATCTTTATGTAATTTGAGCTCAGGAATCCGAATCCGAAAGAAAAATTGATCTATCTGCAAAAATGACCGAGTTATCCCCATTTTTTCGCGATTTTTGGCATAAATTTGAGGATATCTCGAAGGGAAAAAATCGTAGCTCAATTTGGACAACGGATTCGTGTTCCTGGGGTCAAAATACATAAGAAAAGTGCCATACGATCAATTTTAAAAAATAAAAATTTTTGGCCAAAATTTGAAAAAATCGTAAGGGGTACCCCTTGGAAAAATCTCAAATTTTGGTCGAAAATTTTTATTTTTTAAAATTGATCGTATGGCACTTTTCTTATGTATTTTGACCTTAGGAACACGAATCCGTTGTCCAAATTGAGCTACGATTTTTTCCCTTCGAGATATCTCCATTTTTATGCTAAAAAAAGCGAAAAATCAGCGATAACTCGATCATAATCATAGATAGATCAATTTTTCTTCCAGATTCGGATTCCTGAAATCAAAATACATAAGAATAGCACATAAAAAAAAATTCGTTTTTTTGACCCAAAATCGACAAAAATCCAAGGATCTTTTGGATTTTTTCGATTTTTTGGCCAAAGATGAAGTATTTCAAAAATCGATTATATGACACTATTCTAATGTATTTTGACCCCAGGAACTCTAATCTGTTGGCCAAATTCAGCTACGAATTTTTCCCATCGCGATATCTCAATTTTTTTGCTCGGAAAAGGGGAAAATTGGCGATAACTCTATCACTTTTATAGATGGATCAATTTGACCTTTAAATTCGGATTCCTGAGCGAAAAATACGAGAGAACGCTGAATGTCGGCCAGAATTTTGAGAAGAATCTAATATAAATTTGGCTTTTTTGGTTTGGCTGTTTGTAATTCATGCCCTTTGCCTGACCGGTAAGTACCACCATCATCATCATCATCAGGGAAACAATTACACTTTAGCAAAATTCGAATAACGGAAATAACGAGAGCTATGTTTATCGCAAATTGTAAGGTAACCATATAGCAACTATTCGCCTCATGCAACGAACATTTGAATCACTTTCCATTTTCTCGGAATAAAGTTGCATGTATTTTAATTATCTTACCACTCGTTTGTGCTCCGAAAACCAGAGAAAATGAATAGAATAAAATGACAACGAATTTAATGATAAAAATTTTGTGGGTATTGTCGGAAACCTCGAATGACGTTGCAATAATTGTTTTAGAATTATTATCATTAGCTACGATATTACACTACGGCGTTTACGATATGCATTGGGCACGGGGTGATTAATCTCAATTGTTTCTTTCTGCATTGCATTATACCTTTATCGCTATAAGAATAATGCCCGGATAAATTGCATATAATTGCAGCGACTCACAGCGAGCAAGTTATCTGCATTTAATGAATATCGGGTTCTCGCGATCTGTCAGTCGCGCAAGGCCTTACCAACCACGTTTCTTCCCTCCGCTCCAAACGAGAGCCGAAGAGTAATAGATACATGTACGGTACGTACGTACGTACGTGTATACGTATACCCAGAGGTGGAAGATGAAACTTGCTCTTCAAAGCGTTAGCGCGTATCGTGACTTGGATTTCTACTCTCCGATACACCACGGAAAATACCTAACCGGTAACATGAACAAATCGTATCCAACTGTACCATCCTTATCCCATTTTATACCATCCTACCTACCCGTCGTTACAGCCTACCGTCTGCTATATAGGTACTCACTCGTTGCTCCGACTCCGTACGACCGAGTGAAAGCTCTCGATGCACTTACGTTACTACTTACATTAGAATATCGTCTGTTTCGCGCTACCCATACTGTCTTTGATCTTACGCTTCAGTCCGGTAAATATGTAAAATAGACCACCGTTCGCTAATGGTTTACCTGTTTACCGCGTTTATCCATTTTCAGAGCAGAATCATGTCGAGAAAATGGACAAAGCAGAGTCGACGAGACGCGCGCGGCACGAGGTTCAAGAACCGTACGCGGTAGCCGGGTATGCCTACCTTTTTTAATGCCTTACCACATATCTCGTGACTCATTCGGTCGGATAAAAATAAGATTCGGAATATCGCGAAGCTCTGAAAAATCATTCGGTAATCAGGTCGTTTCGTAAGCTGAAAATATCTTTACAAACATATTCATGCAACTCTATATATATACAACATATATAAAATAATAGAAAGTCAACCGGCGCTAATTCCACGCAGTGCTCGAATCAGTCCGGACCACCGACCCCTCACCTTTCATAATCGAGCGTATAATAATCGCCGGAGACAATTGTCCGATACGACGGTAGCCGTAAGAATGTAATCTGGATGTGGCGAATGAGAGTTGTTTTGTAACCGCAATAGCGAGTCATTGACACTCCGGATCGAACCGCGTTGCTGCTAAAAAATCCATCGGCTCAGAGTCACTCGGCGATCAACGGTTTCGGTAAATGCAGTCCGGTCCGTCTCCGAAGATCCCCTCGATCTTTCGTTTGTCACATGCGAGCCGTTATCGGGCGAGGACAGGTGCTCCGTCTGGTCGTTCGACCGGAGAGACCCATCGAATCGAGCTCGGCGAATGAATCGCGTATCGCCTGTGTATACTTGGCTCGGCGAAGTTTTTGAAAACTGTTAGGAAGGATACGTGTAGCAGCGGTACGTAGGATAAAAAGTCGACGTTCACATCACGACCAGTTCGAGCTCTGATCCAAGTGTTGTGTGTGGAAGGCGCGTTATGAATAAATGATAGAAACTCCGAACACAAGGTAACATTATTATGTCGAATGGATTGTCCAACGCCGGTTGGTCAGCCTCGTTAAGGTCTCCTTCTTCGAGGCCCCTCCTGCTTTATAATAATCATGACGTCGGTTGGAACGCTTACGCAAGATATGTGCGTGTACGTGTGCGTCGATAGGTAGGATATAATGTACCGTAGAGGTAGGTAGGCTCTCACGACACAACTTCGAATCGTGATTTGTGTTGGTGCGGATGTTACGTTGGAAAGAACAGCGTGTGTCGAGGGAGTTGCAGATCAGTGGGTAAGCGCTAGGCAGCACCTACCTTACTGCTACCTTACGTACCGAACCCACTGCGCGACAGGTTCCGCTTCTTCCTCTTTTTATTCTTCTTGGATACTACGGCGAACCGAGGCGAAAAAAGTTGAACGAAGCCTTCCAGGCTTCGATATCTTAACACGCTAGACCGACTCTCCGTGACCCGATCGTTCGGAAACACCGGCAAATAAGCTGCGCCGCCCGATGCAACGGGCTCCGGTGACTGTTAACCGTGGGAGAAAAATCACCGAGCCGCCGCTTCTACTACTACCTCGCTCTGAGTAATATCGAGGCGCAAAATTTTACAACCCGTTGATACTCCGGTGCGTCCCAAACCCCCCGACATTCGCGAAATTGTTACCATTATCTTACGGAATTGACTTTAGCTTCCTCTTCCTGCTACCGGGGTGTACCATTATCCGCGCATTTCCTGTTATTATTGTCATTTCATTACTAGCGTACTTCGGCCTCGTCTTATATTCTCGTTTCAGGTATTCTCTGCGTTAAAGTTTCTTTCTCTCAATTTCGTAACTCGACAAAGCCCGGGCTTTTGAGGAACTGCGCTGCACGGTGTTCGGTAATACGGGGGGGTACCGGTTGTCTAGTCAGGTATGGGAGCTCGGAACTTGAGCGAAGGGAGGAAGAAGGGAAGAGGACGAAGTCCGTCCGTTCCCTCGGAGCCTACAAGTATGCGGCGGGGACCAACGGGCAGGGGGGGGGGGGGGGAGACTTCCGGTGCCCTCGACCATCCTCGTCCTGTACAGCGCGCCGTTCTTCACGAGCTCACGTCTCGCTTGATCCCTCATTTTCTATCTATTTCTCTCTCTCGCCCTCTCTCTCTCTCTCACTCTCTCTCTCTGTTTGACCATCGGCCCTTCGATGTCGATCCGTGAACCGCCGCACGCACGTGTACAGTGTGCAATTTAAACTGTACCACTCCGTACCAGATGACGTTTCGTTGAAACTGGAAGAAACGTTCCTACTGGAAAATTGGAAAATGGATTGCTTACTTTTCGAAGACCTTCTTCTGGAATAAAGATCGTTCCTCGTTCGCTGCGCTATCTCATTGTATTCGAACGCACGTTACAATGCACGTGGATAATATATTCTATTAAGGCGCGTGGTTTGAAGTAGGGAAAGCCACGAAGCCACACGTTTCGTAGCATTGGCCGGTTAGTTACGCTACTTTTTACCGCCGCATTATCTTTTGTGCCATTACAAGGGCTTTCAGGCTCGCCCTTGGCGCGGACGACGTCGCACTCGGTAGAGCCATAAGGTGAACCCTACGGTAGACCAGGTGAAAACCAGAACCGCCCGGTCTTCGACGCTGCAGGAAATCTATTTAACACTTTCCTACGTATACCGGAGCGTCGCAGTCTATACCCCTACCGTGTTTTTACACTGTTCAGATTTAATCACATCCGCTGAATCGTCTTCTCTCCGTCAGTTTCTCTTGCGCTCGTATTGCGCGATTCAAAATGCGTTGTTCCCTCGTTCCTTCGTATATACGTATACCGGTCTTCGATTCTTCAAAAATTCTTACCAACAAAAATCGGTCTACGTCACGATCGGCCTTTGACGATGCGAATCGGAGGTTGGAAGTGCACAGTTTTCCGGTATCTTTCTTGGCTCGGTTTCTTGGCAAGTTGGCATCTCACTGCGACGCGTTGTACCTACGTTAGTTCAGGAAGAACCGACGACAGGTTTTGGATGAGAAGAAATATGAGTTTACATCGTCGCTCGAGTGGGTACATCGTACCCGTCGTACCGTAGAGTCGCCTCGCGGTAAACTATAGTTGAGCTGGCTGTTTACGCACCGTGGACAATTACGAACCTGCTTTTCTTCGAATCGTTGGTAGAGAGCGAACCCCTCCCCGGTGTTCCCTCTGGATCCTACGAATACGTTATATACCAACAGGGACGCGTTCTAAATTCGTCACTGGCAGTAAAATACGAGAAACGGTGCGGAATCGTTACGGTACGCCCACAAATAGACCTTCGGGTGTATCTCTCGGTCGCGTCTAGATCTCACTCCGCCCGCCGGCAGAAGACCCTGAACTCAGAAATAATGTCACCTGTACGTTTTTCGTTTCCACGGTTCGAAGAACTTTGCCGTCCGCAAATTAATTGCCTGATATGCTCCGTCATCGACGCTCCGCGTAAATTCTGGTTTCCCTCTCGTCGTTTCGCATCGACGTATTCAAGTACGAGAACGACCGCGCGCTAGAATATCATCGGAATTGTTTTGTAACTCGATTCTCATGCGAGTTACAAAGCGTAATACGAAACAGCAGCTGTTCGCGTCGGAAGACACGTGAGTTTTACGATGAGGTTATTACCGTATCCATCATTGAGGAATGTAATAAAGAACCCGGGGGATATTTCAGAAGTGCAGTCTTTCAAACGTCCGCGACGCCCCGTATCACGCCTTCCCCGGGCGCGTACGAAATACGACGACGACGACGACGACGACGACGACCGCCAATTTCTCGAATTACCTCACAAAGGGCGTCAAAAAATCAAACGATACGGACGTCAGGGGTGTAAGCCGATTAGCGGCTGCGGCGGCGGTGGCGGCCACGGTGTTCGAGATGAATTTATTCCCGAGGCTTCGAATTCGGAGACGCAAAAATAGAAGGGAAAACTTTTCGTTCGTTTATACAACGAGACTGACGAACGACCGACGCTGGATACAAAAGCTGGATGTACGCGGTACACTTTTGTCGGCTTATTCGCGGCTTGTTTGAATCTTGATTGCACGTGACCTCGAGACGATAATATTTGTGCTTTCGTGCATTTGCAGAAATATCGTACCGTCCCCCCCCCCCCCCGTACCTATACGTCGTTGACCGCAAGCTCGCACAACTCGTAATAATCCGTTGTGGTGAATACGTTCGCGCGTACGTACGTATGAGGCCCCGTGATATTAACCTTTTAATCCTACCTCTGGAACCTTAAAATACGTCGGCTAAAATTAGGGGTAGTGATCCCGAAACGGCGGCAATAGCCGCCGCTAAGCTTCGGCCAAAGTGCTTTTTACTTGTTTTTCAGACGATAAATCGGAAAAGCCCTTTCTCGTAATAAATTTCATAGGTGCAGCAGCGGCGAAGAGAAGATTCTAGTTCCCGCGTATTTCTTCGTTTTATCGTCAGTACCAGAACGCGTCTCCTCACCTATCTCTGACTCTGATTTTTATTCACCTATAGATTTTTTTATTTTTCCTTCAGATATTTACCCGCTATTTTATTTTTACATCGAATTTTCTTCTCTGTTTGTTTCGTTTTTTAATTCGATTTTTAGTTTCATTCAAAAATATTCGTCGAAATGTCTTTGTTAGTTTGCAATTCAAATAACTGAATAGAAATGATGAAACTGTAGCCATGTCGCGCGGGATAAACGCGGGAACGATCTGCAGAACCGCATGCAATTGCATTAAATTTTTTTCTTCCATTTTCTTTCGAATCTAAAAAATTATTTTCCAAGCTCCGTGAAAGGTTTTTTTTTTTTTTTTTCTCTCCATCCGCTCCGATCCAAAGTGCCAAACTGAAGAAATCTGACGTTATTATTTTTTACGTCATTTACCGATCCATCTCTATTACCGCGACCCGTAATATTAAGACTGAAAGCTCCACGGAATAATTTGGAAAGCTTAAGTGTTTCTCGAGGGGGTGCCGAAATTGGCGCACGACCATTTTACGGCTCAATATAGTAACGAAATTCTTACGATCAGTCGAGCATATGGTTCCCGTCTATATTTTCATCAAAATTATGATGTAGACGCGTGTACGGATATAGATTTCTGTAGAACGTGTTTAATTAAATTGAAATCGACAGATGCGTTACTCGCAGCGTGATACCGGCCGAAAGATTACCATATTTATTATTAATGAATTCATGCGGTCCACGAGTCAAACTAGGAGAACATATGCCGATCACCGACGATCTGGGCCACGTGGGGTATTACAGGGCATTCACATGCGACGAACTCCCGTAGTCCACGGCATATGTACGTACGACGTACGTACGTACGTATCCGTGTCGTGCGTAAGCTCCCGTTCCTTGTTACTCATTTCGTTTTTTTTTTTTTTTTTGTTTCGATTCATTTAGTTT
Organism: Athalia rosae; assembly: GCF_917208135.1. Taxonomy (NCBI): domain Eukaryota; kingdom Metazoa; phylum Arthropoda; class Insecta; order Hymenoptera; family Athaliidae; genus Athalia; species Athalia rosae. The sequence continues at coordinate 5,866,755 of NC_064027.1, read as the reverse complement.
CTCCTTTTTTTTTTTTGCTTCTGTCCTCTTCTCTTTCGCACGCATTTACGCGTTATCGGGCGCACCCCTGTAGCATTGTGTGTCGTCACTCACCGTGCACCGATGATATCCTCTCACTCGGTATTTCGAATCATTTACATCGTCCAACGAAAGATTATGCAGAATATATGGAAAGCGAGGAGCTTTTCCCAGTCGTCGTATGATTCGCACGATTAAATTATGCGCCGTTACGACTCGTTGAATCACTCGTGGAATCGAGAATAGTATTTTATATCAACGTCGTTCAAACTTTCGTATCTTATTTTTTATTTTTTTTATTTTTTTTTCTTAGTTCGATACACAATAATGATTCAGCTTCTCGGGTCGGATCGGGTGATTCGAACGATTTAATTAGATAAGGAGTTCCAACGATGGTTGCGTACATTGTAAACTCGAAAGATAAGGAAATGAATGAGCGTATTACAAATGAATGAGAAATTCAGTTGTGAAATTTCGATTTTGAAATCTGCAACGAAAAATCGGACGTATATGGAAACGGTATATCAATACGCGAACTACCTCGCCCGTTATCTTTGATTGATGATCTTCGTCTCGGGATTTTATAAGAAAAAAAAAAAAAGAAGAATCTTTCCTTCTTTCTTTTCCGCCTTTGACGCCAACGTAACGATTGTAATTCACAGCTGATATGGCAGGCTGTGAAACTCCCGATGCTTATTCATACCCGCGAGTTACAATACATATCGAATTGTGTGTTCGTTGTACGTATCCGATATTAAAGCATTACCACTGTATTCGTCACACACGCATACGGTATCTTTCACCATTATTAAAAATAATAACAATAATGACGACGACGGCGGCGGTTACAATAGTGGTGAAAAAAAAATAAAAAAATAAAATAAAATTAATGAATAATAAATGAATGATATACGCGAACACATGTATACAGTTGTTCTTACGAAACCTTATTTTCTGCCATTGTTATAACGTATGATGTGGTTTACCGACAAATGTGTGCGATGTATCGCTTATACGTTAAACGCGCGTAAGACTCCTTATTACGTTAACAATAATAAATAACAATCGTGTGGGTGGAATTTACGCGCGTTATATATGTATTAATAAAAATTACACGTATTTACCACACTTACGTACGAGTACATAGAATCACATGCGAGTACATGTATCGCGCATCGTACGCGAAAGCGAGGAAGGAAAGCCTCGCAAAAAAACCATCGCTGTGATCTCCAGCTACGATTGCCATTGAATTAATAAAGTGCAATCTCAATTAATGATTCTAATGAGCGTAAAACAGCCCCACCGACAGGATGTTGGGAACTCTTTCCTCGCGCACCTACCGGTCGTATAACGTTATACTACACACAATGAATTTTCCCTTTTCCCCCAGTTTCTCCCGCTTCCTCTCTTTCACATTTTTCTCGCATTCGAGAACACCCGCAGAAAATTGCTTGAAAAATCTGTATTAATTGTTTCCCCATTTCTTTTTTTTTTTTTTTTTATATCCAACCAAACAGGACGGTGTCCCTGACCGTGATGCACCCTTCTGCAGAACTATGAATGTAACCGCGTAACCTGCGAATGCAAGTATATCATGTGGGTGTATGTAACTTATAACACACACGCGATGGAAGTACATCGGACGTTTGTAACTCGCGTTCCTAGTCCAAGCAGACTAAACAAAGGAAGCTTATATGTATCCCTCGGTGCATACGTTACTTTACGCGCACTAACGTACGTACGTACGTACACCCATACATTCGGAAGGCACAAACGGAGAATCATTATCCGGCATTGTGTCGTTCGGACGAGCTGTGCATGTGCTGGTATATTAATGACCTTTATGCATATACGGTTGCGTATGCACGACGATCTCGTGCAGCAGATGAAGAGTATAGTGGCGGGGGGGAGGGGGGGGATTCTTCTGCTCTACGAAATTTTTTTTTGACGGACGGTACACAGCGGTAGGTATAATACACGAACGAGAGAATGTTATACCTGTGCGCTGTTGATGTATATAAGAGGAAGAATCCCGTACAAATGAGCATTTGTTCTTCCTCTTTATTCTCGCTATTTGGTCTTCGAGCGGGGAGTGAATATTATCTTCGTACTTCACAGCTGAGTCCGATGTGTACGGGTATAGTAGGTAGATATAGGTACGGGTACGAGGGTAATTATGTGGTCGACGTAAGGTTCGACGCTCTTCTTCGACGCGCCTCGGCCCCCGTAATAGCTTTTTTATTTTATCTGGGCCCCCGACACCCTAAGGGCAACGCGCAACGCATTACCCTAATAGTTTTCTAGCGATATATATATATATATGTATATATAGTTTCTGCCACTAGATGCATGCGCGTAAAATCCTAACGTACGTATATACATGTAACGCCAGGACTCGAGTAGGCGTTCCGCGGTGTGCAAAATATCCGAAGGTCGCCCGTTGCGTTATCTGTACCGCATATCGCGTGGATACGGATATCAAAATTCCGTGTAACACATCCTTTCGATCAGAACTGAAACGAGTCAATTTGCGAAGAATTTTTTTTTCGAACCCATTATCGTTCTCGGTTTATTCATTTACATTTTATTTGTTTTATTTATTTTTATTTTTTTTATTCCTTCATCTCATTTTCATTTATACTATTAGCTTACGTTTGACGTTAATAAGTAGGTAATCATACAATACACAGAGCTCGAGATTTAATAGCTACTGGATGCGTATGTATAAATATACGTTTACGTATAATCGGTAGAGTTATACTATACATGTACCGTATGTATTCGTACTCGCGTACGTTGAGGTTATTTTAATGGGCGTTCATGAGACGAGGATGTTTGACGGCGTGGCGTTTCTACCTAATTAAGAAATGTAATTAATTGGTTGGAATACAGTGAATTTTTACAAGCGTCGTTGATAGAAAAATGTATACATTATGTCGGTGTACACGGGTATAATTATCGCTATGACGATGTGCAGTTTATGATAATAATAATTTTTATTATAAAAAAAAAAAAAAACCACCCGACGACGACTCTATTCTACCTTATGATAATAACGTATACGTACCTGTACACCCGAGTATAGGTACTCGCGGCAACGCGCGTATGAGAATAACCCGATTTAACGGGTCGGTGTACATGAAGTAACGTGTGTACATGTGTACGTGGGTACTAACTAACGGTGAAATTACGCGATCGGACGAGTGACCCGAGACCGGGTAATCTCGAGATGCAACCGACAGGTTGTTACGTAATTTTAATTCATTATTCGATATCGGTCAATCGAACGTCGTTCGACGCGCGACCAGATTAAATTCGAACTGTCAAAAAGCATGGCAACGATTCGTGCCTATTTTCTAAATTAATTAACGAAATCTCGATGAAAAATTTGACCCGCTCGCGACGCGTTTTCAGTTCGATTGAAATTTGAGAGGGGGTCCCTCGGTCAAAACCGCATAACAGTCGTAAGTCGGAGTTCGCGAGTGACCACAAATCTCGACTTCGCTAGTTGGCGGTTTTTTTTGTTTTTTTCTCTCTTTCTTTTTTACGCGCGTATATCGCTAATTATTAATTAACTTTAATATGCTAATTATAACGTGTGACGTCGGACAACCGCCGGATGTTAACGAGATGAGAGATAATACTGTGGTTCGTGTTTTATATAATATCTGTCGTTATTGCATATGTTTATGAAAATATCATTGAGACTGTAACCGTAACCGCGAACCGTAATAGAAAATTGTTTGCGGTTCGAGACTAAAAGTCTGGAAAAAATAAATATATCATTCGTTTTCACAATTATTATAAAATACTGTACGCCGTTGACCGCTCGGTCAGATTTCTTCACTTCTATACCCTGGGATTTCTGTGAATTTTTTTAGTTTTCTGGGACACCCATTTTTTTTTTTTGCTTCCCCCAACGTCCGCCGAAGCAATTGGAGTCATTGCGCAAGAAAAGTCAAGTTCACTTTATGCACGGAGTGTTAATTTTCTCAACGTTCTGCAAGGAAGTGTAATTCCGGTTGTTATCGTCGCTGTGGTAGGTACGTTTTACACACGTATACGTATACCCATATATAGACGTACACGTTCTGAAAAGCTTTAAAGCCAAAAGGCAACGTTATCTTTCGCCTTATCCGTTATTATCTTGGAAAAAGAAAGGCCTGCGGCGGTTCACGCCTAGTTGAGCACCTTCTGAAGATGAGAAGACGAAAAAAAGGAAACGGTCCGCGTTCCTTTTTCTTTTTAAACGACCGCCCTCGCAACTTCCCATTGCCGGACCAAATGCAGCTGCAATGATATTAGTCGAAAGTAAACAATTTATATATACGATCAAATTTCTATATTCGTATTGAAACTTTTCCCATGAAATGTATCTCGAGATACGGCGTAAGTGCACACCTTGTTATACGTACGTATACATATATACCTGTACGCGATTTACAGACGTTTACATATCGCGTTTTGTTCCTTTTCTTTTTTTTTTTTTTTTGATTCGTAACTTCTCCGATGGTCAAATTACAGCGTGTACGTTAAACGAAATGGAACAGTTTTTATCAGATTTTTTTTTACTCCGTAAGGTAAACTGCTGCGCACCGTGAGCTTTGTGCACAAGGAAAATACAAGGCGATACATACAGCTTCCCTGAAAGCTAGAAGCCAACCCCCAGACAACCCGAGCCAGCCTGCAGTCACTGACCTGATATCAAACCGTGTTCCACGACCCTTTTCTTTCTTGATTCGATTTGACGCAGCTGACATCACAAACTCCGCGTATACGTGTACAAGGTGTACCTTATACTCGCCGTTCACATAATGCATCACAGTCTCGTTTCTCGTGCAACGAACGAGCTACGGTATACATACAAATGTATACCTATGTACGTATACCATGTGCGCACTCCCTATAGACCTGCGGTGGACGAGTACGCGGTGTACACGGTGGCTATTTTCAGGTCAATGGATAAAAATGACGAGATAAACGTTCTCTGGACGTGATGGATTACGATTCACTTACGAATCTTTTTTCCACCGCTATGATAAAGTGCAGCGCACCAATCGATCGAACGTATGTATCTACGAATATTACATGTAACCCCCAGCAGAGTCTGAAATATCCAAATAATGGAATCCCCGCGTTCATATTGTACCTGTACGGAATTTCATTTTCCGGACAAAAGAAAAAGTATTCTTTTTTTTTTTTTTTTCTCTTTAGCTTCTCGTTTTTGATGGACGAGTTAAAACGAACCGACTCAAATGCAGCGCGAGCATTATTGTACGTGGCACGGAGACCGAAAACTGCAGCACTTTTTCTCATTTTTTTTTTTTTTTTCTCATCTCTTCTTTCGCCCGTCTCGTTCGGTATGTCCCAAAAACTGAGGGAATTACACGGGTCGCAAGCTCGTTTTACGTACGCACTTAATACGGTGTACCACGTTTCGTATAAATATATATACGCTGCATACTTAACATATATTGAGTGACATCTTTCACATGGGAACTAGTCGAAAATTGTACACTGACCCCATACGGTAGTGAGTGTGTGTAATTTCTTTTTTCCTCCTTCCCTCCCTCTGAAGGGCCTATGGGAAAAAGGGAGCCAACCGCAAATATTTACTTTAACTGTCCGGTGTTAATTTTGTGTTAATTTAACGCTAAATATAAGCTGAGACCGTGTAATATGCATGCGTCTTGCTTGCTCCGGTGCTACGAAACGGAAGAAAAAACAAAAAAAAAAAAAAATTCCGAATCTACCGAGATAATTCGATCATTTTTATTCATAACTAAATTTCACCGTGTATACCCATATATATGTATATAACACGTACACCATGTAGACATATTTTCCATCAGCTTTTCTTATCATCAACACTCACAAGGATAATATTTGATTTCGTTATCGTCGTCGCGTGCGCTATTCGATAATATATGAATAGTGAATAAACTTTATTCTCAAAAAATAGCGGCGTGACCATTATTATCGTCGTCGGATCCGTTGGATAAAGTTTGGGGGGGGGGGGGGGGGACAAAAAAAATGTCGGATCAATCGAATCCATTTTTTGCCCAGATACAATAATTTTTTTTTTTTTTTTTTTTTCCCTTTATTCAACAAATGAAGAATAAGAGGAAACACCGAATCGTCGTTACGGTTTACGGGGTGGACGTCATCGGCAGCAGGCAACTACTCCGAGCAATTCGAATGCCCCGGCAGTTTATAGAAGACGTGTAACAATGATTTTATACAGCGCGTCGGTGCGGTGGGAAGAAATCCTTACTCGCCTATCTATAGGTCGTACGTATACCTTATAATGCATGTGAAGTGGTTTAAAATCGAGCCCTAGCAGAGTCTCATCAATTTGAATCAGGCCCACGCGTTGACAGGAGAATTCTTAAGCCACATCACGATCATATCGGTGTGATTTTTTAAACGTTCGTTAGCCCGTCACGATTCATCTATGTCAGAGTAAGAATAAACTCCGCGATAGTCATTTGTCAGAGGGTTTATATACTGTACGTATATACCTACCCATCATCATGCGTATATATATATACGTAGGACTTATGTATTATAGCTATTCTTTGTACGTACGCCATGACTATTGTTAAACTTTTTTCTCTTCCTTCTTTTAATTTTAATTCATCCGTTTTCATTTTATTTATTTTATTTTATTTTATTTTATTTTTTTCTTCTTCATCTCGGTTGTTTTATTTTATTACTTATACCTCCGTAATCCTTTGAATTGGTTATTATGTACAGGTACCGAGGTAGTTTTTATTCATATCATGAAATGACGTTAATCTCTGCAGTGATGCTGCAAAATGACAATGAATTACGATTGAAGTTAAATAACCATTCCGTAAAATGCTATGGTTGTTAACCTTTCGGGTCCACGTCCGTCCGTGATGAATATTAAAAATATTTTACATAATAGATAATATCTGTAGTAGATCGATTGCGAAACTGTACGGTATATGTCTGGTGTAGATCGGGTACCGTAGATTTTCGTCTGAGAAATTATCTCGCGATAAGATAAAAAATTCCGAAATAGATGAAACGAAATAAAAGTCATAGTTGTCTCGCGTGCGAATGTTGAACGTTGGATGATCGTTTCAATTGAAAATCGCGTACCTCGTTGAATTGAGAAATAGTTTTAAAGTCACTCAATGAATTTCGTTTTTTTTTTCTCTTGTCGTGTTTTTACTGATTCTCGTTGGAATTGAACAGTCGTTTTTTACCACTATACGCGAAGTACCTAGAGGTATACGTTTTACGACAAGATTCGGGCGCTACAGGTTGATAATTAGCTAGTAAATTGATATTTACGGGTTACGCGGTATGTACCGGGTGCGTAAATCGAACGGTACTTTCTAACTATTTTGATCGTCATACCCCCGTGATTTTGTATATTTTAATTGGACACGCTGAGTTCAATTTAACGAAGTGAAATAACAAAGGGAACAATCCGTACGGTGTAGTGAAAATAACAATAATTATCATATTAAAACACTCGGTAGTCGCTTTATATAAAACTAAAAGTTTACGGCCTGTAGTATATCGTCTCTTGGCACGCACGTCAGAGGATGAAGAGGCAACTTAACGGAGCAGCAGCAGCAGCAGCAGCAGCAGCCTTTTGCAGATCTAATTTACCTTGTAAATCTTCTCGCAAGTTTACGTCTAATAATGTAGCGCACAGTGCAGAGATGCATCTGGAGTAATCGGAATGCTAATTTAAAGTCATCTGCATAATCACCGAGCGCTTTTCTCGCCCAGTTTACATTATGCTGCACGAGCTAGAAAACTTTCCTAGTACCGTCATTATACTTACATGTAAACCCGCGCATGACTCGCTCCTGTATGCAATCCCGGTAAAGCCGAGTAGACTCAGACGTACAGCTAGCTGGCTATCTTCTCGTTTTAAAACCATCAGGATTTATCGGGTGCAATACCAGTTTAAAATGGTATACGTGCGCTAATTGCGTCCCGAAATATACAAAAATTACGAATACCTTTGTTTTTTTAAAAAAGAAAAAGAAAAATAAATGATCTGCTCTTGCGTTGGGATCCTTCTTCGATATTACGGATGCTGAAGAGTTTTTTTCTTCAAATTTATTTATCCAAGTTGCTTTTTTTTTTCTTCACACCGATTTAAAACTCATCGGGATAGTATGATTATATTTACGTAGTATAGGCGTATAATGTGCGTCCGGTCAAATCCAATTTCCATTTAAAACCAAGTATGATGCCTGTACTATGACCCATTTGCATACAAGATTATATCGTAAAGGTAGTAAAACCTTAATAATTTTCAAACATCTGACTAAAGAAAATGTAATAAAAATACATTATTTCCATTATACTATTTCATCTCGGATTCGTTTTCATATTTATATTAATCGCTTCTAAAAATTCGTTTCTCCGTTCAAAACTTGGTTTTTTATTTTTACGACATTTACACCCGAGCGAGTAATTAGAATGGGAGATGAGAAAGTGTTCCTCGTAAAATAGTTGCAGGTTCATTTCCTTTTTGATTCCCTCCTTTTTTTACCTCTAACAATTATCGGTATATTTTAAGGAGTTTTTAAAAGAAAACTCGTTACGCGACTCCCTGGATTAAAATCTGACCCGAATCCTTCGGAATTAAGAAAAGCTGGGAAGACCCTTCCGCAAGAATACATGAGAATCTGACGTCTATCAAGCTAGCACCGCCACAAGAGAAATATTGAGTTCAGTATATGTAATAATTAAATGCTAATTAGATGCTACTAATGCCGAATTTGTCGCTCTGCATTTTATAAAAAAAACCTGTTGAAAAAACCATTGAAAAATCAGCTAAGAGAGGGTGATTTCGAAAAAGTGATTGGGCAGTAATTAAATGCTAATTAGATGCTCCAATAATACCCAAGGCCCGAATTTGTCGCTCGTCATTTTCGATTTTTTTTCAATTTTTTTCGATTTTTTCTACCGTCTGTGGGGCTGCTGACGGTGTCGAGGGTCGAATCTACGACGGGGATGATATTCGATATTCGATATTCGATATTCGATATTCGATATTCGATATTCGATATTCGAGATTCGAGATTCGAGATTCGAGATTCGATATTCGATATTCGATATTCGATATTCGAGATTCGAGATTCGAGATTCGAGATTCGAGATTCGATATTCGATATTCGATATTCGATATTCGATATTCGATATTCGAGATTCGAGATTCGATATTCGATATTCGATTTTCGATATTCGAGATTCGATATTCGAGATTCGATATTCGATATTCGATATTCGATATTCGATATTCGATATTCGATATTCGATTTTCGATATTCGATATTCGATATTCGAGATTCGAGATTCGAGATTCGAGATTCGAGATTCGAGATTCGATATTCGATATTCGATATTCGATATTCGATATTCGAGATTCGAGATTCGAGATTCGAGATTCGAGATTCGAGATTCGAGATTCGAGATTCGAGATTCGAGATTCGATATTCGATATTCGATTTTCGATTTTCGATATTCGATATTCGAGATTCGAGATTCGAGATTCGAGATTCGAGATTCGAGATTCGATTTTCGATTTTCGATTTTCGAGATTCGATATTCGATATTCGATATTCGATTTTCGATTTTCGAGATTCGAGATTCGAGATTCGAGATTCGAGATTCGATTTTCGATATTCGAGATTCGAGATTCGAGATTCGATATTCGATATTCGATTTTCGATATTCGAGATTCGAGATTCGATATTCGATATTCGATTTTCGAGATTCGATTTTCGAGATTCGAGATTCGATATTCGATATTCGATATTCGATATTCGATTTTCGATATTCGAGATTCGAGATTCGAGATTCGAGATTCGATATTCGAGATTCGATATTCGATATTCGATATTCGAGATTCGAGATTCGAGATTCGAGATTCGATATTCGAGATTCGAGATTCGAGATTCGAGATTCGATATTTGAGATTCGAGATTCGAGATTCGAGATTCGAGATTCGAGATTCGAGATTCGAGATTCGAGTTTCGAGATTCGAGATTCGAGATTCGAGATTCGAGATTCGAGATTCGATTTTCGATTTTCGATTTTCGATTTTCGATATTCGAGTTTCGAGTTTCGAGTTTCGAGTTTCGAGTTTCGAGTTTCGAGTTTCGAAAGCTGAGCTGGAAGATGAGCTGACAAATTCGTCGTTATAGCATTTAATCAGCATCTAATTATCATTCTATTATTATGTCATTCATTCTCCGGATTTGTCATCCCCATCGTAAATTCGACCCTCGACACCGTCAGCAGCCCCACAGACGGCAGAAAAAATCGAAAAAAATTGAGAAAAAATCGTAAATGACGAGCGACAAATTCGGGCCTTGGGTATTATTGGAGCATCTAATTAGCATTTAATTACTGCCCAATCACTTTTTCGAATTTGTCATCCCCGTCGTAGATTCGACCCTCGACACCGTCAGCAGCCCCACAGACGGCAGAAAAAATCGAAAAAAATTGAGAAAAAATCGTAAATGACGAGCGACAAATTCGGGCCTTGGGTATTATTGGAGCATCTAATTAGCATTTAATTACTGCCCAATCACTTTTTCGAATTTGTCATCCCCGTCGTAGATTCGACCCTCGACACCGTCAGCAGCCCCACAGACGGTAGAAAAAATCGAAAAAAATCGAAAAAAAATCGAAAATGACGAGCGACAAATTCGGGCCTTGGGTATTATTGGAGCATCTAATTAGCATTTAATTACTGCCCAATCACTTTTTCGAAATCACCCTCTCTTAGCTGATTTTTCAATGTGGCGCTGCTAGCTTGAATCCAAGCTGGCACCGCCACAGGTTTTTTTTATAAAATGCAGAGCGACAAATTCGGCATTAGAGCATTTAATTAGCATCTAATTAGCATTTAATTATTACATATACTGAACTCAATATTTCTCTTGTGGCGGTGCTAGCTTGATAGACGTGAGAATCTGCGGCATCGGCAGCGCGGTGCAGCAGCAGCAGCAGCAGTTAGGGTGCAGCTGTCGTTTCGATTATTCGACCAATGGCGCCGCAGTTTGCCAACTTTTGCAACGTAATCAGTTTGCGCAAGTATTATGGGATATCCGTGCACAGCATTTGGCGAAACACCCCTATGGCGTCGCTAACAAAAGAATTTCGAACTTCAAACTTGTCGTTGCATGTCAACCTCCGACGATGCTCTAAACTTTGACAGTTGCAAGGTATACTTTGCACCAAGTTTATTCTTGTTTTCAGTTAGTTTCGCGTCGCGATTCCGAAAGGTTCACGATATACCTACGTGTGTACACCCTTACTCGATGATATTCACCGTTTACGTTGCATGTGATAAAATTACATGTCATTTGAAATGTACCGTGTGCAGTAATATATATCGCGATGCGTACGAGATAAAAATCTTATCTATTCTTCTTACGCACAACCGAGTGACCGAAGATTGTAATGTGATTTCAATTGAACTTTACAATCGGAACGGTGATTCAGTCTGCAGATAATTCATTATCGCTCAATCTTTATTTTTTAATTTTTTTTTTCTCTCGTTTTATTTATTATTCTGAATCGCATAAACGCGCGTGATGAAATACTGCGAGTGTTTTCAAGGTATAGTTTATCAGATATCAGCAATTCTGAGGAAAAGGAGACGCAAGGATAAGAAAAAATCTCTCGAAAAGGTAAAATATTTGATCGCTGTGAAATGTCATTTCTTTATTTTTTGTCAATTCGGTTTTCTCAATTTTACGCAAAGTCAGGTGAAATATCGGCCGATGGTCGATTATCCGCATATACCTGTACATATATGAATTTCTTGTCCGTTCGTCGATGTGACTCACGATCTTAGTCTTCGAAGAAAACTCGTTAAACTTCTATGGAAAATACTATGTAAATTCGTCCTAACTTTGCGTCATATTAATCAAATTACCTCCGTGTACAGTATCGAACTATGTCTCATTCATGTCGTTGCAAAATAATCCGCAATAATAATTCATGAAATTAACGGTCCGCAAAATTCCTCAACTTTTTACGGAACTTGTACCGATTATTATATTTAATACCTGTGCCGATCGGCGCGCGGGACACGTCATTTTTTCATATATCATTATAAATATTACGTAGGCGTGGCGTTCGTACACGTGTGCAACTCGTTGCCGATTATCGCGTCGCCAATAGTCATTTTATTTTATTTTTGTTTTTTTTTTTTTTGGTTCAAACAATTTTTACTCGTTCGTATTACATATTTCTTTCGCTCTCTTGTCGCAAGTTCTACGCGAAGACGGGGGTTAGAAAAAATGTTTCCATTGAAAACTGTAATTAGTACGCGTTCGAATTACAATTTTCCATCGGAATCAAGCCTACGCTGCTGCGAGGGTGGTGGTGCAGGCGTTCTGGAATGCGATCTCCCGGCCAGAGGAGTATACAGGGAAGCGAAAAGAAAAAGAAAAAAGAAAAAAAGAAAAAAAAAATGAAGAAGAGAGTTTTACCACTACTGTAGTGAGAAGGAGAATCTCGATGGGCCCTTTTCGGCCCCGTTTTTGGTCCCTGCAGTACGTTACATAAGGAAAGAAATACTTGAGTGAGTAAGGAGCGAAGGATCTATAAAGAGAATAAAGAGAAAAAAAAAAAAGAAAAAAAGAAAAGAAAAGACGAGAAAGAAAGAAAGAACGGAGAATTCAGTGCAACACGGACCACGTGGGGCCCCGGTGACTCACGCCTCCTTCTTTTTCTCCTCCCCGTACAACGTCAGGGCCAAAGGCCTCTTTCTTCGACCCGCATTCCGATCCAATTGACTCAAATTTTGGAAAGGGAATATCTTAACGCGTTCCACGAGAACCAGCCAAAAAATGAAGATAAATAAAACGCGTTCGTTTACATCGATTTTACATCCCTTATTCATTTGTTACAAGTGATAGAAATGAATTATCACGAAAATTCTGTAAGGGGGTATACCGCAGGAAGAAATTTCTAGCGTTTGCTAATCGGACTCTTCGATAGAGAAAAAAAAAAAATTAAAAATAAAACAATAGTTCGGAAGTCGACAAGGATCATCGTTACTTCAGGGTTGTAATCATATCGCAACTATCGTCCGCTTCGGTATGGCGACGATAAATATACCTACGTGTAATTTCACTTATCTACGCGCAATTCCCGGTTGAAATTCCACGTTCGCTTACGTGGTGACGATTTTACGTATCGCCTTATACCTTCCTTGTACTCAATCTCCTCCGTTCTTGCAACCGACGCAGTGTACGTATACAGTGAGAGTAAGGAGTTACATCTTCCCACCGAGAATGGTTTGTCACACGCGATACCATCCGCCGTACGGTATAATAGGGTTAATAGATTTTCTCGAATCTCTATACCATTTCTCAATAGAACTTCGTATATTTCTCGCCTCTACCACGAGCATACATTATCCAACACGAGGGAAATTATATTCGCCCAACCGTTGAGTAGGGGACGATAGCGAAATCGTGCGAGCGCCAATGATTGCGCTGCGAGAGAAATAAATAAATTATTGATTAACTGAAATAAAAAAGTTTCCTCAGATTTAGGAGTCGTTGCGTGCCCGCGGAACAGCTCAGGATATAAAATTTCTATCCGTTACATACCTCGGGTGAGAGAGAAAATCGGTTAAATGTAATATTATGTGGGAACGCGTGTGTTACGCCTTGACAAAAACCTGGTGTACATGCGTACATGCGCCTGGGTCCGGTGTGAGCTTAGATAATTACTCGAACGTATATTTTTGTCGTTGTTATTCGAGTTATAAGATAATATTCGCGCAAGAACTAATTGAAATATAGTGAGCGCAACGCGTATACGTAACCGCGGATCGTAAAAAGAGCCTCTGCAGTTGGACCTCCTCGGAGATATTCTGCATTTATATATATATAAGAAGGTTTATAGTCGGTTTCTTGGTTCGTTACGTCGTCATTGAAACGACATGTGTCGGGGTTAATGGAAAAAAAAAAAAAAAAAAAAAAAAATATAAAATAAAATAAAGAGACAAAGAGAGAAGGGGAAAAAGAAATTAAAAATTGAAAATGACAAAAAGTGAGAGAATCGAAAAGCGAGTCTTATTCGTTATTCCGTCGCGAGAATAATTATAAAAGAAAAAGCGCGGGAGAAGAGGAATAAGAAAAAGAAGAAACTCGAAAAGCTTGAGAATGAGCGGGAAAGAGTGGGATAACTACGTAGCCAGCTGTCGCCAGTCTCCCAGACGAATGGACAGACGAGAACGAGCTCCTCGGATGCAGCAGGGTTCGATGGCCGACAGGAGTCTCATTCCCATTAAACAATTATCATCCTGGCCTCCGGAGAAATGCGACCGAGTCATACTTAAAAGGCTACTTTCCCACCTCGACATTTTTCATTTATCTATTTCTTTATTTCTCAGTTTTTTTTTTATCCCCCTTCGCGACGTCAGATGAATACGCGGTATAATATCGAAGGCTTGAACCCAAAAAATCGATCATCCGATCGAAGGAAAATAGAATTTCCGAAACACGTTCGAATCAACCCGACGTAATCATTTTCAGGGATACGCCCTCCGGTAGCATCTCCGCTCTCTCGTCGGTTACACCCTTCTTCTTTTCGATCTAGAAATTCTGAAATCCGTACAGCGACGTGCCAGTTGACTCCCCCGGCAGTCGTCATTATTATTTTCCATGAATCCGAAGGACAAGGCCAACGATCAGGTGAATCGGAATCCGCATCGCGCGTCCGTATAATCGATAAATAACGATTTCAAATCCAGCTCTTACGTAAGTCGTCGGATGCTGCGGCCCGAGGGCTCCGCTGCTCTGGATATGGGAACCTATCATTACGCTGGCGAGCTGCAAGGACTCCGGTGGCTACAGCTCGTAATTAACTCGTACAGAGTCCTAACGACGTGTTCAGGTTCCTCGATGAAGAAAAAAATAATTGAATAAAATGGACGGGGAAAGAAAAAAAAAAAAAAAAAAAAAAGAATGTAAAAATTCTCCCCTCGCGATCCTTCGTCGTCTTCCTCCTCTTTTTCTTGCAACTTCGATGCCCGCGCGCCTCGCAAAACCTGTAGCGACATTTAGGGACATCCGCGTGTGCGAGAATCAGATCCGATCGTCGTCAGCTTATACTTCGGATTAAACTTATTTCTTTGTCGATTCAAGTTTTCTCCTCTCTCCCCAATTACGCACCTACTCTTTGCTTCGTGTTTTGTCGTGACGAGGTAAATTGAAAAATGATGTAAAATAAAACGATATCGCCACCTACGAAGCTAAGCCCCTCCCCTCCCCGCACACACCCGAACCCTTTTCACTTTGGTCAGGATTAAACCGACGGTCGCGTGCCGAGAATCAGAAAACTGAAAAAGGTCATCTGATCTCAACTCGGAATCAGCCGAGTCCGTCGTATATCTGGACAAGTTTTATTTCCTCTCTTATTCTTTTCCTTCTCCTCCGGCTCACTTATACCTTCTTTATGAATTTCAAATACACCTACTTATCTCGTTCGTGTAGCCTGCGGACCGATCTGATAAGAGGCAACGAACGTCCACGTAACTTTTAAAAGGTAACTAGGTCACGCGAATTTTGTTTCCCAGATGTAAAAATGTCCACGTTCTCACCTGTGAAAAAACACAATTTGTTTTCCATCCACATAACACACGCGACTCGCACTTCTCCCTGCGGAATAATTCGAACGTTGATTCTATTTTCCTAAATTTTTAACGGACGCGTGCCAACCGTTCGAAAATCGTATAACCGGACGACCTTCTGCAAGTTGAATGAAAGAAAAAACGCAAAGATTAAATTATAAAAAATACATACCGGAAACTCCATCGCGACGGCTATACGAGTTCTCCAAATTCCTGTACATGTTTTTTTTTTTTTTTTTTTTCTCTCGAAGAAACAAACTTCTCCATTTCTGATCGATAAATCAAGCGGGTCCCGAATTCAGTTAGGACCGCGCGAATCGACGAAAATTTTTTCATTCCGATCGAATTTCG
Organism: Athalia rosae; assembly: GCF_917208135.1. Classification (NCBI taxonomy): domain Eukaryota; kingdom Metazoa; phylum Arthropoda; class Insecta; order Hymenoptera; family Athaliidae; genus Athalia; species Athalia rosae. The sequence continues at coordinate 5,850,728 of NC_064027.1, read as the reverse complement.
TTCGTCTATAAATTTTGGAAATACACCCACATCTCCGTCGTAGGACCGTCATAATACAACGTCTGTGTACACACGCGTCCGAGGGATCACGTGTATCGGAAGAATGCGAGAAATTTACATAACTAGTTCGCTCGTCAACGCGCTTAATCATTGCGTGCAACGAGGAACGTGTGTGTATGTATATTACAACGCCGACTATAAGTACCTATAATTCGCGTACCCCGTCGCCGATGTCGTCCGATCGCTCGCCGTACGATAAGAGAGAAAAAAAAAAACAAAAACAAAAAAAAAAAAATAATGTTTTCAAAATTCTTCGACAATTTTTTACGCGTCGAATAAGATATTACGAGCGACGCCCGTGTAAAACCGTACGTCGCATGACATACTGCACTTTGCAAGTTTTGACTTACATAACTAAATATATGCGACACAAATAAACCTGTTTTCGCCATCACGGTCAGTTCACAGGTGTGTTATCTTATATGATATACGTAACGCGTGCACACGTACGTACGTACGATACACGCTCGCATCTCTCACGCTGCAGAACCAAAGACGGTGTTACCCGTGTCCTTCAACGATCCCACGCGAATCGACTGACACTCTTGACCGTGGTGCGTACCCACCCCCTCGGTTACGCGGTATAAATTACCGACTCCCAGTAATTTAATTACCCTACGCATGATATACCTGTACGCGAACCCGCGAAACCGATCCGCAAGCTCGCGACGTTCGTGTAAAAAACCGTTCGTTTCCTCGTTGCAGGATATGGAAAATAAAAAACAAATCCACGCTGCACCTGATCATATTTTTGTCGATTTTTTTTACAAAGTTTTATAGAAATATGTTCGAAAAATTTCGATTTCGGGGTAAAAGCCCCAGCGACATTTCGCCCCTTCAAATAAACGATCCGTGAAAACTATCGGAGCAGATATCCTGGAGACAATATAAATAAAGCCACGCGGATGTGTGCGTCCCCACGTTATACGCGGTACGCGTTACGACCTCGCGATACACCTATTCATACGTCGATGGAAATACCTGTGGAGAACACACGTTCGCACATAGACCTACTCGACTCGACTCGATTCACCTGCAGCCCATCGGTTTGACTCTGTACACTCTCGCAGCGACCGTGGACCGGTGGTGCCGAACGCACCTTGCGTATTCCCATGACACACGCATACTTCGCTACTCTTCCGTCACGCGTCGGGCACAAAAAATATGGACGTATAATGTACGCGTGGTACACACGTGAGAAGCAACGTGAACGTGTAATATCATGAGAGTACGGGTAACATGTGCTCCCTACGAAAATACGAACACTAATAAGCGATTGAAACCCTGTTCGCAGCTATCGCAACGCGAACTTGATACAGGGAAAAGGATGCCGAAAGACTGCCGGTGTAGGAAAAAGATCGAAATTATCGTTAGCGAGCGAATTTCAATTGTCAGGATAATCGAAATTGATCGAACACGAATTTCGGAATGTTTGGAGAGAAATATTATTTACATCGGCAGATTGCAACGGGGTTCGATATGCGAACCGGCATTTTTTGTGCCGCGCAGTCCCGATCGCGTATTTACCCATTAGTTTGATAATGATTTCGTTTAATGGTTTTGCATATAGTTGGCCTACTCTGTGCCGAGCGATCGGCGGCAAATATACATATAAGTATGCGTACCGGCGGGCCAACGAGAACCCGGTTTACCGGTCGCTTCTCGAGCAAAACGATCGCTTGCCGGACTTTGAGCACGGCTATTCGTTCGAGGACGTTTTGAGAACTGTGTACAATGTGACGCACGGTTCACGGTGTTCACCACTCCCTCGGCGGTGCGCACTGCTTAGGAAGAATAATAAGAAAAGATAAGCCGAGAAAACCGAGTAGCTCTCTTCCACACTCCCCTGAGGATGCGCGACCAACTCGTTGAAAGATCTACCGTAACTTTGGCACGCGAAATATCTCATGATGTTGTTTGTTCTTCAGTTCGGTACAGAGAGTGAAGAAAGAAATGCGTCGGCATTACACTACACACGTATCCAACTGGGTCGCCTAGAATCTTCGACTTTTTCGACGACTGAGTATTAGGCATGAAAACTGAATCACGAATCGCTCCGCGCGATCGATTTCCGGGATATTTTTTACCGGCGTTTTTTTTTTTTTTTCACGCAGTTTACGCAACGACTGTCGCTAAAATCGGGGACCGTTGAAACCGTTTGCTTTTTTACATTTTCTTTTTTTTTTAAATCGCAGATTTTTTGGGGAAAAATGATTTCCGATCGGAGAGTGCGATCCTCGTTAAACGCGACGATTCTCCCGCACTAGATGTTCCTTCGATCGGTGCAGTCGTGTGTACCTAGTCCTGTTGGCACATATTCCAATTATAGCCTCAGCCAACGGCATGCGCCGGGTACCGGTTCGTCCTATCGTGAGGTTCGAGTAAGAGAAGGCGATCTCGGCGGCGCGTACTCTCCGGCCCGATCTTTATAGTTGTATACGTTTATCCACGAGGTAAACCACCGTGGGAGTGTAACATTGAATGAACCCACCGAAGCCCGTGTATACCCGACTCTTTTGTATTCACTCGTTTATAATACCGCTCATCCTTAAATACGATTATCCTGCACGCGAACGCGGTACACACAAGGATTTTACGTAACGAATTAGAAATCAAACTTATTGTACAAATACGGTTTGTTTTCGTATTCAACCAGCGAACACCGACTGATCGTCCCGTCATTTTATTCAACAAAAAGAAGATGACAAAGATGGCTCGTCAAATTTCGCAATCTTTTTTTTTTCATCTCGATCCTGACATTATAAATATCCTCCGCAGGTTCAGATGTTGAGACCGGTTGGAAAAGGGGATGTAGGTCACTATCTCGGCGTTGCGATGTATATGTATATATTATTTTCTTTTTTTTTTTCTTCAAAAGAAAAGACGCCGTCTCTCCTTTTTTTTCTCGCAGCCGTGCTGCTTTTAGATCGTGAACGTACGCTAGCTATAGTGTATCTCGTGCGGGCAAGGTTCGACCCCTTGATATCCCAATAAAAATAAAGACGTCAGAATTGCCGAAGCCAGAGATATTTCGGTCACCTGAAAAGCGCGTTCTAGCTGTACGTACGTAACGCGGCGATCGCGGAAACCCCATCGAAAATATAAAAGAGGAAGTAGTTTTCTCTTCGGTAAACCATCCCGTATATATGTACAGGGTTAAACGTATCCCGTTTCTTTTATCCACACGTGTGTACGTTTCTGTATAACTACCTGGGACGAATGACTATACGTATACGTATATACAATACGATTCATCCACGTTGCATAAGGTCGAGAAATATATCATACGGGAGACGCTGAGTAAGTCGGGATCACCGCGCAGCAAACGGGCGGAAACGAGCGTCTCTTCTCGATGCGAGATCTCGTTCAGTTCCCTCGGTGATTCCGAGCTCTTAATTCCCCTCTTAATTTCTGCTCCTACTCCTATTCCCACAAGCAAACAACGAAAAAAAAGAATAAAGAAAATTTGTTACGTAGCCCTTTTTAATCGCCCGCAGTATCGCGTGTCTGTGACACAAGGGCGCAGCTGTTACACTTGAATTTTTATGAAAACCATAAAACGCAACTATACGTCTGTATCTGAACTAATTTGAAACGAGAGTAAATCGGATCTCCGTACTGCAAAAGAGAAGAAGATAGATAGTGTGCGCGATCGATCACCGTGCAATTTATAAAAGCGCAATTGCTGACGATATCAGATATAGTATATATAAGATCGGATTCTACGGTCGCAAAAACTATGAGGAAGAAGAAAATCCTTATAGTTCGTAATTGCCGAGAGGATCGGAGTCCCTCGCGGTGTTGGTAACATCGTGTTACAGGGTAGATATATTACACGTGGTATTTACAATGGGTTTTATAGTCGGAGAAGTATAACTGGTCTCGCCTATAGCCTACGAGGTGAATTGTTATTGTCCGTACGGTACGCGCGTGTGTCTAAACTCTTTAGAGTTGTTCCATCACAAAAGTAATGAACACGATTATACGAGCAAGCGTGGTTAGTATTGCATCAACGCTCATGTAGTTAGCTGTATAAATTATACCGAGTAACGATCATATGTCACTCGAACAGGATATGCTGAAAAATCATTACTCCTTTTGGCACGAAGAATGCCGCTCGAGGGATAAACGACTGCTTGCAACCTTCCCTATTCCAATGTATATTCTACTCCGGTCATCGTATAAACGAGAGAGAAATAGAATTACGTTTGGTAATCGAGGATTCTCTCAGAATTTTTCCCATTAAATAAAAAAACAAATTTGATCGGTTGTGTATTTCTCGTATATTTTTCTCTTCTTCTCCTTCTTTCGTAAGGATATTGTAATAAAAGTTGGAATAGCTTTTTCGAGCTGTCACTCGGATTGTCGTTAAATTTGTTGAATTTTCGTCCGTTTAAGTAATGAATACTTATAACGAAGATTATCTAACTGGTTTTCTAGTTAATCGATGCGTTGCTTTTATTTTTATTATCCGGTGGCGCCTCGGGACGCAAGGCCGAAACTTTAACCGAAATATTTCATTTTTCAAACCTGTCCACCTCGGACTCGAAGATATTCCAAAAGAATAAGAATAATAATAGCCGAAGCGGAAGACCGTCGCGTAATCCGCCGTATTATCGTTTTCTCTTTTTTCATTTTTTTTTCTTTTCTTCCTTACAAGCTTGGCTTGCATCGCTTTACGCTCCTCTGTTTTAGTTTTCATTATCGCTGCCTGACATCGCTCTCTGGAAGAGAACGAACGATCGTATCTCTAATTTATACGGACGATAGAAGAAAAAAATAAATAAATAATCAACGTCAAATTTTATTTACGCGTGTACCTTAATTTTGAAAAGGTAAATTGCAAAATGGCGTCAGAACAGGGGCAGCTGCTTGTAAAAATGCGCGACGGTCAGAGCGGTAGCTCCTGACCGCGCATTTATGTAGGGATAGTAGTGATTCTCCGGGTTCCCCTACAACGTGACTTTAGGTCCCATTCCCAGATAATGAGACATGCCTCCAGGCCCCTCTGGCTAACAACGTACGGCGTTTTATTAATTCCTGGAATTTTTAGAATCGTTCCTGCAGGATCTGGACTGTCCCGTCCTCTGGGATGTAACGCAGGGTTTCGGTTCAAACCGGACGAACATTCAGAGAAAATCCGAGAGCTGATGCGCGTTCGCGGAGGCAGGAATTTTCGCAATTCGAGACCGTCGGGGCAGCCAGCCCTTCAGTAATGTAAAATGCATTCCGAGTAGTGGGCTAGGCTAACCGACACAACTGTCTCCCATTCTAACCCTTGTCTCCACTACATTATTATACGTATAATATATGGAAATTTTGGTGCAATGCGGTTGAACGGAAATGTGTAATCGATCTTTGGCACAGGGGTACAGATCGATTTCGTCGATGCAGTAGGTACTTAAAAAAGGGAAACAATAAGCTGACGTTCTTGAGCGTCGGAGAAATCACTTTGCGATGTAAAAAAAAAAAAAAACGATGAGTAGAGACAGGATATTTCAAAAATGGACCTCCCGTAAGATACCCGCATTCGCGTGTTCGATTCCAGGTTGGGTCTCGTTATAATAATTCCTCCCTTGCTCGAACGATGGCTCTTTTCCAATCTTTTCATCCCCCCGCATTATTGCTACAGCCTCCAGCTGCCACGTGTATATATAGAAGGCGAAATCAGCTATGCAAAATGTAGATCACAGCGTCTCGCCTCACAGGGGACTCTCGGGATCCACCGATTTCACCAAAAACTGTCCGAAGATATTCACGCGCAAGTATGAATATGCCACACGTGGCACACACCTGTAAAGGGACATTGCGGGACAAGGTTTTCGACCTTTTTTTTTTCTCCTTCTCTTTTTTCATTTTTATTTACCGTTGTATTTTTATACATATACGTATGCTTCTCCTATAATGTGGGTACATGTATTCTGTACCTTCTTCCTTATTATTATCATCATTGTTAATAATGTTATTATTATTATTCGATCGTACCATCGCCGCCCTACAGGCGCTGCTGCAGGTCGTTGACAATGGTTCTTTGTTGTTTCGTCCGTACAGCCTGAATTATACCTGAATATTCTCTTCCATGCGAGAAAGGTACTGCAGTTTTTGAGGAAGGGCTCTCGATGTATTTATATTTATATATAGATATTATGGTTTCGTAGTTCCATAAAATTATAACAGTAGAGAAAATGTTTCTTTGAACTTGAAGAAAAAAATATCTCTCCAGACAGTTATTGTAAGTAGGTGAGTCATGATACGAAAATCCGGATATTAATTACGATATATTATAGAGGATAAAAAAATCTAGCGCATTGTGAGAGTAAGTACATAAGTATACCTATTCGCTTGACAATTCCTGAAAGATTGAGGGGGGTGAGAAGGGAAAAAAAAAAGAAGTAAGGTGAACCAGCGACCCCTATGCATACGAAACTCTTTCTATATACCCTATACCTGATCCTCTTCACCGTGCATATCTCTCGTATCGAGTACTGTAGGAATTTCTCTGGATGGCCACGAAATACCAACGACTTCCTTTCCGCCCCTCCCCCTCGCCCTTCCTCCCTCCTTCCCTTTACCCCGAATAGTTTCGTGCGAGACCTTTATCCCGGCTAGCGATCAAACTGCTTAGCTGCTTCTGCTTCTGCTGCCGATGCTAGCTCCTTATACCGTAGGATAACAATGCGACGATTGTCAATGTGTCAATGTTCTACCGTACCTACCTCGATAGGTCTTTCAACCGGACAAAGAATTTTGACCCTTGTTCGATTCGTTCGGTTCAACGTATTTTGGTTTCAATCACGAATTTCGCCGTTCCAAAATATAATTACGACACGTGTGTGCATGGAAAAAAAAAATAATATAATAGTCAACGGAAAGCTCGGATAGAGGCCACACTGATTCTTCCCAATTTGATTTTATTTGATGTGGATGTAGACGGAAATGAAATTGCACCCTTCAAAGCTCAAGCTTAAGACGCGCGAGTAAAACATGCCAAACATTGCTAGCATAGTTCCGTTGAAAGTAGAACGAAGCTAATTAACGAACGGAGATGAGATTCTCGCAGACCGAAACGGCGCCATTAAAACGAGCCTAAATCTCCACGTCATTTCAAAGTTTCAAATAAGCTGGACGAGCTTGCGCGGACGAAGCTTTGTGTCGGGATAAATTTGTGACAGGGACTCGTGTAAAACGATATAAAATAATTCTTCCGTCATTAATGTTTCTTCGTACCAGAGCTTCCTGATTACACATACAGCATGTACATGAAAATTTCAACTGTCGCTTTTGTATTTATTTGTATATATTCATGTACTGAAATTTTAAATATCTTACATCGAAATTCAGTTTCGTTTGATTTTAACAACCTTTTAAAAGCGTGTGTAATAATTCACCTTCAAACGTATACTATTTCTCGAGCAGAGGAAATGGGTATAACATTAACGACTTGGAATATCTGGTACCTGGTAGCTGCTGGTCGTCGGATGTTAATGAGCTGAATTTTTTAAATCCGTCGCTCTCTGTAATCGAACCGAAGACATCGTACCTGCGTTCATGCTTTCCCTGAATTGTAATTAAAAACCCGTTCGTTTTTCTTTTGTTCATTCCGAAGTCATGCACTCATGCAAATAGCTGGATGACGATCTTCAACGATCGGAAAAATAGGTATAGCTCAGCCCGGGAAATCGGTTTCTCTTTTCTTCTAAATAATTCACCGTCTCCGTAGCCGATGATGGACATGTCACGCTAATTAATACCGCAAATTAACCTTACGGTAATTAATGGCTGCACGTTCGGACCATCGCTATACCTATTGCTGGGCACGTAAAACAAAGTTCTGAACGAACAAGTACTGAGAAGAAAAAGTCAAGTAGAGGAGAAGAAAAATGTGAGACAGAAAACAAAAATAAGTGAATGAATAAAAAGATAAAAATAAAAATTGTCCCACTAGCGTAATTAAAAAGTGGCAAGACCGCATGGAAAGAGCCACTCAGCGAAATGAACTGTACCACTACCTCCTCACATCCTTGGATGTGCACGTATCTACCTACTATGCATACTTATGGTGTACATATATTTTTGCACGTACCGTGTTCATACTACATACCTGTGCATGTACGTGTGTACACATTGTACATATATATTTATATTATAGTACATGAATATATGCATATAGAGAGCGCACTGTACAGCTTCTCTTGGGAGATATTTAATTAGCCGTTCTACTTCGGTCTTGTTTAGAAGCACTTAAATTTAGAATAGCTCGCTAACCATTATGACTCCATTCCTCGCGATGTAATACACATACCTATGGATATGTGTTATATATCTGGGTTTATATGTATTTGCATAAAAATTGTGTGATCATGGCGAGAGACACAATATTGTATGGAAGGCAGTGAGTGAGGACACGTGACCGTAGAAACTCTCGTTGTTAGCAGTAAATTAGTGTTGTTAACATCGTTATTGTTATTAATGTTATCGATGTACGTGTTGCGTAATATTATATGTATATAATAGGTATAGATATCTGTACGTTTATGCTCCTACGATAGTAAATTTCTTTGTTACTCTCTTCGATCAATAATTACTTGAAATGATATGTGAATACGCGTCGGTCTATGGTATTGTAGGAGGTAGAGTATGTATAGACCTTCGTAAACTCTGTAGCAGCGGCAATTCGCGCGGAGTTTCAAAACTAGGGCAATGATCAACTACCAAAACAATAACATATTCAATCTTACCCTTGTCTCTACAATAGAGCCAAGCTATTCAATGTTATAGGCCAACTTTTATACGTTGTAACGTTGATCTAGTTGGAGTTTGTAAGTCTTGTAGAAATTTATTGGAATTAGGTAGTATCGAGCGGCGAATATTGACTATTTTACATGTCCTTGTTATCGTTGGCAGATAAAGCAATTTATTAAATTTCCCCTTGCTTTCTTTATGTTTTTGCAGAATGATGAGATGATCGCGAGTCTTCCAGTAAACAGCGGAGGCGGTGGAGGCGGCAGTGGAAGCAGTGGCGGACCGGGGAGTCGCGTGGGACGAGGTCTGGCGCTTCATCGTTCGAATTCCAGTCTCGAGCTGCCCCACAGTCCGGACCCAGCTTCTCGTGTTCCCGACACTCCACTTCGCCGAGAATATGGCTCCCATGGTAAATATATATAGCTCCTACCTGCGCAACGTATAAAAATAAAGCGATTCGAAAGATTCGTTACATTATTTTGTCCTCACCAACTATACTTATGTACTTTTATCGTCGCATAATGTAAATTTTTTATTATACATAATTTTTTGCTAATCCTTCTCTCCAGGAAGCATCGATGTCGTAGCTCAGTCGGTTCCGGTTGGAGAAAATTTCTTCGCTATGCTGCAGGATTTTCGTTCACCTGATCAACGAAACCCGAGTTCAAACGCGGAACTTCTACGACGTCTACAAGACGGCCAAACTCCGGATACCGACGAGGTCTGTGGGCCGACCGGATCCAGCCCGAAATTAAGACTAAAACTTAATCGTTTTTGGTCGGGAAAACCTCCAAGAGGAATCGATCAGGAACAGTGCCAAAATCCGGCGAGCCCTCCGGTGTCCGCTGATGTCGAGGAGAGACACAGAAGACGCGCATTTGCTCATTATGATTGCCAATCTCTCACCGCTAATCTTGGATATGCAGCGAAACTACGAGGCATACTTTTGGCCAGAAGGCGAAATACCGCGACTGGAGCTTCCGCGGCAAGTTCTCTCAGGGCTTCCACACCGGATGAAACTCCGGAAGATGATTCTGGGGATGGAAAAGGTACGGATTACAATTAAGTAAAGGTTGCTCTATTGGCGGATTATCATATTCATCTTCATTTTTCGTTTTTTTTTTTTTTTTTTTTTTTTTTTTTTTATAGGAAATGATCTTCTAGAGTCATGTCCTTTCTTTCGTAATGAAATCGGTGGCGAAGGAGAAAGAGAAGTTGGTCTCACCCGGTGCCCCACTGCCAATGGAGTTCATCGACCCTCCTTAGCTTACGGAGTTTCAGTCTTGGAACCCCCTCCAGGGGAAACTTTATGGAAGCACACTTGTCCACTCCAGAAAAGGCCCTTGCCAATCGAAAGCGTTGATGATGGAGCTCACTATTACCGAAGATATTTTCTGGGTACGATTAGCAATTTGGAATTTGCCAATCGATTCATTGTTCTGCTTTTCCTAAATTATCGCCGATCATTTCATAATTTTCTCGCGTATTATGATTAGGTCGCGAGCACCAGAACTGGTTCGGTATGGATGAACAGCTCGGTCCAGTGGCCATCAGCATTAGGAAGGAGTCAAATCAGTACAGGATAATAGTTCGAACTTCGGAACTCCTCACTCTGCGTGGTACTGTCCCTGAAGAGGCATTGGGAATAAGACCTCAAGGAAGATCCCCTATGAGAGAAATTCTCGAACTGGTTGCACCAGAAGTTCAACTCGGCTGTCTCAAGCTGGGTACACCTGCAGCTGAAGAAGCTGTAGCAAGATTAGATGAACAGGGTCTCTCGAACAAATATAAAGTCGGGGTTCTGTACTGCAGATCAGGGCAAAGAACCGAAGAAGAAATGTACAATAATCAACATGCTGGACCGGCATTCTTAGAATTTTTAGACACTATGGGTGAATATTTTTACTTGACACTTTGCTTTATTTATGTTTCTACTTCATCTGTGTCTAATGTGATTTGATATCTATTTATAAGGCCAAAGAATAAGACTGCGCGGATTCGAAGGATACAAAGCAGGCTTAGATACCAAAACTGACTCGACTGGCACTCACGCGGTAGCTGCGAGTCACAGGGGCACTGAAGTGACGTTCCACGTTTCTACTATGCTCCCTTTTACACCAAACAACCGACAACAATTGCTGAGAAAAAGGCACATCGGAAACGATATTGTCACCATTGTCTTCCAGGTATGACGACACAATCGGCAACAGAATCTTCATCCACAATGTTCAAAAATATGTGCTAATGGATATTGCCTTTTATAGGAACCAGGCGCTCTGCCATTCAGCCCTCGAAGAATACGCTCACAATTTCAACATGTCTTCATAATTGTACGAGCAATCAATCCCTGCTCTGAAAATACACAGTATAGTGTAGCTGTTTCTAGAAGTAAGGAAGTCCCAGTATTCGGACCACCGATTCAAGCTGGAGCTACTTTCAGTAAAGGAAAAGCTTTTGCAGATTTTATTCTAGCAAAAGTAATTAATGCAGAAAATGCAGCTCACAGGTAATAATGATGGACATTTCAGTAAATATAGGGCGATAAATAAGTTTTTGTACTGATTTTTCTGAAAAAGTATGTTTTTCTGAATATGATCAGGTATTCATTGTATTGTGATTGTTCTAGATCTGAAAAATTTGCCACAATGGCTACCAGGACTAGACAAGAATACCTCAAAGACTTAGCTACAAATTATTCATCTACGACCGTCGTCGACACTGGCCAAAAGTTTTGTGAGTTTATCCATTATTATATTATTGCGAATCTTAAATTTTGCAATCACTCAAGGACTGCACCTTCACGCTTTGTTAAATGCTAATCTACCTGCTCTTCTTACCCGCAGCTATGCTATCATTCAGTAGCAAAAAGAAAGCACCGGTTCGCCCTCGTCTGTCGTGTGATGCGACACAACGAGGCGGGATTTGTTGGCAAGTGATTTTGGAAGATAGCAATCAAAACACAGACTGTTACTTAGGAATAAGCGTAGACACTATAGTTTTGATTGAAGAACATTCACGTCAAGTTGTATTCGTATCTCCCTGTGTCTCCGTACTCGGCTGGCACGCTCAGACAAACAGGTAAATGTTTTTCGAAATTCAAAGTAGTCAGTTGGCCTCTTCGAAATCGCTCTTCACAGTCTTCCTGATTGAATATTCACATATATTTTTGCGACTGCTTCATTCCAGTCTGCGGATCTACTATCATCAAGGCGAATGTGTGACCATACACATCCGCGGTGATTACGGGGAAAGAGATGAGCTGATGGAAATCGTTTCAAGACTTCGTGCCGTAACTCAAGGATTCCCGGCATCTGAGTTATCGCTCAAACGAAATAATCTAGGTCAACTTGGATTCCACGTACAACCAGACGGTGTTGTGACCCAAGTAGAAAGCATGGGACTTTCTTGGCAAGCTGGACTCAGACAAGGATCGAGACTTGTTGAAATATGTAAGGTGGCTGTTTCAACTCTTAGCCACGATCAGATGGTCGATTTGCTAAAAACCAGCGCTCAAGTCACTGTCACCGTAATACCACCGATGTCCGATGGAAATCCACGAAGGTCAGTCTGATTGTTGGGGAAATTTGGCCTGTTTAATATTTTTAGTTATATAGTTTCTAGTTTAGTAACAGTCAATAATGGTAACTCTAATTTATTACTATTCTTTTCAGAGGGTGCACGTTGCAGAACTGTCAATACTTGTCAAACAACTATGAAGGTGATTATGAAAACGTCACAAATCCTGACAGCACTCCTACTCAACAAACTGCCATGTCGCATCAGAGACGTTACGATCGGTCTTTCAGCCCTCCACGTTCAAGTAATAGTTCTGGATATGGTACTGGCTCCAGTTCACGATCCTTTAATGACCCGAGATTTCCTCTTGAAGGTACCATGACCAGCAGCAGTAGCGGGCACAGCAGCGCTGATGATAGATGGTAATCTTTGAATCAAGATGTGTTTCATTCCTATGTAATTATTCTGAATCGATGGCTAATTATACAATTTTATTTCCAGGTACGAACTTCTGGAACCCCAAGAGCAAGATACTAATCCACGCATCGAAGGTACGCCGCCGCCACTTCCCGCTAGGCAAAATTATCAAGCAATATCTTCAAACAAAAATACGCCCGTTCAAAAGAAAGAAAAGGAACAAGGGCACTATTCGACTGGGAAACACCTTTCTGAAAGTACAAGTAACAGCGCGAAACACCACAATCACGAACATTACTCCAAAGAGAGCAATTACGTATCTCAAAGAGTTTTAGAGACTAGTAGACATGATAATTATCAAAGAATTGAAAACATGCAACGAAACCAGGAGCCGACATCGAACTATGTCAAGCTTCAGAAGGAAAAATATGAAGTTAAGCAGGAAAGTTTGTATGCATCACAGAGAGATTTACATAAGAATGAAAATCATGGACACCAAAAGTTGACTGTATCAAATTCATTACCGCTCGCCCAAAATGCTACATACAGCCTCCCAAAGTCAGGAAGCAATAATAATTTGGTTAGATTTATCGATTACGATCAGACCACATATGATAAAGGAAATGTAAAGTATGAACAAGGTGGAAAAGGAAACGACCGAAACTCAAAGTTCGAATTATATGACGTAAAAATTAATGAAAGAAACGGAAAATATGATCATCATGAGAATAAGACGAATGACAAGAGGTCTTATAACTACGAATTTGACGATACACACTCTGAGAGAAGGAGCAAATATGAAATTGAAGCCGCTCAAAGCGATAATAAGTATGGAATCGAACTGCAACATAATGATAAAAAAATGGATCATATCGATATAAATAGGGATATAATAAGATATGAAATTCCCCATGAGTTCAAAGTTGGGGAAAAGGTGACGTGCTTGAAAACAAGTATCTCAGAAAGGCCAGTTCCTCATAAGGTCAATATCGAATACAGACAAAAAGATATCACCTCTAGTCTCCCTCCAGAAATGAGGATACCTGATGGTAACTCAACCGACATTTCTACTCTTCCAAGCGAAGACGAGCTGTCAAATGGTTCAGGAAATGTTTCCCCTCGATTACGCAGGGCAAATCGACATCGGGGTGGAAACTTAACTCCTTCAAGTGGCAGTTCGAGGAATCAGAGCCCAAGACCAAAACCTGGGGCAAGAAACTCACATCGTAACTCGGCAAATTTATCATCCAGCACATTACAAGAGGATTTGATGAAATTGATAAATCCTGATTACATTGCTGATGATATGCAGCTGTCCAATAATCATATCCCAAATAATAATGTGCCTACCATGTTATCCAACAACCAAAACTCAAACAAAGTGAACAACAATTTGATCGAGATACAGAACCGTTGTAGGTCAAGGGAAAATCTATGTGGAAATAGCACGTCGACATTGAGTGTCTTGCCAACTACAAATGGGCAGGAAAACGGGAACGTTTCGGAAGTAATTTTGACAATGGCACGACCTGCAACTGTCATCTCTAACGCAAGTACAGCTTCCAGCCCTGCACCAAGTGAGAATAAATTATCCAAGGAAGAAAGGTAAGATATAAAAATCTATAAACTCTGATCAGAAGCAAGATAAAAGATGAAGTTGCTGATTTAGAAATTATTAATCTTTCAGGCTTTCTCCACGTGTCACAAAATCGCCTCACTCGACATCAAAACCAGTAAACAATTCAAACTCAATGAGAGATACCAAATCACAGATTGATGGGGAAATAGATTGGCCCAGTCTTATGGATTCCACGAACAGGGCTATAAAACAACTGGGTCAGGATTGGCCCGAAGAAAGACTCATCGACGGAGGTACAACCGTCTCGTAAGTATTCGAATTTCATATGGACAGTGAAATATTGAAAGACAAACATAAATTACAATAGCTAATTCTGTTGATGTAGGACAAATGTTTGCGACTTGCAATCCCATCTTTCCACCTTAGAATTACGAGTTGCAAGGGAGACCAGACGACGTCTTTCTTTGGAAGATGAAGTACGTCGCTTACGAGATGAAAACCGACGATTGCAAGACGAAAGTCATGCAGCTGCTCAGCAATTACGACGGTTTACCGAATGGTTCTTCCAAACTATTGATCATCAATAAAATATTGATTTTATAGTTGATATATTGGCTAAGGTGGATGCAAACTATGAGTAGAGTATTAGAATACGAGTAATTCAATACGCAGACCATACCCGTATAGCATTATGTAGATTGGAACCATCCCCTACAAGAGACACACAAACCAGTTTAACTGGAGTATAATTTATTCAGAGATAAAGTCCACACAAAGATCTATGGGAATACAAAAAACTTAAGACTGATCAAAAAATAATAATAATAATAATAATAATGAAATACAGTGCATTACATCATAAATGATGACCGATGCACCCAATTATCTATCTTATATCTCTGCTTGAATTGTGCAACGCAGCAATATGTACAGGTATTAGGCTAGTTACAGAAATCGTAGTATTATAACTTCTATAACGTACTTGAAAATTGATTTCAAGTTTTAAAATCGAAAATTTTTCTCTTTAAAAACATGGTATGATAAAGAAACCAAATTATGATATCGCACCGTTCTAATGTTGAGAGTTAGGTAAACGTGCCATGTTTTTGCAGACAAATGCATTTTTCTGGTGGCTCCTTTCTACGTAATTTTTGCTCTGTCTTCGTATATTGTTCACAATTGATACTCTAAGAGTTGAATAATATTAATCTACAGCAAATAAATCGAAAAATACACGTTGCAAATATTTGTTTAGGATATGTTACATTATAAAGAAAAGAAACCTCTCTGTCACCGCGAGCAGCATTGTAATCAATTACTTTAATTATTAATGATTATTTATAAGCTATTTTATTAATAAATATGTAAATACAGTATTAAAGGCAAAATTCAAAGTTTAAATATGAAACAATGGTCGATTTAGAATCCATTCTGTCCGCAACGCAGGTGTTGTAAGATTAGATTGTGATGTACTTTTAATGGAGTTCGAAACTAATCGTCGGTCAGCAATCAAACCATTACATGGATATCAAAGACCAAATAATCAACAAGTTTAGTAACATGTTCTCTTGAGCCGTCGCTCAAAATATGAAACTGCACTTAAAGTTTTACTATTACCATGATATATTATAGCATTTTTTTCGCTACAAAGCGGCAACGGTTTACTCATTGTATTCAAAGTCAAATACTAATTTTTATCTGATTCCATAATAGGACATCATCCGTTTACCTTATATCTTAATAATCCTGCCAAACAAAGTTATTCTGTGTATTAATCGGTATAGTACTACAAAGGAAGTTTGCGATTTGAAAGAAATTAGCTGTTTATGATCACATCATTAGAAAACCGTCCGATACATGCTGTAACAAGGTAACACCAACACAATGTGACTGATCAACCCTAAAGAAAACTTGAATTTTGTTTTGTAACATAATTTATGGAAAACGAAAGGATAGAGAAGTATGATATACATTTTAAGTTACCAACACACCGTACTCCCTTGAACGCGGTATGTGCACTGAACTGAACAAATCCCGATAATTATTTCATTCTTCTGATCGTTCTGGAGTTTTTTGTCGTTTGTAGTGAAGTAAAGAGTGGAATCGTATGTCGATTATCTCATTACTTTCGTTGGACTTAGTTAATTCCGAGCACGAATAATGACGGTTTTGGTTGAATTGAATGAATCACTATTCGTAAGCTTTCAATATTAACTTGAAAGCTACCAATGACCAAATATTATTGTTAGATTAAGAATTACTCTACAATTGATACGTAATTTATTTAAATGTTTTATATAATCATTCAACGCATTGTTCTAACGTTAGAAATCATTTTATGTCACAAAGAAAATAAATTGCTATTTCAGGACATTCCTCGTGCCTACGAATAATAATAATAATTATAATTATAATTATAATAATAATATATATTCACCGATGGTTCACATTACTTGTTTAGCACCTATCTCCAATTACATACACAAAAATGTCATTTCTTAAAATGTTGTAAATGATACAATAAACGATATGTATCCTGAACTTCACTTGTATTACTAGATACATATATCTTCTATTGGTTCACGAAATGATAGTTATAATCATCAAAAAGAGGTATTGAAAAAACCTTATAATTTAGAATAAAATAGTTTATTATGATCCACAGAAAAACAAGACATATTTTCAGTATTTTTTACAACTCAGTGTTTCATGTTTCTTAACAATGTAAATAAGATAAATCTAAATACTTTAATGCAGAGCACCACTTCAACTACAAGTCCGAAATACATATCATGGAATATTATAATGAAGCTATCTCTTCTACAGCTTTATCAGTGGCCACAGACTCGCAAAAGCAGCATTAATATTTTTAATGTAATGAATCTTAAAGTTTGGTAAGTATATCAGTTTCATCCGCATCCTTGACAAACACTTACATTGGCAAATGTGAGAATAGCCCAAACAATGGAGCAACACATAGAACTTTGCAATGCCATCAATCATTGGATCTCAAAAAACCATTAGCCAAAATTGAAATGATGCTCTAGCGAATGCCCTGTGGCTATGAGACAAAGGTTTTCCTTTGCGCATGTATTTGTTTGAAAATTTGACAAGTTATTGATTACATTATACAATAAAACTTTATGGATTTTGATACTTATTTCTATTGCAAAGAGGCTGGACTTGTGGCTTGAGAATTATTATAATTATTGTATTACTAACGATTTGCATTATAACTAACAGCTTGCAACCAAGCCTAAGTACATAGAATGCGCTAACAGAAATTAATTGTTGAATTGCAAACTGCAATACATTGATAGTTTCGCTCGGATAATTTTTTCTACAGAAGTTATATGAATTAATTTAAGATCTGTACAGGTATTACATTAATGATTAGCTCCAAAAATAGGATAGAATAAAGATGCATTACAACAACATCGTTATAGTTGTCTTAGTCTGTCAGAATCCAATAAAAAGCAACTCGATTAAATGCATTGAATTGCAGTTATATGTCACTTGGTCAATATTTCATATACCAAGGATTTCAAGACTCTAGCCTCAACAAAGATGAAAAATCAAATAGCGGTGTACATATACATGATTGAAGGAGCCCAAGAGTTTTTTTTTTTTGGCCTTCAAAGAGAATCTGTAATGGCTCAAATGGAAGAACAAAAGCGAACCAAAAAACCAACTGCAATATCAGCTCAGTACAAAGATTTTCTTATTTAGTATCTTATCGTCCAGATTTCACCTCTACATAGTACCCAAAAGTCATGTGATACTTATTTACACATTTTAATTACGGGACAGCCAACAGCAGACCATCTAGCTTCTATAATAGGAGGTAAACTTGTGCGCTAACGATTAAATGTGAAATATTTATGAAAAGAAATATGAAAATGATATCAAAAGTTTCAGATGTCATGAGTAAACACAAATTATAACATGTGAAAAGTAGTCTGGTATAAAATTATCAAAAACTTGATTGAAGAATTTTGTTACTTATGGCACACAATAATGATGAATTGTGTTGGTCCTAATATTGATTAATCAGAGTAAAATTTACAAGAACACTGAATATGAAAATATAGAATATAGCATTCATATTTCAGATGTCAAGTGAAATATCTAGTTACCGGATAGTTATATATACGACCGGATAATAGGAAACTATAACTGATCAGTCATTGCATATCTTCTGAAATATTCAATGATTTCCTTTTGACAAATAAATCTCAATCGTAATTGTTCGATCCATCATTCTGTTCCTGCAGGTATCAAGTGTGAAATTTCTTATACAGTACCTCTTGATGTCAAATAAAAGATTTTAACTATTTTGTTTACAACAAATATTACTTGTAACAGGTGTGAGATTTTTCGAGTTAGGTATAATAGTTCTATTGTAAATACTATTACTGAAGATTGATGTATGACGTATTACTAAATTAGATGGGAAGATATTAGCCATCGAGTCCTGAGACGTGAAATATAATGTTTATAATGAAACCTAGCATGATCACACAACCATCGTGTCTTAAAAATATTCAGGTTGTCGGCAAATTATGCTGCTTGAATTGCAGTAATTATTGTTACGAGTATGACGTAATAATTCAGGCTTTATGCCTTTGTTCATCTGAATATTCGTTGAATTAACTTACTGAAATATATGAAATAAATTAATACGAATGCAAATTCAACTAATAGTTATTAACTAGAAAAATTAAATTCAACAGAATTAAGTGGCACGGCATGAAATCAGGCTAAAGACATGATGTAACACTGCTCAACATTTTTCATGTACCAAAAAGCCGAAATATCTCGATATTTTGCTAATATAAAAATACTGTTTTGTTTACCATAATTTTCGCAATGCTATTATGCACATAAACACCTTGACATTCATCATTCACTAACAGACGTATCGATGCAACATCAAATACTGAGAATGGTGCGCAGCATACTGAAATTAAATATACTGTTTACTACGCTTAATACATAAATTTCTGTATAAATATGTATGAGTAGCATAGAATATATGTATCCTATATCGTACAGAAGTTGAAAATCGTTGCCCAAATTAAGCTGTATATATGAAAATGATTATAAGAAATATCATCATTGATAACAATGGTTTGCAACAGAGCTATATTTCTTTCTTTAAGTATAATTAGATCTGTGATCAGCAGATTGGAATTAATGCACAGAAGAGTACTCAACATTTTTTGCAAGCATTAATTATATCATACAATAATTTATAACATGGAAGAAGACATCATGCCTGCATAAAATGTTCAATAACCATTTTAATCAGTGTTTAGGCTTAAAAATCGTTAACTGGAATTCTGCAATGAAATATGCATACATATCATAAACAAATGGGATAAATGGACTCCGCATCAAAAATGATGACAACCAAACTTTCATAGTTTTAATGATCGCCATAGACTAAGGCTAAAATGTGTTATTGAGTTTGCTGATATATCTGGAAAATTTCCAACTTAAATTGTAAAAATTTTCATGCTACCTTATGCACTGGTTTTTATAGGTGAGATTATTATCCTTTACAGTTTATAGATTTACGACAGCTTGAAGTAGTCACTGTTTCTTCAGCCAAGAGTTGGATTTACAATTAATCTACCAACTTCATCATCCCCAATTAAAGTTAGCATAACCATTAGAACGATAAAATAACAGTATTGAATATGGTCTCCCACACAACTTCAAGAGATCGCAAATAAAAATAGATTTTATGTTAGTACATTATCCACTAAGCATAAAAAAAATCAATTCAGTACATCATTCAAACCCCAAAGCCAATTGAGTGTTAGCGTGCTTAAAGGCTTTCAATTTTCAAAAGATTTTTTATCCGAGGTGGAGGAACAGTCGTCGTTAACAAAATTCACATTTATTACATTGTATTACCTATATTATTATTACTACAATCACTAGTAATATAGCATATTCTGCATCACAGTAAGATAGCGCCCTTCAATATTATGTGATCATAGATCTTTTTATTAGATCTTTATTTTCCTTCCGATTAACAATAAACTATCCTACAACAACCCATCAATGATTATTGAACGATACCTCAAGATGCCCATTTTCTCAATAAATAAAAAAATGTTCACTGTATGCATTCACCAAATTTTAAATTCTGTCCAGTTAGTTACGTACTTGGTATTTCAATCCATAAAACGTCGACGTAATCGGGATACATTCAACACTTTCAAAACTTGATCTTGTAGGATCAATACTTTAAAATGGATTTTGTAATTATGTACAAAGTATTAGTATCTCTAACACAGTTGTCAACTGCAAATAACCAGTGTTGATCAATTCTTTTAAAGATTAACAATAAAAGTGGCAAGGAGTACTTTCAAAGTACAATAAAATTTGAAGGGAACTTTGTCAAATATTAAACATTTTAATTGTATGATTTTGTATGAATAATGTTATTCAGGCATGACAAATTAAGTCACTTAACATCAACTGGCATTTGAAAAATATACTAAACACAGTACGGCATAAAAACTGACTCTGAGTGTTCACCGATATAAATATACAGGGATATTCCGTGTTTGTATTCTTTTTTTAATAGAAATCGTTTCCTTAAATAGTTTACGTTCCATAATTAATTTCAAATATAATAATTCCTTGAATGTGATGGAGCAAATCTTGCGAATCATGTTATTATTACAATCAAACCCATGCATAATTTTCACCTCAAAATATTTTGTTTAGGAAAAATTCTGTCCAGCAAATTTCGATGATTCGTAGAAAAAGCAAGATATGATTAGTGAAACTTTGTCAAGTTACTACTCAATTAGGGAATATCTCACTGAAGTTCTATGGATACATAGACCTTCCAGTTTTATAAACAGTTGTACATTGTTATCATATAAGATTTATCCAGGATCACAAAAGGAAAGTTTAAGGAATTTACAGGTTTTCTGAGATTGAAAACAAATTTTTCCCCGGAAGAAATCAGAGATTGCTCATTTTTGCTGATGTTTCAAAGCGCAGTTTGTTCATGAAACAAGGTAGCACAAGGTACCTTGGAAGGTGCAGGTAGGTTCTTGCATCCTGATCCATATGTGATCCGCGAATCATCTTACACGCAGAAATATTAATAAAAGCCTTTTTTAATTAACATCTAAGCTATAAAATAGTTGTGTTGGATGAACCAAAAAAAGTAATCTAAAAAATACACATAATTACTCTGGAAATAAATAGTTATAAAAATAAGCGAGCATTTGATGCCTAAAATACCTTAGTTAATAAATAAAATTAATTATTCTGCACCACTTATGGAGTGGAATGTTATAGTTGTTTTCTTCTTATTAGATTATGAAAGCATAGTCCTAACAAAAGTTTATCTACTTTGTAAAAAACATTAACATTAACTTGTTAATCATAATTCATAGTGCGATAGATAATTCGAAAAACTTGAATCAATAAATAAGCAAAAGTGCAACAAGAAAACAGAAATTAGAAATAGACTACTAAGTATGTCAATCTACAATCACTGATAAGGAATCATTGTGATTAATAGAACAGGTAGCACGGTACCATAATTTTATTTCGAGATGCATATGTCAAATCTTTTTATCATCTAATTCCGAGTTACGAGATGACTCATTTATCTGATCAACAATTTGATCCATGAAAATTTCATATTTTTAAACAATGTTCACCCAAAAGTCTACTCAGTCATTTTTCTTAACACGAAATTCCCGCTACGCTTTTAGTCCAAAAAATCTAACGTCACCTCATTATTCTTCTCTTTTTACACAATACTTACAAATCATTTCTCTCTCAATCTTACTAGGCCTCATAAATTTTACATAAAAAGACATGACATGAGCACCCATTTTATTTGACTCAAATTAAAGAGTTTTTTGTACTTTTCTACAAAACTTTTCTCATTTCTTGCCTACAATACCTACATCTACGATCATATTTATTATTTTTTTTGTAATGTAAGCATTCTATCTGTACTGGCTGATTAAACCTACACTGGATTGTATAATTATTATGCACCACCAACAGATAATAGAGTAATTTTTTTGTTTCTAATACTATCTATCAACCGATGCGACAGATCTTTGTAATAATTTAGTTGAATAACTTAATGATCATATTAATATTTAAATTAATTCAGTATGCATATACTAACAGAATGTAAACAATGCAATTTCCCTCGTCAGCAAGGCATGATGGCAGCAGCAATACCATCTTTCAAAATGTTCGTAAATTCATTTCATCCCAGTGATTGAATATTCAAAAGTTTATGGATCCGTCACATCGACTACCTCTATTATTTCTGTCGTTAAGAGATTTCTTGGGAAGATATAAGATACGGTATCTTAATATTTTAATATACGTAACAGGGATATACTACTCCCTTCGTGTCCTTTTTGGACGTTGACTAACACCTTCCTCACTCCCTCTACCCTTTTTACCAATTTGTACCTGACTTTGTGCCGTTAATTGTAACGATATTGCATGAGTGTTTAATTTTTCTGCAAGCAACAAATCTTTCAGGCCCTTCATTTTCTGACTGTACAAGGTTATTCTCGGCTTTTCATTTTCCAGATCTTTTTCCGTCTCAGGATCTAATGCCTCCTGCGAAGTGGATGGAGCAACTGGCAAAGTATTTTCTGGCGGCGCTACAAATGGCTCTCCGCCTCCTTGTAATAAGTAATCCCTGTTGAGTATTTTCTCACTGCAAGCAGCTGTTAGAGCTAGTATACTTGGGTGGGTTGGCGCTGGGGTAGCCGGTACCTTAGATTCTAGACTTTTAATTAGATCCCGAGCTATATTACCCCTTTCCTTAGTTTTGCAATAATTATTGTTGTTGTTATTTAGTGTTTCGTCCAGGCTCACTTCTCGCTTCTGGGCTTTATCTTCTTCCAATTTCTTGTCCACGTCATAACATTCTATAATAACTTGAGCTCTGATATTGGCATCAAACTTTGAGATTGTATTTACCAGAGGTCTGGCCCAACCAATATGCAGAACTGGTGTGTTGGCACCTTCTTCCCACTGGCATATACCATCATAAAAACGCAAAAGGTACGCAAAGCAGCGAGGTTGACGTAAGAGACGTTCGTCGGCCCTAACTGTATGTGGTATCAACTCGTTTGCGATTTCGAGCAGCTCTTTATATATTTCACCGTCATCCCTCGAGTAATCGTAACTAAAATAAATTAGATTTTGCTGACTTGCCGTTTGTTGAAAGTACGGATTGACTAAACTGTTGAAAGTTAACTCAAGTCGAATCCTAAATAAAATAATGAAAACGTTTTACTCACTTTCTCAGAACATCAGCTGCACCTGCCCACGATGCAAGCGCATTTGCATGCAACCCATGCCTGTATAAATATCCTCCTTGATAAGTATATGGGTAGACATGTGCGTTACCATAATACTTTCTGGCAGATCGAACTGCCTCCTGTAACAATGTAATTGTATTAAATGCCTGTGGGTGCGGTAGTCATCAACTTCTCTATGATAACAGATGGCTAAATGCTACGTATCAGGCTGTTTGTCCAATTTTACCTGAAATAAATCAACAGCTGGCGGTCTGCCAGGTGTGGGAGCAGCCTCCTCTAAATCTCCAAGATTCCCAAGTGCCATTGGGTATTTTGCTAGGTGTCCAAGATCGTACAGTAACCATAATAACTCCTGTTGCAGCAGAGCAACTTCAGCTGCATCTGCCGTAGCACTGAGGCTGGGATTTATAGCAGAAACAATTGTGGCAACTTCCATTGTTCGGGAACATACAACTGCTTGTCCATTCACGTATAACCAGGAACGTGACGCAATACCAGGTTCCACAGGTTGGCCTCTTTTGTCCTCGTTTCCCTTCCCTAATGGACAGATGAATAATTCACATCCAACTTACTTCTAAGAACTAAGTAATAAAGCAGTAAGCCAAATGTACAGGGCAATTCCAATAATGAAATTAGTGCAGCTAATATATGTTACTCTATTAATAGATCAATGGTCGTTGATGAAAAAGTAGACTTAAAATAGTAGAAATACACAAAGATGTGTTGTCGCATTAATAAAGTATCTAGAAAGGTTGAACAATTGCATTAGCTAACTTACCATGCCATGTGACTTCGGCTGTCTCGATACCATCTTCTCCATAAACAACCCATGCGTGATCCTCTGACATAGCGAGATGGACATCCTTGAACCCTAATACTTGACAACCAGCGACAACAGCAAATGCGACTCCAAAACAATCTAATTTATTAGCTGTCAAGTAACTGTACAAGCTCTGTAAATGTGCTCGGTCCTTGTAATAACTCCTGGTCAATGAATTCCATATCACATCTGACACCTTTTTGACAAGCTCCCTGGTAGCATATTTAGTATCATAAACTGTCAAATCAACTGCTCCTTTTATAACAGCGTGAAATTTAGTATATAACGCTTCGGCGATGTGAAACTCCACGGCTGGAAGTTTTGGCTCGTCGTAAACAGCCACCGCTTGAGACGCAAAAGTGCGATAACAAGTCAAAGAATTCTCAACCGCACCAACCAATATTGACAACAGTGCTAAGTCCGGCTCGGAACTGTTTTCTAACTGGTTTTTAAATATTTGAACTATAGATGAGATACTTTGAATGGGAAACAGCGCTTTATCCTCCTCTCGAAAACCCGCCATGTCGCGACTGGCACCGTTCACGAGCTCCCATGTCTTGCTTCGATCAAATACCCCGTATACTCCTTTATCGTGACTGAAACTTTTATTTTATTAACCGATTACCGAGTTATATCAATGATAAACATTTAATTACATCCGTTGGTTTAATATTCTCCACTATATCTGTTTGAACTAATCATTTTTGACAGAATACGTTCGAGTCTCGCAGACGCCAGCATGGCGGACAGCGTCGTTGCATTTCGAAATATTTCAAGTTATATAATGAAATGTATTTACATATATTTCATATTATTCTTGTAGCCAGAAATTCTAATATTATTATATGATAGAAGAATCAGAAAATTTCATGATGCGTTATTCCGAAAATGTAGGTTGTTTACATTGGTTTTGACACATGTCATATGCTCCTTTAACCCACGTGACATCCTTCATCCAAACATCGAAAATACAAATCTTACAATGGTCCCGGACGAAAAACTCGTTCACTAAATACCAAACTTTGGTCAATGACAAATTCTTGATGGTTCCTATCCTACTATCAGTCAACAATTAGGTAATGACTTGTCGCTGATATGCAGATAAATAGACGATTTATTATTTGAAATAGTCGAAAACCGAAGACGGTTTAGTATCTAGGGATATCACTGATCTGTCGTTTGGAGCGTTTTTGGAGCCCCGGTCTGCATTCATGTGGGGATTTGGTGGGGATATCGAAGACCAGCTAGTGGCCAGCACCCAGCACAAGCATTCCCATTTCCGTCGTTGAAATCCTTTTTTTCCGTCAATCGTCTAAAAACGAAGATGGCGAGTGGCGAAGAAAACGATAATCACGCTCCAGTAGAAGAGCGACAAGATAATATGGAAAATCACCAAGGAAATGGAGAAATAGTGACAGCTGATGAGCCCGATGCACCAAGAGACGTGAGTAAATTTTTGGTGGTTTTAAAATCAGCGGAGATCAAAACTGCGATGAAAAGTCTGGGAAATTAATTGATTTTAATTGAAGGCCGCGCGTATGAAATTATACAACATATTAATCAGAACTTGTGACATCGGGATGAAAAACTGCTGGTCTAGCATCTCATCATACTGCAATCATTAGTTTTGAAAATCCAAAAATCAAACCTGCTCCTAACCTATTTTCAACACCTCAAAGCCTAAAATCAATATGGTATTCCGGAAAATAGGAATCATATTAATCGGTACTTGGGATATTTTTGTGATCTCAATTATTTTCTGATACTATTATTTTTTTTACCATTATTATGGTCAATTGAACACTGCCAGGTGTCTCATGAATAATTTTATTTCAAATGAGATTTATAAAGTTTGCGCAAGTGTTGTCCATGCCACATATTCAACTTGGCCATATATTTACCTCATTGTCATTATTGTACTTCGGTTCCTCAATTGCTTTGTAAAATTAGTTGAACTTGTGATTTATCAGATAATATTCAAACTTTTACTAATGAAATAATGATCATTTTTGCGCATTTTCATTTCAGATCAATGCAGAGATCGACCAACAAAGAGAAAAGTACCAGCCTACTCGATTGGAGTCATTTTTTGCAGTTACCAAATCATTGATTATTCGAGCTCTAATTATTTACTTCATAAGTTCGTTCTTTCGGCGCCCTCAAGCCGATCCAGCCACATCAGCCTCTACAGATGGTAGTGCCTCTGTCCCAGGGCTGGCAAAAGTACCGGCAGTAAACATATTTGAAAATGGAACCCTGTTCGATCTATATGTCTACTTGTCAGAGGCTGAAAATTTTAAAGACTTCAAGGATCCTAATGCCCTAATTTGGTCAGAACCAGGATTAGTCTATGGAGATTGGTACAGTGGGCCAGACCAAGATGGAACCAAACTATACAAGCACAAATTTTCACCAACGAGTCAGCTGAGAAACAACGGGTCTATTTATTTACATATTTATGTTGCACCACATGGAAAGTCACCAGATCCTACCGCAGGGAAAACAATATACGGAGGACAGTATGTTTCTTACACAAAAAAGATGCTGAATAAATTCAAAAAAATCAAATACCAGAAGACTCATAATTTGCTAACTGGAGAAACCACAGCTACTGAAGAAGAAATCAAGGTGAGGAGCTATTGACTAAGAATTAAATGATGGATCTGTCGGAGGTTACCTTTAGATATGCTTTTTTTTACTTATTAGAACCCTCGACTTTCTGGGCTTCCGTGCATTGTAAAATCTGTCTCATTGAACGTTGACGATACTTAACACTGACTAAACAATCTCTAGGCATGAATCCTTCATTTGTGTATGATTTGTGTTTGTTTCAGTGTGGTGTATATGGTGAGTAAATGAGCTTTTTATAAATTACGTAATATTTGATGATAGCATGTACTGCTCTAAAGTGTCTGAAAATATTTATTAGCCTGGAAAATAGCCGTAAGATGACCCAAAGTGTAGGAACAATTTTTGTAGACCAAGCTCATTACCTTAATGATTAGCAGAATTGAATTTCTACTTGACAAAGATTTTTACTTGAGTCATTCAAGTTTAAGGCTGTTTGATGGAATAAATGCTACATTATCTTCAGTTACTACACTATCTGTGTATCCATCTATAAGATAGTTCACCTGATTTTCACTTGTAATTTGAAATGCTACATTACATTACAATATTGTTCTTTTTGTAATCATCATAATTCATATCTATCTATTATTGCTGCAGAGAAAATACTTAGAAATAAGACACAAAAATAACGTCCATTGCTTGATTTTATATTAATTCTGGGTTTCTTACGATTAATTTTATTCATGATTTTCATAAAATTTGTCTTTGCAGAAAGCTGAGCTGATGAAGGAAGAAATCGTTTCACATTGGCACCCGAATCTAACAATTAATCTGGTGACAGACCAAACTAACTGGGTCCAAGGACAAGTTCCACCACCTCTAGATGAATGTAAGTACGCATACCGAACATGGTGTCATCATATTAATTGGTTAACTGTAACCTTTCCCAGATCAAGAATAATGAAACTATTTACTTTCTTCCAGATATTTACTTTCTGCCAGGAGGTATGAAATATAAACCAGTAATTTTCACCAATGATTTTTGGAACATGCAGCGCGATTATCAACCATTGAATGAAACAGTGACAGAACTTGAACTCCAACTAACGTACCAGCCTTTGTCTCTCTTCAAGTGGCAACTGTACTCTGCTCAAACTATGAGAAACAAATGGACTTCATCCTTCATGGGTATGCACATTTTATTATCAAATTACAAAATTATCAAGCATTGTCACCATAAAAACGTACTCAAACATGTTCTATGGTCTTCTAGGTGATGCAGCAGAGGATGACGACAGTGACCAAGATACCTTAAAAGAAACGTTATTGGAAACAAATCCATACCTATTGGGCATGACCATTGCTGTATCAATTCTGCACAGCGTTTTTGAACTCCTAGCTTTCAAAAATGGTAAGTGGTTTTTCTCAAACAGTTATATGAAATCACTTTTCTTGTTGTAACATGAAGTTATCAAACTTCCAAACAAACTTCCAATAGTCTTTCCAAATTTGAGTATAATTATAAGTGGCATATCTGATAAGCAGAGCAAACAATTGATAAACGTTTGCGACTATGTACTTTAATCTCAGGTGATAATAATGCTCGGCTTTTCCGATGCTATATTATTAGCGGCAACGGGTGTTACCTTGACTCATTGTCAGAGATAGTATATGACCTGTTGGCTGATTTTGACAAGATAATGAATGCGCTTCACCAATTTCCATGATATAATGGCAACGAGCACTTGTATGAATGTACAAATATTGTGAAATTTTTTTACAGACATTCAATTCTGGAATAATCGCAAGTCCTTGGAAGGACTTTCAGTTCGGTCGGTATTCTTCAACGTCTTTCAGTCGCTGGTCGTTTTACTTTATGTTCTGGACAACGAAACAAACACGGTAGTACGTATAAGTTGTGGAATAGGATTGTGCATTGAAGTCTGGAAAATCAACAAAGTCATGGACATCAATATCAATAGAGATGCTAGAATTCTAGGAATATTCCCAAAATTAACATTCCACGACAAAGGTTCTTATGTGGAGTCTTCTACAAAAGAATACGATAGACTTGCATTTAGATATCTATCTTGGGCATTATATCCTTTGCTAGGCGGTTACGCAATTTATTCGCTATTATACCTTGAACACAAGGGATGGTATTCTTGGGTCCTCAATATGCTGTACGGATTCTTACTTACCTTTGGATTCATAATGATGACCCCACAATTATTTATCAACTACAAATTGAAGAGCGTTGCTCATTTGCCTTGGCGCATGATGTCTTACAAATTCTTAAATACATTCATTGACGATATATTTGCATTTGTTATCAAAATGCCGACATTATATAGGCTAGGCTGTTTCCGTGATGATATCGTATTCTTTATATTCTTGTACCAACGTTGGATTTATAAGACTGATCTTACAAGGGTTAATGAATTTGGGTTTTCCGGGGAAATGGAGGCTAGTGTTACAGGTAATACAGACCAAAAAGCAATTGAGGCCGCTCAAAAAACTGATGAAGATAAAAAAACTGATTAACATTTAGCAAATGTGCTGAACAGACGTGTCTATAATAATTTAATTATGATTAATTAAATTTAACGAACCTAAAGTATTCGAAATAAGTCGCCATCTGTCATCAAATAGTTAAATGCAGGGAATAAAAAACAAGAATAGAAATATATGGGGATAAACATAAATCATCCGACAATCGCGGTATGTAGGATAAATACTGCTTGTCTGCCAGCGTTATATGTGGCATACATTCATTTCTCGACACAGCTTTGTAAAGCTCGATTATTACTAATTGTTGAATTTCAAGACATTAGATTTTATTCGTGCTTCCAATTTGTTCTAATTCATTCAAAATATTTATCAATATCATTAATCCAAATTTACTGATTAGTTATCATTCCGCAATTCAACTTCATACAGAATCGCTTTTCAATGAAACGGCTTCCTAATCAAAGATTCGCTGAAATGTTGGTTGTCAATTTAAGTTGAAGTTTGGTTGAAATTGTTGTTACTCCTAACAATGCTCGTAACTAAGTGTGTAATGTTCGTATTATTGTCAATTTTAAATGCTGCTATATACAGATAATCAGTGTAAATTGATCGGCACATAAATAAATTTAAGTGTCACCAATTTTTCACAACAGATCTTAAATACAGATGATGAACGGACCACCTTATCTACCTATGTGCTGGTCTGTCTTTACCGCGCAAATCATTATACCTGCATTCATCTCAACCATGTTTCGTTAATTAATTTTCAATCATTTTCGATGACTTAGGAAAGTACATTTGTGTATCACGAAAAATATCAACGTATCTAGGTATATTACCCAACATAATTGAAATGCTGTATACAATGGGCACAAAGATCTGTTATCGAGTTGTAGAGTACCTTGATATAACATCTACATAAACTGCGCGATATGAGGAAATGTAGATACTACTATAGAACCGATTTATTGTTTTCAATAAATGAATACCCTTTGTTTGCAAAATAATTTTCTTTATTTTTATAGTTTACTTTATCATAAGTACTTAAACTTAAGGTTTTTTTTTCATAGAAAGTTAAAGACACAGAATACTTAAATTTATACATTTGGTATTTTTACTTTTATATGTAGGGTGAGTTTGAGACGACCTACTTTTTTCTCTTAGCTTTTGATCCTTTAACGTCTCATAGCTTAGCGATAATAATTATTGATAGAGTATTTTAAACTTGTTTACAATAAAATGTGGTAGAGACGTAGACTTTATACTTTGCACACTCGATATGTTGCCGCGGATTGATACCATCACACGAAATCGCAATTCAGAACTCTCTTTTGACTTTGAGCGGTTGTAATTATCATTTATATGGTGTTATGATTAGTTAAAACTCGTCGAATGGTGCAATTTACGCAGTAAAATTCTACACGAATCAACTGATATCCACGAGTGGGTGATGTACAAAAGGGATCAAGACCGAACGATGAGAACTTGGCAACAAAAAGGTTGGTGAAAAAAAATTATCAACGATCTACGCAGACGTGTCGGTGACTCGTATGGCAACGATTCAAACTTCAGATAATGGAATTCGATTCATCCAAGAAATACATGAAATTGATGTAAATATTGCATAAATCGTGCAATGATTTCATAAATTCCTGTAGTGATAAAATACAAGAATCATCTGAAAGGACATCCCGGTGCCCAGTGGCCTCTTCTTCCACAAACATAGCAGGCACCATATCCACCGTACAATGCACCTAGATGTCCGTCCATCGAGTCATCATCTGACAGCTCACTCCACCAAGAAAAATCATCTTCGCCTTCATCTACTCCCCAATCGTGGTCGGTGCTGTGGCCCTCTGAAATATCAATTTCATATATTCTATCCATACTGCCACATAATAGCAATAGGTACTACACAGTTTTCCAATAATTGAAAGCTCGGATAATTGAGTTTGACAAACCTGAGTTGATTGAGGTATCCATGTCTGTGAAGTTGTCCTCCGGGTCCTCTGAGGTCTGACTATTGGAGGAGCTTGAGTCGAGTGAAGCTGTGTCGCCGTTGTGGTCTGTAATAGATGAAATTTAAATTATGAATACCCGATTTGTCGGTTTAATACTGTGAACATTCCAATTTATTAAGCGTGAAGATTTGCAAATACCGGTAGACGCACTGCTGGCCGAACTGTCACTCTCGTTGGTCTGGCTGGTTGAATCGCCTGTACTACCGCCGGATGCGGAGCTCTGTTGATTATTCGAGGTACCCTCTATAATAAGTAAAGGATAAAATCGTTACTGAGATTAGAGAGGAATCATCAACTCTGTGGACAATTAAATGCTACCTGGTTATTTTTTTCAATGGCAGTACTTCTATAAAAAATAAGTGATAGAATGAAATTAGTGCAATGATGTGACAAATCAATGTGTTGCACCTACCGATATCGATGGATTGCGGGTGAGGGTGACTGCGCGAACTCGAGGGATTGTTCCAAATTGGATTGTCTCGGCCCTGGAGCCTACGATGCTGTATACCGTCTGTCCGTTCTGTCCTGCTTGAGGCACGAGTGTTATTGGCCGCACTGTCAAAGAAGTTTTGTTACAAGTCATGTTTAATGACGAATAAAAATTTTATAAAATATTCACCAGTTTTACATTAGTGAAATTTTTCCTTCCACAGAGAAAACAATAAAACCAAAACCGTACCTCAGCAGTTCTACAAATTTTTTGACTGCCATGATTGGAAGAAATGTGATTTTGAGAGGGAATATTTAAAATCTACTGTGATAGCAGCATTGAAATTTTATGATAATAACGTCAAACATATACTTCAGTGGGCTGCAAAGGCTTTGACATAAAACAATAAAAGAAATAGTAAAACGTAATTCGTGAGATAACTCCATTACCACTTCCATGGACAAATAGCTCGAGTTCAACCATACCATCAATCAATGGATAATTAAGCTTAATAGCTACACGAATTTAAGAATTGATATAAGCAATCGTATGTTGCGTTCGTGATATGGGACAGATATATAATACTTTCACCGACAATACAGCAAAATGCTGTTCCATGATGATGAATATTTTCAGTGCCTCAGGGAATCATAATCGTCTAGATTTTATATGCAAATAGGGGTACTGCAAGCATCACATCATCAAACAATAGGATAATCACCCAAGACACAAAACATGTGCATTCGAACGGCCAGATCACTACTCATGATATCTACTAAATTTGGTCCCTTCACCCTCACCAAACAAAAAAGGTCTGTTCATTATGAAACATGCGGAAACAATGTGATGATGAGCTCCACGAAGACTTTGAACTTCGAATAATCTGGTTCCAAGTAATGGGTTTCATTTAAACTAAACAAAGCCCATATCAGTATATATTGTAATGATTTTATACACTGACCTACTGACCTAGTCGCTGCTGCAGGAGCATTTCCAGTAAGATTAATAGTTGCATTTACATTCGCGTTTGCAATTCTACCTCGAGGTCGTCCTCTTCGTCCGGTTCCTGAGGCAGTAGCTTGTTTTGCCAGTCTTTCGTTTTCTGAAACGAAAAAAAAATGTATAACAGTGCACTGCATGCTCGAAATGAGTAATCAATAATCAAAGACTGCATACAGCCATTCCTAAACCAGTAAACCATATCATATGTTTTGTTGATAAGGTGTCCTCAGGTTAAAGGTGCGAAATAAGAGGCAAATTTAAATTTCTAGTCACTAAATAAGTCTAGTACATTTGGAGTATTAAACCTTAAAAAAAATTGATATAATGGATGGACTCTTCTGAATTTAAATATATACGTCATTGCATATTATTAATAAAACCCACTGTATGGAAAAAAAGGATATAATTTATACCAAAAGAATGTTACAAATTATAATACAGTGCAAGATTGATAGGTGTTGCATTTTACAACAGATAGAGGAAACTTGACGTTACCTCTCCTTTCTTCGACGATATCGGTCCTTCGTTTTTTGTAGTCTGCTGATAAATTTTCTACCATTTTATCGATGAAATTGTCCAATACCAAAGAACGATGCATGGCAGTTATTGAAGCCCTACAGACAGGGCATTCTGCTTTCTTTTTCTTCCAAGTATTGATACAATACTGGCAGAAAGTATGCGTGCACTCTAGTGTTGTAGCTGTGACAAATAATTCTGAACAAATGCTACAGGTCAACTGTTCATCCATTATATCTCCAACTTTGTTAAAAACTTCATTTACAGATCCTGTGCTTGGGGTTTCGGCAACTTTTTTATCAGATGGTGTTTCAACAGTCAAATCTATCGTTTCCAAAATCATTACATTTGAATCATCAAGAATCTCAACATTTTCTGCTATAGTACCAAGTGAGACGACTTCTGGAGCTTTCAAAGCTGAAACAAATGATTTTTTTATCATTGAGTACAATGATAAAAAATGATGACAGTGTTATAATTCTGTGTTGCGAATATTCAGTTTATGGTGAATAAAATCATTCGAACAATCTGAATCAACACACAGCCTGTCAGTACCTTGTCGTTCTTCAAGGGTTGTTTGTAGTTGATTAGCCTTAGCTTCCATGTTAACCAAGGCATTTTCCATTTCCTTAAGTTTTTGTGCAAATTCCGTATTTTCACCTTGTAGCTTTTCTGCTGCTTTTTTTTCTTCACTGAGAGACTCCGTTAGTTTTTTATGTTCTATTTGTTGCTCTTCTTTCAATTTTTCAAGTTGTTCTCTCATATTTTTTTCCAACATTTCCTTCTCTTTCTTACTTATTTCTAACGCTTCTTCCATTTTTCTCTTTTCTTCATTTAACCTAGCCTCGAATTCTTGCCTCTCCTTATCTAAACGTTCAGACAATTCTCGATTCAGTTTTTCAAGATTTATTTCTGCCACTTTAACATCCTCGATACTTTTTTCTAGTGTATTTATCTGTTTATTAAGATCATCTTTTTCTCCCAATACTGTTTCTCTGTCCTTCAATAATTTAGTCAGTTCAGTTTTTAACTCCAGCTGCTCTATATGCTTGGCTTTCATCTGTTCAGCAAGATGATCCCTTTCCATCTGCTGTGATTCTTCAAATGTCTTTTGCTTCATCACAATATTTTCCAACTCCAGTTCAGGTGTACTCAGCCTACGTTTCTTGGCTACAGGCTCATTTTTTGAGAGAAATACAAACTTGTATGCAAAC
The DNA here is from genome assembly GCF_917208135.1 of Athalia rosae. NCBI lineage: Eukaryota > Metazoa > Arthropoda > Insecta > Hymenoptera > Athaliidae > Athalia > Athalia rosae. The sequence goes on along the minus strand of NC_064027.1, from coordinate 5,815,991 downwards.
TCTGCAAGTGGACCGAACTGTATAATATCTCCCGGTTTGAGGATTCGTCGTTCTCCTGATGTGAGTGCAATTTGATTGACAAAAGTTCCACCTGAACTAAAATTTTGTATCGTCCATTCCTTGTCGCCTACTTGTTTGAAAATACAATGTTGTCTTGATATCGAAACATGGGCAATTATCTCATCATTTGCTTTTGCCCTACCTATTTTGAACTGAAAAGAAATTATACTTATTAGGTGGAAACCTGAATATAAATAATTGTATCATGATGCTAAAGAATGACGGCTGACCAGACAAATTAGGGTATGAATTAGTAATCTTATAGATTATTTGATGATCGTTCTTATTGCTGTTGTTCTATCTATTCGTCCAGCAACTGTATGAATATCTATCGCGATTGGTTTGACATGTGATTAATTCGTACAATCGCTGAATGAATGATTACAGCGTTTTTCTTTCTTTGCTAGGGGCGAGTTTGTTTTCTGGAACTAGCGAAATTGGATGCAAAAATGAAAGGTATTAGGGGACGTTATTTCGATTGCCTCGTCTAAGACATCACCCTATTTATTCGGATTAATATTCGTATAGCGCATTGCAATTACCTCATTCTTATCGATGTGAATATAACTACTTGGATCGGATTTTTCAACACCCATGAGTACGGGTTCTGCACGATCCGACATGTTTCTTTTTATGTTATGGTTTTCTTGGTCTTCCATCGTTGAATGATTTAGGTATACATATATTCGTCGATGTCGATATTTCTGATGTCAACAGCAGTGTGTAATCAGAGACCACCCCAAATATCGTATAAAATTATTACGGCATCGTGTGACGTTTAAAAATAAGAGATCATAAGGAACGAGTCTCAAATCTCTACTACTTCTCATAAGCCTGCACACCAACCACTGACACTTACCCAATATCACGTTGTAGAAAAAAAAAAATGAATAAAAATATTTCGGTTTTGTTTTGTGCGATCACCGCAAAGATGTAACTTCTGATACTAATAAAAATACTCAATTGACTCAGTTAACCCAAGATCACAGTGACATAAATCCGACAATCCATCGTGGGTTATATTTTTTGTCACTTGTGCGTGAAATACTAACAAACTCGAACTCATAACTCGCCAATTTATAATTCCAACCGATCGCTCTCGAATCGAATGAAAAATTTTTCAGCAACCGATATCGACAATAGCGTTTAGTTTAGTGGTGGCGCTCTATTCCGAATTTGAAAATCAAAACAAACCGTTGGAGATGCAAAGAAGGCTGCAGAAACCAGCAAGGAAACCAAGGAAAACCCTGAGGTAAAGTGAAAGGATTATATCTACTCTTAACAATACTTACATCATTTACTTCATCCATTTATCTATTCTCAATGCTCCATCAAAGGAGTAATGATGACAAGGTAGGCGATTCATGTCCTAGATAAAGTACGATCATTCGATGGATCTTATAAAAATTATGGTTATTCAAGGGGGATGAAATGACAGACAGATTTCATTCGAACAGTTTACTTTTAGGCTCTCGTTTTGGCCACACCGCAGGCTGCGAATTCTGCAGTCTTCTATTATTACACGATACATAAAAATAATGATATTTACAAATGTAGGCACTCAATGAACAGAACATTGAAAACACAAAAAATTGACTCGTAGACTATGGGGATGATAGTGATATCAAAGTGAAAATAATTAGCTTAGAGAGCACGATTAGATAAAAATTACTGTGCCAAATCATAGGATAGGAATCAGACTGATCAGGAATTACCAGTGACCAAAACTTATATATATTAGATGTATGAAAAGAGTATGTTAATCATTTTAATTCAAGTTTTACGGCACGATCAGTATATGGATTTGGAATGTTGAAGGTTTGGGTAACAAGCATTTTTATGGAATGTACTCACGCAGTTTCAACTTTCGTTTTCTTTAAGTACCTTAATATAATTCTTCATTTCTTTGAATTCACTGGCCATTGCATTTATTGTTGTGAGTATTTAACATAGAAGCGAAGGATTTCTTGCACACTTGTATTATTCAAAACTACAGATTTTCACGAGAATATTCATTGTGGCACTCTATGCTATTCGGTGTATTTCGATTTCATGTAATGTTTTTCGAAACAAGCGATTGTTTCAAAAGAATGAATAATGCAACAATGAAAAGAACATATTTTGCATTTCTGATATACAGCTGTTTGTACGGGGGCGAGGTTCGCAACGTTGATGCAACAATACATATATTAAAAGCGAAATTCTCTAAGTCAGGACTGAAATCATAAAAAAATACAGCGAAGTACGGTATAAAATTGTTTGACTGGTTGAAAATGTATGCACTGTAAATCTAGAGATTTTCAGGACATCTGATGTCTGAAATGGAGAATTTTTTTTTAAGAATATTTCATGCTTTAACGTTACGAGCTTCACGGACGTTATTTTATTTTGCGTATAAAATTCGCTGTTAGTACAAGGAACATTTCATCGAAATTCTGATTGATTCGGTATAATTTGTGGCTATCCCTCTCTTCTATGCTTATTTTCTTATCAATAGATCTCATTAGTCTTCAAACATGCGAATTATGTGACGGAATATTTTTCCGGATAATTAAATATCAAAGTCCACATTACAGAGAATAAAATAAGTTACACGAGTGTTTTTTCTATTTTCAATAAAATATCATACAAATTACATTTATTTATACCTTGGGTTGAAGAGCCGTCAGTCCAAATTATAAATTAGTAAGATTTTCTCATTCATTTGTGAGAAATTTGTATTTTGATTTTTTTACAAGTCATTTTTACATCTGTATCATATTGATATGATTACTTATTAAATACTAATTTTGTGTCTTCATGTAAAACATCCGGCACTTAACTTTCCGAATAACAATAACTACCTGGAAATTCTTTTCAGGCGAGATATTATCGAGTAGGACTCGTTGGAGGTCCAGGTAACAATTGTCATATTGAATAATGTGTAATTGTTGAACGACTAAAATCCTGGGTACAGAGATACCAGTAATTTTTAATTTATTACAAATAAAAAAAAAATAAAGTGTAATATAAGACTAAAAAAATGCTGTACATTTGGTCAATGTAATCTTACGTTTACTTATCTAAAATTGCTAAAAGTTAGTTTTCCAGGTATTTAAATACCAACGGCTCTTAACCCGTCGATAATATCACAGATGAATGAGTTTCCGTGTTGTGCGTTGTGTATTGCTACCTCAAGGCCCTCAAAAAAGCATTAATCTTCTCAATCTTTTCGCTGAGAGCCCGCCTTTCTGCCTCCAGAGCGGAACAGTTAGATAGTAGATCATATCTCCTTCTCTCTAGCTGAATTGCCTCTGATCTCAAATTATTCGAACGTGCTGCTAGCTTCGCTGTCTGGGTAGCTAATAGGTTCCTCTCAGAAGTTTTTTCTATAATCATCAGAAAAAAAGCGTGTTATACCGACTGAATTTTACCTAGTCCCTAATGCAAGATTCTGATCGTAAATTTGGACTGACCTTTAGAATATTCGATGTAAGCCAACATAATGTCCTCGATGCCACTCCATCTTGTTTGATTTCTATTGTCTTCATCACTTCCATCTCCAGATTTATTGATCTCCTCGATTTTACAATGTTGCTTGATACCATTTTCACCAGGTATTGGTAGGACGGAGTAAAATGTTGATGGAGCATTTAGAACTAGCGGTGGTAATGGTGGTGGGCGGTCTGGTACATGTTTAGATTTCACTTTGTCCAAAAGTCGCATTTTTTGTGGTGGTCTTGGCATCAAAGGTGGATTTTTTGAATAAGCTTTGGCGATCCTTTCGCAATAGGCGGTAACTGTATTGACACTTTTTCGTTTCCTGCGGTCCTGTAGAATGTATTGCCAACTCACTTCAGCTTCTGTAATGTGACATGTTACGGTTGAGTGTTTATTTGTTTATTTATATTTTTCAAGGATTTTTTGACTGAAAAAAATATAGCAACCAATAGATTTGCTTTCGTGATTACCATCTCGTTTAGTAGGGGGCATGACGTCGAGGCCAATAGTCTTAAGGAATCCGACTTTTGGCATGAAGTCTGGAGTTTGAAGAAGTACATTGGGGTGTTCCCGTGGAATCGGTAGTAGAGATTCTACGAAAGGTTCAGAATCCAATGGTGGGTCTGGCGGTTCAGGATTTAGCTTGTATCTTTTTTCTACTTTGGAGAGTTCCATTTCTGTAAACAAATTTTTATAATCCATAATGTGTTAGCTTTGGCTTGGTATTAAAATGTCCAGTATTGTATAGACTCACTCAGTAGAGATTATGAAGACGTGTTGGGTTCAAAATATATGGATGAGAAAAATTTTTATTCTTAAAAAAGTTTCTCAAACATGACATACTGAATATGCAAGATGCATTGGATTGAGGCTTATTCTTACCATTTCTTGTGCTAAGAGTAGTCAATCCGAACATAGCGAGGAAGGAAAGTTTCTTTGCTGGACATTGAAGTTTGGAAGGTGGCCCCTTGGTGATCCATAAGTCTAAATCTTTGACATCTTCTTCACCCTCAGACTCTGAGCTTACACCAGCTCCAGCGGTTTTCTCGCGCTTTCGCTTTCTTCGCTTTTCAGCAAGATCTAATGTCGAAGTCAGCTCCTTCGGTGTTTCTGGTATCAAGAAACTCCTCTCGTTTGAAACTTCTTGCTTTACTAAGGTTTTACTGAGATCAGGCACATTTAACACAGCTGTTTCACACTTCACGGAAATCTCAGTCAAATTATTGCACTTGTCGGTGAAGCAAAATGAAGATTTTAGTTCATTATTAGAGAAATTTAGAAGTTTTTCTTGAAATTTTGGTATTTGTAAAAGAACATTAGAGACGTTCTGACAGGTGCGCAGAACTTCCTCAGATTTAATGCTTTGCATCAATTGTGCAGTGTCGATTGGCTTTTGCACAATGTCATTTGCATTGAATTTAGCAACCGGTTGAAAAGGTAATGTGGACATGACGATGTTTTGATCAACCTGGGGTTTTACATCGATCTCTGACTTGCAATCTTTATCGGTTGCATTTGAATTTGGGGGTTGAAAACTAGGCCCTTTATTATGATCGTAAGCTACTTCCGGAAGTACGGGTTTTTCTGATAATATATTACTCGTTGCATGGTTTTGCGTCACTTGTGTCTGTCGTGATTGACTTTCGCACTCGTTTTTATCATTGTTTGCATTTCGCTGGTCTCGCTGAACGTTTTCAGAATTACTTTTGTAGTTTCGACTAATCGCTTTTGATCCACTCATAATATGATTATTGTAGTAATTAGCATTTGCAGCAGTTTTATCATTAGTAATACAGTTATTGTTAATATTTATTTGGACATCGGTTCGCTGAAGGCTGCCTGTTGTCGGCTGTGCCTCACTTACATGGTGCGTTGACGGTTTCGTACTAATCGAATTATTAGTATTGTTCGTACTATGATTAATGCTTAGAGTAGGAATATTCAACTTGGTAGGAGGATGTTGATGATGTGGAGAGGGTGTGGTGAAGTGAGGAGGCTTGTACAAGCTCGGGACATGCGATATAGGAATGTGAGAATGATGATATTGTGGCATTGAATATGGAACTGATTGGGGAGGTGGCTGATGATTCGTGGAAATCATCGGAATCTTATTGAGATTTTCCGATGATCCATCTTGGGTTGACTGCGTTGTGACCGCTTGGGTCGTTGAACACAAACTCGACGACTTGACTACTGACTCTTGATGATTGATTTGGTTTGGGATATTTTGATTATGATTATTGAGGACTGGTCTCAACTGTGGTTTTGAAGTAGCGCGAAATGAATCCTCAAAGGGCCGAACAAACGCGGGTTGAGTTGTCGGCTGTGCCTGTACATCCTTATTTCTAGAACTATGATTATTTGACAGAGGGGGTGATTTATGAACATTGGGTAATTGATTTGTTGGAATTAACGTTTGTGGAACTGCACTGGGTGTTGTTAGAGTATGCGTCGCGTGAGTTGTCATCGTTCCACTAAACGATGACGAACTGGTCGTAGTGCAGCCAAGAAGATGTGTACGTTGATGTGTTGTGGTATTTGCGCTGATTATTGTAGTTGTATGCTGACTAGAATGAATGGTACTTAACGACGCAGGAGGCAGATGTATGGAAGGTATTGAAATTATTGGAGTCATGGGTAAATTGAGAGGTGGCTGGGGCCCGATGACGTTAGGAGTCAAAGAGGGTATAGGAGTCATAGGAGATATTGGAGTTATTGAGGGTATCGAGGGTACAGTGGACATTGATGATATTGAGGGTATCTGAGGAGGACCAATAGTAGCGGAGCTTATGGGTGGAGGTCCTAAAGTCAGTGGGGATAAAGTAGAGCTCAATGGAGGAGGCATAGGAGTAGAACTGACAGAGCATATGGATGCTGAACTCAGTGAGGCAGGGCCCAGCGGTGCTGCAGGACTGGGAAAAGAGGCAAGTCTCGGGTGGTAAAGAGAGGAGGAATCCGTGGGCAAAGGGGGTGGTTCTTCTTTTCTCGTAACATGATGAATGCTGTTAATGTTGTTTCCTCTTTCTCTGTCTCGCTCTCTATCTCTGTCTCTTTCCCTTTCTCGCTCTTTCTCCCGTTCCCTTTCCCGTTCTCGTTCTCGTTCCCGTTCTCGTTCTCTTTCTCTTTCTCTCTCCCGATCTCGATCCCGTTCCCGGTCACGGTCCCGTTCTCTCTCCCGCTCGCTGTGCAACTGAGTCGCTATGGTCGGCTTCCTAGCTGGAACAAATCCCGACACAATGCTTGGTAACACTCTACTACTCTACGTTGAAAAATAAGATTGTAAAGGTAGTAATTATCTCTGCCATCAAAAATTATTGTGAAACATTGTTCATCACAGTTGAGTGAAGATTATAAATATCTTTCCATAGTCATATATTGCTTAATATACAAGTTTTGATAGCATTTATTTGGTCGAAATACTTATTCTGTTATGTGATACTCACACGACAGTGGCTCAATTGTTATTTCTACCTTTTCATCATATTCTCGTTACCTTGATCAGTGGTGATTTGTGTCAGTATATTTCAATTTCAATCTTGTGCATAAGTTTATCAGCTTCGAAGGAAATATCAAATGCATTATTCAATTTGAATTCAAAATCTATTTACAATTTTCAATACACTCACTGATGGGATGTTATTATATGAATTCATCATTCAATTATTGTCGATCTCTTAGTGGTTATCACGATCGTGGATCAGCTGTCTGAATTGCAGACCTTACAACACAAAATTAGAAGTCCTAATCAATCGCTACTCTCTACTTGCAATAACTGAGTTATGCATAAAAGTGTTGTGAGATTGAGCACATCAAAATCGTATCAAGGAATCTGCTAGGAAAGAATTGAGGGCATATAAAACTTGCATGGTAACAATTTGAATATAATGAAGAAAGGTAGTATTCTTTAAAATTTATATTCAAGCATACATCATGAGCTATATTGAAGCTATCTAAACTTGTAAGTTTAAAATTTTCCGAATGAAATTCGTAAATGTTCTCGAATTCACCTTAACATGTTACGGAATATCAGGAATCTATTTTCTGAATGAAAATGTTCTTCGTTTTCTTTTTTTACCACACCTTAAAGTTAATCCAATACTATGCCTATATTTAGAAGTTTCACTACAAAGTATTGGGGATGATTTCCAGCATAAATGCAATAAAACTAGGCTACAAAAATAAAAATGAATATAATGCACTAACTACGAGTGTGATAAAAATAGTATGTATATAATTATAATGTATATAGGTAAATATAAAATCTTCCCCAAAACTGTTTCAGAAAATGTATCGAGGGACAAGAATTTCAAATCAATCAAAATTTTGATCACTTTTTTGCAATATTTATTTTCAATTATAGTCCAAATATACATGTTTACATAATAAATTATATAAAAATGGTATAATTTTGACAAACAAAGAAAAAAAAAAAATTAAAAAAACAATGGTGACAAATTATGTACATCGGTGCATTCAGTCAGTGTATTAGGGGCAGTATTTTGCTTTACAATTAGATCAGAATTACTTCACATTTGATGATTAATAATGAATTTCTAAAACAGTTGCGGGAACAACTAATCTAAGAGTGCATTTCACCTGATCAAAAGATAGTTCAATGTTCTATGACACAGAGATGATTGCCTAACGACGACGATTTGAATGCAAGTATAATTTGAAAAATTTCTTATTGTTAGTTGAAGAAATTTGCAGTATGTAGAGACTGAACAACAAACCTCATTCTTAATTGTTAGCAGTATTGTATAAAATCGCTTGTATAGAGTAAAATTACAAAGTTCTGTTTTCAAAGAGTATTTCTGTCGTTTGTTTTTTTTTTTCTTTTCTTGGTTTTTTTTTTTCAAAACATAATGTTGCAAAATGGTTTCAACATATTGGAATCCGCGAACAAAACTTTCGAACCACAAAGGCACAGAAACAGTCTATTTAAAAAAAAGTCAAGTTATCACATCGTTACATGCAAGATTTCAGAATTTCGTCGAAGACGTACGAAATTTGCATTATCAGACTCTAAAGCTACACTTTGGAAGAAGCGTTTGACTTTTTAAAATAGCGTCGCTGCCACTAGCTGGCATTTTCTTAGACAATAAGAAGGCACATTATTTGAAATGAACTTTTTATCAAATTTTTTACGATTCATCTTTCCAAAGACTTTTTTTTTCATTTATAAAATCCAATTCTATAGATTCGATAAGTGCAAGGCTTTGTGATATCGAACATACGTAATACCATCTTTTCGATTAGGTGTGATACACTCTTAAGCCAATCCTGGAATCAAGTTTTTGCTTTCTAGAATGTTGATAATTATGCAAATAACTAGAAAACGAGCCCATATTCATTTTACATTAGAAAAGGTTATATCCAATACTATGAAAATTGTTTGGAACATTCAAACCCGAACGATTAATTGAGTTTTCGTACAGTATGTCGGTTACAATCTGATACTCTATATTGTTCCAATATACCGAACAATTTCAAGAATCAGGTATTGAATACCAACAAAGTCGTCACAATAAATTGTGTCTTGAAAAACGTATCTGCGACTTAGCTAGTACTGACGTTAGTACTAAAATGTATTTTCTCAACTAAAAGGAGCTTCCAAACAGTTCACTATCAACAAACATGTTTACTAACTAGAAATTATAACTAACTTCATTAGAAGCAATTAATTATGACTATAAGTTTTTATTATTTCTAGATTAATATTAGAAGCGTAGTTTGTTTTTTCTATATGGTTTTTTCATTATTTTTTTTCGATTTGTTTCACAGTCAAGTATTTCTCAACGTCTTCTTATTCAGTCTGGGTGTCTAGGTACCTAGAAAAATGACGGGTAATGGCCTAAGACCGATAATCAATTTACCCCTGTTACTGACTGGAAAGTTTACCCCACTCTTATTATTTACAATTACAATCAAATAAAACGAACAATATTTCGGTTACGACATAGCAAGTGAACTTTTTGGGCACTCCTTGTCAGCTCCCTTTCGAAGAAGAGACAACTAATGACTTTAGAAACATCAAATAGCTAAATAGAATATATCGGTCAAACTAAACAGAAAAACAAATAAAGTTGAAAAAAAAACAGATAAAATAAAAATAAAATGAAAAAAAAAAACAGAACTGTAATGCCTCAAAACAGCAGCGTCAGAACCACTTTTCATTACATCGTGCTAACTAAAATTCGCTAATAGTGAATGACAAGGTTTACCAGATAAAAAATTACAACATCAATGAAACTAGATAAAGAATATTTTTTTTGTGTCAATTCTAATAAATACAGCAAATATTTTAATTATTGATTATTTCAACTCTAGTTGGCATTCGTGCAGAAACAATTGTGACATTCAGAATGAATGTGATGTATACATAGAATATAAATATCAGTGAACTTTAAATTTTTGATGCAATTATTTTCAAACTCTTCAAGATAATCAAGCTTCAAAGTTAAAACCCTATGCCCAAAGCTTTCAGGTACAGTTTTCAGATATTTTTGGTAATTCTATTTCTATAACATCGAAAGGGTGGGTCTATTGTGAAGTATGTGAAACATCTGGTAAACCTTGAAATGATGGTACGCCGATCGCACTCTGAACAATTGGAATCGGTCAATGGGAGGCAGTGGGGGGTGGAGCGACTCGCTCACCTGCAGTGTCGGCTGAGGCAGGGGCAGGGACGGGAACGGGACCAGCAGGGGCCGAGCTTCGAGCAACCCTTCTCCTCTCCTCCTCCTCTCGTAGCGCAGCCTGGTCTCTGGCTTGTCGAAGTCTATGTTCTTCTTCTAGCTTCAAGCTGAAACACAGTAAATATTTATTTTATCATCAGATCAGAGAAGTTCTTTTACTTAATATAAATTGAGTGATGTGATCGTTGATTAGTGAATAGACAATTCATGAAAAAAAAAACTTTTTTCATTATCTGTTGCACTGAATTTCCATTTCTGAAATAAGTAAAACCGTAAAAGTCTCTTACCGCTCATGCATTACTGGTGACATCAGTCCTAGGGAGGCGGGTGGCAACATATCTTGGCTATACCTCAATCCGTAGAGGGGATAAGAAGGCAGCCCAGGAATGAAGGGAGGTCTCAGCATTCCACACCTCTCCAAGTACAACTGTTCTTCTAACCTGGAATAGCAAAGATGATCGAACAATATTAGTTCACTTTGATTTACGAAGAATAAATAACGGTAGTGCTTGATAATGTAGAAAATAAATCTAAAAATGTCCACTTTTCAAATTCAAATAATACCAATCGGTATGAATATCTAATTACCTATAAGTGTGTTGCAAGTGCGGAGGCGGGTAGAGACCATGATGGTAGGGGCTGTAGGCCGGATCCAGAGCAAATGCTGGTGGTGCGTGGGCAGGATGATGCTCGGGCCGATATGGTTGGAAACCAGATCTAGCCAACAAATCAGAAGCCGCAGCTGTGACACTGTGCTTGCTAGTTTCAGCTTGACGTGCTGTTGTGTATAGCGAGGGGATCTCTTCCGGCCTTCGTTCATGGGTGGATCGTTCCTGAGCGAGATAAGAAGAATACAAAACTTCAATTTCACGTACAAATAGTGATAATTTTAGAATAAGAATCTCTCAAAAAAGATTACTTTCGTCAATCTTTCACGTTTAGCTAGAGATCTCCTTACCTTGGCAGGTGACGGTCCTCGTACCAATGGGGGTGGAGCTCTATTTTTAGGGCTGGCCCTAGGCTCTTCTTCTTGCGGAGCAGGTCCAGCTTGCTTGGCTAAGTTCCTCAGAGCAGCAGCAAAGCTTCTACTGCTCTGCTGACTTCCAGGCCCAGGTCCGGGTGTGTGACCTTGTGGTAACACACCAGAGCTTGGTCTGTGTGATTTACCAATTGAACTTGGCGGTTGACCTTTATTACTAGATGGTTGAAGACCTGGGAACAATGAAAAGGAAAATACGACGTTATTAAAAATTCCAATCTTTAAGAATCAAATTGTCAATGGTTTTACACCACTAGGATCGAGTACTCCTGTTATGACGTGAACTTGTACATGTTCGCGGATCTGAGAGCGTTCTTTGAATATAGCGATATCCATTTCAGACGAGAGAATAATATAGGAGAAAAAAAGAGAAAACGAATCCTCTCGTTCTTTTAGGGAGGTTTTCACCCTCTATTCAATTCCCCATCAGCAGAGTGCGCTACGGCTATGACAGATCTCTTCCAACCCCAAAGTACTATACTTGAAAATACTATTTCTTTTTATCCGTACCCGTCCCCTGTAATTATCTCTTGTCTACCAGAGCTCTAGTGCTCAGGAGGAGTCTCAACTCGTTGTCAGTTTCACAGTACGTCACTTGAGTACAAAAGCCTTTTAGGCAATCAAAATCTCATTTCAATTTGATTGTCATTTAATTGATATTAATAATGTTCTGTCTTTAAGTACGTAGTGTACTACAAGGAAAGTTGAATTGTTTTCCAGAAGTTCGTTCACATTTCATATTCTACGACATTGAGAGTATTCTAATGCGCGAAAATTATTGCGAGCTATCGTTAAATTTTACCTACGAAAAACAAAATGAAACGAATTTGTCAATTACATCAACAGTTATCCCCTGAAAACTAATCGGTGCCTTTTAAATTCACTGTAATATACGAATATATACAGTAGACTATTTCATTTTTCACGGGAACCCCAAAGATAAACCTGCAAAGAGAGCTACCCGGAGTTGACTCGCCGTTGGGGTGTTAAGCGGCTTACAGTCTGTTACCATGGTAACACCATACCGCTAAGACAGTACCTCAATCCCATCCCTATATCCTACCAACGTTCCCCATCTATTCAGGATTATATACCACAAACTATGTTTTTATACAAAAGTCTTTCCTGCGCCCTCCGCTCCGATGAGTCTGCAGCTTCAATATCGAAGCTTCAAGTATCAGTCCCCATTAAAATAAACACATAGAGCATATAATGATTCTATGCATAGCTAGCTGCTCCATTCCCTTGTAATTCAATATATACCAAATCATTCGAGACGATTTCACTTTTTCGTCAACGGCAATTATATTTTGCCGGGTAAACTATTATAGAGGACTGACAATAAGAAGAGAAAAATCAGTAAAAGAATGAGAATGTTCTGAATTCATATGCTCGGTTGCGATTATGAGGAGTATTTTTAATTGAATCGATGATTCGGCTTATTGATGAAAACGTAATAGGTATATACATGACTATACCTATATAGTTTTGAAAACCTAGTCAATTAGCTGGAGAGCCAATTAATTTACGAATTAACGCGTGCATGACTGCATGAGGCGCTATGAGGATCGAAACCATCGAGTGTCTGATATTGCAGATTCTTGTTCATTTATTTTCGAACAGTGAAACACCAAATAACATTATCGAGGGAAACTTTTGAAATTCGATATTTTTTTTTTTTCCTTTTGATTTCTTATATAATTTACATGTATGATAAATCAAATGGAATCCTGGAAACTCGCGTTGAAGGTATACGAAATCAAAGAATAAAATATATCACGAAGTGGCTGAAGAGTGCGGAAAATGAATAAAACTATTGGAACGTAGCCAAATAATAGCAATCTCTCACTCAGTTTTTCCCCACTTTACGTGATTAAATACGAAGCAATTACTTTAGCGTTCGCTCTAGTCTCGAAGTCCTCTGCGGCGGTGGAGGTTATTAGTTGTCAGAGGGTCAATAATATCGAGGGTCGCATCGGTAGAATGTACGTTAAAAGAGTTTGCTCTCAAAAAAACCTCATGCATAATTTGGTTAATGGTGTAACAGCGAGAAAGAAAAAAAAACAAAAAAAAACAAACAAACGAAAAGCCGACAAATTTAAATCGTTACCGTTATAAAGTACGCTTATACTTCGATAATGAATCGTTGAAGTCTGCGTCTCCCGTCCCTCCCCCTGACAATTCCCCGTACATGTTCTGAATAATTGATTGACACGTGGAAATATACGCGAGACGGATGGCGACGGGCGTTGCGCTGATGAAAATCGAATTAAAAAGTTACAACCGCGCGATGATCTCTGTACATACATATACAACGGAGCGGGAGCAGAAGCTAGCTACTGTGCACGTATACGGGAGTCCGTTGGAATTAAAAACTCGTCAACGTCTCTCACCACCGCGCCAATAATTTGCGAGGTGACGTTATGTAATCACCCTGTATCGCGGGGTATCGGGGGCGAATAAAAAAAGGATAGCGACGGAGTCGGAGGTGGAATCGGAGGTAGGGGAATTTGGGGTGCTCACCTCGCGAATATACCTAACCGGCGTGGTGCCTTGAAAAATCAATGAGCAGCGGATAGCGGCGACGAGCGGGACTCTACGGAGAGACAGAATCCGATGGATATTATATCCGTATATACAAGCGGGGAAATAACGGAAATAACGAGATGCAGGGATAATATACATTTATACATAAAACATACAAACGTACATACATATATACATGCGAGTATAAAATAAAGGAGAGAAAAGAGATCAGAGGAAAGAGTCAAATTGTGTTGGATTTTCCCTCTACGCTTGCTCTCGCCTGGCTGCCTTCATCCTCGTGTAAAACCAGCCTCCATCTTCTTTTTCTTCTTCTTCTTCTTATCCTCTACGGGTATTTTCTGTCTCTCTTTTTAGCCCGGCGCCCTGCGTCGCGACGTCGCCTGATCGGAACGCGCGACTACTTTCCGTCTCACTCCGTCTGTTCGAATCGCGTCTGGTTCTCCGGCTGCCTGGCACCCGGGAAATCATCCACCACTTCGAATGGTTTTCAACGGCTAGCCCGTTGCTCTATACACGTACTCAATCAAGGTTGAGTCAGACCGATTTATGCCAGGTCAGGTTTTACTCGGTTTGACCGGCTCTCCGCCGCGTTATAAGGTGTCTCCCTCGAGCGCCCGTCAATCATTTGTTAATTTATTTGTACCAAGTAAAACAATCCGCGGCAATATCATCGCGATCCGGCGTCCCAGTCAAACAGGTGTTTGCGACAATTTTTGTTCTTCAAACTCACGTTTCACTGATATCAGAGATTAAAAAAAAAAATAAATAAATAAATAATAATTTTCGAGCGATTACTCGCAGAACTTTACTCGGTAAATTTTAATTACTTTGCACTTGTCACTTTCTGAACGATTTCATCAGACGAGGTATAAGCGAATCAGGGATCTTAAATAGGTATATATTAATTTTTTGACGTGTCGCGCGGCTAAGTTAGCCGGCTTTCGAATACTCTGATCTTCGATCAAGATTTTAGATAGTATGAAAATTTCGTAAAAAGACCTTTAGCGTAATTTAATCTCCACGCAGTTTATTATGCTCGGTTTTGCTCACGGGGTTGTAAATTATATTTACTTAAGAAATTGAAAGCACACTTTCTTCCCCCTTTTGGCCGTTATCGTATAATATGAATATTAAATTCACGAGTATTCGCGTAAGCTGGAATTAATAAATTCATGTTATCGCGAGTAGAAGGTATTAAGTCGTACCCGACGGATTAATGCTCTACAAATGAATTAGGGGAAGAATATTTTCCACGATACACAATTTAATCGTTAACGTAAGAACTAAACTATGTACAGACAAAAATCAAAAGAAATATCTACGTGCGACGAGCTTGATGAAATAATTATTCAAAATTTTGGTTTCGAATCTTTATATCCGACGTGCATTATACATGTGAATGAATTTTCGTAAATTACACGTAAATAATATGTAACGTCCGTGTGCGTGAAATTTTTTTTAGGGATATAAGCCAAGTAGATCAAAAGTATATTAGAACATAAGTATAGCATAAAAGTAGCTTGTATTAAATCGTACAGATTCCGCCCACGTTTTACGATCTAACAAATTAATATGGAAATTCCGAGAGCAGAAAAGCGCCAAAGCGCCTTACGCGTGAGGGAACGACTACGTCCCAAGATCCTTCGGACTTTATTTCGGGGTCTGGGGTATCCCAAGGGAAACAGCAATTCACCGGGGTTAGGGGTTGGGATTTTATGCCTCCCATCCCCAACGCGCCGTTCATAGGCGCCCAGAGCTCAGGATTTGCTTTATCTTCACTTGATCTCATTTCATTTTGTCTCTGCCGATTCTTTGCCAAGTAGAGGAAAAAAAAAAAAAAAAAAGAAAACAAAAACACCCCTCGACTTATTCTTATTTTTTCTCCGTTTGATCGAACGTAGAAAAAGTCGTACCACGGGGTGTCTACCAAAGACACCGAACGATTATTCTTTCACTCGTACACGCGTAATGCCAACGGGTAAAAAGGAGAATGTTCGGAATCGATCGATCATCGAAGAGCATGTAATCTATGAATTTTTTATCCGGAATATAAAATACAAATTCTGACGCCCATGGGTTGAGGTTGCTTCGAGAGTCGGCCGTATTGCATAAAGGACACGTAAAATCGAAACGAGAGAGAATCTGAAATGGTGAAGGGGCCTCTCGTCGTACCGAAATGAAACGTATATTTGAGGTGAGGGTTGTTCGGGAGTTGAGCCTGGTTCGCTGGGTTCAGAGTCGTTTATATGGTGATTCTATGTGGGGTGGTTGGCTAAAATATCAAGGGTATCGTAAGCAGAGCAGCTAAGGGTGACCGAACTTATCCACCATTGGACGCTGGTTTCGTTTTTCCCTATTATACTACTAGAGCATTTGCTATCGCACGCCCCACGCGAGCACGCGATAGGTGAAAATGAATCACATGTACAACGAAATAGAGAGAAAGAAAGAAAAAAAAAAAAAAAAAAACGTGCGATGCAACCGAAAGAAAAAACAAATCACCAAGAAAGAAAAAAAAAAAACCTTCGTTTTGTACACGTATAAATTTTGATATCTTCGTCCTTATCGGTTGAAAAAAAGTCCGCAAGGATTCGGCGTCCGTTTTCCATTTCGCCCCGTACCATTTTGGCCAGATGCGCGCGTACGCTACACACCGTATAAACCAGCATCGAATTGAAATCTCTACGTGGTCGAAATTCACATTTTTCAGAATGCCACCGCATCCCCTCTTGTACGTGTTCGCGAAAGTTGGCGGTAAAAGATTGGCGAGAGAAAAACTTTGCGCTTGCGTCCCAAGGACTGCGGATTTCGATTGCGGTTTCAATTCAACGGAACCAAGCCGCGGGTGTGCGATAAAACTGTCTTATTTTCAAACACGTACATAGGTACCTATACGTACCTATACGGAGGAGGAAAAATATGATCAAGCGTCTGAAATTTTTTCCAACGAAATCCTTGGGATATTTGGAAACTGATGAATCATATCCTCGTGAGCAAAGGCCTTGTGTTAGAGGTATCGGTAACGAAACACACGGGATTGTTCGGTTCGCACCGTCGGGTTACCATTCGCCAGAATATCGAATGAATAGAACAATCGTACGACAAAACGACGAGTTGACACGTGAATGTGGGCAAGCTGAAGCGTTTAAACCGTTAACAAATAGGTGAATTTATATAACGCGCTCAGCACACCGGAAAGTTCCATCAATCAGCGTCTGACATTGTCCTACGGTTATTATAGTCGTAGTTAGTTGAAGTATCCAACGACGAATATAGATGCATGACTCGTATAATGGGGAACACCGTTGAAATCAATTTTCTTAAACAATGCAAATCTGCAGCGGGAAGATAACGCTTTCGTTGATACACGCGACGATGATATCGTCGGTATATTCGTAGGAGTATAACGACGTAACGGCGCAGCACACACGACGTACCGATAAAATATATAATCGCCAAGAGGTCATTAATTAAACAACCATCGTGCCAAGAAAGCAAAACCAAAAGCAAAAGCAAAAGTATAATATACGCTTTCGCTGCAGTATACCAAAAAACTTTATAACGGAAGCTGACAATGAAGTCGCGCTTTGCGGGAGTTTTGATTAACGACATGCCGCGGTGCAGAGATTGAAAAGAAAAATAATAATAATAATATTATTGCAAGAAAAGCATAAATTAACAAATAAACTTCACACTCCTCGAGAGGTTTTCGAGAAAAGTAAAATTTAGAAAAAGGAAAGAAAGAAAATAATAAAAAAAAAAAATAACTATCACTAAACTGTACGTTAAAGCGCAGGAGCATTATACTAATTAAGCTAACGTACCGACCAAAAATTTACCAAACGTATAGAACTTTTATTTTCGCTCGCGGGTAGGAATATATCGCGTATCATACGTGCGTATACTTATAACGAAAGCGTTAAAAATTATGGCAAATCGATAATAGTTGGTCGTGGGGTAAAAAAGCTTGGGTATAGATATACAATATGGTTGGTTCGGTCCGTTAATGGGGATGAGGGAGGAACGAGAGAGAGAGAGAGAGAGAGAGAAAGTGAAAGAGAAAGAGAAGAGGGGTGTTGTATATTCGAGAGACGGTGAGGGTTTGGGGGGGGGGGTCAGGTAGCTACGCCATGGGCTACCCTCGGGAGGTGGTTGCACGAACAATAGAAATAAGCTCTGGATTAGGGGTTGATTTGCATGGGGTTCCACTAATTGTCGCCAGAGGGTGCCTGCATACGTTCAAATATATATAATATTACATAACGTGTACGCGTATATAGGTATGTACATGCGCTCAGACGGTATATAGCTAACAAATTTGCACACAAATGAAATTCCACATCTATTATATACACGTACATGATTTCCAAAGCGTTCATATATTATTAAATACGCACGTACACGTATATAGATATTGCATTGCAAAGAAACGGCGAGAGGAGGAGAAACGTAGAAGGCAGGAGGAGATCCGGTATACGTGTCCCGTGGGATGAGAAAATCGTTACGCGGTACTCGTTCCCCTCACCCTCCATCCCTCGCCGCTCTCGCACTTCCTACCCATCAACTACTATCCCGCGGTTTTCCCTCGGGACCGATGAAAACGCGGACCTGTTGTCCGCAGGCGTTAGGCTAACGGAATATACATATGTATACGTACATAGGTACCTACAGGTACGTACTATACGCTAAAATTTGCCGCAGTTTTTCAAATTTTCATTTCCTTTTTTTTTATATATATATATATATATTAGTAAATCACACATCGAGATGAAAAATCGAATGGGAACAATTTGAAATATGTTTGACAAATCGCATGGATCGTCGGAGGTTTGCGAAGAAGGGAGAAAAGAATTATCGTCGAAAATGTGTCGTATAACATACATACGTACACCTTACGTAGCGTTCAATCGATGCTTTTTATTGACTATCGTAAATTTGCTCGTTAACTTACGACCCGTGATTATAAGCTCGGAAGGCAAGATATACGGCGGCTAGGGTATACCATACCTGTGCGCGTACATATTTTCTGAACTTTTACGCATTATAACATTCCGACGCATAAAATAGTAATCTGTCATTGTTGAAGAACGATCGTATAAATCGCGAATGTATAGACGTACAGGTGAGAATGTATAAATGCACGATGCTATGTGTGAAAGAATTTTTACGTCTGATGTAACCGTGGTCCAATTGAAATAAGAAAAAGTGGAAACTGAATCAGAGCGCATAATGAGATGGGTGATATATGTAATATAGATTTGGTTCTTTCATTTTTCTACTCATAACATGCCAACCGTTGTTATACGCTGCCAGTAACTCACCTGGTGCGGTACCTGCTCTTTAAATGATATGTTTTACTTATTTTATTTTTTTGTTGCGAAATTTAACTCTAAAAAATTTGTAGCTAATTTGCGACTATACCTGTAACCAGTATGTCGAAGAGAAGAGAAATAAAATAGAGCAAAGCTCGCAACACGTACGTATGCGCGAACGACGGTGTGGGTTATATAATGTGAACGTGAAAATTAAAATAAATAACGTTTTGCGATGTCGAGTGGAAGGCGGGCCATGAAAGAAACACGAGAACGAGAAAAGAAAATTAAAAAAGATAAAAAGTGGCAAAAACTGAAAATTCAACTAAATAAAACCGCTGTGCAACAGCAGCAGCATACAAACGCGGAATCATGCGGATATTGCCGCTTCGTATATCCACATTATGGCATCTACGTATGTACGTGGAATAGAAGGATAAAAGTACATTGAATTAATTTCGAGCTTTTCAACTTTTCAACCAATTTTTCCATACTGTATGTACATGAATTTCATACCTCTGACAGAATTAATTTGAACAAGCGCGTCGTCGGATTCGTTTTCAACATTTCATATCCGCACGTTATTTCGATAAAGTTGATAAAATTCTGTGCTGATTTCACGTTTCGCGCAACGTCATACGTGTATACCAAATATAAATTCATTTACCCCTGTATGTGGAGGTGAATTTAAGAGGGAACAAACAATAATCGCGGGGGTGCGAAATCGCAACGGTATTCGTCCCAACTCCTACTTTTTTGTTGCTATACTTTCAGCTCTTTTCGCAAATAATATTCCGGAATATTGTTCACTCGTATAATCCGCAAACCTTTCAACGCCCCGTACGCATATTGAAAATAAAAAAGAAAAAGAAAAAGTAATAAGTCAAAAAATAATAATCGTCTTTACTTGAACATATATCGTCTGAAAATTTTTCGGAAACATCGAGACTGTCGAAAATAATAATAAACATGGCGAAAAGTCAGCTGTGCATGAACATAGATAAAAAGATGGGTGAAAATACCGCAGTAGGAGCGCAAAGCCATAAAAGTAGCACGTGCAGTGCAATACGAGAGCTGTAGGTGCTCGGGGCGTGGTAACGACAGTTACGAGGACTCGTATTTGAGTTAACGTGTATACGTATATACGCCATACATATGTATAAATACATATACTATGTATGCGATGTATATACCGGTGCATGAATGCTACAGTCGATGCAACGGCAGCAGCGGTAAGAGCTGAAGTTTCTGTCGGAGGCATCCGTAGATATTCTGCGAAAATAGCCCATAGCTTATGCACGTTATAACGCTGCGGAAATCGGCGAGGAAACTTGTTTGAAATAAGGATGAAAATAAGGTGGACGACTTCCAGATTCTGCAGACACAAATATATATATATATATAGATATAGCATTGCTATACCATATTTTTATCTATATGAAGAAGAAAAAAAAAAAAATGGCGGCGAAGTATATAAAATATATAATACGGGGTATAAAATTAAAAAAGGCTGAGGAACCGCCATTGAAGCGGTTAAATTGAATAGCGGTAAGATGAAAGGCAGTGTGCTTCGTATTAACAAAGAAAAGAAGAAAAAAAAGAAAAAAAAAAAAGGAAGAAAGGGAAAAAAAAATCAGGTATACAATACGGAGTCGAAAACCATTAAGATCTGGTGCAGGTGCACGCCATCGCGGTGTGAAAAAAACTTTAAAACAAACCGAAAGAAAAGAAAACGTAAAAGAGGAGCGTTAATTGGACCGCATCTGATCTTAACTCAGGCTGTAGCAATTTTATCCGTAGAATATAAGACACGAATTTCGCAGGCGACCGCGACCGCGACGCAGCGCGCCTGCTATGCGGGAGCCGTATTTCAATTCGATTAAACTAATCGTAATTGGCCAACAAGAACGTTATAATGGCACCATAATTAATTCTTAATCACTACACTTTACTGGCAACAAAACGAGAAAAAAAAAAAAAACAGAAAAAACAAGAAGAGCAAAAAAAAAAAAAAAACGGAACCTGCCACTGCTGCTGTTACTTACCGCGGGGCACGCAACGCTCGTTCGTATGTTATACATACTTATGTATCATATGTACCATGTGTAATACGCTGCGCCATTTATTATCAGCTTCTGTATGAAGTTCAGGTAACTATAACCGGTATATTATGCGGACGTGAATATACATAGAATGATAAACCTATACCTGCATGACTTACGTAAAGAGATGTACAGAATGAACCGCGAGATGATTTTATAATTCACAATCGTGAATTCGCGAAAAATAAAACAATCTACCGAATTTCGAAATAATCAGTGCCTTGAACGATACTTTTTTTATATCCGAACAACAGGTGCGACGTACCAAAAACTGATAAAAAAGAAAAGGAAAGAAGACACAAAAGGAAGAACAAATAAAAGAAAGTATGCATTCAACTGTGAATAACGTGCATAGATTCAATTTTCGGAAGACGTCTCACTGACTCGAGAGAAACAATAGATCATTGTTGGTAACGGGTAATTATGGTGTATACCGGTGAGAAAAAGAAAAGACGAAAAACGAACAGAATTTATACCATAACCAGGTATACCCCGATGGTACAGGAGAATGGCGCAGCATCCCAGCTTCCGTTGCGTCAAGTGTTGAGGAACTCATGCACCATTATACAGATGTAGAAAGCGGGAAGTAGATGTTATAATATGTAAAGGTATAACCGCGGTATTACCCAGAGAAGTGTAAGTTGCCGAGACATCATCTCCCGGTAGGTATATATGCTAAGAGGTTGTAGTGTGGTGAGAGAGAGAGAGGAAGAGAGATGGTTCGAGGAGAGTGGTGGTGTACGGTACAGAAGCGAAGTGTAAGCCATTTCATCTAAACAATGGAAGACAATAAGGTACAATGAAAACGAGATGAAGGGTGTACTCTGAACCCTCCGACGTGCGACGACGCTCAGACCTCAAGAGCCGAGGTGGTACGAGGTTCAAGCAGCAGCTGTCGCATATTCGCTTCTAGGATTCTCCTATTATTACGAAATATATCATCTAATACTAGACGGTATACCGTCTCGAGTCTGTACCAAGTCTACGCGAGATGACGACGACGACGACGACGATGACGATGATGATGTTTTACAAGCTGCGAAGAAAACGAGCCACGTCCGGAATGAGCTACACCTCGTAATCGTTATTACAAGACCAAACGCGACGTTGTCTTTCGGTACCGCGAACCGGGTCGTCGTCTGTTCCGTTTGTTTGTCAAACAAACGGGCGAATTTGATGCAGCTTGTTTATGCTATTATACGTCGAGGAAACTACGGAGTAGGAAGTAAGTTTGACAAAATTACATATGCGAGCGAAGCTACGATGTATAATGACGAATCGTTGTTTCGTGGCTCAAGAATGATCTTCTGACGAAATGACGTTGACGAAAATAAGGCCCAACGTAATAATCATGTCCCATACAAGCTGCAAGTCACGTCTCACCATCTCATTGATACCACACAACAATGTACCAGCACTTGAACAAATTGGCGAAACGATTCCGATACGTCCAGCTATTTCCGGACGGTTCGACCGATGGACTCGAAATTTGAGCCAGAGTATCATAAGTTTATCGATAATTTTCATGACTCGAACCGTACACTTCGCTGTCGGGTGGGAAAATCGTTAATTTCGAGGTGTATTGGCAACGAGCGATACGCCGGGTTGAACGTTATTTTCTATAAAGAGAAAAGAAAAAAAAGGGTAAAACAATAATTCGCGAGCTCTTATAACCCCGACATCGATTCATTAGGTGTGCGGTAGCCGGCGCAGTTTTACAAGTGAGCTGCTCAAACCGATATTGACCGAGAGCAAATAAGCCAAGTAAATACTCGGTGTGTCGGGGGTTCACTTGAAAAAGTTTAGCTCCGTATAGAAACTTCATTTCCGTTGGTACGCTGCTAAGAGCGTGAAGAAGAGAGAAACCCGTCCTAATACCTCCTCCTCCTCCTACTCCCCCCCACTTCTCAATCCTCTTTACTAACCTCCGGTGGTTTTCGGTTTAGATTTCACTCGCACCTCTGGAGTAATTTCGCCTCGGCGTACTTTACCACCAGGTGCGGTAACGGTGTGTGTACACGTATACCGTGTACGTTCGTACGTACGTACGCAAACTAAAAGCGGCGGTACTTACGCCAAACTATCCACATTGCCCGTTCGCACACACTTGCGCAGCGTTAACCCAGGCGCCATTTGAAAGTCCAAACCTCATAACAGAAGGGCATACCTAAAGGTCGTATTTGCACGCGAAGCCCATCATTTTCTTCAGACAGGGTTCCCCCTCGCACTGTACGGATCGCGTCCCGGTGCGGCATAATTTCGTGTTTTTTTTTTTTTTGTTTTTTTTTTTTTTTTCTCTTCACTTCTTTTAGGTACGCTACCATAGCATCGGCATCCTTTGCTTTTCTTGCTCCATTATACGCCGCTGCTGCTGCAAGCGTCGAGCATATACCTATAACTACGGCAAACCTTGACTGTTATTTATTATACAGATATTCTCCGGACTTGGGAAACTTGAGGAGTACGATGGCAGTTTCAGCAGTAACGTTTGCATCAAACTGTCAGGTTTATACGTCGTCGATAAATTCTTTACGTATACATGTGTTGTATAAATTGTCTCACACCCACCCCCTTTGATTTTGATATCTCTGAACAGTTTCGATTTCCGGGGAAATTATTCGTTCGTTGCTTTTGGTTTTTTTTTTTTTTTTGTGTTGAGCACAAAATTTTTCGAATAAAGGCAGCAGTTGACGATTCTAATTGCCTGTAATGGAGTCAGATGGCTTTTTATGGGATGCAGACGAGTGTGAAATTATCAGATATTCAGAGAGTAATGATGTAAAACATTTGGTAATTATTATTAATGAGGTAGAGAGTAGGTGGCGCGATTCTGATGTGGGGGGATCGACTCCTGTCATGACTTCCTGGGGGTGGTTTTACAGAAGCGACCCGAAGAAACCCGAACCGCACGAGGAAAGGATACCACATATACGTATAGGGATTTGGCGCAGCTGCATGGGTCTCAGCAACTCGCCCAAAGGCAAAATGGAATCGATATACATGTAATACCATCTTTCGCGTTTCTGGGGTGGCTATTTCCCTCTGTGATTTCGTTACTCGTTTTCGTTATTCGCCCACATCATCGAAAATGTTGGAAAAACAAGCGGGTCCACGTTTCGAGAATCTCTTGGATGAAAAACGTAACAAAAATGTAAAGCAAAGAAGACTTCGTTCCTCCAAATTTATCCTTCAAAATACGCGTAGAACGCGAAACAGACGAGGCGATCGATTACGACCGACAATGAGTGGCTGACTTCGCGCCCTTTTCGGTTAACAACCGTGGAATCGATAGCTAGGGTGCGAGTAGAAATCCTCCTCCAGTCGGTTTATGTCGGTCTTTATACGATAGCGGGTCGTGTGTGTTCGAGTCGTGCAGGTACCCGAGAGATGGATCGACGGAAGTGCTGAAAAGAAAACCACTTCCTGCAGCGGTGTAACGTGCAAGGGTGGTGAAAAATCGAACGCGAAAATAATAATAAAAAGAAAAAAAAAAGAAAAAAATAAGTAAAAGGAAAGAAAAAAGAAACCGCGCACCGCTCTGGCAAAGGAAAGAGGGAAACCGACGAGTAAATAGCGTATGAGGTACACCAAAGGATTCACAAAAAGAAAATAAAAGAAGGGATCTGTAATTTTATATATATATATATATGTATACGATGAACGTGGCAGGTGATGTACAAAATTCACACCCACGTTCTCCCTCGGTTTCTATACGCGACCCGTCTTTTTCGTTTCGAAAATTTATCCGTGCGTGCGCGCGGCGGTGGAAGGGGGTTCTTTGAAAAGGTTCTTTGGTTACTGGAAAGTAGTTGGAGTATTATGCAGGATGGAACGTTAGGGCGTGCCGAGTACCAGCAGTAGCGGCAGCAGCAGCAGCGGCAGCAGCAGCAGCATCATCGGTAGGAGAAGAGACGGGAGCAGCTGCTCTTTCAATTGTTTCTCCAGCAGCCAACGAGCGACAAGAATGACAAATGAACGAGGCGTCGCGACGCCTGCCCGGAAGCGAAACAAAGCCAGGAGAGAGAATCACGGTCGAAAAGACCACGAGGGAAAGCAGCTCCGTAGGACGAACCGAGAAGGGTTCGGAAAGTGGCTAAATTCAAGGTGTACTACACTGCGGAAGGGATGATAAATCCCAAGGGCAGACAACAGAGGCGACTGCAGCAATCTTCGCGAGGGAAAATCACCGGCGAAGAGATTATCGTAGATGCGGTCCGGCAGGATGTACGTGAAATTAATTGTAACCGCGGCGGTCGTTAAGTTGCGAAACGTTCGCAATCTAACTTCGCATCGGGTCTTTGTTATTAATCAACCGATTGGAAATTAGACTGTGGAGCGAAAACCACAAATTACGTACACGTACGAGACGATCAAGGACCATCGATCAACGGTGGAGAAGATCGTTACGATTGAGACTCTCTTTTTTTTTGTTCTCTTTGTTTGTAAAACTTACGCTGAGAGACCCCAGTCGTCATTGAATGTCATCACATACCTGTAACAGAAAGAATAAAAAGACGTCGTTAACTCGGGTGTAATTTTGAATTACCTATGACGGGGAATGTTGGTTTATCGTCCAAAATTTCTGTCCTATAATTCTATTTAAGGTCGCGACGATTCGAACGGAGACCCTGCACCGACCCCGGTTTTCGACCCCGACCGGAAGCGCGATATTTACACGACACGCGTCGACTCGCGAGTGGCGCGAAGTCGTGCGATGTGTGTAGGTGAAAGCGGCTCTAAATATAGAAAATTGTGTGTTACGAGCATGTCCGTGGTTTCGAAACCACGTAACGCGCGCAAAAGCATCTGTCAAAACACCGCGGGTTGTTCATCGCCTCGGTCGTATTATACGTCGTTTCGGTTTCGTGACTACCCCACGTGACTGTAAAGTCCCCGCAGGCGGAGTTTAGTCACGACGCGAGCGAGGAGCTCCAATTTTCCTATATTTATAAGATAAATGCTTTTGCTTCGCAAGCTTATTGGTTTAACTCTGTTTGGACGTAGCGGCTTGTCCCGAATTTCTCTCGCTTTTCGTCCGCGTAAAAATTTTCTATCGACGCCAACCGCCGTTATCCCCCCACGTATCCCGAGCATTAGCAGCGCGCTTTCGAGTATGCGTCATTTTAACAACCCGACTGTAATTTACGCTGCGTAAATTTTTATTTTCTTTTCCCACAAATATCGTTCTCAATCTCTTCTGTTTTCAATTCTACGTGCGGTATATATCGCCAACGTCCCAAGTTATTTGTTTGCATAATATATTCGATCATAATTCAATTTTTATTACATCTTCTGTGTTTTCTTTTGATTTTTTTTCTTTTTGTTTTTTTTTTCCACATAGCGCGACGGTGGGTAAATTTGGCCGTTTATATAAATGAAAAAGATGTATATTTGTTTACCGGGGATGAAATGGGGAGAAAGTAAAAAGACGGAGACAAAAAGTGATGAATTCATTCTGTTTTTCTTTCTTCCCTGTCTCCCTATACATTTTTTTTTTTCATTTTCTTTTTTCTTCCTTTCTTTCTTTCTTTTCTCGAGTTAATTACTTGGAACTTTGAGCTGCAGGCACCCTGCATTTTTTCGCGTTTTTCAAGCCCACAGCAGCAGCCCGGAAAAAAGGAATAACGGGAAGAAGGTTCAATACAGAAGGACGACTGTATGCTTTCGTTAATCAATGGCAAATATCACGGCCTATACGGTTTCCGCAGCTTTTTTGTAATTACGTCACGTACGACAACGTTGTTAAATAAAATTAATACGTATGTCACGTCGTATATTATATTATAATTCATACAGACGTTGCAGAGTAAACAACCGTCGGTGGCTTAATAACCAGTTGATCAAATAAAATAATAATTGAGAGAAAAAAAAAAAACAACAGAAGAGAAACCACATAAAGCCAGGAGGAAGAAAATTTTCGATGTATACGCAACGACACCGCGTCCCGCCGATGAGATAAAAAAAATCGAATAAAAGAAAAAAGTAAAATGAGAGGAAACGTAGGAAAGTGTTTCCTCGGATTTGGACGTACGGAATATCGAGTTTTAGGTTTACGGGGCACGTAGTGAGGAGACGCGTAGCGTAAGCCGTCGTAAGCATGAGGTATTCATCGCCGTCACAAAGTAATCTTCGTCTAATCTTGGCCTAATCGTTCTCTCGCTACGGACCCAGCGATCCATCTTATCCTAACCCCCGGAGCCAAGCTCCTGACACTTTCAAAGTACCACATAGTATAAGTATAGAGTTAGCCGTATATTTTCCAAATACTACGAACCGTGTTCCGGATAATGTTTTCCGCTAGACTCCGCGCCAACGTCCATTTCCTGTTACTTCCTTCCTCCTACAATTTTTCCTCCTTTTTTTTCATCCCTCCCCTCGTTCTTTTGTTCGCTCTACAACTTTCTTACCCCCCGTTTCCTTACAAACATGCAACGGAATTAATAAACCATTCTCGTTATAATTATAATTCCGAGTGATGATTATTTTAATCGATTCAGGGGCTGTTTCTTTCTTCCTCCACCGCCCCCCCCCCCTCTGCACCCCTATTTCCTCGACATCGCATATATCAACGGAAGAAGCGATCAATATATCGTATTATGTACCGGGCGTGCGTTATTCGATTCAGAGTTGATATTATATTATATGTACAGGAGTCGCGGGTGAATGGAAAATTCATGCACGAGATGCATAATTGAAGGCTGGGCGGAATGAAGTTCTGAAGCGTGAAGCTGGCAAAGGTGGAAAGGTGGAAAGGTGGGGGGGCGGGGGGGTGGGGGGGTAACCGGAGGCATCTGTATCCCTGATATAATCAAGTTTCTCTATGGTTCCGTGCTCATCCTCTAACGTTTCTACAACAGGTATATAGAGTGGTGGTGTATAGGTGAGGACAGATGAGAGGAGTGAACCATCCAAGTGCCCGGGTATATGTATAATATGGCGCGAAGGTCTATCCGTTAGAGCTGCGAGCTACTGCTTGTCGCTTTGTTGCCAGTAATTGATTTATGTGTCGCCTTTGATGTACGCTTTCCGGGTGGCGTGTAAAGGAGGAGACGGTGTCCGTGGAAACGCGGAAATACGGGTAAGACGAGATCGTTGAGGATATTAGGAAACTTCGAACTTATTTTTCTCGGGCGCACTTATACGTCGTACAGTTTTTATTGGAATATCGTCCAACCCCTTTTCTTTTTTTTTTTGCAGCACGTAGCGCGTACGTGGGCAAAGGCTTCGAAAAATTTCGCCGAGTTATTTCGCGAACAAATCTCTTCCGCGCCCTGGCATAGCCGCTGCTGTGGACGCGTTCTCTGGCGAGGGGAGACAAAGAAATTTCACAGTTAGTGCATTCCTGTCGTCATGGTAACATGTCCTCTGGGTCCTGGGGGATGGAGGAGGAGGACGAGGACGAGGAGGAGAAGAGGAAGGACGAGCGGAGTCGACGCTTCTGCAGGGATTGGAAGATTCTGCCTTCTCAGTTCTTCGGGAAAAGGGGGGTAGGTGTTGGTAAGGAAGAATTCCGATATTCGACGCCGCGCATGGAGAACCGATGGCGGATGGTCCCAGAGTAGGAGAGATAAAGCGCGAAATGCGAAACGAGAAGAGAGCGGGGGTTGAAATGGAAACGCGCTAGTCGGTTCGGCGTTTCAGTTCGGAGTTTGAAACGGGTTGTACAGGGTAGAAGCGAAATTCCTATGGGAATGTATCCCGGGGTAGAGTCGCCGGTCTTATTTTGTAGGTACTACGGCTCTTAGCTCGGGCTGAATTTCATTCAATTACAAAGATGAAATAGAAGCGAGGAGTCGAGAGCGCGAAGAAAGGGGTGGTACGCGAGGTTCTCTCGGTCTCGCTTAATCTTCGTGCTTTAATCTCGTAACGGAATACGTAACACGCTAATACGAACGAGACGAAGAATTTATGCTCGAATGAGCTATTGAATTACACGAGCTATTCCGCGGCCGCGGCCGCTGCGCAACGGGCAACTTTAGCTATAACATAAACACAATTATGGTATTTCTACGTAAATACGTATACAGTCAATTAAACGTGCGTGGTGTAGTCATTCGCGTAATGCAACACCGAGGTTATCAGATTCGCAGAATTGCAGTCGCTCGATAAATCTCGATAAAACTAATGAATAATAAGAATCGCCGTCGAGAGAGTGAAACGTAAATGAAATAAATAAATGAATGGAACCAAAATATGACCTTTGAATTCATAACGTTCGGACGCGATACTACGAGGAAATGATCGACGTGTGAGCGAACGATGGCGATATACGTTACCCCCCTCGTTATACCGTGTCAGTTCAAAATCACAGTCATTCGCTCATGCCCGACCAGAAGCAGATGACACATAACCGTACATCTATAAATTACACGTAACGATAACCACTTATTTATACTGCCAAGCCGATGGCAGCGCGTAATTATTTTGTCAGTGGTTAATACTTGGCATTTATCAAGCAGACTTGTTTTTTTTTTCTTCTGCGCTCCGGCAGATACCGTGTGTCACGCTTGTATAGAAACTAGAATTGGTATTCACTCGTTATCGCCGGGCGTTGAATGTTGATTTGGGTTTTTCTTCTAAAATCTTAATAATTCGCATTGAATTTCCGACATCAACCGCATTCCTGCGAGTCAATGAATTTCGGAATTCTCAATGCCGCAGTGCACCGCTGCGGCATAATATGCAGATATTATCTCGTGTCGGTAGCTCATTAGAAGTTTCTGCTCGACACGTTAGTTCTTCGTTCGGTGAATTTGATCCACGTTGGTAATACAACGCCGCATCGAATCGATAGTCGGCCCCCCCCTAAAGTTTCTTAGAATTAACGACAGACAAAAATTCCTGCCATTTCGACATCGCGAGTTCAACTGCTAAAAAAACAAAACAAAAAAAGGGAGGAAAGTAATCGAATTTCGGAAGCTTTACGTAATAACGTTTAGCGCCCATGTAAATCGATATTTCCCCCCCCCCCCCCCCGAGGAACGTAAACGTGAATATCTCAACGATGTCACCGATAATCTCATTCGGTGCGCGTTATTGACCCGAATACTTAACATTACGGAATAGGTAAAGCGATACAATCCATATGACCAAATACGCTCTGGTCAAAGCCTCACGTTAAATTTCTAAGGTTCGCCGGTTAGCTACGTGGCATCTGGTAGCTGCACCGACGTTTGGGCATAGAGGACGACGAGTGTCGGGGCATTAAGAATTCAACGCGTCGTCTCGATTGCTACCTATATAACCTTTTCCTATAGAATAAAAGATGAAGCAATCAGCGACAAAAGTTGTAGCGCTTCGTCGACTGAATTTTTGATTGAACCAACCAACCGACGAATAGCGACGACGGTCGGGTTATATCTCGGCGGTCGCACGCGTGGGCGATACATACGGAATATAAATAGACGCAATGGACAATCAATTATTGTGAAACACGGGCTCCCGTGGCAGCGGCGGCGCGGGTTCGTGGTCGAGTCGAGCTGTCAGTAGCAGTCGAGAGAGATAATTACTTCTCTCATGCTCGATTAATACCTCGATTCTTGCGCTTTGCTGCTCACCACTTTTCCCATTTCCTTCTCTTTTCTTTTCCTTTCTTTTCTTTTCTTTTGGTGCACGTCCTATTTCGACGGGGGTTGCTTTTCAACGAATCTACACGACCAGAAGAACTTGCACAAATTAGTTGGAAAGTATGGAGTGAAAAATAGAAAAGCTGAAGATTACCTATGATAATTTAAAAATTATGGAAAGAAAGCTTCGCACGAGAGAGGTTGCAGGTATTTCCTATATCCGAATAGTTGGATCGGATGAAAAGACTCCGTACAATGTACAACATGATCGTTTGATCCTCTGAAGGTTTTTGTCGTCCCGTAATTCCCCGATTCCTTGGAATTGTAAGGAATACAGGTAGTGTCGCGTACCGGCAGCGTCTACCTCATCCCGTATTGTTTCTTTTCCAAAAGGGACTTGACGAGAAAAAATGGAAAATAAAAACTGAAAAACAGAATGGGGATTACAAGAGAATCGAGGAGAGCACGTTACCCGCTGAAGAATTCTCGTATACTGCAAAGGGATCGAAACGTCTTCGATGAATATTATACGGGATCAAAAGAGTCGTTCGCGCGGTTTATAACGCTTCATTGCTACTGCAGTCAGCAGCTACCCCCGGCAACACAATTTCATTCGACTCTCGCTCGCAATAAACTTTGTCAAAGGAATCTCCGCTTGTAAAAAAGTCCTTTATACACTCAGGTAACATCGCGTCGAGGTGAAAGAAACGATGAATTCATCCAGCGAGCAAAATCAGAAAGTGGACGCCCACCCGATCGACGCTAATTTTTATGATTTATTTTCTATTCTTCACTCCGCCACTGTCGGTATATAC
Organism: Athalia rosae; assembly: GCF_917208135.1. Lineage (NCBI taxonomy): Eukaryota > Metazoa > Arthropoda > Insecta > Hymenoptera > Athaliidae > Athalia > Athalia rosae. The sequence goes on along the minus strand of NC_064027.1, from coordinate 5,784,372 downwards.
CGAAACACCGATTTCGAAGGTGGCTCCATGATTGATTGATTGTATCTCTGGCCGAATTTCGATAGTCACCATTTTGAATCAACGATGATTCGAGCGTTGAAAATTTTTCGTCCAATTTCCGAGTAGGTAGGTAACATGTAATAGCGTTCTCTGAAATGAAGCAACAATTACCGCTACCATCGGCTGACCGAAAGATGAAGGGGTTAAAAAAAAAGTAGAATATATATATATAAAAAAAAAAAGAAAAATGGAAAAGGAATAAGAAAAAAAGGAGTGAGTTGTTGAATGCTTAGATCTCAGGCTCATATGCACCGATATATACAGTGCTGTATAGCTGTTTGTTTTCCAACAGTCTATTACGTTCGTTTGACGCCGTCGACACCGCTGACACGGTTGACCCCAATTGGCATTCGTTGACCCTAACCGTGCGCGTTGTCATGACTCCCAGTCATCAACTTATCTACCAGTTAACGTCTGCAGTAATCGTCGTCCTTGTCTTGGAAGAATCATACCAGTTAAATGTGGTATGTACAATAACTCTGCAACAATTACTTCTACAGACCAGGTTAAAGGAATACCATAAGAACGATCGTCGTTCCAGAAAAATAAAAAACTTAAAGACCATTTGAAAAAAAATAGGTGAGTTTCTTCGTCCCTCGGTTTTCGTGAATTTCAGTAAAAAGAAAAATCATTGTACCGATTCCAAAATCGACAAGCGAGAAGTAATGAAAAAAAAAAAAAAAAAAAGAAAATTCGAAACAGAGAACTTTTTTTTTTTCACTTACAATCGTGGAAAACCGAAAGAACGACGAGTGCAGAGGACGTAATCTGCTGACGACGATTCGAAGTTTGCGAGTTGGTGGAATTTTTCATTTTCTTTCGTTATCCCGATGACCACGTAGGGTCGAGATGATGTTACACCGGGGATGCGTGTTGGAAGCGCGTATCTTTCGCGCGTCAAAGCAATTACTGTGCAGGACAGCAAACTGTTCTGGAGTGACTCAAGGGGGAGGGGCGGCGGTTCGGTCGGATGATTTCAGCTGTGTTCCCTCTACGTGAAACGTATAGAGTTGAGCTTCTCTCGTAGCTTTGGGATCAAGTGGGGCCAATTGACCACCGGGAGTCCACTTGACTCTGGTCGCCCCGCTCAAATCTATTACTTACGATCAGGACGGACCGCAACGTCGACGACTGAGCGAGAAACGAAGACTTGCGAGACGAGAAATGTGAGATCTTTTTTTCGCTCTTTTTCTTTCGTTCTTTCTTCCTCTCTCTCTCTTTTTTTTGCCCCACTTGATACACGTGGTGGCATATTTTAATCAGGAAAAATGTGAAAATGCTTCTACGAGTATTATAGTGTAAATGAGACGAGAAAGAGCGTCGAAGGTATGGGGAAAAAGACCATTGAAGAAAAAAAAGAAGAAAAAAAAATTATTGGCGAGATGAAAATTTTTGGTGTACGTACAGTTCGTCACTTTCTACAAAAGGATCTGAAAAGTGACGGAAGATCAAGCTTTGAGGTTTGATTATATCGAAATTTAATAAGAGAAGAAAAAAAAATCCCGCATTCAAAGCCTCTTCTTTCGACGTACGCGCGCGGCAATACCCTGGAGAAATTATGAATTTTGTGTAAAACGTCGATCGATATTTTTCGTTCTTTGAACGTTGAAGAGCGATGATTCGAAAAAGAAAGAAAAATTATTCCACAATTAGATTTCTTTCCGAATTGAAATCTTCGCGTATAAATAATTATTCACCAAGGTATATTTTCAGCGGCTAGCTCTCACCGGAATTCCTTAAAAATTCAGGTGTTCGAAGTGCTCTTCATATACCTCAGACTGCAGTATGCAGAGCTTAACTTCGTGAGGTTTATGTACTCCTAGCCGTATCTGTATAGTTACGTGCGCTATAACGGATAGTGTAGGAATCCGTAAACCGTAAACCGTAAACCGAACCCACGTCCACAGAAATCGTCGGAAAGCAGCTGCGGCAGCAGCGCAAGAAGAGGAAGAACCAGAAGAAGAAGAAGAAGAAGGCGGGGAAGGAAAAGGAGAAGGAGCAGCTAGTCTGTGAAATGCAAGAGCGAGAGCAAGTCAAAGAGAAAAATTCGAGGATATAAATCAACCTGGAGGACAAGTAACAAGTGCTGCACAAAGATACGTATATACACACGTCTCTAAATAGTGAGGATCCAGGATGGATATATAGAAATAACTGCCTACGTAGCTACTATACATAACTGAATTTATATACCGAAAGAAAATTCGCCCACAGGGATCACTCCGATGTATTTTTTTTTTTACATCCGACAAATATTTGATTCGACTGTGGAATACATGGAAGGATAAAGCTTCGATCGGATGAAAATGATCAAATAAAATTCCCGTTCGCTTCTTTTTCGTGTACGTAATTTTTTTTCTCTTCCTTTTAATAGCGAGAGAGAAAAAGGGAGAGAGAGGATCAACTTCTCAACAGAAAAATCTGCGCGGAAGAAAAATGTAAAAAGCGACAAGCCCCTGTCAGGATATCTTCTCGGATCTCCACAATCCTTTTTCTTTTCTTCTCTTCTTTCATCATCTTTTCTTTGCCTTTCTCTTTACTCACAATTTTCGTATATAATACGTTTCGCGTTTAAAATCAACGCCGATGAATATCGTCATTTTATTTCCTTCCCATTCTTACGAGGTTTGTTTTATCAAAGAAACGGTGTAGGCGCAGGTACGCATATTACGTACGATATGTGAATATATATCTCGGATGTGTATATAGGCAGATTTCCGATGTATCGTATATGTGTACATGAATAATACGTAACGTATTATATGGCGTAGGATAGCAACCCGGAATCCCAATATACGGTAACTTGTGACCGTGAAAAGTTGAGTCGACTTCGCGACTCGAATAACAAAGCGGAAATCCTTCCTTCCTTATTTTCTTCCTTCTGCGTTCCCTCGTTCCCTCGCATTTTCCGCTCGTCGTAACTATTTTTTTTACTTCCAATTTTTTTCTTTGTTTTTTCTGTTTTTTCCTTTCGTTTGTTTTATATCCGTTTTATTCGTTTTATCGGCTCGATTCCGGAGAACCTTCTGCATTCCATGAATATTTTAAGAATAAACGAGCCGAGAACCAGCCACGGCAATGTCCCACGCTTTATCTTACGGCCTTACCGATCGGAGCTTACGCTTATTCTCCTTCCAGTTTTCTTCCCTTTTTTTCTCCCCGTGCCCCTTGCGAATCAGAAAATATATATCGGTCAATAACTGCAGTAGATGTCTCCGACGGACTCTCCTCCCTTTCGCTTCAAGTTTACCTCACTTATTCCTTCCGCACCATTTTCTCCTCCCTCCAATGGGACTACTCTTTCGAAGTCCCCGCGTCACACACCCAAGCATATAGCAATTTCGCAGCCATCACCTTTTCAGCTCCTTCGCCACCTCAGCGTGAACTGCGCGCTCACACCTTGCGGTCGCGCCAACGGACGGACCTGCACTTATACGTTCTCCGAACGAACAGCTGCTGCACTGCGGTATATTTTTCAATCGATCACAAACTTTCCAATATCGTTCCAATATAGAAAGCCGTCCAGGTAAGGCTGGAGTATTTTTTTTTTTTTTTTTTTGTTTTCATTTCATTTTTTCTCATAATTCACCTGCACGTAACTAATTAGTTGCGTTGAAAAGTGACGAAAGGGAAAATAGGTGAGAAAAAAAAAAAAAAAAAAAAATTTCTCACACCGAAAGGTTTGACGGAGGTTCGCCAGATTATGACGATCATGTTTATAAATGTTTCACCGGATACGTGGATAAAAATGGTACGCTATCGTCTCGGATCAATGAATTATAAATCTACGAACGGTAAAATTTATAAAAAGATCACCTGCACGTAGGTATAGTTGCGATGGATCGAACTGTGGAATATATGATTTCAATTTTATAGCGACCTAGACAACCAGTTGGTAATCGGAATGGATCGATCAATCAGCTGAGTAATATGTAGCTATATATATATAATACGGATATGTACGCGTATATGGATTACGAGTCAATCGGCTGTAATTGCAACGGTATGTAACACAGAGAGACATACGTTAGATAATTAATTACGCAAGCTTTGAGCACCGAGTTGATCAACACATCTAATCGAAAGTAGAGGAAGAAATAAATGACATGAAACAGAAAACAGAACCGCAGGTAATGAATATTCAAAAAGTCGGTCACGACATTGAAAATACAAAGCAGGTGAATAACGTCGAACGGTTGACGTTCGTTAATTTTTTTTTTTCTTCTTAATAGCGGAAAAACAACCGATGTGATCAATATGTGCAATGAGCGATCGGCTTCGCGAGTAAACGGTTGATTCGATTCAACTACAAAGATGGCGGCGGAGGGACGGAAAAATTCTAAGGAGGAGAGGGAGAAGTTGAGTCGCGCACAGCGCACGGTATGCGTATTATAACGAAGAGGACGGCGTGTCGCGTTTCTCACGCATCTGCGTACATACATCAATTCATTTTCCCTCGTTATCTAGCGGCGCTCTTCGACCCTCAGATCGCCCTCGAATTCCCTCGGGGTCTCTGCGGCTGCCCCTTTCTGGCGTCTGATAAATGCGGGAACACCTTGCCAGGGCGCCCTCGCGTGTCAAGTGTCACCCGAAGGACCGAGGGGTGAATTCCAGACGCGCGCGACTGGACCGGAATAGAGATACGCTTTCAGCCTTCGCTTACAAAAGGCTTCTTCTCCGCAAACCACCACCACCTCCTACTCTTCTTTTTTTCTTCATTATTTTTTCTCTTTCTTATCATGCACCCGAATATCCCTGCCGAATTTTACACGCTGACGGAATTGAAAAAAAGGGAAGTAAAAATTTTTTTAGACAAGCAAAAAAAAAAGAAAAAAAATTCCGAAGCACTCTGAAAAAATGGCGATTATCGTCGGACGTGTTGACCGAGGGTGACTTTCGGATTGGAATCTTTCGGATCACGTCGATGGTTCAGTATGCGTTGGGCATCGCCGTTTGGCGAGTAGCCATCACCTCCGAGTGGCCCGAGAACGGATATAACTTTATCCGATAAAAATCTCACGTTCAATGGCGCGAAGAGATCTGTGACGATCGAACCGAACCGACGTGTGTTTTCAGGTGACGGGTTAACATGTTTAATAAAATCAACGCTGATGCGAGCCAACTAAATTAAACGTGGAGGAGACCGCAGGTTCTATAAGAGGAGATCGCGATTTTGAAACTGCAGACCGACGCGACTCGCTCGCTCATAGAATATTCTTATAATATTCATTATAAAATATATTATTCGGGCTTCGTCGGCCTTGTACTCGTTGGTAAATATCTGCAGCCAAATCTATCGACTTGTAAATACGTAATGACGAATATGGCGTGTTTAAAAATTCATTACATACATAAACGTGTACCTACACGTAGAATAGAAAAATATACAAGGCGGCTGTTGTAATAATCTGTAAAATTAACAAACGTGTATTTTGAACCGCAATTCAATCATCGTTATTGGGTAATATTATCGGTCAAATTAACATAATTAACATAATGACTGAAATTTTTGTAAAATATATATCAAATTTATCGATCGGTGTGCTTATTAACGGCAATTTGTGCGCGAGGGGCAAATATCTTTCCATACCGTGGCGGTCGGTTCAACCGAGCGTAGATATTCTAATTAAAACTGCGCCAATTTTCAAATTAATTAACGGGGATCGCGTTAGGTAACGGCAGATATTAGAAATTTATATCTAAAGAAGAAAATTCAGTAATTGAATAATAAAAAATAGACTATACGTAACGTTACATAAATATTTGTACACACCTGTATATATGTACACGAATTCATTCGCGAAGACTATGTAATATTAAACGATAATGACAACGATAACCACCGGAGTTGATTCATAATACCAACGAAAATTATCGGAGCTACGTGAAATTCGTTATTTTTTCGGGTAAACATTTATGAACCTACATAGATGCACAGGTATTCGTATACATGAAATTGAGGATTCCTCGCCCCGACTTTGATCTTCGTTACAATTATACACGATATTTTCACCATCCTTTTCTCGTTACAATTCGAATCGATTCAGGGGGAAAAATGAATGCGTTGAGAATATATTTGAATTTTTTCAATTTTTCCAATAAAAATCCGACCGATGCGGAGGCGCGCGAGGTATGGTTTAAAAATAGCGAGTTGGACAAACAAGGTAAAGGACGAAAAAAAAACTCGCATATACATAAATAGTGTATAAAAGGTTCCAGTTAGTCGCTAGTTAGCGTCGTCGACGAAGTAATTAGACCCATCGAGTTAGCCCACTGGGCGCTAATTCGATGTCGTCGTAGTGACGCACCCCTTTTACCTCCCTCTCTCTCTCTCTCCCTTTTCCTTCTTCTCTCTCTGATCTTTCTCTCACATTTTTTAGGGATGCGGGAAGATCAACGCAGCTATACACAGCGTGTACATTGAACGAGTTTCTTGCCGCGGGAGCTCGTTCAACGTTCAAACGATCTAAAATCGGTTGAATTTTTTATCGTAATATAACGCGAACCTATATAATTGGAAGAAAAAGCTACTTTACTTTCAACCTGCACAATTACACGCGGAGATATTGTGTACTAAAACTTTTTAGTAATACCGACATGAAACAGCTACGTACAACGGGCACTGAAAACTCGACGAGCTGGCTGAGAACAATTTAAATTATAAAATATTTAACTAGCCCTCGCAAAATTTTATAGCTACACGCGTACCTATGTTATACTGTCGACCTTGTGTAAGCCGAAATTTTATTTACACAGATAAATCATTTGTACATGTACCTGCGGTCAATTACGTGACTCTCGCGAGTCCTCAAACAGTTTGCAAATCGTCTTCCAAATTAATCTATCACACAAGATTGTATTATACGCCCGGTACCGAAGGTATACCGTATTCCCGTCTCCCAGGTTTATATAAAGTACACGAGCAACGGGCCAAAAAGTTTTTCCATCGTAGAGATCCGAGAATTTCTGCAAGCGTTATATATATATACCTGCAGTAGATGGAGCGATAGCACCTCTCCAGCTTCCGACTTAAAAACCTTCCCCGCTCTTCGATCGTTTACGTATATAAAGGTAAATAAATATAGAGATACGTATATACACGGCGGGCGTACGTAGTACGTACCGCGGGGGTTCTCGGGAGAGCTTACGACTTCTTCGCGAACGTTTTGAGCCACCCTCCGGTTCGGTTATACCCTTCGCCCTGATCTTTTCCTCTCCTCGAACACGGTGGGATTCTCCTCATCCCTAGATTTTCATCCGGCTCTTTTCTCGTTACTTTGCCGCTCGACTATACCTAGGTGGGTACATATGTATCGCTCGTATATATAGCAGTATATATATATAAAGCATATCCGCATGCGCACCCGCGTAACATTAGAGTAGACGCCAATATGGTGGTGTCGACGACGATTTCATTCCATGTATATATAAGGTATATATACCCGCTCACGTACATACCTCACAGTTTATATAGATCTAGTGACGATGGTGATGGTGGATGAAAACTCGGAAGCGCAACGCGAATAGGAGGGAAACTTGTTCCCCGACTACCATACCCGCCTATAGGTATCTGAAAGTCGTAAAAAGAAAATTGCTCGCGCGTTTCCTCGAATCGCTCTTTTGCCATCCCTTGTACACGTACGTATAGGTATACACATCGTAAGTCCTTCTTTTCCCTTCTCCTCCCTCTGCTATATACGACACGATCCCCGCCATTCCTAGTCCTCTGCTTCCTCATATATAATTCCTCTTTCTTCCTTTTATTCTACCCTACACTATTTTTTTTTTTTTTTCTTTTTTCATTCATTTGATATTTTTTTGATCACTGTCTTATATATCTTCTTTTTCTTTTCATTCCAGATCGTATTTTATCACGCCTCTCTAATCACTGCTTGTTTTTTTTATTCCTTTTATTTTCCTTGCAGCGTTCGTGATCGACAAACTGATTCACTAATCTATGTGTGTGCGAGTATAACGCTAAGTCACGATAAGCTTCTATTCAATATTGTTATTATCGCAACTTTTTCCATATCTCCTTTTTTTTCACGGAAAAAAAGGTGGAAAAAAAACGGGAGAAAAAATATATCACGAATCGATTGCAGTATCTGATCGTGAGATTATATGTATACATTACACGGCGATTTAATACGGCTGAAAACGATATTACGTACACTTTTTTCCTACCTTTTTTTTTTCCCCGATACACTAAGCGACCTGAATACCCGCGATGATCGATAAAATTTATATCTATTTCGGAACAGTTGTAAGTCGAAATATTTTTTTCTCTTCACACGTACAATATATGTTTTATTTTAATGACAAATAGGATATAATTATATACACGATTCCGCGATGCGGAGTCGGGATGTACATTGTATACATATATACAAAATTGCACATAGATAAGAAAAATATAAAAACGCCCTACTCAGCAGTACACGTGTTGGATACGTACATGCATGTGTATATGTATTACGCGACGACGACGCGGTTGCAAAGACGTACACATACGTACACGTGTAATATAACATGTAAGTCGTGAGATAAAATTTAACTGGGTCAATTGCCAGATCGTGAATCAATAAACTTTTGTTATAACACTGCATCGTCACGCAATATAATAGCGTATACCTACATTCCGCATATGTGTGATATAAACACGAGCCCCGTTTGATTATATATGTAGAAATATTTTATTGCATGTATATAATAAACGTACCGAGTTATATGTATATATATATATATATATATATTTATAACAACGTACACATTTCGTAGAGATAAAAAATTTTTCATTGAAATTTTTTTTAACGGGTCGTTCGACGTGCGATGGGGGGGAAAAGAAAAATGGAAAAAAAATAAAAAGATCGAACCGTCGTAAAACGTACGAACGTTCGAAGCCTGAAAACACACGTTGGATAATAAATACATATATGTATATGTATATGCCGCGATATAACTTACACGGTGGTACGTACGTACGTAGGTGTATGTATATACCCGACGTGCATTGAAAATTAAAAGATACAAATAAAAAGATTGACTCGGAGTTGCTGCGTTATACGTACGTTAAAAAGTTTTCTAAAAATTCTTTTTTATCCCACCGAACGTCCGGGTCGACGGAGTTAAGGAAACCACGAAGTCTGAACAGCTGACAAATTGCCGCCGCGTTAACCACCGTCGAGTTAGGTCGTATAGATACGTACCTACCTACATGTAGGTATAACGTTATATACGTACGGTTATACCTTCGACTTTCGGACCTCGGCTGTACGAGCCCGAGAGCTTTTCATTATGTGTACATAGCGGCGGTCTGTATGTACACCTACATATAAGCTTTCCGGAAATGGTGCTTCCCCCTACTCTTCCTGCAACGACGAACCACCTACGGATATTACCTATAGTGCCTGCGGGGCGTCTAACTTCCGTTCTTACCTCACCCCCTCCCCCCCCCCCTCCCTCCTCTTCCCAGCGAAACTTTGCGGTATATCCTTAACCCATCCGTTACAGCGTCAACATTTTCGAACTTTGTATCGGCGTACGCGATTGGTATTAATTTGGAAAATGAGGAAGAAAAAGAGGATATTTTTCAATCGTACGTCGCGATATCGGTGTTAGATTTTCCGCAAGAACTAGACTCCGTGGAAGGGCGGAATTGATGAGGATGAAAATTTTGACTTTCGATTAAGATCCTCATAATTTGGAATAAAGCGAGAAACGTACATACGTACGAAGATAAACCACTCATCCTTCGCTTTTCCCTTCCACTTTGGCCACATCTTTTTTATAGTGGATACCTATAATATACCTATACGTATGTATACGTGTTCGAGGTATACAGAGATCTCTGCGTATAGGGAAAAATGGATATCACTCGAAAACATTATACTCCTCCACTTTCCCTAACGTGTGTATTACCCACGAATATAAGGGCATCGAGAGAGGAAAACGTGCCTCGGTGATGCTGGGGATGAAAAAGAAAAAATGAATAAATAAATAAAATAAATGAAGAAGAAAAAATAAAAAATAATAATAAAGGGGAGAATAGCGGCTAGGGGACGCGGTTCCTACGATACCACCTATCCGGCGCACCCCTATTTTATGTATGTATTATGTATATCGATATCCGTACACACATACGCGGATGGTGTAGCCACATGTATACGCACACACCTTCGGGAAAACGCTGCCAGAAAATACCCTCATCATTTATGGATATCGATATATGTTGACTCACAAAATGAGGGTGGAGGGCAATTCAAGCATATAATATGCCGTGTACTATACGTTCGTATAGAAATACATAGGAGAAAAAGAGAAAAAGAGAGACCGAAAAAAAAAATATCGTACAAAATCTGCAGCAATCAATTTGCAAAATTAATCAAGGGATTATATAGATTGGATTTATTCTCGTCCAAATTTGCGACGAACCGTATCGATACGTAGAGCCGCACGTATCCTGCATATTACAGTCGAACGTCGACAGATGTCGAACTAGAGAGAAGCAGTAATACCTATAAGTAGGTAGGAAGGTAGGTAGGTAGGTAGGTAGGTAGGTTGACAATGAGTGTAAATATGAGGTGTACGAGGTTCTATGGGTACAAAAGCGCGCGACGTGTTTCTATGTACTCGAAATGAATGGGGTGAAACAAGTAGACAAAAGGGGTGGTTCGAATTCGGTCGCTCCCAGTTTTCTTTTTGGCCCTTCGTCGAGCGCTGCACTACCTACACAGGTATACCGATGGGATATCCAGCCAAGTTGCAGTTACTTACACGTAACACGGGAGAGTCACGATCCCGCGGCTATACGGATAGAGGAAAAAGGACATAGAGATCCGCAATTATTTAGTGAACAAGGAAATATTTGTCAAAATGGTTTATTGTGTACGTGAAGCCTCTCTTTGTGCGATCGACGACCCGTAAGAAGTGGAACGACCGCCAAAAGGACAATAAAACTTATAGAAAGGAAATGAAGAAGGGTAGGTAGAGGAACTGACAGACCGTTTCCGACCCTCGATGCACATTATGCAGGTAAACTCGTCTTTAAATGGACGTTATCCCGTCATGCCGCCATGCGATGATCGGTAAAGGGAACGAGGAAAAATCATTGCAAAAAAAAAAGGAGGAAAAATAACTGTTCGAAACTTTTCCTTTGTAAATTATTCTGCGGATCGACGATAAAGACACATAAGAAACGCTTTTGTCTTCGTTTTTTTTTTTTTTTTTCATTCTTTTCCTAGGTATTTCGCTATTACGTAACATTTTGGTTCTTCACATAGGACACGAAACCTTCGTCTCACCTGCACTTCGGCCGGCAGCGTCCGCTGCATTATTTAGTCACGTCGGGTCGAGAGAATTAGCCAAAGTTAGGTCTGCAGGTATGGTAGCCTGGATTTCAGGTTTAAGTTGGGTTCAAAGTTGGGTCGAAGCAACCGTTGGCGACCACCCGACGAGAATTATGGTGGAGCGTGTGCACGTACACACACACACACACGGTTTCTAATGGAGCTGGATTCAAAAGTTTCAGAGGATCACCGCGTGGTGTCTTTCGAACGAGGTAAAAAATAAAAAAAACTAAAAACCAGCAAGAATGAATTTAAGGGAAGCGTAATAAAAACGTTCCTTTAGGAAACAACTATACAGACGATCACGGACCGTACATCCCCTTGCCCCTGCGACCATTAACTCCATTGATTCTGATTATTTTTTTAATTTTCCAGATTTACTTTACTTCTCCAAAAAACCCAACCGAAATAGTATTGTCGTGATATAATACTCGTTTACACACACGGGGCGTTATGTGCAACAAGAATTGTCGTTTATTTTCCTAATTTCTTATTCTTACCGCATCGCGAGCTTGTCGAGTAATCTCATCTATTATATGATCGGGCGCAGCTCAATGATTCGATACAGGTATACGTATACCTCCTCTACCAGAGTATAAATTGCGGACTCCAAGTCTACAACGAATACGGAATTATACGCATAGAAGAAAACGGCAAATATTTTCTCCTTCTCCTCGCCTGCGCGTCTTTGATATCTCGAATCTGAATGGTTTTACCGATATTTGCCCCCACGCGACCTGATTTTTTTTTTGTTCATTCTTCCACATGTTCATTTGATTTAATTGAATTTTTTATTTTTCACAGTCTCACCGTGCAACGGTCCAAGAATTCGCAGGTGTGGGTATTTCGCAAGAGATGTTTTTTTCCACATGGAATTCTAATCTGTCGTGATTAAGAGAAATCGAGGGAATTATACCTATATAGTATAGTATGTTCAGTAGCACGGTGGTGATTACAATTTTAAGTAGTCTTCGACTCAACGTTCGAATCACCAGCTTAATACCTATTATATCATCCTGGTTATCTGCTGCAGGCTGTTACAAAAATTAAACAAAGTTTCGTGTCATCGATCCGAGATAAGCGCAATTATAAGAGCGATTATCACGAACACATCACGCATACGATCAAACGTCGTACCTGTTATGCACCGGATTGGCTCGATGAAGAAAGAAAAAAACTTAAAAAACTATGAGTGACATGTAATTTATAACGGTGCTCCGAAATTCGTTCGGACTTTTACCAATTTCGATCGTTCATTTTCAATTTACCTGGATAGTAATAAGGGTGTCCACCATGAGACGAGTGAATCATCGGATGCGGTGCTCGAAAATCCATTTTAAATTGTTTTTTTTTTTTTGATTTTTTTTTTTTAAATCTCTTTTCTACACTGTTCCTTTTTTTACGTTTCACCAAACACACACATTCTGTTCATTTACTGTAATGAATTTTTATCGTCAGCCTAACAGACACACGCGCAAATTTTTATTGAAATTCTGATTAGTCGTGTGAAAAATTCTTTCAAAAAAAAAAAAAAATGACCAAAAATCAAACCGCGTCGAGTGTTTTTTTTTTTCAGACGAATATAATTAAAAGAATAAATAATTATCGTAAATCTCAATTATGGATTATTATATATATTGAATACACATAGCAGGGATTTCTTTCGATTTACCAAAAAGCGCAAATAACGAACGAAGTAAATCTTCCAGATGCAATAAATACACTTATCATCACGATTATCATAATTTGCACACTAATCACAACTTAATTGGCCTCTGTCCGAAGCCAAGAACGATGGCAGCCTGTAGCGCGCCATTAACATTTAATTGACTACGCTTCGTTACCTGTTTCTATTTTTATTTTATTTTTTTCTATTTCAAATTTAATTTCGAAATTTTTTCTATTCTGTAACAGCATCGCCTAGGTGTGCAAATATACAAGCAGTCGCACGATAATATCATAAATAAATTACACGTACACAATATGTTCAGGTGCAGCACTGCAATATCGTCACAAAATGCCAATAGGGACGATTATATCATATCGTCACCGCGAGAGAAGCAGGAGCATCTGATCGCGTACACGGTGTGCGTTAAATCGTCATCGATAATATTTACGATCTATTGTATACCAAATAGGAGAAAATTCGGTGGTTTGTCACTCGTAGACGTCGGCAACAAGCGAGAGGAAAGAAGCCTTCGGTCGTAAAGAGGTCTCCAAGTGGCTCTAAGATGAATATAATCGGCGAGGAAAATAAAAATGCAAAAACAAAACTCGAAAAGGAAGTATGACAGGTAATGTTATTTGCGCGTGCGCCTGACAGCGCGTGTCAAAACTAAACTGTACACTTTTCTTCTCTTTTCGAGTCGAAGGTGAGGGTGAAACCCCGTGACATTACGATTAAACACCGATCCAGGCAACGACGCATCACCCACGACGCCTGGCGTTCGACTGAAGGGAAGTAGCGGTCCGACGATCGACGCTTCGTTGCGCTCTGGCTCGCTTGCCGCCGCCGCTGCTTCTTCCCATTCCCACATCCCACTACGGCGACGACCACAATTCACGTCGATGTACACACAACCCACCACCACCTCCCGTCCTCCACATTCACATCTATTCGACGCCTTCTGTCGTCCCGTCCCTCTCTTTCAGCGGCCGTATACCTATGTCGGCGTTACCCTCTGTCCCTCACAGCCATCTGGCGCTCAAGCGGCACGCGCGCTTCTACCGCCGACAACCAGACGACGACTCTCCCTCTTTTTCCTCTATCACTGTTTCCCTCTTCCCTCTTCCCTCCGCGCTCTTTTCCTCTTTCCGTTCTCCTCCTCCCTTTTTTCTTTTTTTCCCTTTTCCTCCACCGTTAAACTCCGGGGTTAGGAGAGAGTTGGAAAATTGCAGAGAATTCTATAGCTGGTCGCTTCCACCCCTACCCCTACCCCTACCCCCCGTTAGCCTCTCAAAAAACCCCTCACACGCCCTGCGCTCCGCGCCCCACGGCCTTACATACCCCCTCGAGCGGCAGCGAACCCCTGTTTGGCAGCTTGGCACGTTGCGCGACTCGACAAAAACCCCGACGTATATTTATATTACGTCCGTACCCGGAGTAAGAGGAGAACAGTGCGAACTCCAAACACAACTACCGGAGCCCCGTGAAAAGGGTGTGCTCGAGGAAAAGGGAGGTTTGGACAGGTGCTACGATTACCAACTATACGCAGCCCCAATTTCACCTTGACTTTTTATGTTGTACCAATGACGCGCGCTCGGATGGCGCGTCTGGATACAGGGGCGATTTGTAGCCCGTATTTTTTTCATCCGCAACATTCGCGCTGCCCGCTCGGAGTTCGAATAAATCCTGGCACAAATTTCACGCAGATAATCAATCGTATCGATCGATTTCTGCATCGAGAATCTTGCGCCTCGCGGATTTCCTCGGAATTTTCCAAATATACCTTTCGATCGAATCCCTATCAGCGAACGAATATGATTCGAGGGAGAGAAAAATCGGCTAGGAATATTATCGCGGCGGTTTCGGTTTGTGAATACTCCACCCGGTGTGCTGAACGCGTGATGCAAAGGGAGGCGGGAGCAGCGGCAGCGGCAGCGGCAGCGGCAGCAGCCAACTTTCTCCTCCTCCTGCGGCTCTCTCACCTCCTGCCTCCGCAGACCCCTCGCTCTTTTGCCTCCTGGGCCGGGGTCGCGGGACGTTGGTGAGGTGGGACAGAGAGGCTGGTTGGTTCTCGAGCCAAGAGAGCCCAACAGGCGGGTGCTGTCTGTCGGGCAAAATCAATGCGTAGCGGCGACAGAGAACTTGCCTCAACCCCCGGCGTCAGCGTCGCCTCTTCTCTTCTCCCTTCCACTTTTCCCGTCCGCCCCCAGTCATAATTCCCGTCGTGGCCACCCTATGCACCACGTCCTCCGCGACCCTCCCGGCAAACAACGCGCTCGACCGTACCTCATACCCGTCGTGTGCCCCCAGGGGCTAATAAGCTGTATTATTTTTATCACGGCCGAACGAGGGAGAACCCCGATGCCGCTTTACTTTTATACCGACTGATCCGCGCCGAGCCTACCGGTAAGAGGCCGAGGAATATTATGAAAAATCTTTACAGATTTTACATTTAATTTATCTCGTATATTATCGTAGCGATAGAAGTTTCGTCGGCAGAGTACACGGATTATTTTAGATCAGACCTGGTTCTTTTTCATGAAAAAAAAAAAGCAAAGAATGAAACCAACCAACCAAAAAAAAAAAACCCAGAGTATTACGGAGAACGCGTGAGCAAAATGAACCGTACTTTTCCAGGGAAGTGTAAGGGGAGGATCGTCGGATGTTATGATATGAGATAAAGGCTCGAGGGAAATCTTTAATACGTGAATTAATTATGTTCCATTTCGACTGGAATAGGTGTACACGTTTTGCGTTGGTAGCGGACGAGGATCCGACAGGTATGGGTAACGTACGGTAGAAAAGGGAGTTGCCGCCGACACGGTGCTAAAACCTAAGCCTGTCTCCTTCTCTCTCTTCGACTCATTTCCCCTCTGCTTCTCTCGCCTCCTTCCTCCAGGTTAAATTATTAAGCCGAGCAATGCCCGCCCGATGTGAACAGCGCCAGCAGATCCAGAGAACAGGCTGTAACTGACTCTGCTGCAGAGATATCGATATCGCCTGTACACGTATCGCGTGTTTATTTTACGCGAACGAAGCGATGCTCGTAATTTTATTCAAAATTTACGATTCTCCAACCGCACTCCATTCCTATTTTATATATTATTCGTTTTGAACGAAGCGCGCATGATTTCACCGTGTTTTCATTTTACTTTTTGTTATTACTTTTGAAGTCGGAAGTTGTGTAATTAAAATATCATCGATAAATATATGCTTCGGATATTCACGATGATGTCGAATAATAAAACTTTATGACTGCGCGCCGTCTTGGTACGTCAATTATTGTAATATCCTATCCTTTTTTCTTTGACGGCGCGAGGATTGAATAAAAAACAAAAAAAAAAAAAACAGGGAATCTGGAAAATGAAATAAAATTCGCGTCGAAGGACCGATTAAACGTCCAGTCAGCAGCGTCGGCGTTATACGATTCGGTGGAGAGGGAAGCGGTGCCTGATGACGGGGCGATATCGATTACTGAAGGGGAGAACTGACGGGTGGCGGGGTCGAGCCACGGGGTTGAAACGGTTGGAGATGACGAGGGTGAGAAATCCCCTAATTCGAATTTAGGTGTCGGTCGGTCGGTCGGTCGGTCGGTCGAAGCTAACGGTGTAGGGCGCAATGCGGTGTCATGCTGCGGGCGCGCGGGCTCGCCCGTCCCGTCTTTCGTGTTCTTCAACTTCGGGAGAATCTCGAATCTCCGCCGGGCGTCTTTAATCCGTGTCTTTCCACCGCCAACACGCACAATTTAGGACCCCTCCAATATCCTATCCGACTACGAATCACTTTGTTAGTAGGTCCCACATAGTTCCGTGTAATTCCCTACACCCTAAATGGTGACGCATGACGAAACACTGCACCCAATACGTTTCCCCTGATTATATCGAGGTACAGAAATCAAGGGCTGGATCATCTCCTATCGATCCGTGTTACAAACACACGCTTGAGTATTTTCGATGCGAGCGAAAAACTGAAAATATCGAAACACTTGGATCTTGATCATTTGTATCGGATCATAATCGCGTAATTATGGAGCTTAGAAAACAATTAAATAAATAAACAATCGTTGTAACGTTTCAGAAATTTTTTTTTCAGCGGCTCAACTAACTACCCGATACCGCAACAATCTGACAAATCTATAAAACAAGTAAGAATGAAAAATAAATATGAATATGCTAATGAAAAATATCGTCCGGATATAATAACGTGATCGTAGGCGACTAAAAAAATTACGAATAACCATAATACTAGGGGATGTACATAGTTCTGCGCTTGTATAAAATGGGCTATAGTTTTAAGCCGGATAAATAGGTCGGGGCCAAGGTATAAGGTCATAAGTTTGTGGATACGCCAGTACAACGTGACCAAATGATTTTGCAGAATCCCACTGTGGATTCTGTAACGAGATCAAGGGTGAACCGATAACGAGTGATGTGCAGTAAAAGTCAGCAATTTTTTTTTTCGTTGTACATTAAAATAATTATACAACAGTTGGAGAACTTTTTCGATTTTTTTTTTTTTTTTTTATATCACCAGAAGCTTGCAACGATAATGCAGCTATCTACGAGATGTATCATATTTGATAGTGTTTTTCAGTTACTTAATACCAGATGTAATAGCTGTACAATATGCATAGTTAATTCGAGACACTTGTAATGATAAATTAGTGTGCGAAATTCTAGGCAACATGCAGATGAATTTGGGTACGAACATATGATTATGTACGGAATATTTGATGGTTGTACGCGAGGAATAAGTTATAGCATAGGTATACCCGTAACGGGCAACACCGAGGCTGTTTTGTCACGAAATAACAACGGAATTATACAAATTGCAGTATCAGTCAACGAGGGTAGAGTTATAAAGCAGACAAGAAACACGCCTTCCTCGTGAAAGTTTAATGAGAAGTCATTGGCCCGTTCTACCCCTAAAAGCTCATCGCGATTTAAGATTAGATGACTGCTTAGTGACAGCCCGGAAAGAGAGAAGCATCGCCGCCGTAATAAATGAAGGAATCATTTATATTCCCGGGTGAAAAATATTATAATGCTCCTCGCGGACTGATGATATTGAAAACAACAAAGTCCTCCCTCTTCAACTTTTTGTTTTTTCTTCCTTGCTTTCTGAAAGACGGAATTTATTCTCTCCATTTTTATTTTATCCTCGCGCAGACGGCTACAGCTCGAGACATCGGGGATAAATTCAACCGCGAAAAATTCGAATAACGGAGCGAGAAAAGATAAAAGACGGAATTTCTTTGACCAATACACAGCGTAACGCGAGTGTCTAGGTAATTTACCTGTAAGAGGTGTACTTTCATTACGTGGTATGGGTACACACGGACGAAGACGAAGCGTCGTGAGAGTAGAAGTAGGTGGAATAATATAAGGGGGAATATGGGAAGCGAAGTCTCCCACGGGATAGAATGTTGGTTGGAGGGCGACGTTGGGAACGACGGAAGCCTCTAAAGTCGAAAGTGTAGGCAATGTGGCTGGGGCGAACAGATAGCGCTGAAATACGGGGAGATAACACAGGGTCTGGCAAATATTAGACCTTCCGAGATTTTCCCGCCTTCATCGTACAGGTTGTCCCCCACGGTTTCCTACCCTCCCCACCGTTCTTCGCCATCGTCACCGACGTGGTCGTCGCTACCATTCCTTTCTCTATATTTTTCCTCCCCTTTCCTTTCTTCTTTCAGTTTCCTTTTCCTCTTTTCCCTCTCGCGATTTTCACTCTTCCGTTCGCTCCCACTTCGCTTCGGGAACGTTTTAATTTAAAAAGTGCGGCGTGTAAAGTATGCGCCCGATAAAACTTCCGAGTTAATTTCGTTCGCGGATATATGTATACTATAGTCGAAGAAAAGGGAACCTAACTAAATTGGGGAGGGTGCGAGAGGAAACCGGAGAAAAAAAAAAAAAGAAAAGAAAACTTTCTTCATTTCTGGCGGAGGGATACGTATATAATGATAAGAATTTAAGATTATTAATGTTTCACTTGCCTCCAACTAAATGTTAGATTCGTGTTCTTTTGTACTATTAGAGTTTTTTTCGGATCTCTGCACCGTGACAAAGACGCATCTTTTTTTAAGTTTATAATACTATCTAAATTTTACAATTCTTGAGTTACCCAATGAACAAAAAAATAAAAATTCGAATGAAAAAATGCCTGGGAAATAAACTTGTATGTAATAAAGTACTTGGGACGTGAAAAGCGTTTCTATTTATACAGCCAACACATACATAATGACCGCAGTGTGTTGTACCGGATAAGATGTGGCCGGCTACAAACTATGTATGGTTGTTACATCGTGGGGCGTCTTCGGTACGTGCAGGCAGTAACGAAACACCTTATAGCTCATTATATTTCTTATCTGATTTACGTATCCTGTCTGAGAACGTTTCATTTTCATAATGCCTTCACGATGAGGCTGGCAAGGAAAAATCCGGTAATTTGTTCAGTCTTCCGTTCCTACATTAATCTTGTAACGTATTCGCTATCTCATACATACTTCGCGAATTATACAACGCGTACAATGCTAATAGGTAATAGTGAGAACGAATCACGGTACTCCGTGAATTCCGTACTAAAAAATTCTTGACGCCCCGATGGAGTCGCGGGGGAAAACCGTGTCCCGATTCTATTCAAGTTTGAAAATGAAATTGGTGTTACTTACCTTGATCTTTTTCTGGCAGCTTCCCCGGGACCTTCTTGTCTGGCGCCTTCGGAGAACAGTTTTTTCTGACCGATCTGACTGCAAGCGTTGGTGGCATCTGTAACATTAACAAAACAAATTTAATGACGCACGCATTCATGCTAAGCAAGATCAAACAACTGATTCGGAAGAACTCGTCCTCCTTTAAAGAATTCCGTCACACAATCTGATTCTCATAGGAAACAAAGAAAAATACATTTATATTTACCACTTTGTCGGATCTTTCCCCCGATGGTAATCTAGCTACAGCTGCTTCTGGACTGTTTTCTGGTGGTGGTGGTTGAACGATCCAATTGTATTCTCTTTTTTCGACAGGCAAACCCCATCTCTCATACTCTAAGCTCTGTGTCCGCAAAGTTTCGTAACAATCCAAACACACAACGGCAAAATCCCCGTTTTCTAATAGAAGGCTCTTTTCTGGCTGTCGATGATACCTCAAAAAGGGAAAGTCTTTGACTGGAAGCGCCCTGACGCGCTTCCTGTAAGTCGTAATACCGCAAACGTAGCAGCAATAATCGTGAGTGTTGTACTGCTTTTCGGTTGTATTTAGTTGTTGACCGCCAGACAAACTTTCGTATCTTCGCCACTGGGCGAGTAGAGAATGATAACAAAATGTACAGACTAGGGCAGAACCATCTTCTCTGAGCTGCTCTGCGTTTGGTGGAGACTGGTGGAGTAGCAGCTCGGGGAAAAAGGGTGCGTTGCGACCTTGAGGTCGCCCGTAGAGAACCCTTGCCAAGGTCAGGTCGCTGTGTAGGCCGCACAAGAAACAGTAGATCGAACTACTGGACGTACCAGGATTGCTACCAAATGTACGGTCGGAACTTGAACTCGGCGGAGTGGCAATTGAGCGGCTCACATCTCCGTTAGGATGCGGGCTAGGAATATCGTACCTGAACAGAACAAAAAAATTTTAATATCAATATTATTTTTAACAAGAGAAGTATTTTAGATGTTTGATAAAGGGAAAGAACTTTACATTACAGCGAATAGGGTATGTCTAACGATCTTATGATGTTATCAATTCGAGACGCCTCTGAGACCACCTCAATTTACGCGAGATTAGATAAATAAAAGTTTTATATCAAGCACTTCTTATCAATGTTTAAAATTACCCAATTACTCTACACAATTTGTATCAATCGTCAGCTTCATCAAAATTTTGGACAGTTTCAGAAACTTAGTTATGCAGAACTTTATGCAGAAATAAATAAAGTTCGAGTGTGTTGAGAGAAAAAAGTGGGGTTTCAGAGATCCGCGATTTTATAAATAATTACCTGCGACGTTCTAAAGGGACCCTTTCAGCATCCATACTCTCCCATTGCTGTGCCAGATGATTCACGCAATGACTACATGCTAGAACACGTCCATGGCTATCCATGCAAGCATTTTCCGAAGTTCGTGCCATCCCTCGTAAACAAGGGAAATGCATGGCGTGCGAATTCATTCCTTCCGGACTAGTTGATAACCTGGTTTCATGAAAATCAGCATGATAAAGGTTTAGAGTCGAATTACACAGTGAATTTAGTCGTATTGATTTGAACCAGAATCGCGTTCACGTCACCAGTTCAAAAATCAAAAAACAACCGTCTTGATCAAATCAAAAGAAGACTCAAGTACCGATGTAATCAACACCAAGATAATGTTTACTAGAGCAGTGTCGCATTGATTTTTATGTAAGAGGATGGATAAAACAATAATTATAACTCACCATTCCATGTGAGTTCGCGGATAGAGTCTTTCGCAAATATAACACCTGTAGTTTTGTCCTGCCGGAACAGTACCATTCTCGGCTGGTCCGTTGCTGGGAGAATTTCGCTGGGCAGGCGTACTCTTGATATTAATGCTGCGCTGTTTGTTCGCAACCGCGGTTGATTTGTTTAAATCATAAGGTTTAAAACGAATGTCACTTCCAGCTGAATTGGCTGGCGATTTTGGGACAGCAGGTCTTGGAGATGGACCTGTACGTTGAATGAAGTCATGAAATAATTGCTCAAGTGAACTGACAGGGTTGAAAAATAGATGAACGAATACTCACCTTGCTGCCGAAGATCCATATTCTGTTGGGTGGCAGTAGGTTGCTGTTGGCTCTCATGATTTTCTCCTCCAAACACTTGCTGCTTTTGAGGAATGGCTTTGTAGCAAATCGAACAAACTTGTACCATGCCCTGAGGACTTATTGGACTTGCACCCGGCGGTGGCCTCAGGGAACAAATGAATGGAAAATAAGCTTCTTTCTCTGGATTCGAACAGCAATATAGCAATCTAATACTAGATGATGGATATTCCAATGCACAGGTATAACAAATAAATGTTGTAGTATCAACTGCAGGAGCATGACGTTTCCGCAAAGTGTAGTTTCTTTCGCCATGAGGTACACCTTTGCGAGTATAAGCTTTCCATTGTAAAAGAAGGTGGTTCTGACAAGCCGAACAAGCCTGAAAAAAAAATACGAATTCGAGTTGATGTAATTACAAAAGGAATTGCGCAAGAAGGTCGTATTAAAACAGGATTATCCGATTACTTATATACGAAAATAGAAGTGTCTGACGTATAATTCTCAAATCCAAACTTACCTGAACTCGTCCAGCGCTGTCCATTGGCCGACTTCTGCTAGGTCTGGGATGTAACATAAGTGAAGGAAAAAATGGCGGTGGGCTGGTAGCAGGAGGTGGCGGAGTTGGCAATGGCTTTGCTGCAATGTGACTCAGGGAACCTCTCTTGTATTCATCTCCACAGACGTAACAGACTTCTGTGACTGAATTCTTATCAGGCATCGATAAATCTAATATATCCGTACCCACACTGGAAGTAGAACCGCCACTGTAAATAGCTGGAATAAAAGAAGCGGGTTGATGAGATATAACAACTAGATTGACATTTGTTAATATGATAATTATGTAACAAGTCCAAAATAGGTGGCACTGTCATTGACATCTGCATAAAGAATGGACAATCTGCATTTTGTCATTCTAAAAAATATTATTCAAATCAAAGCTGAATTCCTCATTATGGAGATATTATTAATTTTATCAGTAATATGACAAATAGTTTCAAAAGCGCAGCGACTACCTCTCTAATTTTTATCACAAATTTTATAAACTGAAGATATATGATTGCTAAAAATATTTTCAATCAGTTATTTGCCAGAAGTATGATGATCATAGCAATACATCTTATCTAACAATAAACTGCGGGTCAAGATCTTTTAATAGTTATTGTATAACTGGTGACCTTTGAATCAAGATTATTTTATATGTGTGAGTTCAGTTAACATAGCGTAGTAAATAAATGTGAAAAAAAATCGAACAAACGGGCTAAGGCCAATGTAGGCGAATCATTTCATTTGCAGCACATTTTATCAACAGCAAACATTCTGTGCCAAGAAAATGGAACTAGATTTCTACGTGAATAAAAATTTTGCAGTACCTATGAAACGTTTATGTAAAATATTAATTTTTGTGTCAATTTTTATCATTCAATCTCAACTTTTGGCTTAAACATTCAACTCAATATCAGTCAGAGCACAACAACATTTATTATTCACTACTCATGAATGAGATAAAATTGCTCTGCATATTGACCTCAAGACTCTTATTCATTTTTACACTTCAGGAACTGCTGTTGCCTGTCAATGAATGTAACAGAGCAAATATTTGAAAAACAATGTGAAAGTAATAAATAAAAGATTGCACAAAGGTAAGTGTTGTCAGAATGACTGAAGACGTATTGAAACTATAAACAAAATTCACAGTGATACTCAAATAGATGAAAAATAGCTAGACCTAGGTTATTCTGCATTGACAAAATCGAAAAACCACTTCTTTGTCCACGATCTTGGAAGTACAGAACAAAAAATATTCTGATTGACCTTAGATAAAGACTAAATTAGACCGAGGACATCGATCAAATGACTGAACCAAGATTTTCTCATTTCCTAAGTTGTTCATTGATACAAATTGAGGCAATAATTTCGGTAAACCATTAAAATTTTTAAAGATTCAAATATTTTGGTTTGTCAAGAAAGAAATTTTACACATTAACTAGATTTTAGTTTGCAATGAGAATTTTCCAAGTGTTTGTAATTGCACGCCACTGATAGTCTAGGGAATATCGTAACAAACATAGTACCAAGTCATGTTCATTGCTAATGCCTGTCACTGATATTTCCTTGACATTGCAGGCCTTCATCTTTACTCTTTCAAATTTACTATTACAACAGTATGTACTATAGTATGTAAACAAAATTTACTGAATCTTTTAATGTGTAAATTTCATGCAAGGTTGGGTATAATGTTCAACAACTATGGGTGTGGAAAAATGAATAATCGGTTGATGCATAGCTGGCTCACTGTTTTCTACATTGCAATTCTAAATTAAATTCTTTCATGTACAATGCATGAAGAAATCTTTCATGAGTTTAGATCTTGCTGTATTACAAAAGCTAGCATTTATTTCCGTAATATTATCTCTATCTATGCTGAGGAATGTAAACTTTGCATTTTACAGTTTCATTTTTCAACTGCTTATATCAATGTTGATTGCGACTGATTAAATTCCTGATAATTGTCCGTTTAAATTATCAATTTACCTTGTGGTTGAGGTGGTAGACTAGGTTGCGGTGCGGGGGAACTTCTAGGAGCATGTCTTAAATCTAGCGCAGCTTCGTTGGAAATCCTAGGCTCTTCGACAACTTGACGAGGGCTCTGTAACCTCTGGTGAGGAGACTGTAACCTCTGATGCGGAGACTCCATAGTCAGTCTTGCTTGTTCCAAATGTCTTGAAGAATCGGCATTTGAATGAGGTCTAGGTAGTTCAATGGAATTAGATGGCGGTCTTGATTGCTCAACACGTGGCGAAGGGGAATTGGGTGGTAATCTGGGTGACACACCAACTGGGCGATTTTCTTGCCTTGGTTGAGGTGGCTGATCATTGGTAAGTCCCAAAACTTGTGCAGCATATTCCCCTTGGAGGGCCATTTCCGCCCCGGTGAAAGGTCCACCGTCGCAACGCTTTAGCCAGTAAATTCTCTGGCTGTGGGGTCTTGCATCTCTCTCGTAATTTTCCCATTGTTGCAAGAGTGTGGCGCAGCATAGACTGCATACTTTGATGGCGCCACTTCGTATGCCTTCTCCTCTGTACCCTGCAGGTGGTTCGTGGGATTCCAAAAAAGGGAAATATGGTTCATTTGGTGAACCACTGAGGCTGGGCTTTACTTTGAGCCAATATTGTTCGCTGTGTCCCGAAGTTCCACACACAAAACAAATTCTTGGGCCACCTCCTTCGTCCGAAGCTAGGGATATACTAGGTGGATTCACCAATGATTGCCCTTCGAGTCCCGGCTCATTTTTCACGTATAACTTACTTTCCATCATGTCAGGAAACCATCGAGTTAGTTCAGTCGTCGCTTAGAATATCTTTATCGCAACGCACATAGAACCAACATGGGTTTCAAGTCTGGTACATATCTGTAAAATACAGATGACACATGTTTCTTCATTATTTTTCATCAAGCCAACACCTTCACTGTGAAGCATTAGTGTGGCAATACTAAAATCTGGTTCAAGTTTATTAACAAATCAGAAAATGGCTCAATTCGTTGAATGACTTTAGGATTATGGGCGTCAGTGAGTATATGAAAAGTGATCAGGAAAATTTGTTTAGTGATCGAATGCAAATATAACTATTCACTTTTAATACAGCTTGACGTTAAACTAGGGAATACAGTTCATTTGAATAAAAATAGGCTCTGATCATGTGTGGTGTGTTCTAGATTAGATTAGAGTACATACGACTGATATGAATGTAAAGTGTCAAAAACGATAACTTGACCCAGTAGCAAATAGCATGTTCAAACTAATCTAACAACGATGAAGAATTGTTGCAAAAATTTGGTGAATTTGGAAACCTCGTTACTAGTGATGAATTTCAAAATTAAAAATGAACAGTGACGTAGACTATTGCATTTTGTCAATATTATTATGAGCTTAAGAATTGATTAGAGGTGCTTGAACCTTATCTTGTATAACGTGTCTAACATAACCCCACTAATCGCATGACTGACGCACCATAACTGTATGATCACCAGTTCGGTAGTTCTAAATATAAAGAGAAACTGGTTTGAATGGCACAAGAAATTTGTTGAACAAACAATCAAAAAACTATATTCATACACTGCAGGAGGTATGACGTTTCAAAACAGAGATAGTGTGTCGGTATAAGAATTTAGTACCAGTTTCAATTACCACTTAGGCATCTGAACAAACGAAATGTCAAGTGTGACGAGCAAATCGGTTGACTTTCCAGGAAAAGTAATTCTCAATTTAGGTCAATTATTTGTGTCAAAGGAATGCACCCAGGTTATTAAATTAAAATACTACATTCGGAGGCTGGATGTTAGCAGAATAGGAGACACAGCTCCATAACTCTATTTCAAAGTGGCTACTAGATGTGGTATAGTAGTCTTATTGTATGCAAATGAGTTTATTTGGGTGCAGCTGTGACCTCATTCCCTCTACGAGAGACTGAAAACGAGTGGCATTCCAAGTGTTGAAAGAAAAACGCGATCGGCGACGTAGAGGATAACCTTCGAAAGAGGGGAAGCAGGTCTAACCAGCCCTTGCTGCAACGAAAACGACAGCGAACTAGTTTGGGCACAATGGTGGTAACTTTTGATCGTTCTGGACAGATAACACAGTATGAACGGCGATAAAAAGGCGAGGTATTATGCGGTAGGACGGAGGAGTCTGGGTAAAATTTGCGTATTATATTCGATAGGAAAAATGGATGGGAAATATGATTTTCGTTAGGTACACCCAATGCGGCTGAACACTGGCGGATGGCTCCCGAAATACGCGCCCGAAGAAGAGATTGCCCTTTGTTGGGAGGTGTTCACTTACATCTTTGTCGTTTAGCCGATTCTAAGAGGCACACACAACATTGTTAATTATTCCACGAAGGTTAAGCGAGCTACGCGAAACGCTTACGAGAACTAGGGTCTTCTTATCTTGGCCTTTAGTCTCTGCCATACGTTCCCGAACTCCATACAGTATTGCGGGGTGTCACCTTAAAAGCACTATTACACAGGGATGTATCCATATTTACACAATTTTCACACCGTTATTTTAATCTTGGACGCGTATTTTAATAATAACAACGTAAAAATAATAGTAAAAGGGTTACCGAGGCTACGAAAAATACATTTTCCTAAAGTACAGCACCGCAACTTTGATCTCATTCGGCAGCCATGTTGTAAAATTGCGATTCGCGTCCCATGATGCCACCCAACTCCATCATGTGACAGTGCAGTGCTCTCAGCCAATCCCCTGGCGTTGCGCGGCGACGCACGTACTTCGATTCTCAATGACGCGCGGGTTTTGAACTCACCCGCGAAACAGCTAACTCAACAGAATACGGATGTAATACGCGATACGCGAATTGAAATTATTGCAACTTTCTGTACACGGCATTGTGTTGATCGAAATGAAACTGGATATCATCTAGGTTTTGAATTTCCAACACTAAACGCTCGACAAACTGGAGTATCTATTTGTGAGTACGGCACAGTATTTTTTACTTTCTGCACATGAAAACGCAGAACAGAAAAAAGTTTCACAGTGGAAAGGAAATTTTCAGTTTTTGATCAAAGCATGTTATCTGATCTTTAACTACGTAGCATGAACATGACATTCTGTTTTTAATTACCAACGTACAGGCTAGATTCTTAAGTCTTGAATTCAAGATGTTAAGGAACCTCATAATAAGTGAGTATGAGTGAATGGAAAAGTAGGAAACGGTATATAGAATGGTAATAATTTCACTATCTTCCACTTGTCAATGATATTGGTATTTAATCATCATCTTAAGACATAGTACACGGTATTATGCCGTATAAGGTGTTTCCATTTATGTATCACCATCAAAGTGGCATATCATTTTATATCGTTATACTAAAAAATAATTGAAAATACTTTAAAAATACTCTTTGCAAATAATGATCCTGATGACTCTCCGTTTCTACCACGATCGTACAGAGATATACACTACATTTTTTTTTCGTTTTTGCATTTTCCGATATATATATATTCTATACAGAGATAATCACAAGAATTTAATATTTAATTATACGTAGTATCATTGTTGAATAGACACACAGTAGAAGTACAAACATATTTTCGGGGGGTTCGCGATTCTAGTTCAATGCTGTAGAAGAAATAAGTATTAACAAATCCCATCGAGCTTCTTACTTAATCACCTCTGTACCAAGACTTTAAACTTTTTGGGCATTTTCTAAGTTATCTGATAATTGAAGTACCGATAAAATTATGCAGACAACTTATTACACCAGAAAAAAAGTGAATTCAGATATTAATATACTACGTTAGTTACGACCATTTGTGACATAGCTGAAATTTTACACACTGTATACTTTTCATATTGAACGACAATGAAGTAAAACCAATTTGCATTGAAATATCCTGCTAAGGTTGCAAATTGAAATTATATGATAGTTGATACTTATGTATTTGTTACTGCTTCGACATGCAAAATTGCTTATATTTCTATTATTTAATTATTTTCCTTAAAAGAAACTTAAAACGTTAGTTTGAAATTTCATTTTTGATTGCGTGTTATTACCAACGAATATTAAATGTTTTTAACACTATTATTATGCCTTAAACTTACAGGTATAATTATAGACTAAGTGTACATTGCATTGATGTATGACTATAATAATTGCCTCGTCTCTCTTTCTTCTCTCTCTATCTCTCGATCATTCGCACGCACACACATATATTACAAATCGTTCATTTGATATCGGCACAAATCTTATTCTAATTCCATGACACGATGATTTTTCGTTAGAAGATGAAACAAAATTGATAAGTTTTTAGTTATATGTATGGTATCACTAGATGAAGCTATTGTTGTAAACAGTGCAGGCAAAGGGTGTCGCAAAGTTTCACAAAAAGTCCCATAAATTTGACATACAAAACATGATTTCCATATCAATTTATGCTAATCTATTTCGAATCCCCAGATCGAGATCGACGTTGATAACAGAATTATTCCGTCAAATCGCAGAGCTGGGCTAGATCTACGTGCTACAAAAATTTCACATCTTATTCAACAGCGTGTTTCTACGTAGTTGTAACATGGATAATTATTGAATTAATGTATTGTAGTTTTTATTATGTCTTTCTCTTAGGATTATCAATCATGGACCAGCCTGGTATAAATCGGATTTGACATTTGGTGAACCTATGACTTTTGTTCGTTTGATCTTCACCAGGGTTATCTCGCTACTTTTTTTATGCACATAAAACAGATATTATGGTTTTAACGTATGCTGCTTGTGTACGGGATGTTTCATAGATGTTCACTTGACAGAATTACTATGAAATGGGGTAGAGAAATGAAATTTGAAGATTTTTTTTTTTTACGAGAATACGAATTTCAACCATCTGTCAATATTTCTCGCTGGTATACTAATTGTATTTAATATAATCATGTAATTCGATGACATTAAACGACCAGATCTGTGTAGTTCGGAGTCATTACCTATGAATGCGGTTTTTTATTATTTGGAGTTATATTTATATAAGTAGAACTATCTATTGCTGTAAACACATCAGCAGATTATTGGGCGATATAGGGATCGCCAATAAATGAGATTGAATAAAAAATGACCTGTACCAATCTGAAAACTAGCTGAAATCATAACAAAGTCGACAGTAATTTTAGAACTTGAATACTATGTCCAAGAGTTTAATAATAATCTTGAGAGATTATTCATACTTTTTCCCTTAATAAACGTGTTGTATAAATAAAGATATCAACGAGATGGCTCTGTAACCCGTAAGCTCGTGTATTACGATTAATATGTGTACATATACGAATGCTATACACTAATTTACACCAAGGGTCAGTGCCTCTGATAAAATTGTTGACCTCGGTACCCCTAGGGTCACGTCTGGTTCAGCTCAATGAAATAAAGGAAGATAATAGAGAATAAAACAGAATGAATAAATGAAAATTATAAGAAATACCCTTTTATGGGAACTGATATAAATTGTATTGTAATTTGTAATCAATAAAAACATTGGTCCATTTATCACTTGAAAATAAAAATCCCTTAATAACTATGCAATTTTTATATGATTTTTACTTTACTCATTTTTTTCTTTACTAATTTAATTTTTTTTTTCTTTTCCTTGCCATATCTCTATCACTGATATCTTAGTTATATGACTTTTAAAATTACCATAAGTTCGTTAAGTATGATTTTGTGAACTTTTTTCATCAAACATCCTCTTTGTTCACAGCACTTTTACCAGCCAACTGGATTAAATTATTTCTCGAGTCCATGCGTGATATGATGACACTTTCACAAACTGAAGTATTCATTTTTAACTTTTGACCTACGACTTGAACTATCAAGTTTAATTAATAGTTCATAAATTCAAACTATGTTTAGTGTTCAGTCGTCTTTGCGAATATGAATTAAACACTGAACTGGATGGAGGAACTCCTCTGTCTATCCAATACTTGGACTCTAATGGCTAACTAATCATGGCAATAAAATTTTTTCTGATTTCATAGATTTCATATTATTTATAAGTTTCAACGTAAAGTGGCAAACTCCTCTTTGGTATTTAACACGACTTGAGTTTCATTTCAAAAGCAGATCAGTGTTATCAAATAATGCTTGGACTCTAAAGCCTACGAACTTACCTTGAGCAGCCTTGCTTCTTACTCCACAATGAAAAAAAAATGTAATAATAGTAAAATAAATAAACGAATATTTCTTAGGATAAATTCCTTGAACGGAAAGAAAATAAAGATAAATGAAAATGAAAAGTAAGAGACAAAATCCAATGCCCTTTTGTCGATCTCCCTATCGAATTTCCGGGGAACTCAATACATAAAATTCAAACATTATATTGAGTCGATGTAGTAGCTAAAATTGGAAAACTATGTGATAAAAGTAAAATATTGTCATTGGATATAGGTATAGGTTTGTACAAATTCGATTTAGATCTGATGCTACAGAAGACAAACCTTTTAAGTTGACAGGTTTTAATACTCTTGTCAAACACCAATTGCTGGTATTTAGACTGTAACGTCTACTGTGATTTTCCAGGGTAAAAATTGTGAGATGAACACCATGGGCAATGGTCTAGAGGTGAAATGTTTCGACCTTCTGATTACATTGCAATGCTATTCCTGATGACACATAAAGATTAAAACGAATTGCCAATAATCCTTTGGTGAAAAAATTCACACATTCTGATACACATCGTACTTATTTCCGGGCAAATTGTATCACGTATCCGGAATTTGAAGAGGAACAACACATTTTATTGATTGAGGCGTTGAACGAAACCCTTCACTCTCAGTATATCCTCTCGATTCTACATGTGAATATTCGAAAAAGTTTTTGAAAGACGCTGAATCTCCGCCTTGCTCGGCGTTCTCAAATATTCGTATTATAGTTGATGTTGTCATCGTTTACGATAATTCTCTCGCTGATTCTTTCTTCGGTGGAAGATTTTACATTGAATTTTGATCCGACTACTTCTGAGGACATTTTAAAATTGTGTTTATCAACGTGTGTCAGTTCGATTGGAAGATAGATTGTACGACAGTGATCAATGTCCGCTCTACAAAGTGGGCAACGAGCGCAACGTCTAGCGCAATCCAAACAGGCCACTGCATGACCACAAGGAAATAACGCAGTGTCCAAACTGCGATCCATACAAATCCGGCACAGCATCGCATCTAAAAGTCTTGCCAGACATTCTCGTGACTCCTAAGTAGGAAAAATAATATAGATTAAAATTTTTGTTACTTCAAAATTTTATTGCTTTCTCCTATCAATTTAGTCATCAGATTTTCATTACCTTGCATTTTGGGTTTGCGCAATCTTCACAGTCATGCCTGTCGATAATTTCATTTTCCTCAGGTAGACTGATATTTGCTGCTTCACAATATAAAGCTCTACGAGCATTGTCATACACCTCCCTGCACGTTCTGCGGATGTCGAAAACATACTTTTTACCCAGAGTAGAGTCCTCATTGAATATGGAAATAATTGTTCCCTGTAATTGAATAATAGCATTATTAAATCATCCAGAAGCAAAATGAATAAGAGACTCAAATACAAGATGAGAATTGTGGAGTCATCAAAATTACATCATAAATTGAAACATTAATACACATTGGTTTCAATTACTTTCAAGTCTCGAATGAACTGAGCAGTAACAGCGCTCCGCACTGTCTCGCAGCTATAGAAGGCATGTTTCTCGGTGATTGCCCTGTACAATCCACTTGCCGATTGGCTCGAGTCCAATTTGAAATTCAAAGAGGTTTCCACACCGTCCAGAGACAAATAAACTAGATGAAACATACGGCGCTGAGACATGGCACTCTGAATTGCAGTGTATGGGATGCTGAAACAAAGAATAAAAGGAAATGTGTTAAAAAATTTTGTGTAATAGATGGGTAATAGACAAAAAATTACACATTTGAACAAGTTTGATCAACCAGAATAAATATAAATAATAAAAATAAATAATTTATTCAATAAGTTGATAAGAGTTTCAGGGAGCTTCCTGTCCACTTTGACAAAATAAAGAGAACTGCGTTACCGCCGAGATTAAATTCAACCGAAAGATGGCTGAATTCTACAAACGTACGGAGATGCCTCTAACGTTGGAATTCAAAATGAAAATGTGAACAATAATGAACACATTGCAGTAGAAGGTACGATCTACTGTTTCGACTCAAGTATAGGAAAATGCGATTCGATTATCTTATACTTAGTCAAAGATGATGAAAATTCGTACTTTTGTGTAGCTTCCTCTGGACCGCGGTAAACCGTAATACCATGGGGTCCAACGCCGATCATGGAAACACCAGTGTATGCAAATTTGCTGTGGAACATCTCTTGTCCAAATGTATCCAAGTTTGAGACCTCTTTCAGAAGCCAGTACTCTGCGGCTGACGGCTTCATGCCCTAAAAGTAAAGATGCCATTTATTAATTTTTTTTTTTCTTGTGACAGAATAGCATCTTCTGAAAGAATGGTATCAGTTTCTTGGTTTTAGGTGCGTGATCATTTTCTGCTTCGATGTGGGAAGAAATTCTCCTTGCTCAGAGTCCACAGCTAATATCCGAAGTGATGGAAATTTACATACTTCTTGTTTAGCAGTCAATGCCCAAAGCCGAAAGGTCGAAAGCCGCGTGTCACAAAACTAATAAATAGACGGTCTTTCTGGCTAGATACCAGCACAAACCTCTTACCCAACTCTGACACGCGAGGAGAATCACAAGGCTAACGGCCATGTCGATACATTCCTTACTTTACTAGTTCATAGCAATAAAAAAAAGGTCACAATACGCCTTGATCACAGACGAGTATTTTTGCATGCCTATATGGGGTTTATCTTTATTCAAAAAAAGTCCACCCCAAAACCGGAGATTGAGATTAAATGTTGATATTATTTTATCGCAGTTTTGATAAGCCCAGGGCTCTTCACTGTGATTCATTTATACTTTAGACAATTTACCTTAATATCTTTGTGCTGCTGTACGATTTGATGCAAAAAGTCTTGCGGTTTGGGGTCTGAGGGTTCGGTGGGCTGGATCTGACAGCATTGTGAGTATATGGCGTGTGGTGGTTTAAGAGCATCATAATCTCCGCCTTCTGCTTGGGCTATCAACGCGACGAGCCATGCAGCCGATGTCCAGTCCGACACCTTTAGACGGCCCTCGACCAATTCTAGTCGAGAGTGGAGGTAGAACTGATGTCTGGAATAAAAAAGATTCAACGTATACTACAAACGATCACGGAAAGTATTCCAAAATGATTCCTATACTTCTGAATTGAACTAAGAATTTTCCCCTTCGAGATATCCCAATTTTTCTGCTCCGAAAAGTGAAAAATTGGCGATAACTCGATCAATTTCATAGATGGGTCAATTTGGCTTACAGATTCGGATTCCTGAGATCAAAATATATGAAAATATCATATGAAACAAGTTTTTGAAAAATGTAGATTTTTTACTCTAAAATCAATATTTCAAAAAAATGGTTTTCTGGGGTAGTCCCACGTATTTTCGTCTCCGAAACATCTTGAAAACATATATATGCAAGAGAATCGCAATGTATTCGACAATAGATAAAGCTAAAGCAAAGGCACAACGATGTGTAGCGCGCCCCAGTCCAGTGCAAGTAACGATAGTATAATTGAAGGTTGAAATAGATTCTATGAAGATTTTTCTTGCCACAGATTCATTTCTCCCTCTGGAGATCCTCACCCCCGAGAGACTTATTATATAGAATTAATAATTCAGAATTGCCACTCAGCAATTTCTGTCTTCAGCATTTTTATGAGGAAACTTTTATAACAACTCTCGCTATAAAGCTAGACGAAATTATAATAAGTTCAATTTATGCGCGAATGGGTGTGCCAATATAGATATATCTACGTAATATGTATAGCTGAAATTCACGAGAACTGGATTCGGGCTCAAAGTAGAAAAAAAAAAGTGGATGAATCGTTGCAGCGCAGTTTCGGAAATTACTTGTTAAAGCTCCAAGCTCTAGGCTTTCGCCATTTTTTCATCAAACCCTTCGCAACTTTTGAACCAGCTGCCAGAGCAGAATTAAGGCTCAAGGGCACTCGAACCGACTATAGTATATCTCGGGCTCACCCTCGGCTAAGCTTGATTGGCCCAGAATTTTTGTTTCTTCTCCTTTATTTTATCTAATTTTTTTGGTCCGCTGTTGCGATTTTCTTCATCACCCTATCGCGATGGATCCGGTGGTCCAGTTTAATCGTATCTCTTCAATCGGAAATGGCCTAGCGAAGTTTCGTTTGTAGGAGAGTAACCCATAATATACCAAGGAACAACGAGGGTAGTCGAAGTTCGAATAATAGTTGCGATTGTCTTGCGAGAGACTCGCAGAATGTAAGCGTAACCCTCCAACTTGCAGTAAATCTCCGACCTGGTTGATGATGCCCGCTTACTCAAACAGCCCTAGATTCAAGCACTGCTTCCGCATTGTTGCTTCTCGCAATTATACCAAGTTTCGAACTGCGGCGCATCCAAGTTTCTGATGGAATTGAAGCCGCGGATGCATTTTCGGAGATGCTCTACGCTTTTGTTATATCAGCTACTGTGCAAACTGAAGTAGCGTGACTGTAACCCGAGCCCCTACTATTTCACCGTCAGCATGACCGAATAGCAACATTACACGAACTAGTGAAATAATTATAACGTCGAAGTTATTGAATCCACATTCCGCTGTAATTAAAAGACTTGCGATTAAAAACCGCACGATATATCGCGATTTACCTACGCGCATTTACAACTAGGTATATAAGAATTCAAACGCCACTGCGACCTCGGATAAAATATATATGTATTCAGAGTAGGTAAATCCTGTCCTAGAAAATGGGAAGTGGTATAAAAAGAGAGAAACGGAGAAGGGTGGGTAGGTGGGTAGGTGGGTACGTATAATACGGCAGTGGGGTAGTCTGGGAAACATAAATTAGGAGAAAAGTTATCCCGGTAGTCGGCAAATAATTATTCCAGCAGAGTTACGATTCGGACGTCGCCTATACGATGTAAAGAGGAGGGAGGGAGGGAAGGCAGGAGGACCATACCGGGATTCTGCTGGGTGGCAGTGACAGTCTCTCGCTTCTAAACCAAATTAGTTTTCGCCAACGTTATGCAATTTGGGTACCTACTCTACACAACGATTCGTGCTCGCGCGAATTAACTTTCTCAACTTGCGGATCGCGTCCCTCCCCGAGCCCGAGCCCGAGCCCGAGCAGCGGTACCGCCGCGTCGCTCTTCGCTCAAGAGTCACGGAAAATTCAGCTCCATAAGGTCCTTCAGCTTATAATTTCTGCAGCGCGACGCGACATCCGGTGACCCGGAAAATAGTTCTTCACTCATCGTCTCAAACTTCGCGACTGGTAAACGTCCCCAACATTTTCATCCTTTCTCCTCCACCTTCTTCGCGCGTCAATGAACAACTTTCGCACAAAACGGAAAACGGAAACCGAAAAACAGCGAAAGCAAAACCTCCGATTCGCCACATCCGAAGTAGGTATTTTTTATCATGGATTTTATCATTTGAAAAATCTTTCCGTCAATTATCGAAAATTTATTCCATTTGTTATACAAGCGAGTAGACATAATAGACATTTTTGCATAGCCTGGAGGCGCGCGATGTGCAAAACTTTGTTATCTAATCATCCAGGAGATATATATTATCATTGTTCGTTATTTTTTTCTCCCATTTTTTTTTTTTTATTCTATTTTATTTTTTTTTGCACCTGCCGTTACTTCAGAGCTGCTTTGTTATCCCTCGAATTTCCCTCTCGAGGGGTAAACTGAGTTAACAAACAGGACTTAAGATTAAGAACACGGTGTCTGCACGGTTGGGGAATTTTTCAATGAAAGTGGGAAAAAATGAGAGAAAGAAAAAAGGTAGAAAAAAAAAATCGTTGAAAAATTAGCAAAACATTGTTAAAAATATTATTTCCCCGGTCGCCGTTTACCGTAGTATATACGTATAGTATACACCTCTGCATAAACGGGCGGGGTGAGTTTGTAGAAATTTTGAGTACACAGAAGTTATCTTTCACATACAACGGATAGGTATACATCCATGGTATACAGAACTGTACAGTTAATATTTGACGATCTTGTGCACATACACTGCAGCTATATAAATTTTCGAAAACGGATACGATCTCGGAGATCCTGAAAATTTTCTACAGCTCGTGTACAATCAGACTAATGAAGTTTTGGACGCAAGTTTCTCAATTAACCCGTACTAGACGAGATGAGAGTTAATAAGATTTATCGAGAAATTTGGTTAATCAAATTTACTTGGGTGTATCACGTTCCCGTACATAGTTACATGTACATACATGTACGCCCACCTATCACGTGAGTGTTGGCACTCTCGAGAGGAAATATAAAGGGTTTGCTACAAGAGCGAGCTTACACACCCTCGACGATTAGACGAGCGTTGCCTTCGTTTGCATAAATGCGTTACAATTTTGCTTTGTTACAAATAAGCACTACGCCGTTGTTTTCCCTGTTGAATAATATGTATACGTCTATACGTCCCTTAATTACGTAAATTTATACCGGATAACATACGTATACTCTTTTAATTCCTCTTCTACTCTCTCCGGAATTTTTTTTCTTTTCTTTTTTTTTTTTTTCAAGAACAGAAATAAGAGAGGAGTTTTACGACGGACACTCGAAGACCAAGCGTTGAATAAGGAATGAAAGTATTTCGTTTTTCGTCTGGCTCTTGGCTATCGAGCTTTTATTTTTTTTACTTTTATTTCTATCTACGAAACGTCTGAACGACGTACTCTGTTACTCACCCGAAGTAATTCCCGATAATACGTCTGATTATTTTTTCATCAATTTCCTTTATTTTTACGTGCCCACGGTTTCATCCATAGCGCGATAATAATGCTGCTCTCCAACTTCTAACTCAATTCCTGGTATAATATTACGAAATTGAAGGAAAAAAAAGGGAATTTTATTTATAAGTATTCTCTTTTCCTCATTTCAATAAAAGTATCAGACAACATAGTGTCCGGTAAAAAAAAAAAATGAGAAGGAAAATAAAAAAAAAAGGGAAAAAAAAAAAGTTTCTCCCTCCACATACAATATACAAGGTTAGGTGCGAAGAGGCGTGCCGAGGGTGAAAATGTGAGTGTTCGCGGATTTAGTTTCCAACAAAAGTCTGCTCCTCTCGTTGTCGTGGGGGGTTTGGGTAGGTGTAACCTGACGGGATCGGAGGAAAAGTGAAGAAGCAGAAGAAGAAGAAGAAGAAGAAGAGGATGAAAAGGGGGGAGAGGAAAAAAGGGAGAAGAAAGAAGGGAAGAGTCTATACGCGAGGTGCCCGTGGCCTCATACCTTCGACAAAACGTCGGGGGTAAGAAGGGCAGAAAAATTCTACGACGTGATTTCGAATAACGAGAGCCGAGGGACTCCCGCCTAATAATCTTCCCCGGGTAAGGAAGGACGTGGTGGTGAAAAACGACGGAGATGACGAGTAGAAGGAGGTGCCGGTGGTACCTTCACCGCGCCACCTTTTACCTTCGACCTCTCGAAGCGTGCCCGTGCGTAAATGTCATTTCATCGACGTGTATACCTGTATAATATTTTTCTTCGCTCTTCCCTTTTCTTCATCCCTCTATTGTGCCTTTCCTCATTGCCTCGCCCCCCAACCGTCCGCCGATTTTCGTCCCTCATTTTCATCCTAACCAAATTTATTCCCATTCGTATATTTGGCAACCCGCTCTATATAATCGTGATGAATAATGATCTACTACAGCGGCTCTAAAAAATGGGTCTTGCGGGAACGCTCCTTCTTCAGGGACGAGATTTTTCGCCGATTTAATTTTCCAACGATCGATTGCGGCCAGCGTATGATGATATTTACCCCATGAATTCCAATACGAAGGACCCTTCGTGCCGTTAAATCATCCGTGGATATCAGATTTCCAACTGTATGGATATGAAAAAACTCCGGATGACACACGCGATGTTCCTGCGCAGGGTTTTCCAGCGAGAAAACGCGTTTACCGAAGGTATTAACGGAGTGTGAAGCGACCGAGTTTCCGCGATTGTTACCACCTGCTGAAACGGAGTGTTTCCGCCCTTCGGAGACGTCGAGCCCTCCGGACCTCTTGACCTCTCCATTCCACCCTTCGACCTCTAACTTAGTGCCCGACCGACCGAACCTGGGGTCTGTTTCGAATGTTGTTCGCGGCGGATACTAAATTCTAATATCCTAGAGGGTAGGGACGGATTCGGTGAACTTTTCGGGTCCCCAACGACTTAATTAAAGTTGCAGATGACAGTCGTAGTGATTTATGACAGAGATTCACAGCCACACCAACGAACCCGCGAACCTGCGGACCCACGTCTTCGCCATGTCTTTTTTTAATTGAAAGTATTTCGAGGACATGAACGCTTTTTTCGATCGGAACGAGACCGCGTTCAATGAGGTACATTTCTCGGCGAGTTTTTTCTTTTTGTTTTTTTTTTCTTGATTTTTCGAGAAGCGATCTGCAGAGTTTGCTAATTCTTTCGGTATATTGAAATACCTACTCCCTTCGGTCTGCTCGAGTTTGTTTTTACCTTTTCCTTTCGTTTCTCTACCCGCCGATTTATACACGTAACCTGGATACCTACACCGTCATCTTCAGCAAAACGCCCTCTCCTCTCGCTACTCAGTGATGCAAAGGTTACAAAAAATACAAGCAAAAGAGTCCGCAGGGGTTCGACCCTACAGCCCGTTCCGAACTCGATTTCACTTGAGCAAAGTCTGAAATTTAGAAACTTGCAAGTTGTTGTTGTTTTTTTTTTTTTTTATTTTCTCTTTCTCTCATTTTTTCTCTTCTTTGTTTCAACTACGAACTTCGAAAAGCGCATGCGGCGAGACGATACGTCCTGTTATTGTCGTTATACGCGACGGGGATTCTAAAGATCCTGAAAAATGAAATTTTTACTTTTTGTTTGCCCAATTTTGGTTCAACGTTTTTTTTTATTCTATACTGTAATTCTACGTTACGATACATCTATTTAGTTTAAACCTTTTTTTTTCTATTTTCCTTCCCTTTCCGTGAAAGGATCATCATTTCAGCGACGTTATATATTTTAGAAAAAAATGGTAATTTTAATCAGACGCATTAAGAGGAAGAGGTGAAGAAAAAAAAGAAGAAGAAAAATGCGAATGTATAAAAAGGTACTCTCTCGTACCCTGCAGCTATGTCGTATAACGCGGAAGACGTTAAAAAAAAAAGTGAACAAACGCGTAGAGTAATTTTATGAAACGAGGGAGAGTCTCGAAAAGAGAAGAGGTAAGAGATATCACCTTACTTATACTTCAACGACGTAGAACAATGCGCAACTCGGTGCGATTTCATCCCGACCACATAGGCGAGGGACTGTTGCCGAACACAATACACCTCGTCGTATTTGTGACGTATCTTCGATCGCGTTATTTCACTGCATGGGAGCAAAAATAGAAGAACAAAAAAAAAAAAAAAAAAACGAAAAAAGTCAAAGACGAAACCTTAGTTTTTTGTTAACAATTCAAATTCTCGTTCCTTTCAATATCACATCTGTAAAATGAGGGCGGCACCGCGTCTCATCGGGCGGATTATAGGAACAATAATTCTGACGCAGAAGGGTAAAACGAAATTTCATTGTGCGGTTCACAAAATGCATTTCCTTGATTGCACGCATCATACATACGTCAGGTGGAAAGTTAAATCTGACACCGACTGACGATAAGTCGGCAAGCACTTTTCGGTCGGATGACCAGAGGAAGGAAGATCCGGGCTCTCGCCCCTCAGCTCTCCGTATTTCCAAATTTTATTCAAGTAGAAACCGAATAATTGTAAACGCGTTGAGTATCCACAGTGGGCGAACCTTTACTCGAATATCGCACCGTGCACACGGTAAATTGAGTGCGCTCTCCACTATCTCGAGAAATACAATTATGGGGAAGCAACTGATATATATGAAGCAATGAATTTTGACGTCAAATTAAAATATTCAAATTGCGAGTGCCCTTTCTGCTCTCGCTTGATATTTTCGTTCTATGCGAACGTTTGCACCCCCCCCCCCCCCCCCCCCCCCCCTTTCCTATCTTCGTACACGTGTACCGACCCGTATAGAGTATATACGTATAACGCGAATATACGAGCATTGCGCTGCACATGCGGTGCAACGTTGCGCCAGATATCGAATGTGCGGCGGAAAGAGTTTGCCTGTCGATGAATATGAATCAAACTCAACACATCTGGTCGTATCCGCAAAATTTTTCAAAAAAAAATAAAATATTCTCGTCTATATTTTAAAAATACGCCAGATTCGCACCCGTTTTACCGACTTGGTTTACCCGCGTGGATTAAACATTCCTCCTGCAGCATCAATGAGAATGTCACTGTTTCGTTGAATATTTAATAAATTTGGAAATCCGACCGGTCGTAATTATACCTACCGTCCGTAGAAGGGACGTCGGAGAGAATGAAATTTCGCAATAAAAAATTTATTCGCCCATGTTATTATAGTTACGAGGAATTTCATCTTCTATTGAGCTCCGGGTAGGATAAAAAAGAAAAAAAAAAAAAGGAAGGAAGGAAAGGGAAATGAGGAAAAAATTGAACGGGAGTACAATTTGAAGAGAACCTTATCGAATGATGTTATAATTTTTGCAGAGGAATATAATGAACCTTTTCAACGAAGGAAAAATTCATAAATATTCATCGGTATTAACCAACGAGGTAACCCACCGAATTGAACGTAATAAGAAACTTCGAATCTACAACGATGTAGGTTGCTATTGAAAATTTCGTTTTTCAAAAAGCTCTCGCGAATCAGCGTTTCTTACGTTTTGCGTTATACGTGAATTCCACGCTATATTGTATCACATAAGTAAACCCCCGAAAGTCCTACACTGCACGCGATCTCCGCGATTTCGGTATTACGAAATACCTAGCGAAATTCATATTCCAAAATCCAATATGAGAATGCAATTCTGTCCTTTGGCCAGCGATATCCTATACACACTGGAATAAGGTTGTAATAACCTCTGATTTATATCTCGACTTGACCCTCATACTCCGCGATCCTCAATCCTCAATTCCATATATCCTTATTCCCCAAAGTTTTTCCCCCTTTTTTTCTTCTCCTTCTTCAATTTCTTTTTTTTTTCTTTTTTTTTTCTCCTTTTCTCGGGAATTTCTGCACCGGCGTCGTTTCCCTGTACTCTATTTTTCTCAGTTCTATACTATCTTTTTCATTTCAGAGTGAATTCGAGTGTTTTTGCTGTCCACCCAGCATATTCCTAACCAACCTACCGATCCTACTTTCTATATGCTTCTGTTCCCTCCGTCCGCGCGCTTCCCGATGAAGATATTCCATTGAATGTCGTCTCTCGACCGCGCAACTTTCAAAAGCGAGAAGAGAAAATAGATAAGATGAAAAGAGGAAATAAAGAAAGGAAGAGAACTTTGGCTCGCGGCTTTTATCGGGTCAAGTTGGAGTCGGGAAAAATAGCACTTATGACTTATATAAGTACATATATACGTAGCGTATGTATACCTATGTACCTGTACATGGCTCATGATTCGAATTTATATATTTTCCTCCGCAAAGCCGATAGAGTTACCTAGTCGTTACACATTTCAAGGTTATCGAAACTTCTTATTTTTCACTTCAGAATTATGTACCAGAAGTTCCTTCCTTTTTGCTATCTCGGAGTCGAGTAACGTGAAAAAAATAAAAAATAAAAGTAAAAAAAACTAAGAAAGGAACCAACAAAACGTGAAGGTATACATATGTCTTACGCAAGGGGTACGATAGACACGAAAGTTATGTGTCAATAAAATTAGAAACGGTTGGCGTGACCGAGATGATTCTGGTGTGAATTCAAATGCAAATTCAAATTCAAATTCAAATTCACGAGCGAACTGAGAATTGCTTTATATACCTATCGCATGTAGGTATATACGGGGTGAAGGTGGATATTATACAGGGCGGTGATGGCGAGCGATTTCAGAGAGAATTTATGATAGAATATTTAGCGACTCGACTACTTCAAAATTCGAACAATGACAATCACCGCGGTAACGAGATGAACGAAAACCCGTA
The DNA here is from genome assembly GCF_917208135.1 of Athalia rosae. Taxonomy (NCBI): domain Eukaryota; kingdom Metazoa; phylum Arthropoda; class Insecta; order Hymenoptera; family Athaliidae; genus Athalia; species Athalia rosae. The sequence continues at coordinate 5,741,881 of NC_064027.1, read as the reverse complement.
TCGATGGTATAGCCGCGGTGGTGGTCATCCGTGAATTACGGTTAATGCGGTACCGAGTACCGAGTTGAATCGCAACAGGAGGAAAAAAAAATTCGAATTTCAGGAAAAAAAAATAAAAAATAAAAAATAATAAAAAAAAACGAAAAAACACGCTGGATTGTCAGCGGTACTAAAATGTGAGCGTAAAACGCAGAACTCCGTGAGATTAAACTTGGAATAAATTTGGGATTTCGTCAAAACTTCAATTTCTAGAGTAACCACAAAACGTATACGGTATACGAGCAGCCAGGCTTCGCTTTTGTCTTTTTCATGTTACGAACCGCATGTGGAAAAGCGAAGAGAGCGAATCGCGAGTGAATTTCGAATGTTGCAGATATATACGGGTGGATGTGTAACTAGGTCCGCGAGGAGTTCATATTCTTATTAGACATTCGGAGGAGTTCATCTCCCGACTCCCGTATACCTTTGAAAAGATTCTTCGAGTTGTCTGGTAACTTTTGACTCCGATACCTCGTGACGCCGACTATACAAAAGCGAACTCCTTCGGTCGTTCCAACTAGTCGCAGTTTATCCTCCGAACGTTGTACATACATACGTATACGAACGTGAGTATATAATGTACGTACGTACGTATGTACACCGGGACGTATTAAGAGGCACGGGATTCTGCGTTAGGTGGAGAGGAGGGAGGGGGGGGGGGGGAACTGTAACGTAATTAAATCTGGTCCTACGTCAGATTAATTTTACACGACGACCACGACGTTACTACTACAGTCTTCTTCTCCGGTGTTCCTACCATCGAGCTTTACGGTTACGTTTACGTGTAGATATGTAAACCGTGTGTACGGAACATCCCCTAAAAACGATCCCTCCCGCAAAGTCCCACCGTCTTCGGGTCTCAGCGCCCTCGTTTTCTCTCGAAAGATCGCCGGATTTCTCCGGAAAGACGTGAATCTCCGGAAATTTTTCCAACGGTTTGCGACGGCGTATAATTTCCGTCGATAAAAAACGTAGTTTTATATTCGAATCGTATCTAGTTATGAGTGAAAAAATACCGACAAATTTTGCGATTCTTGAATTTTGAACCGCACTTTGCAGGAGGAATTCAAGAATTGAAAATCATCGTGATGAAAAATCGATTCCTTAGCCGTGAAGCTTCGTGCATCGTTTCGAAGCCGCCAGTTAATTAGGCGAATTTGGCAAGAGTTGATTCGATGGAAAATAATTCGTGAAAAGGTAAGGTGGTAATTGTACTCGACGAAAAGCATTATGGAAAGGGTAGGTGGTATACTCGAGGTTTCGAAACGCGTTTTTGCGCGACTTCCCGCGCTAATTATCTGCCGACTTTTTGAGGATTTGAAATCGGATATTTTTTCGAGCAGAAACTGCAGGGTGACCCGCTCATTTTTACGAGCGGTATATTTTTGTGGAATGTCGAATGGAATCCTAGGTATTCCGGATGCATATCCTACACGGTACGACATTGTTTCTCCCACGAACTCACAATCGAACAAATTCCGCGATAAAATTCCCGCGAATGACCGGGGCGGCCTGCCGGCTGACCCACGGTAACCAGCTACCTATGGGCCACTAAAATTTGCTTACAGAAATATCTCGAAAGGGATAATTGCGTACGGACGGATCGTCGAGTTGGAAAACGAAACCTAACCGGGTGAAACTTTGGCCCAAACATTATGGGACCCGAAAAGTTTTTTTTCTATTCACGCGATTTATAAATATCCGCGTTGAAAATGAAGTTTTCTTCCGCGACAGTTGAGATGTAGTTTCGGCGGAACGATTCAAGAAATCGATAAAAAAAAACGTCCTCTCCGGGTAGAAACGCAATCCCTGTCGATAGTTCGGAAAATGAGAAACCCCGCGCTGTTTTGGCGCCGGACGAATGGACCTCATACACGCGATAAAACTGGTCAAGTGGTTTGCTTCTCTCCGGGTAGATTACTCGGGAAATTCGACCGTTTCGCGCACGTACGTCTACATTATGAAGGAAAGTCGGTTGGAAAACGTTCGTTTTGTTTCTTTCTTTATTACGTCTCGCGAGTAGACGTTGCACGGTGTGAGCGAGTATACGATTTAAAATTAGAAGACGAAGAAGAGGGAAGCTTCCCGAGGAGTTGTGAAAAACTTCGCCTCGGGAGTGAAACCAAATCCGTTTCAAAGACCTCTCCACAACCGCCTCGGAGGATTTCTATGGTTCGCGCCGTTGCCTCCGCACGGCTCCGAGTAATCCAGCCCATCCGAACAGCTACCGAACGATTTTACGAGCGTTTCTCAAGTGCTTCTGGACTGATTGTCTGTCTGGTACACATCGATTCGGCTCTTCGATTCACAAAAGGAGGAATAAATCGACCGAGCCGATCCGCGACCCGCACCCAATATTGCAACGTCACGCGTGCCGCGTGCGCCTGATTTATTTCGCTTTATGCGACGCGGAGAGCGTACCTCAGACAATGATTTTTTTCACTCGCCATTTCATACGGACTTTGAATATAACGGAGGGACAAAAAGAGGATAAAGATCAATCCTCGCGTCCCGATGGCATCGGCCGATCGGTGCGCGACTTCGATCTTCTTGAATGGCGATGCGATAGAAAGTGGATCTGCTTACGAGGTGTTCGACGGCGTGTCGTAACGCGCGTTGCGGGTTTAAGAAACCATAGAGAAGGCGTGTACGAGCCGGTGATAAGAGACGTACCGACCTTACACAACGGAGCGAGGAGGTTAAAAAAAAAAAGGGCGGGCAAAGAAACGGAGAAATAAAGTAGGGATAAAATAAAAAGGAATGAATAAAGAAATAGAAGGTTCCAATTCCCGCATCCAATCCTATTAACTAACCAATCATGCCCTCGAGTAAGTAACACAAGATGTTTGACGTTGCCTGATTGCTTTTGGTACAACAGTTTCTCATTTCGCACCAGCTGCGGCAGCGAAAATTCTCTTACATGAAAAGGGCAAATCGAACGGAGAATTTTCTCTACCTACCTACCTACAGATATTACTACTGTGCCGTAATAATACGATCGAGCGCTTTGCGTCGTTATACGTTGCGGCTGTGCGCTGATTGAAATTTACATCGAACTGCAGCTATAATACTCATACTTGATTGTTTTCTCCCCGTGCTCTCTCTGTAGTCCATACAGACTTCACGTTTTTATATCACTCGACGTCGATTGTTCTCCGCTATTCTATTCCATTCCATCCCCTGTTTTTTTTTCAGCAGTTTCCGTTCGGCGTCGAATACGCGGATTTCCAGGCAAATGACTCGGCTGAATTTTAGCATAGAAAATTTGCATCGAGTTTTCGTTCGGCGCGTCGGATTTTTCCCTCGTTATTAGACACGCGTCAGATGAGGCGTTGTGAGATTTCTGAAAATCTGACTTAATTCAAAGTGAGACTTTGCCGAGTCCATTTCCATCCTTTTATACGTTCCTTTTATAGGGATACATATTCTTCTCTCCTTTTCATTTCTTCCTTCCCGTACGTATTCCTCTGAAAATTCATCCCGGCTGTATGAAAGTAGAGGATCCTGTCAAATCGCGATTCTTCGCATAAAGGACAAAATCAACGCCTCATTGGGTCCCCGACATCCGACGAGAGAGGCTTTATACCTCCTTTTATTTCACTTCGCTAGTTGGATCTTCCTGATGGATTTCGGTCTCCGGAAAATCCACCGCGACTCGCATTATTCTTCTTTCAAAGAGCCGAGGGGCGGCGAGAGAAAAAAGTGGAGAAAAAAAAGAATGATAATAATAAAAATAAAACTACAAGAAATATTCGTCGAAAGGAGGGAAGAAAATCTACTACCGCTGAGAGACGATAGCGCGGGCGTTATAAAATGGCGTGTATCTTGCGAGAGAGCGAAAAAAAAAGAAAGGAAAAAAAAAATTATGCACATATATTCGCGATACCGATGGCTAATAAAATTGAGAAAGCATTGAAAGACGGCGTAACTGTACGACATCCATACAATATAGACACGGGGATGATCCTCCCGTATTCCACGAGCAGGATATAATGCGGATCAAAGGCGCCAAGGGATCCAATCGCAAATGAAACCCAACCCTGCTCGATGATGATATTTCCGTGCGGTACTTTATTCACGAGACAAAAAAGAAGACTTTAAAAAAAAAAAAAATCCACCGTACGAAAAAATTTATTCTCATGTTCTCCGCAGGTTTCTTATGTATATCCTCCGTTCCAGAATGCGTATACGTCGAAATAAAACGAAGAGAATAGCAGCAAGGAAAATACTGTATAACTGATAAATATAGGCGCGAACTGACCTCGTCGCTTCCTGCAGCAACAGGTGCGGAGGTACCCAGAATTTGACCCGAAGAGCAAACCTGAGATGAGCGACCCCACCTCCGGTTTGACGTTCGATCGGGTTCCTCAGGTTCAACCAAAGCTCCTCGCCCTTGGCACTTTGATGTTTCAGACCAAAGTAGTCGCACTCTTTACTGATGCCAAGACAGTCGCAGACCTGAAATCAAAAAGACACGACAATATTTACAATCGATTCTCATCGATCATTCTCTTACATAGTTCGCTGTGTTATATTTCTCGTTTTTATTTTTACGGGGAAATGACCACCCGAATCGCATCTCCATTAGGGTGGGTTGCAAAAAAAATTTTCCACCTAATGATTACTCGATCGATTGCATGAGTAGATGATTTTGGCTTTCAGATTTGGATTCCTGAGCTGATTATACGTGATAATGCTCTTGAAGAACCAGAAAACAATTCGATTTTTGAGCAAAAAATAAATCATTGTTTTAATTGGGTTTAATATGCTTTTCTTACGTATTTTGATCTCAGGAATCCGAATCTGAAAGAAAAATTGATCTATCTCTAAAATTGACCGAGTTATCGCCAAATTTCAGCTTTTTGGGGTCAAAAATAAAAAATTGATTTTTTAGTCTATCTTAACGTAATTTGAGCTCAGGAATCCGAATCCGGAAGAAAAATTGATCTATCTGCAAAAATGACCGAGTTATCGCCGAATTATCGCGTTTTTTGGTACAAATTTGAGGATATCTCGAAGGGAAAAAATCGTAGCTCAATTTGGACAACGGATTCGTGTTCCTGGGGTCAAAATACATAAGAAAAGTGTCATTTGATCAATTTTAAAAAATAAAAATTTTCGACCAAAATTTGAGATTTTTCCAAGGGGTACCCCTTACGATTTTTTCAAATTTTGGTCAAAAATTTTTATTTTTTAAAATTGATCGTATGACACTTTTCTTATGTATTTTGACCCCAGGAACACGAATCCGTTGTCCAAATTGAGCTACGATTCTTTCCCTTCGAGATATCCTCAAATTTGTACCAAAAAATGCGAAAAAATGGCGATAACTCGATCATTTTTGCAGATAGATCAATTTTTCTTCCGGATTCGGATTCCTGAGCTCAAATTACTTTAATAAAGACTAAAAAATCAATTTTTTATTTTTGACCCCAAAAAGCTGAAAATTGGCGATAACTCGGTCAATTTTAGAGATAGATCAATTTTTCTTCCAGATTTGGATTCCTGAGGTCAAAATACGTAAGAAAAGCATATTACACTCAATTAAACAAATGATTTATTTTTTGCTCAAAAATCGAATCATTTTTTGCTTCTTCAAGAGCAATCTCACATATAATCAGCTCAGGAATCCAAATCTGAAAGCCAAAATCATCTACTCATGCAATCGATCGAGTAATCATTGGGTGGAAAAAATTATTTTGCTGGAAGTACCCCGTTTGATTAATTATTTATTCAAAAAACGAGTGGGCTACCTCAAAATATCGAGTAAAAATTTTTTTCCACCCACCCTAATCTCCATTGGCCCCCCCGGAGCTTATGCGAGCAATTAACCGTTCGTCTTATTATTTTCAAGAAAACCGCGGTAAAACGTTACCCCCAAACAAACGGGTAACAAATTGCTGGCAATAACTTATAGAAAGTTCGTGGAAAATTGGGGAGGCTGGGCGTCGGGTTTTCGTGTGTTCGCCAACCCATCTCCGCGTAAAAAGATTATCTCTCTCGCGTTTTCGTGAGCGCAAAAAAAAACAAAAAAAATAATAATAAGAACGAACAAACAAAACGGCACGGAAAAAGAATAAAGAAAACGGAGTATTTACCTGCATGACGTATACAGGTCGCGCTGCGCGGGTTACCCGCGAGAAGAAAGCCTCGGAAAAAGGATGAAAAAACCAAGAAAAACGGTAACAACGAGCCGCGGTATACAAGCGAGAGTTTCCATCCTTCGCGTCTCCCTCCGGATGAAAGCAAATGAGGCGCACATACGTTAGACGAGACGATGAGGGTGAATACCTCTGCTTCGCCAAAAAACTTCAACTGCCTAATTTTCCTGGGTATTTTTCTTATTCGGTAATTTTTTTTTCCCTTTCCCCACACCCCTTGAAACAACGCTGTATATTTTGCGGAGATCCTTCGGGACGTGAGAAGCAAAAATAACATTTCACTACGTAACATGTACCGACATACGTACATCCGATAAACTCGTTACGCTCTCGGTACATATATACAACCCATCTCGTAATACGGTTTTGTTGTTTCGCGAGAAATATGAGGGTAGGTAAATCAAACACGGTGAACATAGGTAGCACAGCCCGGGTATAAATGGTAATGTATTTATGTACTCGCTAACGAAGCATAGCGAGAAAAGGTAGGAGAGACGTTGCGGGGCGTCGCGTAGTTTGAATACCAGAAAACATTTCTGCGCGGGGGGGGGGGGGGGGGGGGCGGGTCCGGGGATAAGGTAAAATTGTAAGGGTGGTTACGTACGTAGGTAAAGGACCGGTAGGTTAGGTACGTACCAGCTAGGGAATAACTTGGTTCGCATTTGTTTGCGAAAATGCAATTGGTTCAGCTCATTTGTTTTTCTGTTGATGTCGTTTTTGTATGCCTTTACGTAACGAAGGACGTGACCGGTGTACAGATTCGACCGGTATATATACACATTGTATATATCTTTAGGTAGAATTCAGAAGCTGTAACGGTAGCAAAACCAGAAACAGAAACCATCCCTTATCGCTAAACGTGCATTTACCTTTCGAGTGGTTCTTCTAATTTTCACCATATTCTCTCCGCGCTAATCTCCACTAAATTTCAAAGCAAACGCCACTCGAGAGAATATGCCCCTGGAATTCCTAAACGTCGCAAATTTTTTACAAAGAGTTGTACACGTGTACAACAAATCGGAAACGCGACCGGTTCTCATCATTTAACGTGTTGTTTTATTTTATTTATTCTCGTTTTATTTGTTCCTTTCTTTTTTTTTTTTCTTTTTCTTTGCTCCCCTTATCCCACGCGGGAAAAGAATCTTGAAAAATTTTTCTCTCAGAATTTCGACAGCCTGGTATGCATGTGCGCTAAGCGGAACGTTGGGTATAAACGGGGGTATATGATGCCGCACGGACGGTACCACAAAAAACTGAAAAAATGAAAAAAGAGAGGGAAAAAAAAAAAAAAAATCACGACTTTGACGGTGTCGAGATTGAATCGTTACTTTTTTTTGGTATAAGAAGAGGAGGATGTCGAGGCCATACTTTTCTTCATCCCATACCAGATATTCGCACAAAAGTAGATTTGTATCGAAATTTTTTTTGGATAAAATGACAAGAAGCGTTTCCGTATCGTTCCCTAGGGAATCTCGTTGATAAGGTACTTTGTTCCGGTGCACGTACCAGAGCCTCACATTCGCGAATGCGAAATGTCTGTTTTAGCGTCTCCCACGAATTCATTTACAGATTTTAGTGCAGACGCGAAAAAAAAAAAAAAAAAATAGAGGACGAAGAAAAAAGGTGAGAATGAGAACGGAATACAGAAGAACGTAGAGGCTGTTAATTCGAATCGTAAATTTGTCAAGTCGCGCTCGCACAACGCGCGAAGTGAAAAAGTCGCGCGCATACATTACAGAAGACGAAGTAGCAGAAATTAAAAGAAATGTAAAAACGAAACAACAACTCGCTTCGATAATTTTAGAAGTCGGCAAACAAAACGACTAAATATACACGATCGTCGATCATTCTCACGTGCTGTACACGTGAGAAATTTCCACATGCCGTTCGACGGAGCCGGAGATTAACGCCGGTTAAATTATTCTCGTTTAAATACAGCCGGACACGATGTTAACATCGGGGAACCCGCCGCTGCCGCAGGACCCAGTTAGGATGATGTTTTGTTTAACCAATGAAGTTGTTCACTTCTAAAATCTAGTTCACCTTCGTCATAAGTTATATACGAAGCGTGTTTAGAAGCGACCGGTTTTGCGCTGTCGCCCAGCTGGAGTTGGAACCGCGAATAAATGCCTCGGGGTTTCAACCCTTGAACGTGACTCGCTTCGTCATCCTTCCTTGGTCTCATGTATGAAACGCGCGTGATTTCGAGTCGCCTCCTCACAGCGTATGCGTCAAGAGATTCCGACGAGACTGATAAGTGTACGTGAAGAAAATCGATGAGCGATAACCCGTTCGATTATTTTTTGAAAAGAAACGGACGATGATCAAATTCTTCGATCGGATTATTCGATCGAATCGTCCTCATCGATGGTTCGGAGAAAGAAGGTCAAGTTCTCGGCGATGGTATTTTTAAAAGTTTTTCGACCGGTTTCAGTGAAACTCGACGGTACGAAAGAAAAAAGGGGAAGGAAAAAAACCGGAGCAATTAGCTAATTGCAAGATCAACATTTGTTCAGGACGATCTGGGGAAATTCGGTGCCCGAAAGTGACATCGAGTACAACGAAGTGGATTCGGCAATTTTGAGTTAATTTTCTTCTTCTTTTTTTTCGTTTTTGACGATCGCTTATTGTCACGTGCGCGCGCTGTGATATTATTTCATGTAGAGTAATTACGTGTGTTTCGGAGTTTGTTGTCTCATCTTCTGCGGTACCGTACAATTAGCGAGTTTTAATTTATGTACCAACGTTCACCCCGTGGCGCACACTGCACCTCATTATACCTCATGACATTTGTCTTGATTGCGGTCATTACGATGCCGGAATATATATCGTCGTTGAAATTATCGTCGTTATCATTATAATTATATGCGGCGCGCGCGAACTCGTGATGCGTTTAAACCAAGTTTGCCAAACTTCGCTCTTCTCCGTTAACGCAATAACAATTATCGTCGAAAGTTTCCTAGAAATCCGACGACGCAACGTTAATAAATCGTTGCCGGATTCTCCTGCAGAAATTTTTCAAAAACAAGGTGAGAAAAATTTCGCGAAAGGAAAATAATCAAACTGCATTACGAAGGGGAGCGTCAAACGACACACGTTGTTACATCGACCGCGGAACGGACACGTGAAACTTCGCTTCAACGACCGATTATCAAAGACCGCAGAGTTCTCTGTACTTCGCAGCGGCCATCTCCCCCCCTTGGCACCCGGAAACTGATTTCGAATTACATCTCGTTATGCGGCATTACGAACTCGTAGAATGCTCTTCCCCTGCACGAAGCGTACACTATATAATATCCCCTGCATCCAACAATTATATTTACCGCGGTAGTAAAGTAAATAAAAAGAAGAGAAAATCGCCGCTAATATACGCGCGCGGCGGAATATGACCAGCGTTTTTTGTACACCGCATTCTGCGATCTCGCTGCAAACTTCACTGCGGATTTCACCGTCGTAAATTTTTCTCTTTCGCGTGCATTTTGTACGGAATCGTTTTTTTTTCTTCTTCTTTCTTATTCTCCTTTCTCTCTTCGATCGAAACTGTGCGGAACGTCTAACGGGAATCGAAGCTCATCTCGGGGTCTTCCGAACGATATCGTTCGTAGTTACGTGTTTAATTTAACCGAACAACGCGTGTATACACAAGTATCACCATTAAAGCGCGACGTACCATAAAGTCCGGAGACGACTGACCGAACGCCTTAATTCCCGGAACGATTATCCCGAAGGGAATCCCGTAAGCTTACGGGATACACCGCGTCGGATTAAATCGGGAGAACACGAGCTGGGCGAATTGATCCGATCGTGGAAATTAGAAGAAAGCGGAAATTTGTCAAAGTTTTTCTTTCGCGTCGATCGCGATTCGATATATGTAAAGATAGTCTTCGCAGTCGAGTCGAACGTTTTCCATTTCTTACTTCCCTTTTTCGCCCCATGGACGATTCCTCATCTCATCGTCATTCGGACGGAGTTCTGCTTCCGCGTTCGCGACGCGACGCAAATCAAAGTGGCTTCAATCTCAACGGACATCGGCTGAACTCGCGCGTACGTTTTTTTTTTTTTTCAACTTCCGTAGGACATCCCCCGGACCCCATCGGAACCGTCGAGCTGAAATGATTGCGTTTTAAAAGTACTCGTCGCGCACGTACGTTTATCCTGCAATGGTTATATACGTACGTACGTACGTTACATGTTTTACGAACAAGTCGTATAACTCGGTGGGATCGAGCACGCGCGCGCTCGTTTGTCGTCTTTACGGTTGCTCGTGTCCTCGATTTTTTCTTCCTCCTGTTCCTCGGTCCTCACGTTTCGTAGCATTTGTATTTCCCGTGTACATATACACGTACGTCCATTGGCTCCGAAAAGTTCGTCATAGCGGACGGGAAAAAAACCGACAAGAAATGGAACAGTCGACGTTGGAATTAGCTGGAAACTAATTAGAGGCTTTGGGGGGTCGAGTGGGTCAACTTTTCATGCACGCGTCCGTAGCCGGCGCGGGACACGTCGGACGTTCGTTCCTGTCGTCCGGCTCCGAATTTTCTGGGAGAACAGATGGGGTTCGCCGGGGTGTAGTAACCTGACCCGGGAGATAAGCCCGGCGAATATATGTATATGTATATCGCGCGCGTATAACCCTAGGAAGACGTGGATCTGGAAGGCCGAGGTCCGGGATACGGCGTATAGGTGCTATTCCGAGGTTGCTCCGTGTTTGTCCCGAGTTAGAAACTAGCTAATTTGCATTCTCGCTACCGAAATTAATATCGCAAAGGTACAAATTAAATAAACTCGTTAATCCGGCATGGCGTCGGGAACGAACGAGAATCGCCTCTCTCTCTCCTCCTCCTCCTCCTCCTCCTCCTCCTCCTCCTCGACCTCTCGTTCGTCTTCTCTCCTCTTCAACTTCCACTGCACCAATTTCGCTCCCCAAACGAGCGTCGAAGGCGATGTGAATTTAAGCCACGTGCTCCTCCGCTAGACCAGACTGATTAATGGAACGAACCAATCTGAAGAAGGATACAGCCGGAGCGGTTGGTTGAGGTCGATATACATACGCCTTCGAATATCCTTCCGAAATCAGATGGGCAGTTGCATTTTTAATCGAGTAAATCGATCGGTCGTGATACAGAGACCGTTATTCTCCGTTAACAACGTTTCTCGAGTGTAACGGAATAACGAGAAACATTTTTCCAATTTTCCGTACAACCTTTCGAAAGTTTGTCAATACATCAAATCTATAATGTATCATTCACCGGTCTCGACTTTTTCCGTCTCGTAATCCCTATTATTATTACTACATAATTCACCTCACTTTTATTCGTTCTCTCGGAAACGGGGCGAGGGGCGGCCGGGGGGGAGGGGGAACAAAGAAACTTTTTGACTAATTTCGATCAAACCAGGTAATAAACTCCGCGCGTGAAACGTGCGAGACAATTTTATACTCGGATTTTCGTTGTGACGCGTTGATTTCGCTCTTTGACATGTAAAATAAGAGCACCTTTGTACACTCGGCATAAAGCGGCGAAAAAAAAAGTAAAATAAAAATAAAATAAAACACAAAACGAACGGGCAAAAAAATAAAATAAAATACCGTAAGTTTCGCGAACTTTATATGTGTACGCGAACAGCTGTACAGGGGATTCAACCCGGTAGCCGGGTTAGGGTAATTTGTTTGTTCACGCCGAGAAAAACGTGACTCTTCGACGGAGAAAAATGGAGGAGGAAAAATTTCCGTCTTTTTTCCCGATCGCGATCAGGAGCGGCAAAAGAATCGGCCGATTTTAACGAGATTCCTATTTTGTCAGAAACTATACCCCGTTCTTCTCGCTTTCGGTTGATTTAATTACATAATTAATTAAAAAAGCTGCATTTAAGGAACGTGCGATACGTACATCGTTACACGCCCGAATTACCGCTCGTATCTTGATTGCTAATTACGTACATCATGGTCGGTGTGTACTGTAATAAACAAACACCGCTTCGTGTACCGCGCGTTACATGCGAACCCTCGACAAACAATAACTTCCTGCTTATAAATTGCGTGCAGGGGTGAATTTCACCCTACGCAGTTTCGACTCACCGCTCATCGACGTCGTAGAAAAAGAGCGGAAAGAATTATGAATGAATAAGGAAAACGTATTTTTAATATCCCACTTACGCAACGAACGTTGGTCGAGGCGAATCGTTTGCGGTCGATTATTTTTTATTGCCGCGGGTAGATCGAATCGTTGACGTGCATTAGAAGAAGAAAAAAAAAGAAGAAGAAAAGAAACTGAAACAAATTGAGATAAATAAGTTGTACGCGTGAATAGTTTCATTGGTTCAACACTACTTGGAAGGGACGATGATGTAAGTTAACAACCATTCAGAGATATACAATACGACGGAGCTGCATCAGTCATTCTTATTTTTTCACCGATATCGTTTCGATAGGCAAATCGAATAGAATAAATTTCTGCAAATCAATTATGCGGCGGATGCGATATATCATTGTCGCTGACTGCGCGACACGCTGCTATATGTGCACGCCACGCATAAAACGTATATATATGCGTCAATTATCGATATTTACAATACGAATGTTTACGCGAAAACGGTTATATAATACGATATGTTGTATAAGCAATCCACTGGTTACAAATTCTCGGGGTCATAGTTCGCATATTTGTTGCATTATCAGACTACAATATGAGCCGCAATTATATCGCTATCGCACATACGTGTGTATGTACAGGATGCGCGATAATGTCAATATGTAACGTTGAGTCACGATTTCGTATGCATGTATAGCTATGCACGTTCGCGTTATTACTAATCTACCGAAGATGAAAAAATAAGAAAAACAAAATTTCAGGCTCATTGTCAGTTAATGCAAATATTCTCAAAAAAAAAAAAAACAAGTACACAGGAACACGTGCAGAAAATGGGGTTCGCGAGCTACTTTAAGTTGACTAAAAAAGAATGACGAGTCATTCATTCCGGCTTCGGGTTTCGTGGGACACTAATTTATAAAACTTACAAAGTTCTTCCAGTACTTTAGAAACTGGGAAAATTGCTGAGTCGAGCTTCTCCCATTTTCTGTACGTCGCGATGCACATCGGCCAGTATTTTTCTCCCCTCGTTTTCTGCAATGTGAGCTTTTCTCCGATCGATCGATTAGAAATTATTTTCAAAGCCGTCGATAAAAATCTACAATAATATCCTCGCTCGTTTATCGGGGCAAGGTCATCACCTGCCTGACGTATTATATTTGTAGTTCTGATCACGTGGACGAATAATTCCGATCGTTAGAAAATGATCGTATACTATACCTACTATGTGTGTTATCGAGAAAGAGCCGAAGACAGAAATAATAGAAATCCGTTGGAAACTTCAACTTTTCTTCAAAATTGACGAGATTCCGCGCGATCGGAGAATCCACCGCGTAAACATTTTCCGAAGGGAAGAAAACCTCGCGCCTCGGGGTATGGGTGAGAAATCCCTCCGTCGCACCCGTAGAACAACGGTAAAAAAAAAACGAATAAAAGAGGAATGAAGAAATGTCGAAGGTGCGATTACGTAACTCAACAATCACGGCGAAATACTGGGGAGAAAAATAATACGAATGAGATGAGGATCGAAAACGATTGGGAATCGCGAGGCGAGCCGGGCAAAAAAACCGAGGAACTCGGGAAGTAAAAATCCGTAGCTGCAGCGCAGCGTCATCCGATGCATGAAGAGATTATATCATGTGCATGAAATAGCAGAAAATTGAAGATAGGAAACGAGGCTTTGGAAGAGGTCCCGTGAGATCCCGACTCACGGAGGCGCATACCGTCGTTTTTATTCCTTTCATATCACGCCGTAGATATATAACGTCCTTGACATCCGCATAACGTATTGTGCTTTCCATGGGAGATTGTGCGATGTGGCTGTTTTATACCTGAGAGCGTATCTGCGCGGAATTATAAGAAGTTTCGAGACAATGTTAAACTAATAACGTTGTCAATGTCGACGAAGAAGCTATTAATTGTTTTTTTGCCTAAGAGAAAAGGCCCAAGGTGCCGATAGCCCGGTGAGACCTTGTCCCGCATCGTTCTTCGAGGCTCTTCGATCTGAAGTATAAGATCGATAGAAAAACTGTTCCAACGATTCATCGAAATGTTCGGGGAAAAAAGCCGACTGAATATTTCGCACATCGATAGGGCGACTGTTAACGTTATAAAACTCTATAAAATGTGGGAGGAGTCGCGTTGTTTCGCGATGCGTGAATGAAAAAGATGGTTGAAACTCTCCGACTTTGGATTATGGTCACGTACGTGACGTCAGAATATCCAAGATCGTCGAAGCTGCGGAGACGCAACGCGTCGCGAAGTCGCGATGGCGGAGCGAGGAATGGTTAAAGAAAAAAAAAAAGAAAAAAAAAAAAAAAGAAAACTGGGCATAAAAGCCAAGAAGTGGTGGGTGTATAGAAAACGGGTATGTATAGCTCGCGTACGGTGCGAAGGGATCGGAATGAGGAGGACATGAACGAAAAGGGCTGAAGAAAAAAAGCTTAAAAAAAGGGGGAAGAAAAATAAAGCAAAGCAGAGAGGAGAGTGTGGAAGGTGGCGGAGGAAACTTTGGATGGAACGCGGTCGAAGAACGAGTCGGGTGGCGACGTGTGTCGTATCGTGTATACATATATCTACGGTATACGCGTTCGACGGCGAAATTTTTACGTACAGAGTATACGTAGCGCGTCGTTGTCGCGGACCGACGTCGCGTCTAACCCGCTGCAGCTCTGCAGTCAGTGGCCTGTTCGAAGGTCAATTTTGTTTACCGCGTTCGCCACACGAGTCGTGGGAGGAATCTCGTTCTTTTCTCCCTCCTCTTTACGTTCGTTCCGTCATCGACGTCGTCGTCTCCGGGACGCCTCCGACTCGCTTCGCGAATCTCGAGCTCTTCCTCGCCTCTTCCCTCTCCGGCGATCTACTGACCTCGCGCGTCCGCCGTCCGTAGATCGGCAAACTCTATATTTGCACCGGTGGCCCTCTCGCCTCCTGTCGTCCGCTCTATTCGCCTCCCCTCGGCGACCGTCCATCCCACGTGTCTCTTCGGTACACACGTACGCGTTACACTTACTCGACGGCGCAGGAGGTGCACGCGTAGCTCACGTGCTCAGGGCGAGGCGAAGTGAAACGAAACGAATCGAGCCCCGCTTACGTATCGTGTGTACGTACGTTAGACCCGTATCTCCTAAGCATATTGGCCCACGTTATGAAACCGCGTACGTACGTACGATACGTATGTGCGCGCAAAAAAAAGGAACGACGTTGGATGGAAATATCGGAGATACGGAGATGGTGAAATTTTCTTTCCGCAGCGCGATTTTATTTTTCGGTTTTACGTCCGACGGATGATCCGCACTTAGGATCAGAACTGGGATATATATATGTGTACGGAATCGAATCCGACGAGACGTTCGGAAAAAAAAAAATGAATAAAAAAGTGGGAGAATCTGAAAATGATAGAGGTTACGAGCAGTCGGTTGCCTGTGTAAATTTTAAGAGTATATATAATTAAATAAGGTTACCGGATAAATTTACTCTGAATAAATTACAGACTATAGGTAAATAATAATCGGTGGTTATAATGATACGCATTAGTCGTCGATAATCCACGGTTCGTTATTATGTACCATTCGTACAGATTACCCCTTCGTGTTACATAACTCGCGAGCGTTATTTAGATGGATAAATATATACATAAAGGATGCGCCGAGGGGGGGAATTTAATCACATATAAAAGGAAAACGATATAACCCCGCGTACCGTGCCGAGAGCGTAATAATTTCGAATATCTGATTCCGAAACCGAGCGGACCCATTACAACGGCTACCGTGCACATAACGCGATGAAGTTGTCTCGTTATTTTTCCTCTATTCGTATTTTCCCTCCGTACCAAGAAACTGTAATTTTTCGGCGCTTAAAAACCACTTAAAATTTTTCCTTTTCTTCGTTCGAACGTAAAATGTAGCTCTGCATAAAAACGTATACGTATAATATATGCACGAGTCGTTCGTAGCGGAGAAACGCCTGTATAATACAGGGAGAGTAGTTCTTTGTCTGGAGTAGCGGCAGAAAACCAGTTTTCTAGTGGAGCGAGTTTCTCGTCCACGTGTCCGGGAACAATGAGACGCCCGAAGACCGCATGCGAGACTTTATTTACTCCCTCTATTTCCTTCTTCCTAGGTTTTATGCTCTTCCACGATAAAAAGCACGAGAGAGAACGAAACAAAAAAAAAAGGAATAAAATTATTCAAGAGAAAAAAAATAACCGACCGTCTGCAGCGGCGTACGTTCGAGCAAACGTTCGATCGACTGTACCGAGTTACGATTTTTTTTTATTTTTTTTTTTATTTTCAATTTATTTCAATTTTATTCCCATCTTTCTTTTCTTCACCGCACGCAGCCAAAAATCTTTTGTCGAGGGATGAATTTTGATATTCAAATTTTTTTCTCGCGATATATCCGGAAAATGATAGCGCTAATTTCTCGATCGAAGAAAACACGCCGTGGTTTAGATACGTCAGATTTCATTCGCGTCAAACGTCGCGCGTATGTGATATAATATCACTCCGAATTCGAGACGTCACGACCAATCAAAGCGGGAATGAAAAAGTCTCGCGTGCAGCGAGTCGAGTGAACACCTTTTTAATACAGGAGTTGGTCCCGCGGGACGGCTTTGACGCGGTGAAAAATCGCGGGATTTGAAAAACGGGATTCAGTACAGGCGTAGATATTGAGGAGGGGGCTCCTATTTGCCTCGGTGTATTTTTCCCGAATCCTCACTCTCCTTCTTTTTTTTTTTTCTTCTTCCCTCTCCGCCGTTGGCACCGTGCGATATCACATTTTTCTTCTCCCGCGCATCTAATTTTCTATTTTTACTATCGTAATGATTTCTTGACGACTTTTCTGAATTTCATTCTATTTTTCACGCCGCGCGAATCGCGTCACGTAGCAGAGGAGATTCATTGTCAGGCGCGGCGACGGGCGCTCACTGTAAAACGCTTTTTTTAAAGAGTTTACGACGGTCGCGAGAGCGCCGTTTTCTTCGGCGAACGTTCGTTACCATCGCGCATATATACCCCGCGTAGGATTTAATTAAAAACATCGTCCAACGAATAGAATAATTAAACAGCCGAATTAAAAAAAATGTTGAACCAACACTCGTACGCGGTCATGCACGTGTATACGTACGTATACAATTTTCACCATGTTCCATTTATCCGCAAAGGAAATTGCGACGAGGTTGGGATTTCAAAATTTTTAATTTTTCATTTATTAATTCTTTTCTTTTTCGACGCGAACGAAAGAATATACGCGCGTATGGAATTATGAACATCGATTGTCGCGAGTTTTCTTTCATTTTATTTCATTTTCTATTTTCAGTTGCAACCGGCTCCAAAGTAAACGCAGAGATGACGATTGTAATACCTACTTCATAACTATTTACTCATAAATTTTTGCACTTTGGTTCGTGACTAGCAGCGTTAAATATAAAATAAAGAGAATCATTCGTCCTTTTTTTTTTTTCTTCTATTTTTCCTAAGACTCAAATTCCATAAAAATGATTATTCGCTGTCTGCCGGCAACGCGAAGGTTGGTTGGGTATTTGTAAAAAGCAAACTTACCTACGTTGCATTTCGTTCGTGAGAGAGGAGAAATTGTGAAATTATTATCATTATCGCGTTTTTTTTTTTTTCGTCGTTTCATTTAATTACCTCCTCATTCACAGCAACGGGAAAAAGAGGAGGGAAGAAACTCCGTACTACTACGAGTCGTAGTTAATTAGCAAGGGAAAATACACCTCGTCAAGTGTTTCATTTAATTCTCATCGCAGGCAGATGATGTGGCGGAATGTGGTCCGTGATAAAACGATTAAAAGACGGAGAAAAGGGTGGTAAAAAGAACGAAGAAAATAATTGAAAAAATGGAAGACAAAAAATAAAAAATCCAACCAAAGAATAGAAAAAAAGATTTACAATGCCAGAGGAACGCGTGGAAAATAATTCTTTGGTTCAACGTCGCGTTTTATTCGTAAGCCTGCAGTAAAATTGCGATAAATTAATTTTTTCTAAAATAGCTAATCTCGTTCAAATTATACGAATCGTATTGGTATTTCAAATTGTCGTTTCATCGTAATTATATCGCGATCTGTTACGTATTTTTTTTTAATTTTTTTCCGATCTCTATATCTCTCAGGACAGATAAACTGAGCTCGAATCTAATCGGCGCGATCTACTTTTTTTTTTCCTCCTCTATCAACAAGCAGCGTAATCTAATTCAAATAAAAAGAGGTTCAAAGATAAAGCAGACGTTGTCTATATACGGTGACAAGGAGATAACAAAAATACGAATAAATAAATAAATAAATAGATAAACAGATCGTGGAAGCCACGCGAAAAAAAAAAAAAAAAACTTAGGGAAAAATGAATCTCGTAAAATCTGATCAAGTTCATTAATGAAACGAATCTGAATATCGCCGCTCTTTATACTTGAACTTCGAAGCCTAGAAAGAAATCTTACATAAGTTACTTATCTAAGAACGCGATACGCCTTATCTGCAACGCGAAGACGCATCTCGATCTTTTACGTCTAAAAATAATAAGGCTCTCCTATAATGAGAACCGCAATGAAATTCAAACGACTACACGACATATTTATGTATTCAATAAAGCGAGTATGACACAAACAATTCACATGTCTACAGCATTTCAGCGATTCGCACAATTTTCGACGGTCGATTTCGCTCGCTTTTTTCTCTCTCTCTCTCTCTCTCTCTCTGTTATTTTTCAACGTTTTTTAATAGGTGGTTACACTTTCCGCGTAGCCAGGTGTACCGTACATGATCCGCTCGAGTGTACGTAGCCTGTGAATTTTCGGCACATAAAAATTCAAGGTGAAATTACTGGGTAGCAGTATACAAGGTACGCCGCCCGTAAATTCTTTTCATCTACAGCTGCCGCTCGCAGCGATACGTTTCGGATGTTAAAATATTGACCGAAAAAATTCGGAATAAAATGAACAAACGAATGAAAACTATATGTACGTCGACGATAGATATCGAGATGTGTGGGTATAACCTCTACACAGTACGAAAACGACGAGGACAGTCGCGCGAAAACTGCTCCCGCTTCAGCAGCAATATCGGTTGAATTTGGTTCTAAAGAACAGATTCAACAAATCTAAAACCGATATTTATTGAATTCAAATTTCGCGATATCACATATACATATACCTATATATATATAGCTGTAGTTACGTTACTGCACCGCGAGCGCATTTCGTATCGTATAAAGTTCCGACGTTCTATGCTCCCGAATTATGACTGCGGTACGTGTCTACGGTCTACCCGTGCAGCGGAGAGAAATGAATTTCCACACATATTTAACGATCTCAATAATTTCCGATTCTCGATCATTTTTTCCATCCGATCCAAAACTCCAAACACTCCCCAAAAAATGCTACATACCGGAACTGCGATGAATCTCAAAAAAAAAGAAAATTTCTCAAATTTATAAGTGAAAAAAGAAACTTCGCACTGTAATAGTATACGACCGCTTTCGGTTCGTACGCGGGTGTACACGTAAGGTACGAAGAATCGAGTACTAAAGTCTAGACACGTTTGAAGTTTGATTATACGACGCCGTAAGGTAAACTATAAAGACATAAGGTCGGAGGTGGTTGGTTGGCTGACTTGCATCGCATTATACGAAAGCGTTGCGGAGGCCGGTGAACCCCGACTATATAATAGGTACGTTTTCTTATCGGTACGAAGAAAAGCCATTATCAAAGTGGGGAGAATTACAGCTATAATTTTTAATGTTACCTTCGCGATCCGCTGCGGCGAGGCGATACGGGGTTATTTGAAAATTTTGCCTTTTCATAAAGCGATTATTTTACCGAAGCTTCTGAAAGGGTTTCATAGATTTCTTTGTTCCGTATAGGTACGTGACGTGTACGGCTACCAAATACGCCGTTCGCACAGATCAACGTCAAAAGTGAACCGAGGGAAAAGCTACGAGTACAACGCGTATCGAAATCCGGTATTACATCTCGGCTTACACACACACACACACATATCTAGATATATTCGCCGAAGCCAAACTTAATTAACAACTCGTCAATCCCACCGGCGATCTGTGCCGGAACTTTAAAGCCGCGTAATAGCGAGTGCACCGTGCAACACCCCGTCACCGATTATAATCGACCCGTCCAACGCGTTCGCGAACAAACATTAACCCTTCCACGTACTTTCGTTGTGTACCTGCGATGTAATAGCGTCGCCATTGACTCGGTGATTCTATTTTCGTTTGGCGGGGGGGGGGGAGAATTTTTCGATATCCACTTTTCGAGAATCCTCTTCCCTTTTGACGCGAATTTTCATATTCGCCGTGCAACACGCAGTGCAGGTGTTGCAGGGAATAGAAGGAGACGAAGAAACTGGCGGAACGGATGACGGCGTACGAGCGTATTAGCGGGTAGGTTGCATACTTGCATAGGAATGTAGGTTACGATACCCAAGTGGCCCATAATATTCTTCGTTGTTTTTCGTTGAACCGCCCCTAATAGCGTTAATACATTAAGCCGGGTGATACGCTCCACCCCGAAACCACCCCCCGCGTATCCCACCTTCGTTTTTTATACTTGAAATGTTTTCTCAAATTTTTTTACGTTCGTAGGATCGTAATTCTTCGAAAATAATCCGCGTGAATTACGCGTGTATGATTTTTTTTTTGTTCGCGACAACGAGGATCTTCTTTAATCGAACTCGTAGAACTGCGCGAACATAACGTTTTGCGAAAACCGCAAATAACGCGAGTGGAACGGAAACGGTATAGATAAAGACCGGGACAGGATGAGTTGAGTGAATAAAAAAAAAGAAAAAACACATTTCGGAATCCAAGTTCCATTAGATAAATTAACCGCGAAACGATTTTCTCGTACGTAAAGATAAAGGTTTCATTTTTTATTCGGAGACTCGTATCATTCGCCGCGCAACAATCACTTTTCGAACTACAGAAATATTACTCGTTGTAAATTACGAAGAAATCCGATCTTATTCTTCTTCCTTTCATTTTCTTCTCGTTTACACCGCGCCGGACTCGTAAGGGGGAAGTTAGTGGGACGGGAAATCAGATTTGCTTTATATTTTTGTATCTCTTTCTCTACTGAAAACCGTGATTTGACGGATATTCACACCGTGACGCTCCGAGAGTCCAAAATTAAGTTTGTAAAAAAAAATGAAACAGGCGGCCGAGGGAGGGAGAGAAAAGAGACGGAATAGCTCGCGCTTATCCACCCCATCAAGCTCGGTAAAGTATCGGCACTTATACTATAAGAGTCTCGTGATAACGCCTAATTTGGGCTTTTATCATCGGCTGAAAGGGTTCGTTATTCCCGGTAAATACACCTACTAAAACGTAACGGTGATAATATTAATAATCGCAATAATTTTCTCCCCGTCTGCAGCCGTCGCTATTTTCTTGAAACTTCTACCGAAGCAAATCGAGGCGCCAAAATCAACTCCGGGTTATAAATATTAGGCGAACTCCTGGGAGTATAACGAATAACCGGATGCTTACGTAACGTGTATAAAGTAACGTGCATATACGTACAACGTATTTCGGTGGTACCGTTCGAATTAACCGGAGAAGCAATAAGCGTAGCGGATTAAATTATGCAATAAGTGGAGGAACGCGAGATACCGCGAGAGAAAGGTGTAAAAATAAAAAATTAAAAAAGATAGAAAGAAAAAGGAGAGAGAATTCTATTTGCGAAGCTTTTGTTAATTTTTTTTTTTTCTCTCGTTTCGGCATTGCAAATGTATCACTGCGGTAAAACCAAAAATAAATAAAAGGATGACGATTCCGCATCACAATTTTTCGAAATTTGTCTTCATTATTTCTATTTTAACCGTCGGAGCTTTTAGGATTTAACGTTGGGTTCGAAATTGTTGTTTTTTTTTTTTTTTGTTTTTTTTTGCGTTTCATTTTAAAACCCTGAATAATAGATCGTTCGGCAGACCCTGCAGGATGCACGGGGCTTGTACGTCTGAATAGATTTTATATTCCGCAGATACATGGTCTGGAGGATCCGGAGTGCTGCAGCAGGATGGGATAAATTTGTACATTTACCCTGCAGTCGACGACGTCTATTATATATATATATATCCTCGAAGCTTCTTGAAGCGGTGCAGCTTTCCAGGATCAGAAATTATTCATTTTCTGGTTTCCTGTACGTATACAGGTATACGCGGACGGGTAATGTACCGATCGAATCTCGATCGAGTTCGTATAAACAGATATATAAAATATACCCTCCGCAGCGAAGCAGCTGCACAAGTCCTGCAAATATCACGTTATAATACGCTTCTACCGGCCCTGCCATATTTTATATATATACCTACTACATCCACATTTCCGTATCCATGTAACCGGACGAAAAATCGACGGATTTTACCGGGGATCGACCGATAATATCGTCGATACTTTTTCGCCATTTCTACAGATTTCGCGATCCGAATCGCCCCTCGAAGCACGGAGAGCGGACTTTGGGTTTTTAATGATTATTTCACGAGATTCGTTTATTCTCGTTGTCCGCAGAAAACGGTAATTTTCTTTCTCTGCGTCTTTTTCAAAATTTTGAAAAAAGAGACAGAGAGAACGACAAAGAAAGATAGAAAAAAAAAGGGGGACAAAGAGAGATCCGCCCTTAACTTTTTGCCGCGAGGCCAACGACCCTCGCGAATCATCGGAACTTGAGTCAACTCATTGTCAGGCATACCTAAAATTTGGCGGCCAATTTCGCAGTAGTACAAGCACCCGCGCAGGTATATCAAAGTTCTGAATAATTTCATCATCTTTTGCTCCATAAATACATACGCTCGTGATTTATTTTATTTTTTTTCTTCTTTATATCGACTGCGCTTCAATTTTTACAGTGGTATGCGAAGGGAATGTGTCCTCGAACGACGCGTACAGGTATACATATATATTTTTTTTATAGCTCCAAAGTTCAGCGTATAGTGCACGGCGGTTGTAACACGAAATCTGGGGGGAGGGAGGGGAAGGAGGAGAGAGACGGGGAGAGAGATAGAGAGAGAGAAAAGAACGGATAAGAACATGCATCGGGTGGCCATTCGAAGTTTAAATAAAATATTTTAATGGTCGAAGATGACGAGGCTGTTGGGATCTGACCCAACCTAGATTTTTATGGATCATAAAAATGGGGAAAATGTGAAAATGTTGCCAGATAACGGCCGTTGCCTGCCAACGCTTCTCATTTGGATGGGTGTACGTACGTATACATCCCATATAAATATACGTCCGTATACGCTGTGCGAACCAACCGACGTCCCCGCTATCCACCACCTTCTTATCGTTTCGAATTCTTTCCGCAAGCTTGCCCGCCTAACTACCCCCTGCATGTTCGCCGGCATAATACGCCGGTGTCGCGAGTTCCCGCGGTGCACCCGCAACTCGCTGAAAACTATCGAGTCCATTCGACCGTGATGCTCTGTACTTTTTCCACCCCGACGAATCGTGCGTGCTACGTGATACAGGGAACCACATGTATACCTGTGAATAAATTTCTCATCGTGCGCTTCTTTTTTATTTTAGTTTTGCTAAACGATATTCTCCTCGATCCGCACGAGCTACGTACATTACAACCACCGCTCGGAAATGGTTCGAGCGAAAAATCAAACGCGCGAAAAGGGGCGAAGGGAGGGAAAAAACAAGGGAAATATATACACGCGTTACATTGCCGGATCAAAAAGAAAGACGAATTTCGGTTGAATCAACCGCAAATCGAGCGTGCGTCGTACATCGGAATAAGTTTAACACACGCGAGTAGCTACGACATTTGAAACGACGATCGCGGACAACCGACGTCGCGTTTCTTCCATTTTGTAAAAAATTTTATTCTTCCTCTCATCTCTGAACTCGATTCTTTTTTTCGTTGCAACTAGCAACTCGCATAATCGGCGAGCAATTTTTCACATAGGCTTATGTAGATCTACTGTACATGAACTTCTATATGTTTTGGAAAAAGTCGATATCATACACATTATAATGCGCGTATACCTACCATTTTTTTTATCATACATACATATGCACGGGTATACGTGGATGTGACGAACTATGTATACGTGGCTATACACGAGTTTATAAATGTATAAAGTAGGTTGCAGTAGGGGAATATGGTTTTTGCGGTGGTAAAAATACAGACGTTGAAAACGGTGAAATTTTTCAATTCTATTCCACGGAGAGAAAAATTTCCAACGTAAAGGGGATGCGAGGTCGGCACGTTTATAATACTGCGGCATTCGAGGTATCCGTAGGTATGTTTGTTACTTATATTATCCATCCCCGCACCGCGATGTCACATATGCAGTACCTATCTACGTACTTACCCATGCATACGTACGTACGTAGGTACGTAGGTACGTACCCACGTATGTGCATATATTCCCATATCATAACCGTGAAAAATAGCTGATTCTCAAGAGTTTTATCTACTAACGTACGCTATCATACACGATATATTGTAGCTGCAACCAACACGCCGCCGTAAAAACTTGTTCGTTTCTTTTTCATTTTTCATCTTCCTTTTTTCTTCTCTTTTATTTGCTTTTTGCCCTCAAGTGGGGGGGTGAATTTTTCTCTTCGTTTTCGCAAATGTCGAACGATTCTTGCGTAGCGACGCACTGTAAGTACGTAACCGATACGAGCATTTTTTTTTTTATTGTTACATGTATTTTTCTTCGATGCACCGTATATAAAAAATTGCGCAACGCAAAATTTATATTCAGGTAATGCACACGCGAGCTCGCGTAACGCGTGTAACATATAATGAAGGAATTGTAAATATTTACGCGCACATAATTACGTCGTTTCGATCAAAGATTATCGATCCCATTGAATTCTATGCGCTTCTTTTTGTACAACTTTTTTTTTTTTTTTTTCTTTTTTTTTCCTCCGTCCCATGCGAGTTAACAATAACAAAGTAATAAATTTCAATTGAGATAAAAATTCGCAACGTAACGCGAGACGCGATATTTTTCACACTTGCGCAACCTTACTACAGGTAGTGTATAAAGAGTGTCCCTCAGAAATGAAACTCGAACGATCGAAAAATTGATGAATTTTCGAAAAGACAATTTAGCCAATTTTTGTCCGCACCTTTCGACTCGTACGTTATATAACTCGAAGCTTTTTCGTGGTTCAGCCACCGCCCGTTTATCCTCAGCTTTTTTCTTAGCCTTGAATATAATATTCTCTCCTCAATTTTGTCTTTGATATTTTATCTACCGCGTTATATCCTTCGGTCGATCCTTCGGGACCGAGGGGGACTTTACTCCGGGCGTATCTATATCCTTTCGATACATATACGTGCGTACCCACTGTATGTACATCGGTATATCTATATACAACGACGTGAGACAAAAGTATATACGCGGGTACATATGCTACATAGGTATAGCATTTCGCGTTCATTTATTTATTTATTTATTCATTTATTTTTTCGCAGCTCTCGCGTTTCGTATATACATATAACAACGTTCGGCTACACTGTACATAACCGCGCGCGCACGAAAATAAACCGAATCACACGTACATAATGTGCCTAACCACATATACGGAGGTACATTATATAATCGTGAGAGCTTTGTCTTCCATATAGAGAGGTTCCTTCTTTTCCATAATGCAGCATCGGAGGTCCACATCTTATCCTCTTTTTGGTTGGTATCGCTCATACCCTACCGGGGATACGGAGCGCGCGCGTCGAAGACCCCGTTTTACGGTGTACTTCGTTTCGATTTCAGCCTCGAATTCGGGTGAACGTATAATTTCTCCTTCTTTATTTCGCTCTCATTTTTCTTCTCGCGCTATTTATTTATAATAAAATATAACGACTCGCGAAAGTTTACCTGTTTGCCGACAATACTTTCGTGCGACGAACGTACAATTTCGCAATTAGGTTTGTAGGTGACACCCACGCGATGATCCGGCAACAACCTTCGATTTTACTCACCTGAAACATAAAAATAATACAAAATGAAAACATCCGTAACTTTGATAAAAAAAAAAGTACAGTAACGACTAATATTATGATGAAAAAGAAAAAATCTACCCGCATCATTTCGAGAATAAAAATTCTTAGCAAATATCTTAGGCCGTGAAAAATCGAAAAATTACACTCGTTATTATTCGAGTTTAATATTTACGATTATTACCGTCCAACCTTCGCGATGTAACGCGTGTGTTATACGTCTATATAAATCGTGTTCGGAATATTATTAACTACACACACGGCGGCGTTGACACATTAAAATTCCTCGTCAACATTATCTGCACGAAGAAAACAACAACAACCGTTTTTTTTTGTAATTTCGCAATTCGATTGCAGAAACGAAAAATTTATATATAATAAAAAAAAAAAAAAGATGCTTTCGGACAAAGAATCATCAAAGAAGAAATTAAATTAAAAAAGAAGGAAGATTGAAAAAAAACTACAATTGCAAAGGCACGGTCGAAATTAGCGATTAAAATTTCATATGCGCCTTCGCACAAAGTGAAGTATGTACGTACCTATGTACATTATATACATGTATTTTCTAGCAGATGGATGTTCTCAGGAGTTATCGGTTTGGTATGTATATATGTATATCGAAATTTAGTGCGCGGTGGTGTAAAATAATGTATAAAGGTTTGGAAACGGTCTTACCCCGCGAGAATGTAATTTGAATAATTGAAGCATTATCGAGGAATGTAGAGGAATACCTAGGTATTCATGGTACATATGTACAAGACGGAAGGACATATATGCACGCGTGGAGCGCTATGTCCATACATAAACCACATCAGGTATCATAAAATGCACGCCGGTAAATATATGATCATCTCGAAATTACGTTGCAGCTACCTGTACTAAACATATGATTATCGAGTAGGTGTGCATCACTTTTCCGCGATAAAAAAAGCTCGCGGTAACTTCATATACGTGTCGCATCAGCAGAAATGAGATTTCCGAAGAATGAGAAAAATTTGACAAAGAATGACAAAGAAAAGAAGAAACGAAGGAAGAAGGATTAACCGATGAGATAATCGCGCGGATAATTTGGTTCTCGCATTGCGGAATTATTATAGGGACATTAACGCGTATGTCCCCGGATAGATCAAAGCGAGTCCCTGCTAATTACGCGTGGTATAGAATCAACCCCGTAGGGATGGGCGGGGCGGCGGAAAGAAGAGGAGCGGCGGTTCGAGGCAGACGGCGAGCTTTTTGCGAAAAAAATTCGACTCGTGCAGATATACTTACTCGTCGTATGTATTACGTGTGTGGAGAAACGCGTAACTGCCTGTGTGATTTGATCGACTGTACAAACAAACCGACAATTTCGCCGCGGGGAATTCGAGGTGAAACTGTAAAGTTGAAAAAAGTACGAGACGAACGAACGACAAAAAAAAAAAAAAAAATTGCAAATTTTCGTATCACTGCAAAAATGAAAACGTGTCGTATAAGGTGGAAGAATGAAGTAAAAAGGAAATGAGTCATGTAACTGCAATAGAAAAAAAAAAAAATTATTCAATTTGTCGAATAATTTTTACGTCAGCGAAATACAAATAACGTGTATAATGTTTAACGTGTATCTACATATACAGGGGGATTCAAAGATCGTAATGAGATAAAAATGGCTATTGAAATTTGCGATAAAATGAATCGACTACAGTCTATAGGTATACCTGTACATATTGAAACTGACATTAATCACGGTCATGAACGTCATATTTTCAACCTGACAAAGATAAATGTGTTATATTTTGTAAATTCACGTGTTACGGTAATAACGTTCGATTCGAAGCAAAAATGAAAACCAAACGGCGAATCGCGCAGTCGAATTGAATAAATACATTTCAATTTGTGTCGAACAATCACGTTTTTTAAATTATCCATCGACATCGTACAGGTGCAGTCGATCCGTTATCCTATTATTTTTTTTGCCATTTGCTTAGCGTTCCTTTTTTTTTTAATTTATTTGGAAAATTGAGGTCTACAGTTTTCGGTTGCACTCGTGACAACCTTAGAGGATCACCTAAGTCTTCGCTCGATTCATATTCAAATTTTTCCCAAGAGCTATTGGGACTCGTATTTCACCAACAAAGTTTCCAACTTGCACCTCCCCGCCCTTCTCTAGATGTCCCTTATTTTTACAATCGTTATTATCATTATTTTCATTCATTGTATCCCTTCGTCATCTCAAATGTTTCTCACACATTCCGCGGTACCTAAATAAATAATGAAAAGATGAATTTAATTTTCGACCACCTCATTTTAAACCGTCATCGGAATAACCGATTATTTTTATTCATTCGTTTTTTCTTCGTTAAATTTCGTTTCGTTATAAAATTCCTCGAATAATTCAAAGCATTCGCAGCAGGAGGAGCGCGTCCGATACCGATAATGATATAACGAGAGGGTGGAAAATCGTTAGCGTAAACGAATAATTGGAAAATTTTCATTTTCATATTTCATTGATAAGGTTTATACCGACAAACGTATGCGGGGTAGATGTGTACGTACCGTACGCTCTCGTTAAATTTACGCATCTCTCGATATTCACAGGTGTCCATGCAGTTCACGTTGTACGTACAACGCAGTCGTATAATTTGAACACTACCTACATCACGTGCATTACATACATCCGTTGCATGCGATCAAATAGGACGCTAATACGTACAGCCCAGAGCTGCATCGACCGAAAAGGTACGCGCACGTCGAGAGGAACGGGATAGAGAATTTTATCGAAATTCGCCGTGCAACGTTTCGAATTCCAACGATTTTCTAATTTATTTCGTTCCTTCCCTTTGACCACGAAAGCGTCCAGATCGCAGCAGCGTTAGATTCGACGATCCAACGCGACGGATGGAATTATGTACGAGGGATACGGATGTAGAAATATATTTTCGCAAGGGAGAATAACGTTGCAGCCTATAATAAATTAGACATAAAACAGGGATTTAAATTTACCCCATAAAATATACGCGGAGCCACGTTTATACAACGGAGGTATTAAATGCCAGTTTAATTATAAAACTGATTTACAAGTCAATTTAGCCAAGAGATTGCAAAGCAATTAATAATCTAATATAATAAAGTGGAAAAATATTACACGCCTGTGTAGTACATGGAAAAATACACGTGTGTACGGAAACTGTGTCGGTGTATAGGTATGTATGTAGATATATTTATAGGTGATCACAATTCTGCCGTGAATAATCTTCAATCGGGATACTTCGTCGAACTAATTAAAGTATGTTTTTTTCAACTTTCAACTTTTAAATTTTAATTATTTTATAGTTATACTTATCACCGTCGCGCTATAGGTATACAGTGACACGGGTATACCGGGTGTGAAATATTACCAAGTTTCGTCAAGTGTAAAATGCAATTGCGATTGAACGAGTTCATAGAGCGGGCTATTTTTGAACGAACCCCCTAATGAAATTTTCGTTAATATTCGAAATCAAATGCCGATGAATTAACAATCGCGCGAATCTCTCGTTAAATGCGTACAAATTCATCGATGGATGAAATTTCCTTCTTTTTCTTTTTTTTTCTTTTTTTTGATTACACGTCGAATAATTCACGTGTTTCGCATAATTCAGTCGTACCAAGAGTAAAAATGGGTTTTACCGCAGATAGGTTATTATAACTTTTTACTCGTACTATAATATTAAAAAATAAAGCTTCGAGATTTATAATTCGCGTCAAAGTATATAATCCTCACTTGGTGTATACGAATGAAAGTTTTACGGTAAATAGGTGTAGAGGTATGTTATAAACGAACATCGAAATTTCGCGCAAAGTTTACTCAATTCTAACGTATTACGGGATCCTCCAGTCGCGTCTGCACCCCTTGGTTTTCGGTTCGGTTGTTCGCCGCGTTTGATAAATTTTGTTTAATTTCTCTTCCGGTACGTATACGAGTCAAGTGTACAAAAGTTGCGAGTTCATCCACCGCCGACGCGTACGCCCACTTTTTCGAGGGATGAAGAGTAGGTAGGTAAAACACCCTTTGCACGGTCAATTGCCTCTCCGCCGTTTCGTTTCGTTTCGTTTCGTTACGTTGCTTTTCAAGCGTGATGACGTCGTACGATATGGCGCACCGCGTGTGTCACGGGTCAACGAAATTAGCAAAGTGATTAACTTTGATTAACGAAGCGTGTGAAACGATTTGGTTACCATTATCTCCCTGTGCGCAGATCAACGACGACTCCGAGGCGACGCTGACTTCCGTTTCCCCATTCAAATGCTCGAAAAACACGATTCGCAAAGAAAAAAATTCTCACCCCTCATTTTTTGAGACATTCAGCCCCACCGAGCGACTCGTTCTAAGGATCCTCTTAGGTATAACGAAAGCACAGGTCTCTCGCCGTTGATAATTTTTTTTCCTTTTTTTTCCCCCCCTCGCGCTCTGTGTGGTGCAGGGAATAAGAAAACGTGAAAAAGATAAAGGGAGTAAAGACAGAGAATCCGCTCGCTCGGATGACGGCATTTATTTCTCTCCACCTTCCTGCACACGCTGGCTGAAGTTGCAGTTTATAACACGTGTGTACGTACACACCTGTTCAGCGGAAAGGCGGCGTCGCCGATTTTACTTTCTTGCTGCAACAGCCGAGAAAACTTTTCGCTCAAGTTTTAAACAAGCTTTTCACCCGGACAGTAAAGCTACAAACGCAACGAGGTATTTACCGCGGGAGTTCAAAGTGGGCGTTCAAAGTAGATCTTTATATTACGTTTTAATGCCTCTGTCGATCTGTTACACATAAAGGTACGTTATTTTCAAAGCTCGAGAAGCTCGGAAATTTTCTGAAAGCGAGCGGCGGAGAGCTAGAAAAAAAATTGAGTAAATGAATATTATTCTTTGTTACTTCGACGGAAGTTCAAATTCATATTGCGATTTCTTCGACGTACCGTGAAACGAATGGCGAGGGGGTTTACGATTCGAACGTGATGCGTGCGGACATTGAAATTGCGCGTTGCGAAAAATCAGCGTACCTGCCATGTCCGCGTATGTGCTCGGTGTGAATAAATTTGAATATAAAACGTTAATGAGAAAACTAACGATGAGTAAACACGTATAAATCACCGACGGGGAATTAAACGGAGATCGTACGTATCGATGTGTAAAAAGATTCCGCGAATATTTTTTATTTTCTCCGCTTTCTCGATCGACTCAAACGCGAAGTGGATGAACTAAAACAAAACATAAATTTGCAATTCAGCCGACATTTTCGCGAGCTTTCATGCCTTAAGTCGTTACACTTATATGGAGCTTTTAAAAATGACGTTTGAATTTATTCATGCAATTTCGGATACGCAATCTCATCGCTTTGAAAACTTTTCTTAACCTCTTTTTTACTTTCGAGTTTAATCTCTGCCTTTTTTTTCTTTTTTTTTTTTCTTTTTCTTTTTTCGCTTATTAATATCGACGGATCGTGACGGGAATTCCTCTGTAGTGTATCTAACCTATTTAAATGTACCTATAGAGATCGGCTTCGCCGAGCCCCGCGGTTCGGAAAATAAAAAAACAATACATTAAGCTTTGGGATTAAATTGATACGTGACGTTATTTATTTTTTATTTATTTATTTATTTATATATTTATTTTTCTCTTCGACGCAGCGTCGACTAGTTCGAAAAATTAACAGCGTCGCAACTATACCGGATGAGCTTAATTAAAAACGTAATTATATAAATTCTAGCATGATAATTAACAGCAGTGGTCGCAGTCGCGTATAATTGTGGTCCCTATTAAAGCGAATTGCCATTAAATTAATTTGTTTGTATTACGCGAATATATATAGTCGGCGCTGTAACGACCGTGCAACGGTCAATCACCGTCGTTATGTACATACGTACATACGTATTTATATATATGCAACAATATGCCGAATAATGAATATGATTCGGCATAACATTATGCGCACGTATCCTTTACGCCACAAACGTTGATACAAAAAAATCCTCGAATCCGATATCCTCTTTTTTTTTTTCCCCGCAGTTAATTCGTAAGTAAGTACGGTAGAGAAATGAATTCGTGTCGGAGAAAAGGTTGAGAAGAAAGAACAAAAATCGAATAATATTCGCTTCGGCAGCGTACGATCGCCACGCGTTTATCCGACACCATTATTCGTATAGGTATACGGGGAGATAATAAAGCACGCCAAAATTATTTGATCTGTGGAAAGCACTCCGGATCTGCCGCTGTATTATAATGTGGGCAGGTTATACCTATACGGCTTATGCACAACGGAGCATTGTTTCGTAATTGGGAAATACGCGGTAATCTTAAGCTCTTTGCGGTCGAACGATTCGAGAGATTGATATAATAACCTGACCGCGAACAATTTCGGTCGTCAAACTTCGTTTGACAAGAGAGGGAATAAAGGACGTGAGAAAAAAGAAAAATCAATGAGCATCGCGATTGACGATTGATTGATTAAACTTTTACCATTGTTCGCCGTAATTATTGGGATGAGTGAAGTTTTTCTAAAAAAGAGAGAAAAAAAAAAAAAAAAAATGGATCGTCGAATGATAAATACGGCGAGGCACAATGATCTATATTTCGATATACGTGCGGGTTGGGATCTCGTTAACCGTTTCTTCTCCGAAATAAGTTTAGGATTTTTTCCGCCTCTTTTTTCGGCAGAAGTTTGACGACATTTCTCGCAAATAAAAGGATGGGTTCTCCAAAGAATCTTCTCCCAGTTAGTAGGTAATTCTTCTTTTTTTTTCCAGCAGCGGCAGCAGCAGCAGCTGGTAAATCTGGCGGAACGTCAATCGGAAGACACTTTTACCGCTTGTTTCAATACCTCTCTTATTATCTGGCGGCACGCGCGCGACTTTTTCTCTCGTTATACTTCAATTTTCAAATTTCAATCACGCGAATCACTCTACGGAATTATTTCCACGGTTTAAGTATTGCCAGCAGCTGCAGGAACGGCGACGTCGAAGTTAGTCACGTCTTCGAAATGCAAACGGAATAACCGATAATCGAAACTGTAATTAGAACAAATATTTCCTCTCGTCGTTTCCCCCCGTTAAGGGAAAAATCAAAATTTCATTTCATTTCATTTCATTTCACTTCAAGCGTGAAAAATTGATTGACATTAAGTTTTCAATACGCGCGCATATTTGTACCTGATAAAAGAGCGAGAGGAATCGGAGGTAATAATAGGAAGTACAATTTTCCTCCGCGGAGTCGATATAGAAAATACTTAATCCCGTCGTTTTTATTTCTGCGATGTACTTATACGTGTATATTTTATGACGGTGTTTTTTTTTTTTTTTCTATTTCTTTTTTTCGCTTCGTCTTGATCGTATCTCGTGCAGTTCAATTTTTCCAAGCGCAGCGTTATAGGTATATATATATACGGAGCTGCGGTGCCGCTGCTCCCTTCGGAGCTGCTCGCCTTTTACTTTTCTTTTTTTCCCCCCTTTTATTTTTCATTCCCTCGACCCTCCGCACCGTGGAATCCATTTTCTCGCAATTTCAAACTGAAACTTTTTCCACCAAGCTTTAAGTGACTGTAAAATCTCACGTCTACTTCACTATGTAACGGCAGAACAAAAACAAAAAAACAGAGTAGTCCGAAAATGAAAAAGCAAAAGAAATGCAAAAACAATGAATCACCGATGGGAATGAGGGAAAAAAATTTTCGGAATAAAGTGAAACAGTCGACCGTATCAGAGGAGCTTCCGTCACCTGTACGATTTTGAAAAATTTATTTGCGGAACCTCGGCCTACGGAATTCGAACGTCGCCCATCGGCCGTAGGTCTCTTTTTCTTCGCTATAGACGATGCGACTGTTCCGATATCGGGCCTTCGGTTGCAGGGTAACCTCATTTCCGCGATATTATCGGTACGCGTGACAGGCGAGATCGGGCAGCCCGCGTCTGCCGCGAGATAATGCAGGTTGATCTAGGTAGTATATACAACGTACGTACATTCGACGAACGACACATTCGTTACGGAAGCTTCTCGGGGGCTTTTTCCGGCGCGGATATCGCACGAGATTCGTACGGGACGTTCGCTACGGGGTAAACAAAAAAAAGAAAAAAGAAAGAAAGAAAAAAAAAACTGCATTCGATCGGGAGGGAATTCGAACGTCGCCGCTATAAGCTCTCCGGAGTACTCGACGTACGCGGGATACATTCCTCATTTTTGAGGTGACTTTTGAATCGCATAAATTTTCGCCAGTCGTCGGTCTTTGGAGGTAACGCGACTCGTACATGCTCGCGAGTTACAGGTGTATATATCCGGTATAGCCGTTGGCAAAGACGCGAACAACAGAATTTCCTGATTGACGTCCCTTAGCCCTCGATACGCGAACTCGTCTCTCTCATCTCTTTGCGGCAATCAGTGTAGCAATTTCGCTGACAGACGCGCGACGAGATCACAGAGATTCTGTAAATTACTTCCAAAATTTTCTCCCGTGTATTGTACACGCTAGGTATCCCTATAGTCTCCTCACAGACTTGACAAAGTATTTCAAAATGGCCGCTACTCTCGTCGAACTCGAATCCGTCCGCACACCGTGACGTGTTGTATACATGTAACGTATAAACGTACTCGTGAATGATAACACGCGCCAGCTTTTAGCCGCCAAAAAAAAAAATTTATATTTCCCGATGAGAAAGAAAAAAAAAATAATCAAATACATCAGCCTTCGGGATGTTCGAAAATTCAATGCGTTTCGTATTATACATTCCGCAGCCGGTATCGGATGGTAGTGTATTAAATATGTGAGGCGCACAAATGTGGTCATATATGTATATATATAAGTATACGTGTATTACGTGTTACAGAGTAAGTTTGTACACCGCAGCAACAGCATTAGTGTACCAAAGCAACATTCCAGCGCGGTTACCTCTTCGCCGGTACGGCGACAGTCGTTAGAGATGACCGTAAATGCAACCTGCAGCGTTGCAGTCCGTGCGATATATATGTACGTATGTACAGGTACCTGTGAACCGCGGGACGTAAACCTTCCGTAGAAGAAGCAGAAGCGGCTAGCACATACGTATAAATTCTGTAATTAGAAAGGTTTCCAACACGTGTGGAAATATTCTGTTACCTTCGCTGTCGCGTGTATATACGTGTACAGGTATATGTATAGCGTATAATTGCGTGATCGTTAATTACACCGACAGCTGCAACGATTCCGAGGAACCTTAGCGCGCCCGGTTGTTTCATAAATAAATCTACGAGAGTGATGAGAGAATCACAACCGCCTTTGCACCGGTTTCGACTTCAGGATTTTCCGAACGGTCCGCGAACGTAGAGGTAGGTACATATACACCTCGAAAATCTTCTCGTACGGGCGGCGGTCGGTCGGTCGGTTCATCGAACGGATTCGTTATAATCTCTTTCTTCGGTATACCACGTGCCTCGGGTACAAGTGACACCGGTACAGGCGGTGGGACGCTTCGCTGAAACGTTAAACTGAACCTTTTCTCGATCATAACTCCGCTCGTGGCGCAGACACCTGACCCACTTTCAGGCTTAAAGCTTTTAAGTAAAACTCTCCTCACCGACCGTTCCAGAGGAGAGCTATTCGTTCGCTAGCTGCGCCCGTTCTTTCGCTCATTCGCTTCCTTACGTCCCTAGAATTTGAATCGTTTCCGCTGCACAGCCGGGCACCTCGACTTCTTTGGTACGTACATCGAGTCCAACCGAGGCACGAAACTCGCGCAATTACCTCAGAGGCAACGGCGAGAATCGAGGCTCGCGGACTCCACTTTTTCATCCCCCTTCGATCGCGCGTCTAACGGTTTATTTCTCTCGTCGGTGTAAGTGCATTAAAATGTAGGTACGTTACCGCGTTTCGGATGGGAATCATCGTCGCCCGATAAGATCCGACGGGTGTACGGCGTTATCCCGTTGAAATATTCAAACCCCCCCCCCCCCGTGATATATATTCCGGGAGCTCTCAAAGTGCAAGAGCTGTAAAATCTAATTTTCTATTCCTACGACTTCGAAATATGATATATTACGAACGTAGGTACTACGGAGTTCGCGGAACCACGTGTTATACGTATACCTTACGCGCTGTACCGCTCATTCCCGGAGCAACGAGATCGCGGAATACGCTTAGGGAAATGATCCATTACAAGAGGTACGGGTCTAATACCTACGTTACGCTCGCGTTCGGTTTACTTACGGCTTTCCCTCCTCCCGTGATTATTTTGTCCTTGCCAAGAGTTTGAATTATTCAAGCCTATACGGAGAATACGGTGTAGCGAATGCATTTGGAATAGATCATCATTTCTGATAATTGTGAGAAGATGAGAAAAACTATCGACGGCGATAAGAGCGGACGGAAAATTTTCCAACCAACCTCTCGATTGTGTATTCCGCGTATATTATACAAACGAGTCGCAAGATGAAAGTACGAGGCGAAAATAAAGAAGTGGGTAAATTGACGATCGTTTTGAGAATCTGTTTCGAATAACGAATTGGAGCGCCGAATGAGAAATCTTTGTTTTTTTTCTCTCGTTTCGAACAAACTTGAATAATTAGAAAGCTAACTGCCTCCTCGTTAAAGTCGATTCCCTTTTCTTTTTGTCAATATTTTTCCTGTATCTTTTTTTTTTTTTTGCCTTTTTTTTCTTAGCACCATTTATTTCATTTATTTTATTTCTCTCGTACAATTCTCTCTCTCGGTTTTTGTCGGAAAAACGTTATTACGTAAAAATATATACATACCTATGCAAGGTGTATATAGGTATATAAAATCGACTCAACGAAATCAAGAGAAATGGTCTAGCATCTGGCACCGGCACGGACGGGGTATTTCGTTATCATATATTTTTCTTAACTTATTTTTCTTTTCTTTTCTCTATATTCTTCTATTTATCTTTGTTGGCCACCCTTACACGGGACGTGGAGGGGTAAATACCCACTGCTTTCTCTCCTGATTAACTCTTTCTTTTTATCTCTTTTTATTTCTATTTCTATTTCTCTCGCTCCCGAATTTATCCCCACGCAGGAAATTTCACCTCTTTCACTTTTCACGATGCTAAAATTGCTATTGTCACACCGGAGACATTTTGACGATGAAAATTGAGCGATTCACGTGAGAAAAATCGTCGAAGTTATCGAATGAGGGTATAGTCTGTGCTACAGTCGCATTATCCGATGAGATTTCGATGGCAACTTTTTCTTTGTCCTAAAAGCGTCGATCCCCCAGAACTTCGTCAAAGTTATTTCTAAGTACGGTAGATGAGTATACCACCTGCTGTATACTTAATTACGGTAGGGAATCGATTTCTTCCTCGAATAAAGCGCGTTCTCATGACGTAAGCATTAACAAAAGTCCTTACTTGAAGAGTTGATGTCCGATCGATATTCAAAACTGGATGATTTTTTTCAAAAATAAAAATTAAATATCTCGATTTTTGGACCAGAAATGAAGTATTTTTAAAATCGTTTGTATGGCACTTTTCTTACGTATTTTGACCTCAGGAATCCAAATCTGGAAGAAAAATTGATTTATCTCTAAAATTGACCGAGTTATCGCCAATTTTCAGCTTTTTGGGGTCAAAAATAAAAAATTGATTTTTTAGTCTATATTAATGTAATTTGAGCTCAGGAATCCGAATCCGAAAGAAAAATTACTCTATCTGCAAAAATGAACGAGTTATCCTTATTTTTTCGCATTTTTTGGCATAAATTTGAGGATATCTCGAAGGGAAAAAATCGTAGCTCAATTTGGACAACGGATTCGTGTTTCTGAGGTCAAAATACGTAAGAAAAGTGTCATTTGATCAATTTAAAAAAATAAAAATTTTTGGCCAAAATTTGAAAAAATCGTAAGGGGTACCCCTTGGAAAAATCTCAAATTTTGGCCAAAAATTTTTATTTTAAAAAATTGATCGTATGGCACTTTTCTTATGTATTTTGACCCCAGGAACACGAATCCGTTGTCCAAATTGAGCTACGATTTTTTCCCTTCGAGATATCTCCATTTTTATGGTAAAAAATGCGAAAAAATGGGGATAACTCGGTCATTTTTGCAGATAGATCAATTTTTCTTCCGGATTCGGATTCCTGAGCTCAAATTACATTAAGATAGACTAAAACATCAATTTTTTATTTTTGACCCCAAAAAGCTGAAAATTGGCGATAACTCGGTCAATTTTAGAGATAGATCAATTTTTCTTCCAGATTCGGATTCCTGAGGTCAAAATACGTAAGAAAAGCATATTACACTCAATTAAACAAATGATTTATTTTTTGCTCAAAAATCGAGAATAGATCAAAACCAAGTACGGAAGGAAATCGATTTCGCCATCTAAATCAAATTGTGTAAGTAATAAGTACAACAAAAATATGATTATCTGAATTCATGGATATGTTACAAAAAAAATTATCGCTTCAATTGCTGCAGCAGGAATGAAAAATAACTTTCCAACGAATTAAATAATGATTAAAATCGTTGTCTATCAATAAAACGTGACTGAATGTGCACCAAACCGAGGTACGTGACGTGTTTCCGCTCCGCTCTCGCCCAAATGCGAGAACCAAATAAATCGCCGTCGAGGGAGAAGCACGAAAGAATATACAACGGACAATGAGGGGTAATTTAAACCATGAATTGGGCTCGTGGAAAATTAGGGATGAAACAAAAGAGTAGCGAATACCGCAGCGTAGCACGCGGTGATCCATCATCCACTTAAAACAGAGACTCTACGACCTTCAATTGTCCGTCCAGACTTTTTCCTATCCACATTCTCTACCCCTCATCTTTCCAAATTAATTCCCCAGTATATTTTTCCCTCATTTTATTTATTCCGGGCTGCCTGAAAACTACACTCTCCGCATTTACTCCGAACTTATTCGACGATTCTTTGACGTATTACAGACGCGTGGCTCGAGGTGATCGAACTAACTAGCTAACTAAGCCGGTAGATAAACAGGTGATCCCTCGAGAGACTGCCGAGTTTATAGTTCGACTTTGCTTATGCACCCTTTCGTAACCAAAGTTAAGCCAGACCGATGGCGAATTTCTCCAGAGCGCAAGAAAGGGGTTGACCTCGCTTTGTTCCCCACTAAATCCTGCTTCCGAAGACAAAAGGAGGTCGCCGCGAACACTTATCATCGAACGCAAGTGTTAGTTTTACCGCATCGTCGATTATCATCCCCTCCGAAGTTCGACGACTAACCAGACTCGTCGCGAACGAATGCCGGAAACGGGGGCGAAAGCGAAATAAAAAAAATAATCCGGTAAGCAATTTTAAATTTTCCTATGCAATTTCGCTCGGTTTCCGTGTAGGACTGTTTTACCGCGCTAAGAACGCGGCGTAAGAAACCAGGGCGTAAATGAAGTCTCGGATTCCCTTTGATAGCGAACACGCGGTGGAGCGGGACGTCGTAGTCCATCTGCATTGTGGTAGAGTCCGTCTTGTTTCGTACGGACAAAAGTCCATTGTTGCAAGTCTCCGCGAGTATTTCCTTCCTCCCCACGTGTATTCCTTCCATCGCTCTTTCATTTCCGCATCTCGATTACACGCGGGGTAATGATTCGTTGGAATATACGCAAACTCTCTGTGCAATATAAATAACGGTGGAGGCGGCTTGGGGTGCCATAATTTTAGAAAATGGGTCGAAGATAGAGCTATCCGAAATAGTCGAGATATTACGGTCTATTTCCATCCATCTGCACTTAGCGGAGTAGCGAGTGCGGTTGAAACATTTTGTCGCTATCCAGGACCACGATCGCGATCACGATTACGCGGCGTGCGTGCTCGAGTTATTTCTAACGGTATTATTAAATTCAGCTATACACGTATCACGCGCTACGCGAGTAATTCGTCGCAACGTAATTGGAGAGCGGAGTAAATCCTCCATGTTTCGGTTATTCAACCGCCTACGGAATAATATGCAGATTTTACAAACTTCCACGAATATCAGCTCAAATCTTTTGTCGGAAAACGCCTCAGAGATTTTCAATTATACAACGATTAAGGGGTTTAATCAAATTAATTCGAGACAGAGGCGCGTGCGACGGACTCTGCAACTTCAGAAGTCACGTACGATTAACGAGTAGCGAACGAAAATAATTCGTTCCCATTACATTGTCGCACCGAGCTACCTACGCTAGGAGTAAAGAAAAAAAAATAAAAATTTAAACCAATCACTGACGTCAAATGCAACATAGTCAACTATCGTCGACCTCCGACGAACAATGCTGGCACATCCCATCCGGTATTATGAAAACGTGCCAAACACTCGCGCACCACCAAACAACTGCATTCGTACATATATGTATATGTACGCGCACGATGTCGCTACCTAGGTACATTTGAGGGCCGAGAAATTTTTCAGAGATTTTTAATAATTTCTCACGATACACGACATATGCGTTATATCGCAACGGGTAATAAAAACCGCCTTTTCAATCCGTTGCGACGCGATATAAACGACAGACAAATATCATCTATCATTCCACGTACGTACGTTCACCAATTATCTCTAGGGGCTCGTTATCCCAACACCAGACGAACCTCCTTCTTTTTCTTTCTGTTAACCTTCCACCCTCTTTTTTTTTTGGTATTCCAATTTCACTACTTTCGTCGTTGAAAAGAAAATCTACCAATCGAAAACTATCGGTTAATAAAATTCCGAATAAGCAGAACGTAGGGCTCAGAGGCGATTTTTCTCGATCACGTATACATGCTACGTGGGGTTTATTTTATATAATTAAATTTTTAACGAGGTTCGGTAGAAAAAAAAAAAAAAAAACCCTCAGAAACTTGACTGGAAAAAAATATCTCAATTATCATAGTCGAAGTAATTATATCTATGTAGTGTAGAAATCGAATCACCCTGCACGGTTAACATCAAAGATACACCCATAGGACAAATTGGATCGTTAATAAAGGTACACGGTTATAAATTGGAAGCAGATAAAGCGTAAAAGAAGAATAAAAAAAAAAGGCCAACTCATTACACGTACAATGTCGACAATTATGGAAGAGGTCGTGATACGGCGCGAGAAAAAAATGTCAAATTTGGTAACGCGTCGACGTGTTAAATACTTCACGTAGACATCACACCACCATCAGCTGACAGATTTAACGATATGAGCTTCAGTGTGAATCGGTATGAAAAAAAAAAAAAAAAATCGCAAGAACCAATCAATCGATCGATCGAACGCGACGTCTTTTTATATTACGCCTCGTCGTTGACTCCGACGCGTTTTCCATCCTTTTTCTTTTTTTTCTCGTTATCCAATTTTATAAATCAATCACCCGCGCGATGTCCAACGCGTTTTAATTATCGTTGTACATAACGATGATACCGTTCGCGCTAATGATCACAGTGGGATGTCAAATTTTTTCCCCTCCATTTTTTTTCCTTCTTGCGCCTCTTTTCCTCTAATTAGATAGTGAAACGACACGCACATTGAAGATATATTAATTTCTCTCAAGCTATCGCAAGAAACTTTTCGATCGAAGGAAAAAATTGGAAAATAAACGAAAAATTTTCATTCGAAGCAAAACCACGCGGGTGTTCAATTATTGTCGAGTATCGTTTCGAGGTATAGCCGCGTTTTTCGTCAGATGTAACACGCAGCTACCGTACGGCTTTTGATAATTAAAGATAATCAATCGGAAGTTGAAAGATTAATTTTTCACGTCAACGATTCGTCTTCGAATCACCGCACTCACGATCGATCCAATTAAAATTTTCCTCATTACCTTTCATTACCGAAGGTGGGCGAACGAAATGCGAGAAAAATATGGTCGATGAACTCGATGAGAGGGAAATGAAAATGAAACAAAAATCGGCCATTTTGTATTTTTTACCCAAAACTGCAGCACGCATATTTATGTAGATGCGTCTATATAGGAACGCAAAATTGCGAGAGAATTCCCATCCGCGTAGCCACTTCGTTATAAGAATCCTAATTAAATCTAGCGAATCTCGATTGTATATTTTATCCGTATAAATATACATAAATAAATAAATAAACAAGCGCGTTCATTTCACTCCGTTTTTGTATGAAATTATGAAAATGAAAACTGTATACAACGGTATAAGGGAGAGATCGCATCTCAAATAACATACGGTTAAAATTTGATTAAACAAATTTATAGAGAAAACCGATTCGTACTACGCGAAGAAATATTTTCCGCTCCGCGCGCTCTTCGAATACACGGATAATCAAACTTGTTGATTTTGTCCGATGAATATCAAGTTCTAAATACATATACCTATATATACATATATATATACATATCAGCGTTCAGCCTAGTTGCAGTTTCCGGAGTTATCTCAGA
Organism: Athalia rosae; assembly: GCF_917208135.1. Lineage (NCBI taxonomy): Eukaryota > Metazoa > Arthropoda > Insecta > Hymenoptera > Athaliidae > Athalia > Athalia rosae. The sequence goes on along the minus strand of NC_064027.1, from coordinate 5,699,304 downwards.
AACTCGGGGAATGCAATTTTGAAATTCTATACCTGAACACGTTCGCGTACATCAATGAAGATGAAACCGAACGGAAAACAAATTAAAAAAAACCCGGTCGATTTTCAAAACCATCAGACGAATACGTCGGGTCAAAGAATTCGAAACGTCAAAGGATTCTCCATCAAATTTCACTTTCGTTCCGATAAAATAACCTCGCAGATACAACCTACCATCCTAAGTTTGAACAAATATTTCATTATTTTTTTTTTCATTTCTTTTTATTTCATCTTCGCAAACGCGATATCGTATAACGCGGTCGCGTGTACATATATATATATTACGTAATATGAAGTTAAGCAAATATTTGAAACGAAATATAATAACAATAGTAGGTAATGATCATAACGTTCAGTTTCGACCCTGCAGGTTTTCCGAGCGTGCAGCTTAAAATTACCCCTGTACTCCAAAAAATAAAAAGGGTTGAAACAAAAAAATTAAAAAAAAGAAAATAAACGAAAAAAAAAAAGATACGGGAGTCTGGTGATAGGTATTACAAAGCTCGTCCAAAACAGATATAAATATATATGCGTCGTCGGATATAACGCAGCGCTAATTAGCCCTCGTCAACGTAACGTAATAACGTATTCAAACTAGCTTCTGGTTAAAACCACGTGTGCGTATTATAATTATCCGTACACACAGAGTTCAGGCGAGCGGAATATTTGAGCCGAAAACATTTGGTGAAAAATTTATTAACATCCCGCGTACCTACGTGGAACGGCTTCGTTTCGCTTCGTTTTTTTTATCCGTTCGTTTTTCTATATCGGTCTGCAGATTTCTATCCGTTGAATTGGGACGTTTTTTCGATACTTTTGTTTTTTTTTTTTTTTTTTTTTTCCTTCTCCGACGCGGTGCACAGCACGTACGTACGAGGAGGCGCGGGGCGAGCCTAAGAAGCCATTATCGGACCAAGGAACAGACCTAATGACCTCGGAAGTATCCGAGAATTATTACCGAAACGTGGAGCACCTGTACCTAATGGACGTGTATGCACGTCGCGGTACCGGGAAATTATCGGGAAAATGTTTTGTCGATCATATATTGGATATCGGCCAACGATTATCCCGATAATGTGTGACCTAGTTTTTTTTATTTTTAGTCAATTCAAATGTACGGGAATTTCATAGGGTGTGCGCCGTTTCCTGGGAAATGTTAACGAGGATCATGCACACGACGTTTTGGATCACGTCTCGATTCAGCCGATTGCAAAAAATTAAAATGGGCGGTCGCAATATATTGATCCGAGAGGCGAAAAAGCTCGAGTCGTGACCTCCTGCTTCTGGAATCTCCGTTAGAAATTAAAAAAATAAATAAATAAAAAAAAAAAAATATTCAAACGAGTTGAGCGAGCGATGCCGGGAGGGATTTTACGTCGAATATAATTACAAATATCGCGCGGATAGCCGGTCGCATTCAATTTCAACATTTGCTTTTCTCCCGCGGTATGACAACGGTCGAGCTACCTTATAATATTCCGCACTCCGCGACGTACACGTATACATATGTATATGTATATACGTATACGCGAATCATATATCAACCTGGAAATATGTACACAGCTAATTCATACGTTGCCAGAAAAATTTTCATTTCACTCGAGCGAAGGGAAGGGAAGGGAAGGGAAGAAAAATTAATTGAAGCGGTATCTTTGCGTACATAAACAATTCAACGTCGCGAATGACAAATGATTACCGCACATCGTCAACGAATCCGCGTTTTTCAACACCAAGCTGTCTAAAATTAGTCTTTTTATTTTTGTGTATTTTTTTTCTTTTCGCTATTCAGTCGACTGCTTCGAATAATCGAAATACATCGAGCTCGCGATTTATAATGTAATTTTCACGAAATGAAATGTTAATTTTTTACTTTTGATTTTGAATCAACGGAATTTAAAGGTCGGCCGACACCTGCGGCGAATCTGATTTTCATCGTCGTTTTTATTTTTTCTATTTTTTTTTATTTCCACAAAACTTTTTCTCCTTCGATCGAATTATCTCTATTTCATCCTTTTTACAATAATTTCATCATTATGTCGTCACATTCAACGCTATTAATAATATCAAGGTCACAAGAGCTTTTCGGCCAAGGTTATACGATATTTCTCAACGGGCACATGTGCTCATCCGCATCGCCGAGTCCCCCGATGGTAATATACTTGTAATAAAATTAATCCAATCTGATGTGCATTACGGACGCTCATAACGTGGTAAATTATTATCCCATTATACATCGAAAGGTTAGACGGAAAAATTATTCCACACGCGCGAACGCATGTCCACTTAAAGTCGTCTCGCAATATCTAGCCATAAATTTTCATCAAGCCATCGTCGTCGTCATTATCATTATTTTATATTTCTCACACTGTAACGTAACGCGGTGAAGAAAGTATTACATATATTGCAAAAAAACAAAAATAAATAAATAAATTAAGCACATCGCGCACGGGATAGCTGAGCAATTTATTTTTCTTTACATTAAAAAGTGACGGTATTATCCGAGTATATCTGGCAGCAATTGCGGTAAAACCGAAACGAAAAGTAGGAGTCGTGTAATCGTGGGGTCTTCGTAGCTTACGGCGCGACTGTGTAGACGCTGCAGGTAATCTAACGAGGAAACTCAATTTGGCAGCTCCGGATGCGATATTGCCGGTAGTTATCTAACGCTGTTATAGTTTGTCTCGACTGTTTAAGCTTGTTCCAGGAATATATACCCCTGCACCGCTCTACCCACCCATCCTTAGGACGTATAACTATACCCGCTGTCATTTTCCACATACAAAACCGACGAACGCTATAGGCAGCCCGTTATGTGACGCCATTAAAACTTTCCAAAGTAGGATCACTGTACCGAGGGGCCACCGGGTTCCACGGTTCAAGATGTGCCGCATCTGGTTGTTGTTGTACGTACGTACGTACCTCACGGTGTTCACGTGGCTACTACATGTGCAAAATGTCATTCGTTTGTACGTACGTACCTGCTTTCGGCTATTACGACGTTAAATTATTAATAACTTAGCGTCAACCGTCGAGTCGTCAAGCGCGTTTCGGGGCCGTTTACCCGCCTTTTATTTCGAACGTATTCTTTGTTTTCCATTTTCAGCGCACGACTCGATTCTACCGAAGCGTCTACTCTACCTGCGAGGTGCAGAGTACAACGGATACGACGAGATACGGAAGCGAATGGACTTTCGATCGTCGAAAGGGTTGCACTCGAACGGGGTGAAATTTTCCACAACGATAACACCGCCCGCCGTCTCCATCGTCCATGTAAATTTGTATTTTTTTTTTTCAGCACTTTCTTAGCGTTATTCGTTTCCCACGTTACGTTTCATTCGTGCCAGATGTATTCAAGGATTGAGATGATCTTTTCTCGGTTGTTAGCGAGTACGGAGAGACGGTAATGGAAAGGGAGTAGACCGATTTCGTTTTGCAAAATTCGGCAGCAAGAGCCGCGAAGCGTCTATAATTTGATCCGTTTAATTCCGGAAGGGACGTTATCTGGCTCTATATAGTGATTACGCCGAATACTCCAGTATACGTAGAGTATACGCGGACAGAAACTGGCAGGACGATAAATTATAATAATTAATTAATAGCTCACTAATGGATTTGTGCGATGCAGGTGGGTGCAGGAGGGAAGGGAGAAGGGATTATGAACGAGGTGCAGTTTACGATTAGTTGGGGCGCAATTATATAATTTGTCACAGTCGCTGCTGCTGCGTTTATTTACGGGCTAGTTACGGTATGACACCCGCGTAGATTGCCGGAGAATAGCGATAATTGACGATACGCGGATATGTGTATACAGAGATGGTGAATAGGTGTTCGCGTCGAAACGCGAGTGAAAATTCCGTCTCTTCGACTGTCGGTTCATTCCACGTGCGCCAACGTTTGGCCATCGGTTAAAACTCTGGCATCTCTTCACCTCAACTTCGGCGGTAATATATTTTGAAATTCCAACTTACGTCCGGATGTTAAAGTAATCGAGAGGAAGTTTCCACGCGATTTAAGCTCATACGTCGAATACGATCGCCTCGTCAAATCCTTCCCAATTTTCTAACCGCCGTCATCCGCCCCCGCCCCCGCCCCCGCCACCGTCGCCTCGGGCACAACGGCCTTTGAAGACTTCGTTAAACTCGGATAATAACAATTATAATGCCAAGAGTAATAATGATGATGATAACGACTACAATGGAATCGTTAGCAGACTCCTCATTTTAGATAATAATTATACCGAAACGGTGGGACGAATTTATGCCTCTAATTGAATACTCCGCATTCGTCGAGCATGACGACGACGATCTGCAGACGACGCATCCTCGATAAAGACAATAATTTATAGAGGTATACATTTGAAATCATAATGTTGCGGTGAGCTGAATTCCTCGCGGTATCGGTACAGATACGTTCGCACAAAGTGCAAACCCCATGGTATATCCACCGATATTGAACCGCATGCAGGATACACTCGACGCACGAACCGCAACGGCAGCAACAGCGACAGCTCCGACGTCGAGGTATGCGTCAATCGAGATGAGATTACGAATCACAAAGGTACGGGGTCCGTTGTACAAACGACCTCTACCCGCTGCACCGGTACGTGTATCGTTCGCAAAGCCTCTGCACCTGACCAGCGTCGGCTCCGAAGGGGAGGAGGGCGGCATCCCTTCGAGTCTGCGTTAGATGACGCCTTTGTCACGAGACCTAATTCCAGGAGACGTGACTCCGGCCGGTCAACCAACCGGATTAAACGAGGCAACGGACCGCGAGAGCCCGGTGTCAAGGGAGAGGGATACAGAGATTCCAGATTGCCCTGGATTGTCCTCGTATCCTCCCTCCCCCTCCCCCCCCCCCTCCGTATTTCCTCTACTTTCCTAAATCAGTATAGACTCCCCAAGGATTCACCCGCAGGATGTATAAAATATACCGACTAACGGTAAAAATTTTTCAACCCTCCGCGAGCTCGTCAACTACATATACCTATCCTTTACCTCTTGCGCGACGTGGATAACGTTCGCCATTCCCTGAAAATTTTCCGTCGACGGCAGCGCGAGTGATATAAACCCATTGCTACGTGTTGTACCGCGAGAGACGACGAGAGACGAGTAGTAATGTGGACGTATCCGCTACATAAATACATGTACATCGGTTTACAGAACTAGCGCGAAACCCACGGCCGAGATAGAATTCCCCAAGGATGCAGCGGCTAACACAGCCTTGCGTTCACCAACCGCAACACGTCAGGCTCTTCGCTAACAATAAGTTCGAGCGGAGAGCTCGACCCGTATGCAGTAGTAATGCCGCTGGTGCGGTCCGAGTCCAGTTGTACCGCGAAACGGTCGCGCACCTATTCCGTTCTCTCTAAGAAAAAGATCATCGTCGCGTCTTGGACATCGACTGCGCAACTGACATGTAAAATTATTGCGTTTCCAGGTCTTGGGAAACGTGGCGAACACGTGTTCACCGTCAGAAACGAGACGAGACAAAGATTTGAAGGTTTCTTGGCCACTCTCGACGATGACTTTGCAGCGTCGGGCGTCGCCAGTCCACGTTGAAGATGAGTTTCTTTTGACTGGCAAACGAGTTCTTTTGTCACGCGGGGTATTCAACGCTCCGAGATGAACTCGGCTGTGCAGTATATCCCCGTCCGCGTCGACGAATGTAAAGCGAAACGACGGTATACGATGAGTAAACTGCGAGTGGACACTCGCTCGGCTCGTCTTCATCGATACATTATACGTATACGTGTACGTATTGTATATCTCTCTCGAGTGCGTATTTTTAAATTCGCGCACTCCGAGTAAAAAAGAAACCGGAGCTCGCACCTGTCATTTCCGGTGTCATCTTAGAGCTTGCGCGACTCTTTCGAAATGTGACTTCCGAACAACACATCGGGTAAACGGAATACATACAAGACGAATGAAATTTTGCCGCACTCGACACTCGCATTTCGCACTCGTAATCAATCGCCGGACTATTATAATTATGATTACGATTAAACGAGTCCGCAAATTTTCCCAGTCGAAATGTCCATTCGATACATACGGCGATATACCGTAGGTTGCTAACGATGCTCCAAAATTATTGTAATCGTCATCTTTTTTGATACACAGCGTGTGAAACGACGCCGGCACATTTAATTCGATCAAACGAGCGCGAATAACTTTATTCGAGATGATAGCAGAGCAAAGGTGGTAATTATGCATCGTGACGATTAGAGCGGCGCGGACTCGCCTAGAAGGAAATTAAATATTTCATGCGGTTGCCGAGTAAGTCGAGGGTGGGTAGACAGTAGCTAGATGGTGAGCTGTCGTTGCTTCCCACCGCGGAAAATACCCCGTGAATTCGTTATGCGAAAACTGCAAGGTTTGAAAATTCTTTTTTTTTTGTTTTCACCTTTAAGAACACGCAAATGCGTGCGAACCGTAAGTCGAGAAGTGTTCAAAGAATCGACGCGTGCAAAGGTATAGGTATGATTACACCTGGAAACGAGAGGATAAAAGCTATCATTTTCAACTCACAATCAATTAAACGCGAACCGCCCGACCTGCTCGTGCTACCGTTGAACGCCAACGTTTGTTCGAAAGCGAGATGCGACGAACAAAAGAGAAGAGAAAGAAAAAAAAAATAATAAAATAAGAAGAAGAAACGAAAAATCAGAGGAAATAGTTTTGCAGTAGTTGGCAGTTCGAAGCCATAGAGCGAGAGGTGTACGGTAGAAAACGAGCAAGTTCTCGAGGAGCTCGAGATCAAAAGTTTTGAGATTTCAACGGTGCAAATGCACTTGAAATCTTCTCGCGAAACACACAAAGAGACACCTTTGAGCGTGAGAAAAAAATAAAAGAAAAATAGAAGAATAAAAAAAAACAAAAAAAAAACGGATCGCAGTGAATTCGGCGAGCGCACACCGCGTAGCTTTCACGGACGTGTTGTACAGGTGCTGACATTCCTTTTCTCGGCGTATAGTAAGAATGCGAGGAACAAAATAAAAGGATAGTTTTCCCTCTTCTTTTCGTTCAGCCGTTTTGTTTTTTTTTTTTTTGCTCTCGTACACCCTTGTAACGTCACGAAGTTTACACAAAGTGCAATTCTGAGCCAGGCCACTTTTACGCCGGAGTCGAGTGAGCCGTGCCAAAGCTGTTAAGCCAAAACGCAAGATGGCCCATTGGCATTACGCTGAAGTGTAGCCGACGTGTAGCGAACTAATACCGACTCTTCTGGCTCTGGTCACGTTTATTTATTTAGGGAAAAACTGAGTGATCCCGAAACTAAACTTTTATCTCGCGACTGAAGGGATTAACGAAATCATCCGTGGCTTGTACACGTGCATGCGTAACACATGAGCTTGAAAAAAAAAAAGAAAAGAAACCGAGGATAAAAACAAATTCCAGAACAGAAACGCGGTTGAACCAACCACCAGACTCCGGTGGTCCGAGGACAAGAAATATTTGGGGATAGTAAAAAAAAAAAAAAAATGATTCGCCGAACGAAGTAATAGTTATGTCTGTCAAGGTTGATTAAATTATCACGTTCTATGAATGGAAGGAGTAAAAAAAAAAGAAAAAAAGTGTAATCAAGTTCCACGGCGCCCGGTATGATAATGACACGCGTCTGTTTCTCGGTTTTCTCGATCTTTGAACCCGTGAGAGTTTCTCGGTGAGTTTCACTCCGTCGGAACGGCTACCAAAAAAAGCGCGAGGCGCCTCCGAAGTCTGGTGGTTCGCGCTCGCCCATCGTTGTACGCATCGTTTCAAGGTCGGCAATCACTACGGCAGGGCGGCTAGCTACTCGTGAGTAAGTTACGAAGTGTGCGATGCCCGTATACCTCATTTTCCCCCAAGTATATATATAGCGAACACATCGTGCGCTCTGAGGTCCGCGTGTGGTAGATGAAACGCTGTACAGTGTACAACCAGCGAGAGCCGAAGACGCCACGTGCGCTCCGGGTATCCCACGTACACTCGGCGTGATCATACGTGGCGGAGTTGGACAAAACGCGATGAGAAGTAGGTCGGCATCAACGGCAGAAGTAGTGCGATCGGGAGCGATTCGAGTCGCGTCGAACGTTCGTGAATTTTCACCGGAGATATTCGACGGCAGTCCACATTTCTCGTCGCGTTTTGTCCAACTCCGCCACGTACGATCACGCCGAGTGTACCGTTACGTGCGCAGTCCGTACACACGTCGTTGACGGGAGTGAACTTTGGACCCGGTACGCTCATAATCGGCGAGGAGGTGTCGAGGAGGACCACGTGACGAGCATGTGGCAAGGACAGACCTCCGAGGTATGACGAATCGTCGAACAGATGTGAATAAACTGTTTCACGTCGTTGTGTCAGTCACTGTGTCATCGTCCAACGATCCATCGGCTCCTCGCTCGGCGTTAGCCGGTCGACGAGAAGCGGACGTATATCTCGAAACGGTTTGCGCACAGAGACATACGTATAAGCGCCGATCGTTTCTTCGGGAGAACGAGAAACGAGGGGGCGACTAATTGTGAGTTGCGACTCTTCGGACGTGTGTCTTGGACTTTGATCCCCCTTTTTTTTATCGCTCGTCTGAAGGAGCTACGTATCCAGCCTCTGGGAATAAGAGGATTAGAGTTAGGAATCAGGATAAATCGCAAATAATGCTCCGCCGTAGGACGGAATTAGAAACACTCGTATACCCTTGTTTTTTTCGAAACGAGTCGACGAACTTTTTCGAACGGCCGTCGACGAAACAAAAAAAAAAAGAACTTGAGAAAAGTTGAAAAAAAAAAAAAGATAAATAAAACCCTCGAAGGCTTTTGAGAGCATGCAGTACAGGTTTTTTGTACTTTTTTTCTTTTTTTCCTACCAGTTTGTTAAGCCTGCAACTCAAAGCTCTGCTTTGTTCCGTACGTAGACTGGCATGCAACGGTATATTATATGATGGTTTCTTTGACGTCGAGTACAGTGCATTTTGCAGCAGAGCTCTTCAAACGTGAAATATATTGAAACTGAACAGAAGATAAAACGCGATGAAGAACGATTTTGTCATTCCTTTTTTCGTTCTTCGTACGGAGGAAGAGAAAGAAGTTGGCCTTTGTTGACCTTCGAGAAAAAAGAAAAGAAGGGAAAGAAGAAAAAAAAAACCGAAACGAAAAGTAAAGGCGTATTGTCCAAGTTTTACATGTACTTTCATCCGTCGGTTTGCAGAATCCGTGAATTAGGGAGTCGGAGGCGAAGAAAAAAAAGGGGGGGAATCGAATTGAGCGACGGGAAAAGCGTTAAAGGAAGTAATTAGCTTTGAAAACTGAAGCTTCGGAGAAAGAAGAGCTCGGAATAATTATGCAGAGGGGAAATTTGAAGGGGAGAGAATCCGAGTAAAAAAGAAAAGAAAAGAAAGAAAGAAAAAAAAAAAAACGATGATCTCGAACGTACAAATATTCGAGGGTGAATTGTGATCTCATCGGCGGAAAGCCAACATCTGCTAAAGATAATAGTCGCTAAAATAAGACCATTCTCAAACGATTAAGCAACCAAATCACTTGGGTTTTAACGGCGCTAATTTCCACCGTAATTATCGCGTGAACGGAAAAAAAAAAAAAAAGAATCTTCGTTATAACGAAACGACGAAGCGACGGTAAATGTGTCCTCTGTTCGATCGTAGGGAGTTCGTCTGGCGAGCGTATATCCGCCAGATGTACGTGTGAGATAAAACCGTAATCTTAGTTATTTCGAATCTTGACGTTATCGATGGAACACGGCAACGTGGCAACATTCTCCGTTTTATCGGTAAACAATATTTGCTCGAAACGTGGTTTTCTACGATCGGAGATAAATCTCTTTTCGTCGGGCGAGGGGAAACTGGGGGGGGGGTTACCGATCGACGTTCGTAAAATTGTCAGACACGCCGGGTTTTCTTATTCGGACTTTATAGCCGAGGATATACAGAGCGAAGGCGCTTCAGAGACGAGCTTTTTCGATTAATTTTAAACGCTATTTATCAGGATCATTAAGCCAGTGAATGAAAATTTTACGCGATCGTTAATCCGGCGCACTTTTTTTCCAACCATTCCGGGGATACCCTTCACGAATTAGATGTGCCAAAGCTGGAAAACTTACGGCGTGTAATATAACAAAGTTAACGGATTATTTTCACATTCTGAAAAACTCTCGTATCTTTCAAATTCCCTCCCCTGTTGAATTGAACGATTCCAAAGACTGTAGAGAAGAAAAAAAAAAAAGAAGGAAAAAACAGACAGCAACGACGAAGATTTGATAATTTCAACCGGGGCTTCGTTTATTATCTCGGCAGATAATTAATCATCTCCAACTATTAAGGTAGTTAGTTACACGAGGAGGGGTCGGATATTCCGTCTGTTTTGCTGCCAAGAAACAAGGCAAATAACAACACCCACTATTACAGAGCTAGAACAACGGATGCCATTCGCACGGTTGAACAAATTCAGCATCCTCCTATTCCTCATCTCTATACCCTTCCCTGGCCTTGTTCTATGACGTAATTAATTGTATGGGCGCGACAGATTAATTCACATATTTGCAGTTTCCCCCCTCACAGTCGCATACCTCCGGGTTCCCGAATATCTCTCTCTCTCTCTCTCCAGGTAACCGTGTGCGTTCAGCGGCTACACACGACAAGGTGATACATGTACGGTAGAAACAACGACGTCGTACCACGTATGTATTGTCGTATATATACATTCGTTGGATATAACCTAGGAACTCGGAGAGAACAACCATATATAATCCTACAAGCATATCTGTTAGCCTAATCTACACGCTCCTAGTGAATAGAGATACAGCTAACAGTATAGTTATAACGCGATGCAAATGTAAAATAGTTCACATCAAAGCTATACAATATGGAACGCTGTGTGTACGTAATGTAACCCGAATTGTACGGAAGCGGAGAATCGTGTCCGATCGCGTAATGGTCGGTTTGAAATTAGAGCGCGATATGAATTCGTCGTACAGAATCGAACGTGGAGCGGAGCACGATTTTATGCACAAAGTGCGATCGGCGTCAGGGCGTTCCGGATGATCGGACTTTGATTCCAAAATAAAAAAAAAATTGAAAAAAAAATGAAAAAACCACTCGAGATCCAACGTAATCTTTGTTACCGAGTCCATCGATAACGGTTTCCGAGAATCGATTAAGCAACGGTAATTAATTAAGCGGCTCTTCGTCGTCATATGAGGCAAGAAAATCGATCGTGTATAAGGTCAGTCCGGTGGACTCGATTTTCAAAGAGACGAAGGAAAGTTTCGTCACACTTGCGTAGACGAGGATTTCGTAAACCGGGAGTATACGCGTAACGAAATTTTTTTCGATATTCTACGCGCCGCGAGAAAGTGGCGAATGTTCTTTTTTCTTTCTTTCTTTTTTTCTTCAACGAGGAACCGATGGACCGCCGATCGAGATGAACGTGAAAAATTAAACAAAATTAATGAAAAAAGCCAATTTGTTTTTTCTTCGTTTGTTAGCGCAGAGGGGGAGCTGAGCTTTTCTCTCCTGATTATACGGCCGCACGATTTCGAGCCGGAGAATTCATAGCGATGTGGGTACGGAGATTATCACCCACAATCGTGTGGAAGGAGTAAAAGATATTCATGGCCTTATTATCGCACGTAATATTTCTATGTTCAGCGGCGTGTATCGTGTTTTAACGTAGATTTACTCTCTCGCGTATTATCGAAGGTTGGTTCGGACGGGTGAAGGAAACACTCGGAAATATGTATCTCAAGGAAAACGGAAATCCATTTACAGCTGTACAGTCAGAGCGTACGGTGGAGAGTAGAAATAACGAAAAACTTTAACCTCGTTTATAAATTTATTATTATCTATAAATACGTGCACACGTGGTACGCGGTGCAGTGAGCTGCTGCAGGGATATCGTTGAGTCGGAAAAAAGACTGAGAATTTTCAAGCGTGAAAAAATTAACGTATCCATCTTCACTACTTTCTTACGAAATTGAGCGAGGTCTTTGCGATTTATTTAGTCCGCGCGTTGATGAAAAATTCGCAAAGAAAATAAATAAGATAATGGTGAAAAAGAGAAAAAAAAAGTGATTCGCCGATTATATCGAACGGTTGCAAAATTCTTCGCGAGCTATTATTACGGCTCTTTGATTTTTCTCTTATTTTTCTATTATTCCGCTTCGTATGTAATACCTGGATCCAAGAAGAGAACCAAGTCGAAAGCCGCCGCTCTACGACGTGTCTAGAAAGTTTGATCAACCCTCAAAGTACGGGTAACGAAATATAGTTTTACCAGCGATCAGCTCCGCTTGGCTGCTCATCGAATCAAAATTAGATTCGGCCAAGTGGCAAATTAACGCGTTTACTTATTATACACCATGTACATAACCATACACTTATAAAACGTATATTCGCACCCACGCCATTTTCCGACTGAATTCATTCGATTCAAGGTATAAATCACTGATACACGTTCGATGAAATTTTGTAAAAGATCTTTTTTCTGTAAAAAAAAAAAAAAAAAAAAAAAGGAAATGGACGAATCTTGAAAGTAAAAAATTTCTTTTCAAATAAAATAAAAAATGTTTAAATCACCACTTTTCACATTTACATGTATGCGCCGTAACCGCAGCTCTATGGGTTATTATTATGCAACCACTTGCGCGGTGTTACAGAGGAGGTGGAGTTAGAGGATGTTTAAATCATGTTAATCTAGCGTTTGACGCCTTGGACATGTGCCGCATTAATTATTCATCGTCAACGTTCATCCATCAACTATATTTCATCAAACTGTTCATATATATATATAAGTGACATAGTCGCGTGGTAAATACGTTGGACACGTGCTTTTCTCGTAGCACGTGTTTCACGAATTACAGCCGACGTTACGGTATCTGTAACTTATAGAACAGCGCTTGAAAACTGATCGTTAAAAGTTACATAGAAATTTCTTTTTATTCTCATCGCAGCGCAGCGCGAAATGTATATACGAGATAAAACAGAGATCACATCTATAGTCTATCAGTTGTACACTGTACAATTTTCACATCCCGTCGCGTTCACCACCTGCGTCACCCCACCCCCCAATTAAATTATATTATCATTGCCCTTGTTACTATTATTATTATTATTATTGTTATTACTATTATTATTTTCATTTGCCTACTATTTCATGGGTACACTTGGTTCTTTATCTTTTTTATTTCGTTTTTTTTTTTTTTCGTTACCTCGCTGATTAGATCCGTAGAGCGCGTTACCCACGATTCAGCTCGTATATAGTCAACGCTCGGCAGGTGATTGGCGTGGGATTGGTAAAAATGAGACGAAACAACCCACCCCCTTGGAAGAGTAGAAGAGTAGTAAAGTAAAAAAGGAAGAAACGAGGCAGATGATGGGAGAGGGGGGGGCGGCGGCGGGGAGGAGACCGGAACAAGATGACCAACAGCCACCAAAAAAAACAACGTTCTCGGCTTATACTGGAATGGTATTCCTGCAGAATGTAACGATGTGGGAAGAGCACTACCACCATACGTGGTCCCTACAGAGACCGAAGAGAGAGGAAACTTGTTTTTTTTTTCATTGTTTTTTCACTCTCTTTTCTTCCCATCTTTCCCCTCTTCTTCTTTTTTCCCATAGACCCTGTATTAGGAGAAACTGGATATAAGCAAAAGAATTGGAGGCACGCAATTACTCGAGGGTTAGATTAAGTTCTATCACGCCCTACCGCTCAAAATGTCACGCCCAAACTTTATTACTTTTTGATTGCTGTTAATATATTTTTACACACCGCCTACCTTTATCGTACCCTATTAAATTACTATGTGCCCATACAAGCCATTACTTATACCGGTCTCCTCATACATAAACACAAGTATATATATATATATATTTCCTTCGTTATAATTTAATATTAAATTAAAAACCTGCGGCGAAAACCGGTCGTTTTTTTTTTCTCGTCTTTTTCTCTTCCAAGAGATTTATAAATACATAGTTAGGATAACTTATCAAAAAATGAGGCCATAAGTAAATTGAGTCCGCATGCAACGAAGTAAAGACAAGAAAAAAATATATAAAAAACATTGAAATAAGAAAAAAATCACTTTGAGCAGCTAAGGGAAGTTTATAATTTGCGGTGAAATTTTCGTTTAATTATATAAAGTCTAAGTAAAACTGCAACTGGTTGAAGTTTTTTTTTCTCTTTTTTCTCTTTTTCTCTCTACGGTCTAAACTTTTCCACCGAGTTAGACTTTGACTTTGATGTAGTTTCGGTTATTTCTTCGAATTAATTTATTTGATTTTTTTTTTTTTTTTCTAGTTTTCAAATCTACACGTATAACGTCGCGTTCTTTCTTTAAATATCTTTTTCTACTCACTTCATTCTCTATATTTCTTCGTATAAATATTATTTAATTATTTTGCTCTTGTTTTTTTTTTTTCAAATTCTGACACATTTTTTCGCGTCCACAATTTTCTGCTGGGGTAATCTCATATTACATTCGCGTACGTATATAGGTATGGGAGGTATAAGTTTGTCAGAGCACTGTAGAAACAAAGTTTCTGCGAAAGAAGGACAAGTTTGAAAGGTATGTAGGTATATGTATACGAAGGTACGAAAAATTTACGTTTTCTACATTTTAGTTTTTTTTTTTTTTTTCGTTTTATTGTTATTTTTTTCTTTCATATATTTAAGGGTGAAGAAGAAATTTTTTTTTGTTTTCTGAATATATTTGACTAACAACGAAAACTCGTTCGAAAGTTTTCATTTTTGTCTCTTGATTTTAGGTTTATTTAAATTTCTTTGTATATTTAATTTATATATTTTCTACGTACGTACCTATACCGAAGACTGTGGTAATTTTTTTACCAACATCCAGAATCTTTTAACAATTTTCACTGCAGATGAAGCACCGCTTCGTTTCGTTATCGTGAAATTTTTAATTCGATTCTATTATAACGCGTATACCTCTCGCTACCTCTACGTAGCAACTGCTATTTATATTACGTACATACAACTTATGTAAAGTAATTAATTACCCTTTTATAGTTGAGAATAATTACTGTACAGGGACGAAGCAGCTCTCTTACCTGAAACAGAAGAGTACGAGAAATCTGGTTATTTATAATACTCAGAGTTGAAAATTAATTTTCAAACACACTTCATGTACACCTTCGAATTGAACTGTACTACATGATTCTTATGGTCGAGTACACCGCGCATAAAAATTAGCGGGTCACCCTATTTTCGCCCCTAGAAACGTCCAATTCGGAGGCTTCATACCTGCTCCAAGAATTAGGGTAAAAGATTGGAAAGAAAAACATTTGGAACGTTGAAGCGTCCCATTGAAAACGCGTTTTTTAAATGATTTGTACGATTTTTTTGAATTTGATATAGTATTCTTGTGTATTTTGACTTCAGAAATCTGAATCCGGAATACAAATTGATCTATCGATAAAATTGATCGAGTTATCGTCAATTTTCAACTTTTTGGGGTCAAAAATAAAAAATTCGATTTTTGAGTAAAAAATAAATCATTTTTTCAATTGGGTTAATATGATTTTCTTACGTATTTTGACCTCAGGAATCCGAATCTGAAAGAAAAATTGATCCATCTCTAAAATTGACCGAGTTATCGCCAATTTTCAGCTTTTTGGGGTCAAAAATAAAAAATTGATTTTTTAGTCTATCCTAATGTAATTCGAGCTCAGGAATCCGAATCCGAAAGAAAAATTGATCTATCTGTAAAAATGATTGAGTTATCCTCATTTTTTCGCATTTTTTGGTACAAATTTGAGGATATCTCAAAGGAAAAAAATCGTAGCTCAATTTGGACGACGGATTCGTGTTCCTGAGGTCACAATACATAAGAAAAGTGCCATACGATCAATTTTAAAAAATAAAAATTTTTGACCAAAATTTGAAAAAATCGTAAGGGGTACCCCTTGGAAAAATTTCAAATTTTGGCCAAAAATTTTTATTTTTTAAAATTGATCGTATGGCACTTTTCTTATGTATTTTGACCTCAGGAACACGAATCCGTTGTCCAAATTGAGCTATGATTTTTTCTCTTCGAGATATCCTCAAATTTATGCCAAAAAATGCGATAATTCGGCGATAACTCGGTCATTTTTGAAGATAGATCAATTTTTCTTTCGGATTCGGGTTCCTGAGCTCAAATTACATTTATATAGACTAAAAAATCAATTTTTCATTTTTGACCCCAAAAAGCTGAAAATTGGCGATAACTCGGTCAATTTTAGAGATGGATCAATTTTTCTTCCAGATTCGGATTCCTGAGGTCAAAATACGTAAGAAAAGCATATTAAACCCAATTGAAAAAATTATTTATTTTTTACTCAAAAATCGAATTTTTTTTCGGTTCTTCAAGAGCAATCTCACATATAATCAGCTCAGAATCCAAATCTGAAAGCCAAAATCATCTACTCATGCAATCGATCGAGTAATCACGAATCTTCCACTCTTTGGAGCTTGAAAATTGGACGTTTTTCGGAGCGAAAATAGGATGACCCCTTAATTTTTATGCGCAGTGTATACAGTTCAATTATAGTTCAATCAGACTCTGAATGGTACAAAACAGACACAGAGACAGTGTGTGGGGAAAAGGCCGAGCATCACGAGGAACGTATTGTGCCAACAGAAAACAGGTCGAACGTGAAAAATCGAGGAGCGAAAATTATCGAACGCGAGTCAGGGGGATACGTAAAAGAATACATGATCGAAAAAATTCTCCTCAATAATAATTTTCTATCGCTCATATTAAAAATAGCCGCTCGACGATATATACCTTCGCCTCCTAAATCACCCCTTCGGCTCCTACGAGAGTAAAAAGCTGCAAGGATATTCGACGAAAGCGGTCGATAGGCAGGGTGAATGGTAACCCAATGAATACCCCACAGTTGTATTATAGGTGAAGTGGCCCGAACACGTCGAGCATTACGACGCAATATCCGGTTTACACGCACTTTCAGGGGTTGTGGATTGCCGCGGTATAATAGCCGTTAAGGTGTTGGCCGGTGTCTCGCCGGTAAACCGGGGTAAAAAGCCAAAAAAACACCCCGTTCCCAATCTCTCATTAATCGAACCACGTAACCGGTCGATAATGAGAACAGTCGGTAAACACGAACGTGAAAACTGAGCGGGAAAGAGACGAACATTTGAAATTGAAACCAAACAAAAAAAAAAACCATCAAAACCAACGCATCGTGACATCAGAATTTCCACAGGGGTACCCGCCGATCGAGATTCTTCCGATGGGAAATAACGATCGCCAATTTGCCATCGCTTCGATAAGCACGTCGACGAACACATTCTTTCGTTTTTGACGTTGCTATTTTTCTCTATCGTGCTTCGACCCAACCTGAAACCTTATTTCCATTAGCCTCGGCCCCGGCGTACCGGCTGCGTTGTTTGATCGGTTGACAGCTAATGTCAGGAGTCGGCATCGCTGCTCGTACGTCACGAATTTGGTGCACGCGTCTCGCGGGTGTGCGGTTTCACGAGAACCTCACTTCGTATAGTTACACGTATAGTAACACACGTTATACATACATGGTAAATAAAGCCTTGTACGGAAAGCTTTTAGCCCAAACAGCTGCAGGACCGAGGATATAATGCGAGCCTTGTATATAAGGAGCGACGAAGCTAGCAACCGACGAGCAAAATAGCGAGCCCCACATAGAGAGCTTCCGCATCAAGCCTTGGAAAACGGGTAGCAAAATAGGGGAAATGGGGAAAAGCGATATTAATGTTCTCATACAACGCGTGTAACTATATTTTTCCCCCTCCCCCCAATGAAACATCATTTATTATACCGACAACTACCCGCGCCAATGATATACGTTATAGCTTCCATATATTTGTAACTTATGCATACGGGTACATATTATACATATATACAGATTCCGACAGCCTTTTAATTATTCAGTACATAGGTATTTATTATATGTATACATAGAGACACGTACCGCCGCACCTAGATGTACGTACCTACGTACGTACGTATAACACGTGTCACGCAACGTCGCGTGTAAGTATACCATAACGCGTCGTCTGCTACACTCTTATACTAATTTATTTTTATAAAAAGAAAAATAACAGCGATGATATTTCGATTTTTTCAACGGTACGAAAAAAACGCCCGCATCTAGGTGTGAAGTTCGGAAACAATCTTCGGAAGAAATTTCAAGCGGAAAAATGTATACCGAAAAGTCAGAAGTCTCGAGCACTGATAACCTGCAGTTTCTGCTGTTCAGGAATTTTCTGTGGTCCTGTACGTTGTTTTTTACTTTCGATAAAAATTTCCTGGCTTCCATATTTTTTATGCTCTCGATCGGTCTCCTTTCATTCGGTCCGATACGCCGTCGTTCTTCGTACTTTTTTTTTTCATTCGCATTTCATTTCTTATTGGATCAAAATGCTCCGAACATTCGACGTACATTTATTACAGGCAGCTCAGACGCGTGCGAGCGATACGCGTTTGTCGATATTACGCATGAACTTTATGTATATATACAGGCTAGATTATATAAACCCCGGTGAAAAAAATTTCGACAGTCGATCGGTGCGGCTAACGTTACGCATAGATTCGAATTGACTTCAGCGTCCGATGGAGCGTGATTTTTTTCATCCCGTTAGGAGAACGTGCGACAAGTAATGTTTTTTTTTTTTCTTTTTTGAAACTAATTTAATTCAAAACGGTTTTCAACTCGCAGATATTCGATTCGTATACTTGGGGATAACGTGAATTAGGCGGAACTGTTCTTTAACCAATTTATATCGCCTCGAAAACTTAATTATTGAGTTTCCAAAGTTAGAATTTGCGAAGTGAATTAAATTTTAATCTCAAATTTCCGTTTCGGTACGGATATGAAAGAAGACCGATAATATTTAGCAAAGTTTCTTACAAAGTCAGCCGTTATTATTCAACACGAGAAATAATAATCACGAGGAAAGGATGATAAGTGCGAAACAGAATTGACGAGGTAATTTGTATTGTTCAATTCTCCGACCTTGTATATATTGCGTATGCTTCGAAAATTTTGAATGCGATATAAGTTTCGAAACGGGGGTTCTGAATAGACCCCGGAATGCATTTGTACAAGTATAGGTACATGTACATTTATGTACACACAGGTCCGCAGGCGAAGCGTCGCAGGATGTGTCGCGCTGGAATCTACGCGGTGAGAATTGAAAATTAATTAATTACAAATTGAAACCAACTGCGCTAATTGAAGCTGCGCTTAAGGTTGGCGAATATACATATATATATATACGAGTACGTAGATAGGTTGAAATTGAAGCGATCCCAGCGGTGTTAAATTCCAAGAACAACCCATCGTACGACGACAACGAGGACTACCACGAAGACGATGACGGGGTTGGAACAAGGAAGGGCGGACGGGCGTCGTGACGCTTTCATTAGCAAAACCTTTTGCGTCTATAAAACGACGACAAGTTTCTTCCAAGGGATGTAGCGGGTCGGTGTGGGTACACGGAATAAGGTACGTCTCGTGTATAGACACGGTCCACCCTTCGCTGCCGCGCCAACTTACAACCACCGCAAAATCCCCGACCGAGAGAGTATTTACTCGAAGGGTTTCCATCCGCCGAACTAACGGAGACCAAATTCTTCTACTTCTTTCATTCGAATTGCGGAGCGATCGGAGCTTTTCTTCATTTTCATTATTATCGTTACCGTTATTCCACCTACCCCCCCTTATCCTCGGTAATTTTCCATCAAACTCGATCAGGGAAACCTCATCGAGATTGAGTGAGAGTCGAATTAAATCGAAGGATGGAGAGAATTAGGCAAAAGGAAGAGAAAAAAAGATTCTAAACTGCTATAAAACCAAAGAAAAAATCTCAACAACGGCCCGTATAAAACAAATCCGCTCTTGAGATATGACAAAAGCGTCATCCTGAAAGTGTGTGTTTCACAAAAATTAAGCGAAAGTGGAAAAAGGTATATAGAGGGTAGAAAAAAAAAACAGAAAAAAAAACGAAAAGAAAATAATAATAAATAAAAATAAGAATCTCCATAAAAACACATCCATATACACACGTAAAGCCTATTTTCTCCATTCACGCGGACGATCTACGTGTAATAAAGACTCCTCTTTTACACCCATAAATGGGGATGCTTTGGTGTCGAGAATAACCTATTTATATAGAAAGATAATGGCGTTCTACTCATAGGAGGGCACCTTATATACGTCGGGGCGTGCAAAGGAAAAGTTATTGCTTGTTAGGGTGGAAAGAAAGTGTTGGGTTCGAGTCCGGGTTGGTTTGTCGGTCGGCGGTGTAAGGGCGTCATCGTATATACAATGGTAACCACCGTTAGATATATAGAACTTTCTCTCCGCGGGGTTCGCCCGAGGGAATTTCATTCCGTGACGTATCTTATTGATTTTCAAAGGCACTACATCGGCGTCCACTTCCCACGAACTCTCTAACTATGTAATTGTAAGCCCTGCAGTCAAAGTCCACGGACTTCTGCTCTCGATACGGTTTAAGGGTCGCGCGAACCGGTCGATGTTCGCTACCAATCATCGGAACCTCCCCAACGAGCGTGAAAAGGTAGGAAACAAAAAAAAAAAACAACGGATGCGCGAACAACTGGAAAAAATAAACACGAGGTAAGACAATAGAAATTGCAAAATTTTTGGGGGGAAAAAAAAACCAAGTACGAAGTGTAGCGTGAAAAACGCGGAAGAAAACGAAAAAAAAAAAAAACCTCAACATCGTCAGGCGTATAGGAAACTTCTCGGAGACGCCGCGACCGCGGAGCAACGGTATGTATATGGGGAAACTCCGGACGCGAAAACTCTTACGAAACAATGACAACTTAATTAAAACGAAATTGCTTAAGAGCTTTACGAGATTCGCGAGGCGTCTAAACGAACGTACCTACACACGTATGAACGTTGGCGCACGGACACGACGGTGGTGTGGTGTTTGGGGAGAAGGATTCTCGACCTTCTCCGAGTCGGTGTATATAGGGTGTTTTACATCCGTGGATACGTACGTAGGTAGGTAGGTAGGTATATACATCGAGTACTGGAAATAACAAATGCCCCGAGCAGCCATTTTCCAAGGAAAAGGAATCTAGTGATACGGGAAGTTTGCACAGAGGGTGCGAAATACAGACGCCACATATATAACCTACGTATGTTTCAGTTAAAGTATTTGAAATTGTATTTTAGGATCTACGCTATTGGTGCGGCCACGTTCGTATATGTATATAACCACGTTATACGGCACATCCGCATCCTACCCCAACATTTAAATTTACCATCTTCCTCTCGGGTCCCCGCAGAGAAACTACACACACCCTATAGAACCGAAAGATAAAACGGTCCTGCAACCAAATAGCTCCACCCCCCCCCCCCCCCCCCCCCCCCCCCCCCGGCTATCTCGTAAAAGTAAATTTCAAAGGTGTGCGTCTTTTCTAACGGCGGGACACACATTTCGCTGCACCTTGACGTTTCCGACCTTCGAACGAATAAAAACGAAAAAAAGTAACAAAAAAAACGAAAAAAAATGGCAAGTATACCGCTTTTATTCCCCCTAATATCGAGAATTTCTTGTTTTTCCCACCGTACACGACGACGACAGAGTCGAACCCTTCGCATGTTTGATGCGATAATTCTGGAACCAGGGGTTGCTCGATGTTCAGAATTTGCATTGAAATTTTTGTATTCAGCGTGAACAATTGGGAGAAATTCGTACGTACTTTTCTCGCCCTTTTTTTTTTATTTCTAAATCTAGAGACAACCGGGTATATCTCGTCAACTCGTATCATGGCGATTATAATATTCTCGTACACATACAAATGTGTATCCACGCCATATAACGCGCACTCCGCTTTATCTCGCGATAAAAAGAAATTGAGGAAAACAAAATATCAAGGAAAAATATACAGCCGAAAGAAAAGAAAAAAAAAGAAAAAATAAAACAACCCTTATACCCGAAATACAATTATTTTTTGTCACGTCGCATAATACTTGGCGTGTACATATTATATGTATGTATCGTATACAGAGTGGGTACATACATATATATAAGAACAAAAGTATATAGACAGTTGCGTTCGCATCGGTCATTCAACTTTTGACGGATCAACGAAGATGAATTACGTATCGCGATAACATTGAACAAAGAAATGAAGGTAATAATAAAAAAAAACGAAGAATGAAAGAAAAAAAAAAAAAAACAAAGTTATCTCGTTCATTCACGAGCGTATACATCATACCTAGATACACCTGCGGTGTGATACGTGAAAAAATATATATATCTCGCGCTAGAAGGATTTATATATAATCGTTGGGAGCGATAAAGGGATAAGTAAAAATTGCCACTGGTTTAAGCGCACCTCGATATCAATGAGATAAGAAAGTTGAAATTGATTCGAAACTTTCTGTTGTACCTGCTAATAACTGTGCGTATACCTACCCGATATCAATAGTCCGACCCCGATAATCGAATTTTATTTTACAAAACGACCCGTGGAAAATTAACTTTTCTTCTTCATGCCCCGCATCCAATCCTCTTTTTCGCTCGATTTAATTATTTTTATCTCACGGTATTAGAATACAGGTAACGTTCGAGGGAATTTATTTTTCTCCACTCGTCATCGCGGTACAAAGCGATCGCGGTGTGTCGAAGGGGATCGAGCGGAAATAATAAAAGGAAGGTGAAGAAAATTGATTCCTTCTAAGTGGTTTACGTCGTTACGCGATGCGATATCGGTGGCGCGTAAGGTTCACGTTTTCGAGGGAGTTACCAAGAGATTCGCTCGGTGTAAGTGCTGCCGCTGCCTGGTGCTCCGCACGGTACGGGAGCGGAAGTAGGGCGAGACGAAGCGTAACGAAACGGAACGAAACGGAACCGTTGCCCAAACGAATGTATTTCTGAGGGGGTAGTTTTTCCGTCGGACTTCCAGTCAGACGCTGCCGCGCGAGAGTAAATGGGAGAAAAATGTAAAAGCGACAATCTCTTACTCGGATGTATTGTAAATATAAAAAAAGTGGGTATTCGCGCCCTCGAGTTTACGTACAAACGGTATAATACATCCCCACCACACGTGCGCCACGGGGTATACCGATACACGCGAAATTGCGAGGGAGTGGATGAATGCCTTCAATTTATTTATAGACCGATGCACCTGCTATCCCATTCGCTCTTCCAATTGCTTTTCATTTCCCATCACCGATCCACCCCCCCCCCCCCTCCCCCCTCGCCATAAATTCGAACTTACGTACACCTACGAATAATTGAATTTTCGAAAAGTATAACCACAGATGTTTACCGAAATAAAAAAAAAAAATAAAGAAAGTAAAATTATTGCCGACGTCAACATTTTTTTACACCGTCCTCGGCGGTTAGGGGTGCGCAATGAATACCGAAATCTGTTACACGACCACATCCGCGTTCCGATACACAACGATTGATTATGGAAACCCCGAGCGTACAACTTGTGTGGTAAAAAGAGATTCCATAGGAATAACGAGAGCGTTCCCAATTCCCCGAGGATCGTGCAGTCCGCGACAGCGGATTATGCGCGGCTACTGTTTCGTACAATTTTACAAAATTCTTGCATCGCCGTTGTGTAGTGGGGACATGTTGAGAAAATTAAACAGTGCAGACGACATGAGGATTGAGAAAAAAAAACACGTATATCGTGCAACTTTGCAGAAAGCGAACATGAACATCCGATGTAAAATAATAATTAACGGATGTCAGATCTACGCGCAATTAGACGTAGGTAATCAAATGATATCGATCAAATGAAGTGCTCGATTAAATTCAACGGTTACGTCAAACGTCTTGAGATCATCGTCATCGCATACAAACTCGCGTGCGCGGATATCGGCGAGTTAGAAACTGAAATTATAGCCAAAGCGCATATATGAGAAGGTACGAGAGCGAAATGTACGAGTCGAAATTCGACAAACATCTTAACCCGGAACTCATCTGAAAGTAAAATTGTTTCGCGATGAATATTTGCTCGGATGAATCGATCCGCTCTATTTTAACGTACGTATAAGCGGTGGGGCCGTATTAAAAGATAAAAAAAAAAAAAAAAAATTGAAATCAAACGTAAAATACCGTGCCCGGGGGAAGATAAAAGAACGAAGGGAAAAAAAAAGTATCAAAGAGAAAATCGCGGGAGTGGATGTGTCGGACGTTGGAAAAATGGAAAAAAAAAATGGAAAAAAAAGAGGTATAAATATATTGTCAAGGAGAAGCAAGTTATAAGAACTCGGATCTTTTCTTTCAATTATCCCTCACTTGAACGTACAGCACAAAGCTCTCGAGTTCGAAAATGAATAAAGGTCATCTTCTCTCTACCGTCCGCGGCACAATACTCTTCTTCGGAGGAGGGAAAATTTTTCGCGCACTTTACACCGCAGCAAAATTTTTATACTTTTATTTCCTCGGAAACTTGTCCCGCGGAAAAGGGGATGAAGAAACTGACTCCAAGATGGTGAAAAACGAGGAACAAAAAAGAAAAAAAATGGACAAAAAGAGCGAGGAAATAGACGAAATGGAATGAAATGAAACTCCGGCGCGATCTGCTGCAAGTTGGATTAGCGGCCGATGGTATACCGGATAAAACTATAACCGAACCCTCGCCGGAGGATTAAGGAATAGGAGGGTTGTTCCGAGCGAAAGTATCTACCAGGCAGGTATAAAATCTCACGTAGGAGCGTGCACAGCGTTTCTCCGCAGCTCGAAGAATTCCTGGCGTTCGGAGGATATGGGGATAAGATAGGACAGAGGGAGTGGTTCAAAACTCCGAAATTTATGATTGTCGCTTTCCTGCAGCGCAGCGGCAACGACGGC
This sequence comes from Athalia rosae, assembly GCF_917208135.1. NCBI lineage: Eukaryota > Metazoa > Arthropoda > Insecta > Hymenoptera > Athaliidae > Athalia > Athalia rosae. The sequence goes on along the minus strand of NC_064027.1, from coordinate 5,674,434 downwards.
GGCACCGGCACCGCCAACGCTCACAGATAATACAAAGCTTTTGAAAAATGTAAGAAAAGAAAATGGCGGCGAGAATATCTTTCGTTCGGACGCATTTCCTGAGCGTTTCTTCTTTTTCTTTTTTTCTTTTTCTTTTTTTTATTTTTTGGTTCTGAAATTCAACCGATCGCATAATCGCGACGCTAATGAGCGAGGGAAAAATTAATCAACGAATACGAAACACGTCGTTGGTAGGATAATGAAGAAATCGAACGCGACGAACAATGACTAGCGTTTTCCAAAAGGCACCACGTTGTATTAGCATGATATGGTAATAAATCAGGCGTATACGCGTGTACGAATGTACTCGTTTCGTGTATATATAAATACATATATATACACCTATAATAAATTTATGCTCGCGGTTCAAACGACGCCACCGATATATATATATATAAGCGGTATTTAGCAACGGCGAATTAATCAAGTGTCGGGGTGTGCGTGTGGACGGGATGTGTGCGAAACAATACGAATACCGGTAATAACGAGATTCGTTGTTAAATTTGGGTCAATCGAACGCGTCTGAAATCGAATCGTTTGAGACAAATATTTCGGGGGACGCCGACGTCGCGCGTCCGTGTCACCTTACTTCTATACAATATTGGCGATTCGCACTGTTGCGCTAAACCCAACGGTATATCGAACACGTCGTAGCATTCAGGACAGACGTGAAAAGTTAAAGTCAACATATTCGACGGCTTCGGTGGAAATCCGAATGTACAGATATACGCCCGAGGATGCGTGGGTGACGATCGGCGTCTGCACTGCAGCGCGCGCTATCCACATCCAGATATCCTCGATTTAGCAAGGAATTTATTCAACTCATCCGAAGCGAACGAAGCGAACGTACAAAGTTTACTTTTCGGCCGAGTCGGATGTTCAAAGTTCCGGTAACTTTGATCTCCTCTTACATTATATCTTCCGTCCATCGGACCTCCGCGGGACCGTCGACATCGCGAGTTAATTTGACCGCGGATTATATAGAACCAACGACACATCATCTCTCCGGGGTACTAGAAATATACGGCCAAAAATTAACGAACCGCATTCCGAAAATCAACCGCGCACGATTACGAACCGCGTGCAAATAATCAAACCGAGTGAAATGAAAAGGAATAAACAAACCAACGCGAGAAAGAAATATAAACGGAGGATTTTAAAAACAGAACCGAGTGTGATAAGATAACAAATGCAGTTTGCGGACGTTACGAGGAGATAAAAGAATTCTGCTTTTTTATAACAATCCGATAATTTACGCTTACGCAGCTGGTAAACAGAATAAAAATTCATCCCTCTCAATACGAAAAATTCTGAACAGGTGTTATCGTATGAAAAAACTGTATTTCCTCGAGAGTTTCCTGAATTTCTAAAAATTTTCAGAGTCTGAAAACACGTCAGGGATGTGCTCTTCCCCGAGTAGTCCATGAAAACATGAAAAATTGCAGGTGCGGAACGAGAGAGATGTTTTTCTATTCTCAAATTTGTAAGCATCGGATGTGTACGTAGGTACGTGCCGTATGACGCATGTAACGTAATACGTGCGAAAAAATACGTACACCAGGTACACGTGGCACGATAATGAATGAGAACTCGCGAGAGCATCTGCAGGGTAGCGGAGAGACGCGGAAGAATTCTCGGAAGTCCTTTCAGATTCCAGGATATTTCGAGAGGAGTTTCCATCCATCCTCATTACTGCGTCGGTATTATACGGGGTAGATACGACTCGGATGCCTGGGCTCCGGTCGGAAAACAGAACACTCTTTATCGTTACAACATTTCTGCTTCGGAGTTACATTTCGACGTTTCCGTCGTAGCGAAATGATCCATTGAAGACAATAAATCGTCCGTTTCGCTCTCCGGATGACGCCTACAGGTAAAAAAAAGTTTCAAAAATTTCCAAGGGGAAACTCAAAGCGTTCGGAGTTCTTCCGAATCGAAAAAAAAAGCTCGTTACTAATATTCAAATTGAAAGAGGTCGCGTCTAGCGTCTCCTCCTTGAGGTTGAAAATTCTCACGCGTCTTATTCGCTTTCATTTATTCGTCATATTTTATTGTCGTTTGTTTGGATATTTCCATGATTCATGGACGATGAACTTGCGGTATCGAGGTGAACCTTTCCTTCGTCGAATTGCGACTGTGACGATGACGTCGAAACGTGGCCAACGAATGCGGACGAAGAGAGGCGAAAAGTGGGAGGTAAAATGCGCGAGAAAATAATGAAATCGCGCGTGTACCGAGCTCGTTTCTCGATCGCTGACGAAAGTGAGCCGAAGGGGAATTCGGGGCCCGTGGGTCGTGTCGATTGAACGCATCTATGGGGAGAACTGGAGAATTTGAGAGATCCGGTTTTCGTTAAAGCTCGGGGTCGGCTCAGATGCACGTGAGTATGCGTGCATCCTCGGTGTTGGTGGACGGTGGCGTTAGGTGAGTACAGGCATCGAGCCAAAAACGGTATTTATAGACGGGAAAAACACAATATGGAAGTAGCCATCGATCCCGTTGCGCGCCTGGGAACTTCGAATCCGCTCTATATGATTTTATCTCGTTCCATTTACCGAGCGAAGACGTTTCTAACGACCGGCCAAAAGCGCCGATCGCGGTATTTCAAAACCCTCGGCGCGAGATCGCACCGAACGAGGGTTAACTGCGCGTGAAAAATTCGTCGTGGAATAATTTCGTCGCGACGGAATCTCGACACCGCAGAGTACGGAGATACGTCCGAGTCGATCAATTTTCCGGAGGGGAGAACAAAAAGCGGACGGACGCGGCTACGTTGAACTTTCAAATTCTGGATGGCTGCACCGCGAAAGTTGGTAATCCAAATCGGAAAGAAACATCGAGAGCGCGAACTCCGACAATGAGAAAATAGCGGAAAAAAGGAGAAAGATAGTGAAAATTAGTATTCGTATTCCGTTGACTCATTGTCGGTGTTGGTATATATAGCGTGGATGTCGTAGTTTTGGGTGCGGGAGCGGCTACCGCTGTAAACTAACAAAGTACTAGTCAGGGAATAAAGTTCGACAATCTTCCGCAGGATAAACTTGGAGGGTAAATGTCAAAGTTCTTAGTGCATGAAACGGATATAATTCTTATTTACGAAGTTTTAACTTTTAAAAGAAAATAGCTGGCGGTAGCGGAGTGTGTGAGAGTACGGGGTGGGCGAGGGGTGTTGCGGTAGAAAATAGTAGGAGGAGAGAGAAGGAAGTTCGAGGAGACGGAGGCGAGCCGGAGCTGAAACCATCGATAAATCGTAGCGGTTCGCATCGCTGAACAAATATTGACAACAAAATTTCCCAGACTCTGACCGGCTTTCGAGTAAAGAGACTCGGCGGGGTCTCCGCCTAACGATAAGTGCATCGAAAACGAACGGAAAAAGCCTCCGAGAAGTTATACGCCATTTCAAATATTGGATATTATTAACCACGCTCCGCGCCGATCTAATTGCGGCGAGTTGCCGGGAGGGTCGATTTATACCGAAAGTACGATGTCTCGTATTTCGACCTGTTCCTCTCCGATTCGCTTTCAATTTCCTCAAGAGTTCGAGCATACCCGGTGAACGAGAACCACATTAGCGCACGTGGTGCATCGATATCCGGATGAACTTTGCAGGTATTTCGAGATACCAAAGTCCATTTATCCTGCGATGAAAACAACGCGCGAAGCGACACCGTCCGCTTCGCGGTAATGAGAATTATGATTTCCCCTCCGTTGACACGAGTTACGTAACTGACATTTGAGGTGAACAAAAAAAAAAAGCCGACAATTCGTGAAAAAATGCATTTTTCCTTCAGAATATTCTTACACCAAATATCACGGGCCCGTGCTATTCACCTGCGGGAACTTGGCCTCGTCATTATGCTGAGAATGTGTCTACCGGCTCGTCCGATCTTTGAGAAGTTAAAAAACAGGTTTCAAAAAGAGAAAAAAAAAAAAAAAGTTGATCAGGTTTTATTGCAACTAGAATGTCATGCGGACTTTGATCGGCGTCGATTGGATAAACATCGGATTTCAAATGTGATGACCACACGGACGGTAGGTACGTATGCAGTATGACCAGTGTTTTTTTTCGATTCCAGTCCGTCGTAGAAAAAAAAAAAAAAAAAAACAGCAATGTAGGAGATGAAAAGCAAGAAAGGAAAAAAACTAGAAAAAATACGACCGAACGAACGAGATTCAAGACGACGACGTCCAGCTGCTATCTATACTAGATTTTTCAAGATCCGAGGAAACGACGCGTATGGAACTGTATATTTATGTTTGGTTTGCCGAGAATGCATACGCCATTCGATGGGTGGATACGTTGCGTTTGCTTCGGATCTATAGAAATATGAAATTCGTTTCGATTTCACCGGTAGCGAAGCAGATAAGAAAACAGTGTGCGACTCCACTGCAGCTCACGGAGTCGTTGGCTCGGTCTTTCTTATTTTTCCGAATCTCCGCGAAAGAAAAACGAAAATGAATAGAAGAAGAAGCCTGCAACGTCATCGTCTTCCTCAATCTCAGCGAGAACTATAGGTATACGACGATATCGCTTCGGGGGGTGTTATTTTTTGTTTCGACTTCTGTATCATTTTCTATTTCTAGTTTCAATTCACCCGCGAATACAGAAATTCCATTTCGATTACGCGTACTTCTCTGCACCGCTAAGACCGTCGGCCAATTTTTTTTTCCTTTTTTTTTTTTTTTGCCTTTCACGTAAATCACACCGTACAAATTAGATAAAAGATAAAAACCAATGATCAGTGATTCGGATGTCGAGTGACAAAACAGCGCCAACAGTTCCATCGAAAAAATTGAACAATTTTCGGTTATGTACCGTCCTTCGCAGAATCACCTCTGTGCAGTTGTAGCCGTTCGACGAGTTATTGGATTAATTTTTCGAACGAACGTACGATTTTTCCGTGTACGAGCATTGATGTGAATTTGACCCAATCCAAATTCATGTTCTACCGGCGTACGTACTATACGGATATTCAACGTAGCGAATCCGAACCATAGAACGTATGTGGGTGTACCTACCTACCTACCTAACGAATGCCTTGTTCAAATAAATTCGCTGCACATCACTACTCTGTGCACATAGGTTATCGAAGTCCACAAGCAACTTTTTATTTCCTACCTTCGGTACAACTCGTAAAAAAAAAAAAAAGGATAAAAGGAAAAAGTAGCTGACGTATAAATTTCAATTTATCTGTCAAATGTGAAAATTTCTTTTCAAACAATCTAGCTATCGAATAATCAGAGTAATGGGAAAAATGAGAACGAGTCGACGGATACACGTGATTTATTTTTTCACTTCTTCTTTTATTCTCTTATTTCCCCTGCACCGCGTAAAACTGCACGTTGAAAAATTTCAAGCTTTGTACGTTACACCCGCGTTATCGCGTCATTCCACAGAAGATAACACCGAAAATATTCTGCATAGCGTACGTGTATTAGGTACGTACCTACCTACCGTATGTAGGTATAGCATATCCGCATCCATCTCATCCACGTGTACTTTTTATACGTCGCGTACTATATCCCGCAGGAACGGGGATGAGATGATGGTTAGTGGATGGTGGGGCTTACGATTTTGGGCACGTAATACATCTTTTTTATACCTACCTACCTACCTACGTACCTACCTACATCCCACCGGTAGGTACGTGTATAGGTATATCATATATGTTTATACATATCCGTGTACCTGAGGTTGTATAATCGCGTGCGCGTCGACGAAATTCGCGGATCACACCGTCGTACGACCGAAAATACCGTGTACCTATACATATCCCCATCGAGAGAAGAAATGAAAAAGATAAAAATGAAATAAAATAAAAATGAAACAAAGTGAGAAGGAGCAGAGAAATAAAAATGAACAAGTGAAATTCATTTCCCCTTACATCGCCTCGCGATAAAGAGTGTGAACATATCGCGAACGAAATAATGCATTATGGATGACACGGCGAAGAAGAGGGAGTTCACACGAGTCCCGTACCCCATAATATCGCGGTGAAGTGCGGTCGAAGAAAAAAAAAAAAAAAAAAAAAACAAGCAAAGCAAACGAGTTATTGGAAATAAATGCAGTGAACAAAGGCGAAAACGAGTGAGAAAAAAATATGAAAATATGAAACTGGAAGAGAATGAAATCAAGGAATTAAAAAAAAAAAAAATATTCAAGATAGAGCTAATGAACGAAGCTTTGTTTCCGCTGTACGACGATCCTACGTCCGATTCAGACATGGAGGAAACATTTTTTTATTTTTATTCCATTCTCCCCTAGTATTTTCGAACGAAGTTCAAAACGAGTCGTTGTTGTAACCCGACCGTGGGAATCGCGATAATCGATATTTTACATACGTGTAAAAATATGTGACCGCAAAGAAAAAGGCGTAATGTTATTCAATTCATTATACATTCATACGTGTAATGTACGGTAAGTGATGCGTGATATTTTCTGCATAAAAAGGACAGGGCACAACCGTTGATGGACACCGAATATATTTAGGTCGGGCCTTCGCGTGATGTACCTACAGAAGTAAAGAGTGGAAAACGAAAAGAGGAGTGAAAGAAAAAAAAACTGGGGGTAGATAAAATATTGGAAACATTGAAAAATTCTATCCCTGCGGGCCGGTGGCAGAAGTCATAAATCTAACGATAGATTCTCCTTCCCAACCAACCCCCCCCCCCCCCTCTCGCCCTCCCACACGCACACCTAACCTGACCTACTATTCTATTACCACGCAAAAGAGATAAATCGCATTGAAGGGTTGAACTGAATAGTACGTTAGTTATACGTACTTTGTAAATGTTTTTCATCGAATTGTTATCACTGTTAGTTTTTTTCCAATCTTCTGGATCTGATCGCAAACTTCCCTGCGATCGTGTAATTATACGGTTTTACAAATATGGACCATTGAAAAAAAAAAATGGATCGAACCAAATATTGCATAACGCGAACCTGCTCTTGCGAAATATAAAAAAGAAAAAGATTTCGCCGTCATAAATTGATACGGTGATTCGTTTAAATTGGTTAAAATGTCCAACTTCCTACTTAGCGCCACCCGTTGATGTTCTAAACCATACTTAACGACGATATACCTATGTATACGTCATGTCACCGCCATCGGCACGATCCCTTGCCAAACAACATTTCGTCCCACGTTTTTTTTTTTTTTTTTTTTTTCTCTTTTCAATTATACGTAAATTCTAAAGGGAGTCAATTCGAAAAATGATTGGCCTTCCTTTTTCCGTTACACCTGTAATCTCGATTCCTACAATGTACAGGCGTATTACCGAGAGGGGAGCAATTTTTTCTCAGCTACTCCTCAGGAAATCGGGTGTAGGTATATAGACGAATGCCTGCATATAACACGTAGTAGAAGTAGAACAAAGCAATTAACTTCAGAGAAGTATAAACGATAAAATTGCGCCAAGTTATCCGAGAACAAAAAAGAAAAGAAAAAGTAAGAAACCTGAGGTATGGTCAAACTTTTTAGCGATAACCTTTCCACCGGGGAAGAAAAGTTGTTTTTTGCCCCCAGATAAAAACGGTATCTGAAATAGGACGTGTTTTTTTTTATTTACTTCTTATTTTTTTTTTTTTTTGGTCAATGGATACGATCTGACCACCAATACCCCATTATTATATAGGTCGGAGGATATAGTGTATCTATCTCCATCGCGTTATCAGCAGCAACTTCGCAGAGGACCGTGTATCGGAGAAAAATAAATTGATGACTTCGTGGCCAGAATTATTGAAACGATTGTTGAAATACTAAAAAAAAATACCGTCGAGTGTCCGTGTGCCAGAACTGTATCACTTGTATCGCACATCGTGAAATTCGGTGGATAGGTAGGTACTCGAGCAAATGTTGGGTACCTATACATCCGCCGGATTAAGCTTATAATATTTTTCAACCGATAAAATGTAAAAGTACAGCGGAATCGCAACGAGAGAGCGAAAAATTCCAATATACATTTTAATCGATCGAGTTCAATCTCCGGTACATTGATTATTAATCGACGATTCCCGCAGGTGTGCGTGAGTGAATCAAGATCACGTCTGTCGCGTTTCAGAAAAAAATGAACAACGAGCAGAGAGAGAAAATCGTTTTCCTAAACTAAACGTAGACGCGACTACATTCCGCCATATTGTTAGTTATCCAAATATCGTGTACACACGTAAAGCTGTGTACGCGAAGTTTCGCTCGCGTTTAGAATATTTGCACGTCTTCGGAGATGCCGTGAACTAAGTTCTGGATTTTTTACACACCGAAACTCGACGAGGTATACGAGCGCACGCTCGCCGTTCGCCAAATAGTTTCGAATACTCCGGAAACATCGCGATATGAATGAGACGAGTTGAGAGAAAATATAGTCAAAAGAAGCTCCAAAAAAACTGTTGTGCGGTGAAAGGAAAAAAGTAAAAAATTAATAAATGTCCTAAACCCCGTAAAATATACTCCCACTTTCGTTCGTCGGTACCTACATACGGGAACAGAGTTATTACTACGATCTATAATGATAAATATTTTTTTACGACCGCGTATGACGCAGCAATATTCGACGGTGTCTGCAGCATCAGCTACGGCGAGTGGAGGTATATTATACGGTGGTAACAAAAAGAAGATGAAGAAAAAACCATAAGAATAAGAAACACTGGTCGAACAAATCCTCGCGCTGGCAGAAAAAGCTGCTTCAGAAGGCGATAGGTTATATACCGTGCGCATAATGACCGCGAGGACGAGTCGAAGACGATGAGAGAAAAATGAAGAAAAAAAAAAAAAAAAAACCTGCACACGTAAAAAAAAAGGGACAGTAGGGGAAAAACGGAAAAATTATTCCCGGTGAATTTACGCTACGTCGCATCACGAACGGACCAAAAGCGCTAAAATTCTACCAAATGGTACCGTGCCATATGGTTCAGGATTGCGATTGCTAGAAAAATTAACCGGCACTCACTAATTGTCGAAGAGAGCCAGATCGAAAAAACATCTCGTTTCTGATAACATACGATACAGGTATACAGCGTGTGACTTACGTTTGCGTTCGTCATGTGCGGAATCACGATAAACAGGTATATTACTTATATCAGTGCGGAGATTATACTGCAGAGTACGTACCTGAAACAGATAAAGAAGGAAAAACCTATAGGACATGATAAATTTTGTCATTTATCGGTTGAATCAGATGATTTTTGAAAGTGTGATATGAAAACCAAAATGAAGAAAAAAAAAACCCAAAATCGAAGAGACACGAAGCTTACGAAGCATGAGGATATAGAATTTTGAGTTTGTATCTACGGACCATCATTTCTAGGGCAAACAAAATTGGTCACGTATTTACGATGGTCTTCGTCGTCGGATGAGGTAGGTAGGTAGGTAGGAAGGAAGGAAGGAAGGAAGGAAGAGGAGTATATATAACACGGAGTACTACGTATATACAACTACTACAGGAGAACGCTACTAGTAATGTTCCAGCGATCAGTTCATTTCCGGTTTCACGCTACCGTCCTAACTCACTACCGTGCTATAGATGGATGCAGCGAGCGGGTGGGTTATAGCTGCGAGCGGGCGAGCCACTGATTTAATGTATTTCACTCAATTTCCGGTCGAATGTCAAGTGTAGAATTGCCTCAATTTCTGCCCCCGCGGCCTAGAGACGACGCTATTCCAGCAGTTTCTATACGACCGGTACCCCACTACCCTCGGCGAACTTTCGAGCTTCGCAGCCGCACCGGCGGCGCTAAATTGTTCCTCGTTCACCCGTATTTCTTTACATACGAGTACGGGGTCGATGTATGTATACCTATCTTTTTCTCATTTAACTCCTCTGGCCCCAGCTTACGCAATATCGCGTCAAAATATCTTATTGAGTACACCGTCGATTTCGACGCGCCCCTCCGAGGCATTGAAAAAATGTCAGTGGTCGATGTTTCCTTGCAGATAGAAGAAAAAAGAAAAAAAACATACATTTCAAAAAAATGACATAAGTATTCAACGGATAAGAAATTACTTTCGCGTTCCTCGTCGTCGTGAAAACGAAGAAAAGAAGAATGAAAATCACCTAGTTCTCGAAGATTCCCATTTGAGAGGAAACGGAGAATAGAAAAAAATGTATAATATGTACCATCCGTACTAACTCGTGTGTAATAATTTAACTACCTACTTTCGCGTGCATAAAGAAGTTAACGGGGCGCATGATAACAGATTTCCGGTATCTATGTACCGGAAAAATAGCGCGGTGCTGCAGAGAGGAGAATGAGAAGAAAAAAAAAAAAAAAAATGAATCAGAAATAAAAGACTGAAAAATAGTTCGCTAAAAGTTACCGTGCTGCAAGTACCGCCATATTGCACGTGCGGCGGGTCGCGTTATAAGGACGTACAATAAAGCGGGTTCAAATTTCAACCACCGCGCTCACGATACCGTGCAGCCCCTGCACTTTTTTCAGTCAACTCTGTACCCGCTTCAAAGAACGATGGAAAAAAACAAAAAGAAAACTACGAGGAGCAAAGTTTTTCGAGGATAAAATTTGCGAAAAATGTCTGCGAAAATGGGGGAATCGATAACTCTTCTTCTGTCATATATATTTTTGATGCGGTACGTATATGTGTGCAAAACGGATGCGTATGAATATTTTATTTTCGATGATACTACGGTACAAAGTAACGCGGAGATAAATGCTACTACGATACACCTACGTCATGACCGAGAAACTTGTTGTTTGAATGGATAAGAGTTTATCAAACTTCATGCATGGATAATAAAAACAAAAAAAAAACAAAAGATAAAATTTGACGTTTGTTTGTTTATTTATTTATTTTCTTCGCGAGAGCTTCTATCGCGGACGGGGCGAGGGGTGGGCAAATAAATATCAGATAACGGGCGTATTGACTAAACTTTTTATATACTCAAGAGATAGCCGGCGTTATGCGTATATGCAACACTCGTCGTAGCGAACGACGATTAGAAAATCTCATTCGGTTCTCCGAACAGAACTACCGACGGGGGGGGGGGGGAAAAAAAACTTCAATTCCAATTCGATCCAATTTTTTTACACCATTCTTTCAACACCTAGGCTCGATCGCAACGGGCGTACGATATAAAGACGGCTCTCGAACGTATAGGTGGGTACACAATATCGGTAAATTAGCATATCCAACCTTTGATCCCTGTATAAATACACCTCAAACATTGCGGAGTTACGTTCAAAGGTCAAATGACGCTGACTTCTTTAATTGAATTGACGGTCCAAAGTCCCCCGCGCGTACGAAATATACGGACGATGTACAGCGGTCGACTAGGCGACCGATAGATAAATAAAAAGCGACTCAAACTACCGAGTTCTTCGCGAGACATTTTTACCGCTCACATCTCCTGGGTATAAATTTTTGGAGGTGGACTATTTCGCGTCTCCTCTCCACCGTCCCTCGATATTCGCGATTGTAATTTAGAAGCGAAAAAATAGACGCTTCGAAAAATACGAGAGGGGCGAGAGGGGGAAAAAATGTCGACGCGGGATACAAAAGGACGGAAGTTACCCAATTGCCGGTTCGTTAATTGGATAAACTTGGCGCGCCAGTAGGTTGAGACATGATTTATACGAAAACTTTTCCCTTCCTTTGACCGTACCTCTCACGCCCAACGGAGCGAGCGGTGCATCGACAAGGTCAGCGACCTTCTAAAACGGAGACACCTTCATTTTTATGACATTGATGGTACCCGCGTAGAAACATGTTTCTATAAATGGCGATCGATGGTTTGTATCGCGAGCACGTCTAGCGAATGTACGCCCGTAAATGGCGGCGTACCTACCTCTCATTAAAGATCCAGTGGAAATCATCGATGATTTCATATTCCATACGGATTGTGTTGATAAATTTCAATAAAAATCGAACGTGGTATCGCTTTCGGTATTTATTTATTCGTTTTGGTTTTTTTCTTCAATACCGGTGCGATCTCTGCGAAAAATATCTTGTTTCCAATTTTACAGAATTTAATTCACATCGGACGGAGGGAAACATAGAAATATAATCAGGTGATACGTATGTAAGGGAGTGCGGAGACCGGTGGACTGTGTGAGGAGGAAACAAACGAAACTTTAGCCATTACGCGCGGTGAAACGAAGAACATACGCTCCAAATTTTCTTCAGCGGTAGTGTGTCGTGTCGGCGGAGATCGCGGTGTACCACGTACAAAATATGACGAACGCGCGCACATATCCGAGAGTCCGAAGCTTTCTAACATTCCGATCGGGCGGAAGATAAGCTTTGAAGTAAGAAAAAATAGAAAAAAAAAGTAAAATAAAACCAGAAAAGAAAAAAAGACCGCGCTAATGTCGAAGAGAAGAGAGCAAAGTGAGAGAAAAAAAATTTTTGCATAATTCGCATATGGGTATTTTTAAATTTCTAAATAGGTGTACACGTAAAAATTCTCTAAATATTTTCATCGGATGAAATTATATGCACGGCCAAGACGAAACGACCAAAAAAAGAGGGAAAATAAAAAAGGAAGGGATATACAGAGAATCGCGATAAATCGAGTGGACACATCGCTCGCCAGATTATATCATAGTTACGCGCAGGTATAGGTACGTAAAATGCGCGTAGTTAACATTTCGAGACTGTGGCATTTATACACGCGTACGTTATTGAGATAGATAACGTTCGACGGAATCCGCTTTTCGGAGCGTGCACGAATGTGTGTAACATAATATTTTATAGAACCTGATCGATAAAACCGCTTTGTGTATAGGACCCATCCAACCGGCCGCGGGGACTGCGGACGACGCTAAAAACTTTTATAAAACTCGAAAGGCGGGTACACTGCAACGGGCGGTTGACGTAAACTGACGTTGGCGTGCGAACACGCGTGATAAAATATATCGGACCGTTCAATAACGTCGGAAAGTTGAAAGCGTGCAGGCGAATTCATGGGAAGCTATAGGGAAAATTCGCAGGTGCTGAATTCTTATCTCGTTGAATATCTCACCGACGTCAACGAAGCGAACGTTTTGAACGATCGTCGCGCATCCCCCCCCGATATACAATTTATACCGGGCGGATCAATCGCGACTACAATAAATCGGTCGTTTTACACACGCCGCTAGACCGCGCTTCGCGGATAAAACGGTCTTCTGCGTACGACTTTTATTTTCCTTTTGTAGAAAATCACGATCGACGGAAGATGCCAACCGTAGAGAATCCGTCTAGCACAAAAAGCACATCTCGTCAAGTGAGAAATCCATCCATTCTTTCCGAGTATATTTTCGTCGGCCGAAATAATAGCTGGAAACTTGCTAGAAAAACCCAAAACCAAAAAAATCGTCAAATTCGTTACAGGCAACGGGAGAAAAAAACAGCGTTCTCACATCGAGTACAATTTCGCAGAACGGTCCCTGCGTCTCTCAACTAACGTAATTTGTGCACCTGCGTGTGCGTGACCCGTACGTATAAAGAGATGCGTAGGTATGCGCGGTACGTACATTTAATTTGTTTCTACATCGCAACCGCACGACCGTCAATGGGCGTGCTACTTTATAGACCTAACAGCACAGCATCAACGGCATTATACTTGAGGCTTATTGTTAGTTACGGTCGTTGCGTCGCGACGTTAGCCGTTGGCATTTCGTACCCGATGGCCTCTCCTCGGTGTACTCACAAATTTATTATCGTACACCCCCCCCCCCCCCCCCCCAAGTCACCGACGAGCCAACGAGAACAAAGGGCGCAAGGGTGAATTTTCACGATACACGGGCGAGTGATGTAAATCGAAAACGTGAGATTTCCGATTCGGTTTGGCACTACCATCTTGGGATTTTTTTATGCGGGCATCTAGATCGAGGATGAAGTAAAAACGAAAAAGGGCAGACGAGATATTTTATATCGCAGTAATACTCTCTTGCGTTTTGGCACAATTTCTTCCTCCTCAAAAAGCTCCGGAGCTTTTTACCGTTTCTATTGTACTTTAGCAGCACAACACGGCTGCAGATGCGCGGAATATTCTCGAAGATTTTTATATTTCTTGCCCCCAGGTACACGTATTGTACGTACTCACGTACGTACGTGCACTATACACGCAACGCACGGCAGGTAGTTACACCCCCGTCTCGTATTCTTGGTTTTCGTCTAGAGTCGTCGTTCCAACGTGTCCTACCACGCGAGTACAGCCCCCCTCAACTTTGCGAAAAGCATTTACCCGGCGTTTACCACGGCCCAAAAAATTCGTACGACGTTTTATTTCCTCCCTCCGCGTTCGTTGTTCTTTCCATTTTTTTTTTTTTCTTCTTTTTCATCTTTTTCTTTTTTTTCTCTTGTAAACGGCGGAAAACGTCCCCCGAATATGTACGCGTACTCGTAGTTTCGTGTATACCTATACTATACGCGGAGGTATATTTCTCGAGAAATTTTTGCCGAGTTGAAGAGGCCGCCGCGTCGGTTCGCCTCTCGTCTCATCTCATCGTTCCGCAGGTTGTAAGAAAAGCGGCCTACGTCGTATCCACCCTTATTTCTCGTAAGACAGGGCGCGTTTCCTCGTTAACCGGAGTACGAGACGAGGACGAAATTAGTTTCCTGATTAGTCGGGCAAACCGAGGTGTGTTTGTATGTACGTATATATATACATATACATATATATATTATAAAGCTGCAGCGGGGAATATCGCTGCAGTTTCGCCGTTGAAATTACGCGAGCTTTTTTTTTTTTTTGGTTTTTGTATTCCGCAACGTATTTCCTTCGGCGCAAGCCTTCACTTGGCGGTAAGACGACGGAGCTCCAATTTTTAGTAATTAACAGCCCACGATGCGAAATTATGTACGCGCGAAATATGAAGAATTTTTTTCATTCGATTATTTCCGGTGTTTAATTTCCGTTTTTCGGGGAGTAATTCGTATCACCGGCTTACCCGCATGGAGTAAAAAGAAGTAGAAGGAAAAAGCTCGAATCTCTAAAAAAAAGAAGGAAACGAAAAAAATTTAACGCATTTACGCAGGTGAATTTTAAATGAAAAAATAAAGAGATAAAAACGGAAACGAAACGACACTTTCGTTCGCGTTTGAGTGAAGATAGAAGTTAATTTTGCGAAATAACGTTGAAATGTAAATCCGAAAAACGTGTATATAGGTATATCGGATATATACGTATAAGTGGCAAGTGGCGTATTCCCTTTTCATCTTCCACGGGTATACAGCCGGTCCATTTTTCTCTCTTCAAAAGCCATTGCCATCGGAGAGCTGCAAAACACGTAGAGTACAAAGAGAACAGCGAGGATGGATATCGTCCGACTGTTCGTCCATCCGTCCACATACGTACGTACGTACGTACCTATATCGTATTATCATCATCGCGCATCCGGCGATATAAAAATCTGCCTCTTTGCATCCGTATACAGTCGACGTTCTTTCGATCCGCCGCAGTTCCCCGTAGCAGTCGTTTACATTTCAAAATGTAAATGGCACGTAATACGCAGTGAACGCTCGTACGCGCGCAGGTATTGTATCCTCGGGGTGTACGATAATTTGAGAAAAGTATTTTTACGCTTTTTTAAACACGTAGACGAGAACCAAAGATTTTCCACAAGATTAATGATAGCGAAGAAACCCTCCAACGCGTGCTTGACGAGGCGGTTATATTCGCGAACAGTACAACCGTAAAACGAAAGAGTTATAGTTTTCCACGATTTAAATCTTTGTTTTTTTTTTTTTCTATCCATCTTCTCTCTGCTACCTCGCGTCTGCACGTTCTGCCGGCTATACACGAGTATCTTTTACCGTGATTAACGAAACGAAAGAAAACTGAGTAAATTAAAAAAAAAAAAAATTACCGCCTTTCAGCGAGAAATCAAATTAATTAAACCCGCACTATTTCTGTACAAAAACGAAACAGACGTAGGTGGTACATAGATTCACGTAGAAGAAAAAATAATAATAAAATTTGCTCAACATATGTATATTAACAAACCTTGAAAAAATTTCAAGGATCCGAAGCTGTAAGCGGAGGATATCGTTATCGTCTGAGATCGTAGAAGTAAAACGTGCCGCTCATTTTAATATTATTTAAAGAAGAAGAAGAAGAAAAAAACAATTTCATTCCCCATCGAATGCAAACCTTGAATCATACGGCCAACCGAGACGTTTGTAGTTCTGGATTCAGATCGTCTCATTGTCAGTGTAACGCTGGACGCGTTCGGAATCGCGAGATAAAATTCTGCGTACGAGGTAACAGGTGCGAGAGCGGGTGTGGGCGCGCGGACGAACGTTATCCGTCGATACGATATCGCGGAGATGGCCTATTCCGCGGAAATGAGGAGAGTGGTAGAAGAAAAAGAGAGAGAGAACGAAGCGGCGGCCGCGGATGGAACAAATTTGATGTACCGGGAGGACGAACGTTGAAGTTAAACCGGAGACTACTACTCGCTCGCTCGCTCGCCCCTAGCTCTTAGACAGCCGAGTTGTATAACCTTTTCGCGACAAGATTGAAGTTTAACGACGATCCGAATCGCCCACGAGTGGTGCCAACGTCGTAGAATAGGATTTTCACGCGGTGACAAGAATCCCTGAACCCGAGGTGGTCCCTCCCTACCTCCGGAAAAACCTTTTCCTTTGCCCACCTCGTTCGAGCATCGGGGACGCTACCGAGAGATCGCGAAAAGGATACAACTCATCCCCGTGTAAGAGAGGAGTCCGCGTGCACGTTGTCCTCTTCATGCGGAATCGACGAGATGCTCGTTAAAATTTTTTTTCGAAGAATACGAATTTCAATCCGTCGCGCGCACTCTTCTTCCAGCCGAGCAAGGGCATATTTATGTGTAACAATATTACGTCCCGTTTTCGCATTTTATCATACAGCGCCATGAATTGTTTGTTTTTCTTTTTTCCATAACATACGAATGGAGGAAGAATTGCGAAAACGCGATGTTTTAAAAATTGCGGCAACTGTATTTGAACTGAAAGAATCTGGGGGGAAAAAAAGTAAAAAGAAAAATGGAAATCGCTGATTGCAGGAGGGAACGAATTTCGAATGAATGAGAAAAAAAATAATATCATCTCCATAAACCCCGGGCGCGGGCGGAGGTTATACGGAGTGAATCATATTCAAATTTGTCTCGGTCGAGCGAAGGTGGATTTATTTATTCCATCAAATCGAGTCGAGTCTTTCGTAGACTAATTTTAGAAAAAATTTTTCCCTCAATCCGTGATTTTTTTACACCGCGATGGGATACGCGGGACGAATTCTCTCGTGCGATTCGAGCTGGCCGCGACGATGGGTGCGTTCGCAAAAAGGACTCGCTGTACACCGCATTTGAATAGAAAATAAGAAAAAAAAAAAAACACGGAAGAACCGCCACCGATCACTGCAGGGGATAGCTACCGCGATATCGATATCTGAAAACCGTCAACTGTTTCAACGTAATCGCAGCGACCTACAGATTACTGCACCTGCACTACCTGGCGGTGTGGTAACACCATCTGGTGCCGGTGCAACGGGTGTACAATGTACGGAGAAAAGTGGTGGTTCGCGATAAAAACAAACGATCCTCCGCAGAATCCGGGGGCCATCAACGTCGCACCGCATTCAAACTCGTATAGGGTACTACCCTGTACGCGGTGTAACAAACCGCAGCTTTTTTCGACCGCCGCAATAGCTGTTGTAAAACCCAAAAATGTCATCCGATATATCGTTTTTATACGTTCGACGCGTTTTTGTTGCGACAGAAAGAAGAAAAAATAAAAAAAAAAAGAATAATAATCGACCGACAGCGAACGCGCATCGAAATCCGCAACGTTTCAAACTGTTCCGCGAATAAGCTGCGGTGAATACCCGTGCAAACAACGAAAGAGGAAAGTACATTTTTCCAATCGAAATAAAAAGAAAAAAAAAAAAAAAAAAAAAAAACAGCGAACAAATAAAAGAAATTCATACGTTGCTCGCTGTCCAGGGCGTAGAGGCATCTGCTCGTTATACAGCAGTGTGCGTACAAACGTTACATTATAATAGATGATCAGCTACAAGGCAAACCGTGCAAATGACGCCGACCTCCGGGCTTTGATTGCTATGCGAGTCGCGACCTCGCGAGTAAAATCAAAGGCGAGCGTACGCGGGGGGTGCATGAAAACATACGTGATACGTATGTGGTATACATAGCTACGCTACACACGCTACGCGGACGAACGGTTTTCCGGCTTTAGAACTCGCAAGCTTTTAGAATGTGTGGTACACGTGTACGTATACATGTATATATATATATGTATGGGGAAACACGAGTTACCAGCATGCAGTTTTGTTACAGATTGTGACAGGACCGAAGCTACAGACGCAGCTATTGCAGGAATTGCAATTGAAATTGCAACGACGAACTATCTACTATCTGGACCCGGCCATCGCGTTATACCTCCCAACTACTTCGATACTCTATGATGAAAGAGAGGAAAAAAAAAAGAAGAGGGAGAAAAAAAATCGAATACGGTCCGAAGAATTTTCTCGTTACATCATTCTCGACGGACGTTTCCTGATCGGCCATTCCCGGACTACGTACTCGGTAATCGGAATTATACCGTTCGATGTTGGATTACTCGCTGCAGGCAGGGGAGATAGAAACTGGCGCATCGATCTTCGATGTGATTTTCAAATTCCGAAGAGAAATAAGTTGACGAAAAGAATTGGAAGAGAGGAGATCGGGGCGGTTGCGCAACGTGACGTAAGGACAAAAAAAAAATACATACATACATCTCTTTTATCGCAGATTTACACACGTACCACGTCGAGTTCGCTTGTGCAGGGTTACTCTCAACGGATTCGAAAATAAATAAATAAATAAACAGTTGCATTTTTACGCAAGATAGGAAAAAAGTAAGAAAGAGAGAAAAAATAAGGCGAGATGTTGGACTCTTATCCCCGGACCGCATCATCATCTCGCACAGCGTCAGGTGAATTTTTGATACGGAAAAGAAAAAGACGGAGGGTTTTAACGAGGGTCTAAATAGACGGCTTACGTCCTCGTCGTAACAGCTGTTAAACACAAGAGTATATAATCGTAGAAGCTATAGCTGAAAGCTTGATATCAACTAAACGGTTAATCCGACTTTCCAGAGCACAGTCGTGTCATTATGTAGGAAGGGAGTGTACAGTGGTGTAAGTGTACATAATGTATAGTCGGTATTAAGCCCTCGTGCCGCTGGTGCAACAACCCTGTGTAATATGTTAATTCTCCTATTTATACTAGACTAAATTTATAGATAAAAAAAAAACAAAAAAACCGGAAAAAAAAATAGAAAGAAGAAGAACGCGCGGAGGTCGCTCCTGAAACTTACTTTAAAATATAACGCGTACACGCCCAGAAAAACTTGGTGCCGTCGTAGGTGGGAATTTTTATTAATTGCCGCCGCTGCAGTAACACCACTGCTGACGCAGCAGCTGCAGCTGCAGTTGCAGCGGATGGGACGAAAAATGGAGGAAAAAAAATAAACGAATAATTAATAAATATTTATAATAACAATGGCGTCGAGAGAATGAACTCTGTTGTCCTAATTTGATTTCGAATAAACATGAACGAATAGCGATTGAATTTTTTTTTCGTGTTGCATATCGCTTGTGTAGTACACGTCGTGGTTTTCAGTTGTTGCGATTCAACGTGAATAACGAGATATAAAGTAACGTATTTATACTGCACGCGATATCGTCGTTGAAAAAATAACAAAAAAATCGAGTGAGAATAAAAATGAATACAAGTCGGAGGAGAAAACGCGCGGGTGCTGCTGCGGGAGCGCGAGGGATTCGCAAATGAATAAATAAGGTTACTGGGCCATATTTGACTATCTATACAAACGCAACATCCGCGGATATATTATTTGCTATACAATAACAAGTAGATCGTAAAAGTACAGTCGAATGGAATTTTACCTACTTCTGCAGTGTGCACGCGCGGATCATGCACCGTTGTGTAAATTTTAACGCACGTGTACGTCGTCGACAGCGATGATACCCTCGCGGAATGTACGCCGCCAACATCCGTGATCATCGTCACGAGTAACGACATACGTTTGTTTACCCACAAAGAAGATACATGTACCTATATATATATGTATACGCAGGTAAGTGTATTTGTCGAAATGGTTCAAGAAACTAAAAGGAAAAAAAAAAAAAAACGAAGAAAACATGTCTTAACATTTTTACTGCACTGCATCATCCGTATTTTACAGCGGGTAAAATTTATCCTTTATTCAAGGTGAGTCGAAAGTTGGAGAGCCAACAACCCGCAACTATATCACATCGATCTTCTTTGACGTTTCTCTCGTTTCTTTGTCTATGTTCTGTAGTTATCCATTCGTACCGCGCATACGATGCGTAATGTACATACAACGTGTACCTCGCGACATACGTCTGCATATACATACACGTATACACGTTTCGTATGCGATCAAATAATAACATGGAACATTATAAATGCACAAAGAGGAAGAGACACGCAGGTGTATTCATACGCCGTACAAAGTGTGCACGTGATTGATCTATCGATTTTATAAATCTTCCAGTGCAAATATACACGCTGCGTGGGAGGGGGGGAAAGGGAGAAAAAAGATTCAAGAGTTTCAAAGGCTATATCGTTATAATTGTGGTCACGGTCTCTTCGCGTCCGAAAAGTCGGCGAGGAATTAAAGAGTTTCACGTGTGACATGATTTTCTCCCCTTTTTCTTCATCTTCGTGAAAACGAGCAGCATGGGATGGCGCACGGAAAGATCTGATTTAACCCGTGATGACAATGTACGGATGAAATGTGCACGAAACTGCGTAGCGAAAATTGAAAATAATACACCGCCATTTTTCTGTAGTTTTAATATTAAAACTGCATCGGTTCGAGTTACATTCGGTAACACGTATGCGTGAGATTTTCGAACGTTTGTGTTTGAAAACTCAGGATAAATATAAAGAACGAAAATAGAAAGGCACACGTGCAGCAAAATTTGATGTACTTGAGCATACGTTCTTTATCTTTGGCTGCACCTGCGTACAGCTGCGATAATTCCTATGGTTTTGTTTTCATCGTTTGCAGATGTGGACTTGCGTTCACATGTTACGTGTAATAAAATGGTGGCTAGAATGTAAATTATTACGTAGGCACAATATTTGCAGCCAACTGCAAGCGCACGAGTTATTCTTAAATATTTACTCGTTGGATTTTATTCCTCACGTGATGTGCAATTCCGATCCATCGGCCATGCACCGGTATGGAGAAGATTACTTTCGTGCTGCGAAGATGCAGCTGAAGAATTTAGAACGCTCACGTGTTTCAATCAATTTTGAAATATATAAGATAGAATGAATGATGATGATTGATGAACGATCCAACGGATCAATCGATGGGAATTGAAAAATGATGAACGGTTCTATTCGAAAATTGTATATAATGGTTGCTGCCTGAAAAGTTCACTCTAATCGAGGCGCGAGATGAAAACTCGAGATGTGCTGGATGATATTTTTCGCAGCCAAAATTTAAATATTGTTGAATCGGTTGAGCAGCTGTTTGCTAAGGTAATCGTGTCTCCAGAAGTACGAATCCTCGTACGAATCCGTCGACTAAATTAGGTTACGACTGTAACCAATAGAGATATCTCAACATATCTGCTCCGGAAAGCAAAAAATTTGCGATTATTTTAATAGATGGATCGATTTAGCTTGCCGATTCGGACTCCTGGGCTCAAAATAAGTTGGAATACTCAAGTCGCGACGAGGAACAGACATGTTGATTTTTGGGCCAAAAATGAAGTATTTTAAAAATCGTCCGTATGGCACTTTTCTTACGTATTTTGATCTCAGGAATCCGAATCTGAAAGAAAAATTGATCTATCTATAAAATTAACCGAGTTATCGCCAATTTTTAGCTTTTTGGGCTCAAAAATAAAAAATTGATTTTTTAGTCTATATAAATGTAATTTGAGCTCAGGAACCCGAATCCGAAAGAAAAATTGATCTATCTTCAAAAATGACCGAGTTATCGCCGAATTATCGCATTTTTTGGCATAAATTTGAGGATATCTCGAAGGGAAAAAATCGTAGCTCAATTTGGACAACGGATTCGTGTTCCTGAGGTCAAAATACATAAGAAAAGTGCCATACGATCAATTTTAAAAAATAAAAATTTTTGGTCAAAATTTGAAAAAATCGTAAGGGGTACCCCTTGGAAAAATCTCAAATTTTGGGCAAAAATTTTTATTTTTTAAAATTGATCGTATGGCACTTTTCTTATGTATTTTGACCTCAGGAACACGAATCCGTTGTCCAAATTGAGCTACGATTTTTTCCCTTCGAGATATCCTCAAATTTGTACCAAAAAATACGAAAAAATGGCGATAACTCGATCATTTTTGCAGATAGATCAATTTTTCTTCCGGATTCGGATTCCTGAGCTCAAATTACATTAATAAAGACTAAAAAATCAATTTTTTATTTTTGACCCCAAAAAGCTGAAAATTGGCAGTAACTCGGTCAATTTTAGAGATAGATCAATTTTTCTTTCAGATTTGGATTCCTGAGGTCAAAATACGTAAGAAAAGTATATTAAACCCAGTTAAAAAAAATGTTGATTTTTGACGTCAAAATCAACAATATTGATTGATTTTCGTTGTATTTTCCTATGCATTCGTATTTCAGAAACACGACTTCATCGGCTAACAATCAAGCTACAGGTAAAAACGGCCGAGATATCCGAAGTTTTCGGTCTCATCATTAGACTCACAAAATTGACGATAACTCGATCAATATAATAAATGGATAAATTTACTTAGCAAATCCGGAAAGAAAGAAGTCATGTAAGTTGTACAGAGAATGTTTCTTGCAAGAACAGTAATATCCGCAAACGAAGAACCTCGTATAAACTGCATGAATTTTTGAAAGAATCTATTTCCTTCGAACGATTAAGATATTTATAATTCGCACGAATGCATTTTTCAAGGATATAAAAACTTACATAATTTCTGACGTAACCAGACGATGCGAAAAATACGAGGAGACAAATCCAAAGTAAGAAGTTTTCGTAGCAGCTCAGAATTTGTAGAATCGTTCCATAAGTATTGCTAGGTTCATCAAATACTTTAGATGCATACTCTCTAATTGGCACCACGTACTGTCTACACGTGCAACTCGTTTAGCCATGGAATTGCCAGCCCACGTACCATATGCATATATCGGTATATTCAGGTACATTTCTTGCTAAACTATCGTAAACTACTATAAACACATCAAACTGCATCCACTTGATCACCCATATTGCGAAGGTGTAGCGGCAGTTTGCATATTATACATACATATTCGTATATCTACATCTATTCAGTTTACTATATACCATCGGGGCATGTACCATCAATATGCATGTACATACATACGTACATACGTGTATCGTATATGCTCTGCAGAGATATCATAGGACCCTCCTCCGATGGAGGAGAAACTCTCGGCTGGTGAACGCAAATTAGATCTCGCAAACGACCAACTGATCGGATGCCGTCCCCCGAACACAAAAGCAGTAATTTGAATTTGAAAATCGAATTCCGGCCAATTTCTACTCGATTACCCTCCCGATCGTACTGCAGCCGGATCTGGAATCCGCGGGATAAAAATAATCAACTAAATAATGCAAGAGAAAAATAAAACCAAAGGGAGAGGGGGAAAAAAAAAAAAGAAAGAAAGAGGGGATTGCGGTCGAGAATGAACTTGGGGCTGTGGCGTTAATTCAATTAACCGTAGAGAAGAGAAGGGAATAAAGTTAACAACTTGACGAATGAACTTTGCAGCTGATCGTGAAGGCAAACGAACCAACGACAAAGAGGGTTGGGAAGGCCAGGGCTGCGGTTGATGGATGAAAATCGTACAACTCACGAGCACGTATATCAGGATAAACATACTTATACCGACGCATTTTTGTATAAAAATTTTGATATTATATCCGACACAACGGCACGTGGGAGAAAAGTCTTTACAGAATTTCGCGTTTAAATCGTTTTCGACGTGTTTTCTGCTTGACTGTCAGTCAACGACATATAATATTCGAAGTGAAAGGATGAAAAAAAAAATCGTAAAATGACATCATATAACTGTCAAGGCATTGCGAAAGGGTACGATGAAAAACGTGCGCATTTTTCAATTTTTCATCGAAAATAGAAACGGAGTTGATCTCTGTCATATTTAATGAAATTGAAATACGAAGTTGATGCGATACGGAACGCATTCATAGCTCGTTCATAGCTGCAGACCATGACGGCTGCGATAGAAGATAATTTTTATTCATCTCTTTTCGATTGATTGATGACAATGACTCCGGGATGCGTATCACATGTCACAATTGCTGCGTTATATGCATACGGGCAACATGCCGACAATCTATTTCATGACACAATATTTTGGGCCACCTACCAATTATCGTATACAAAAATAAATGAGCATTATAGAACGCGACGCGTAGATTAGACAAGTAGAGAAAAATACAGGAGGGCCTCCTGCTGCGAGTGTGAAGTTTACTGCTTCGAAGAGGATTTAAATTTCAAGCCACGTTGACGAGTTTCAACTTTCAAAGCAACTGTTGCGCTTACCGTACCCTTCGAGTTATGACCTCAAAAACACCGATTCCAACAACGTCAACTTCCCTTGATGTTAACTCTTGGAACATAACGTATCTTATTTCAAAGTTGACGCAATTATTACACCAAATTTATCGAAATAGGGCGAAAATTTTTTATCAGCTGATGAATAGAAGGTAACATTAACACGCGAACGTTCCAATACTTTTTCTGAAAACTTTGAATTCTCAACAGTTTGCGGCGTCGCGCACGTGATTGGTAGCACGATAAATGACAGCGTAAGATATTGGGATTTTTGAATATTTTACAGAATGTTTACTTCGATATGAAAATTATTTCTATGAACGTAAAAGTGGTGAGTAAATGCAAACCTTCTCCAAGCATTCCTGTCCAATGGCTTTCGGGTCTACTTGAACTTCCAGGATGACGGAATTGGGTTGACAAACTAGGCACCACATATTTGTTTTTATTATGTCACACCTCGATTTTAATTATAGAATAAAACCGCACACACGCCTGCAGCAGCCACGTCAATGGTCTAAGCAAAGTTCCCCATTCGCAAACGGTTGTTAGTATTTTTATGAAATTTCATAACAGGTTAAAATATTAACCTAAGCACAGCTGTCATAACGTCACTCGCGGTATACGGCAACGTGTTCTCACTTGAACTGTTTAAAAGTGTCTCGGCAACTTCCATTTCTCAGTGCGGAATGGCACGGACTGCGATTAGTTCGCAAAATTGAATACGGTTTTTATCGAATGGCGCTACCCTCGCGGACGACCTGCCTAACACGAGCGCGACTCACCAATTGAGGGGAAATTTCTCACAGCTGATTTCCTTCTCCAGTTCCCCCCACCATACCATCGCTGATTCCGCCAGTGCCTCCACCTTGACAAAAAACTCACAGCCTTCGAGATCTATTTAACGCCACTTACTGCGTGGCAACAGTCCTAGCTGTTTAAATTCGAAGACGATCCTGCCGAATTTTCTACCAACTTATTTTGAGCGAAATTCATGAATAAGAGAAACTGATCGTTTTGATTACTGTACGAAATTCAAACGAGATCTTCCCTATTGAGACCGCCATTGAAACTACAAAAAACGTATGATTATTATTCAATATTGGGCTATTATTCTATCCTGTGCAACGCAGAAACATTATCCGTTACGTAATCGCGCAGCATTGTATGCAACTTATTGAAAAATTATGATTAATAGAACGCATAGACAAATTACTGGCTGCTGGCTGAAATCCTTGATTTATGCATTAGGAAAAATAATTTCTCTTACTTATTTGGGCGTTTTTCTTTTTTTTATTATCGTTATTATATTGAACACTAATACTGTACAGACAGCCAGCCAGCTTACAACAGAGATATAAGGTGTATAATTGAGGTAGGGCTACGATAATTCTCTGACGCGATATCAGTGGATAAAGTTTAAAAGGCTAAAACAATCGAGTTGATTCATTTTTTTTCCACACAGGTACATCGTCGCAGGGACCCTATACAGTTGGGAGCTAACTTAGGGTCTCCGAGAGGTTGTACCTAGAATGCTTGAAATTCAATTTTTAGTCCTCGGAGTGACAGAAATATGGAATGACATCTACTACGATTAACAATACATTAGCCACCACCTTAATTCAATTTCATTTAAATCTTACGTTCTATATAAATCAACCTTTCACGCCTAGGCCTTGCCGCGAGAGGTTGAAACTTTACATTTAAATATTCCATAACAATACACCTACAGCGATTCTCAAACTGTTTAACAGAAATTATAATAACGCAGCTCACTTCGGCAAAGATATTGATATAATTAATACAATGCAATTATTACTTATTGTCGATTCGACCAGTACACAAGGATTATAGCTGTAACACGTCCTCATTCATTTCATTCCTTCGTTTTTACTTCTTTCGTCATTTCTCTCTATTCAAGTTTGAGTATCACCATCTAAAGCTAAACAGTAAACTGTTATTCTGGTTTAAATACAATAGAATGACCGATTGATAGATACATTACATAAGATATATGCGTATATATAGTATGTATATGGGTATATCTATATGTAGTTATAATATTTAATGTACATGTATATTATAGAATATAGTATTTATAATTATTGGATGTGGGAGCTTTTTTGTTGCTTAGGCATCGACGCGATAATTCTTGTGCAACTCTGGCTTGATGTCGTATACCAGCTCCAAAATCTTCAACATTACCTAGCAGGGATTGAAAAACATGTATCAAAATCACACGGTCTAACGTTCTCTCTCCAAACAACTTTCTCTGATGACGTTGTTTGAATAAGTTATACAGAAAAAATGCTTTATTATCCTACAGTTGTTGAATACCTGATAAAAGACTAGTATTCTTTGACTTGGGCATATAAGTTTGGGACTACCAAGAAATTAAATTCAATAGTTTAAAGAACCCTGCAGTAATGTGGTCAAATTGAGGCTGTATAAGTAGCAAGAATCAACTTACCGGATCCTTGTGGATGGCAACAGCACGATTCATCTCCTCAATTTTCACTTTAGTATCAGCTTCGATACGAGCGGCTACATCCTCTTTGGATCCCATGTGCTAGAGCAAATGAAATATTTCAATAATAGATCACATCAGATTTCTGATTTACTCAACTACCTCTGTTGATCAACAGCAATGAATATGAAATTTAAAGTCTCAGCAGTCTCTCAAAATCACTGTATAATAAAAATTTACTAGCCAAACTGTCAATTGATACACAGGCACACAACAGGTAGACTAAGAGAGACACACCCACTTTTCTCAAATGGTTTGCCTATGTTGCAAACGTAATGTTAATTTAAATCACCTTGGCTTCAAATTCACGGAATTGCTTTTCACGTTCTTGTCTGTACTTTTCGATTTCATCTTGAGCCTCTTCCTTGGCTTGTTTCAACCTGCGAGCCTTACCTGAAAATAGACAAATACATCCAAATTTCAATCTAGAAAACTACTATGCTATTGGCTACACACAAATTACAATCAACGAACTGAATACCAAGATCTCTCAACAAATTTCTTCAAGCACCACAAATCAATTCACAAACGTGGAGATGGCCAAAGACTATATAACTGGCAATAGAACTCAATTTATTATGTTCGTGTTTGAATCGTAGATTAAAATAGATCTCTAGACTACCTATAATTCTAAAGAACACTTTATCAAAAAAAGAATTGACTTTAATTTCATAGAATAAGAGGGTTGCAGGGCAACCCTCATAGAGCAGCCAGCAATTTCTGATATATTTTTTATGAAAATGGAAATTTCTGGTTATGATGATGAAGTTAAAATGAGATAAGCTGAGGGATAAGTTAGGACCAGAAAGTGTGATTAAAACGGGTTGATGTTATTACGGGCATATCAGTGAATCTGTTGGTTACACCCACCCAAAACGGGTCAGTCGAACAAACGGACGAAGGGAGGAAGACCGATGGGTGATTTTTAGCTCAAATTATGTAACGCGTCGTAAGGATTATTACTCACGTTTCCGTGCATCAGATACTTTCTCTGCGGCCCGCTTTTCGGCCGCTAAAAGCTGCTGAATTCCCTGCGTCTGGCTGGCCATCTTTGCGACGAACGATGAGGTGATCTCTGCTGGGAATCGATCATATGACTTGGAAATTGCGCATGTTGTCAGTGTTTGCCGTCCCTCAACACGAAAGCGCTAGCATCCACCTCGTGGAAATCACGTGGACACTGCCTTCTAGAGTTAATTTACTGTGACAAAGTTTGAATTTTGCCCAATTGCGAGTTTTGACATTGTTGCACAGATTAATACCGATAGTGAAACACAGTGCTATCTTCTGCATCCTCTCCGATATGTTATGAACGGAACCGTTAACAATAATAACATAAAAATGTAAAGTAGAAATAGATTTATTTATATTACACTATATAATTTATCATAGTTTACGTGTCACCAAAATCGAATATTAGTAACGGAGGTGTTGAGAGTCATTTCACAATATTCTATTGCCTTGAACGTTGTTTTTGTTGTTCATCATTATCTTTTCTTGCCGTTTCTTTTCTTCTTTGAAAGCTTCGATGTTTGCCTTGCGTTCTAATCTTCTTTCCTGTAATGTTCGAAAGTTCGAAAAAGTGTTTGTTTTCAAAGTATATCGTTAATTGATATTATTAACATTGCTTATCGATTGTCTATACCTTTCTATAATCTTTGAGAGCCTTTTTTCTCTCTTTCCTGTCTTCAGGGGATTCATCTTTAGGCCTTATGCTCAGAATACTCAATGTCGATTTCATGGTTTCCGCTACTGACTGTGGACCTTTACTTTCTTGATTGTCGTTTTGTAAGTCGAATTTTGCCAATGCTTTTGCCGTCAGTTTCCCACCAGGTGAATTTAAAACATCTTTCGGAATTCCGGTGCGTCGATCGATTTTTATTTTTCCAGGACCCTGTAATTATTCAGGCACATTCGCCAAGACTATAGTCAAGGAAATAAGAATAAAGAATAATCGTGATTTTGATAATATACCTTAGGTTCTGATATGAGTTGGGGATGGTTATAAATATTGCTATACGTAGATAATATACTTTCACAGTCCCATTTGTCGTCTTCTCTCGTATCTACTACGAATTTTTCTAAATCTTCATTTTCAGAACCAGATTCCTCTCTGTCCATAAATTTCAGTCGCTCTGCCATTAACTTTGCAACATTGTCTACCTGTAAAATAATACAACCATTATTGGAAGTCATGGAAGACAAAATGAACGAAAAGGGATCCTATCAACACATACAGGCTCCTTTTTCTTCTTTTCAAATTCATCAGCATATTGGAGAAGGATATCAGAGTCAGGCGCCACATGCCCTTCAATCTCCTCACAATCTAAAGCGCCGATTTCAAGATCGTCATAACCAGCGTACATCTATAATCGCCAAGTGGGGAAAAAATTATTCGTATGCGGTTTTCACAACTCTGAGTGAGAAATAATAACAGTTAGAATTTACTCACTTTGTCAAATTTGTTATCTAGCAAAGTCAACTGCTCATTTCTCCGCATGACACTACTGCTCATTGAGTAGTCGGTAAATTGAGATTTTGTTTCTACATCATTAAAAAGAAATTGCTTTCCATTCAAACTACCCACTTCATCTCTCTCCTCATCC
Source organism: Athalia rosae (assembly GCF_917208135.1). NCBI lineage: Eukaryota > Metazoa > Arthropoda > Insecta > Hymenoptera > Athaliidae > Athalia > Athalia rosae. Next base: position 5,644,689 of record NC_064027.1, on the reverse strand, counting down.
GAAAGTTCCATGTGCCCTTCTGAAGAAATATCTGAATATTCTTCATCACTATCATCAGTTTCATAGCCTGGAAATTATTTTGCCATTACTGAAAATTAGACACAAAAATTCAATAGTGATAAAATATTGAGAATTGTCTATTCTCTTACCATCCTCATCATGTTCGTCGAATTCATCTTCACTCTCTCCAGCATTTGCCAGCTCCAAAAAATTATCCTCCAATTGATTTTCAGGATCATCAAAATTAAAGTCCTCATCCATAGCAGCGACAATATCTGGATCAATATCTAATCTCAGGCCTGAGACAGGAGCTGCCTTATTAAGCAATCCAACATCTTCTTCGACATTAGATGCAAATACTGAGGATGGTAAATTAATTTTGGACCCTTTATCAGCTTTACTCTTTTCCCGTCTGCTTTTCTGTGGATCTTCAACTGTTTCCCATTCAACGGAAAGCTGATTGGCATCGCGTAGATGTTGCAGGTAATTATAATCATCGTCAAAGAATATCCCATACTTCTGCTCTTCTTCTTTGCGTTTAGTAGGATCTGTGTCTTTCTTGTCAGACTTATTCAGCTGGACTTCTCCAACAGGAACTAGTACTCGCTGAGGTGCTGTCTCATCAGCTGCTAGAGGATCTTGTTGAGAACGATGAACCAGGTGAAACGTCACCGAATTCTTTTTATCGATGAACTTCTTTCCTTTTCCTTTAGGCTGTGGATAACAATAATGGTGAATATAACTTCAAACATAATTCGGTACCCCGTGATCGTAACTAATATTAGAAAAATACGTTGTCTTTGTTTTTTCTTAGATCTGAGATTACCAAGATTTAATTCGAAAAAAACCATTGAAGATCCTCAATGTAACCTATGAGAACACCTAAATTTTCGTGGAGAATTAAGGACAACGTACCATGGTGATATAGTCAGCACCGTTCTGACGAACCCCTTTTAAACTGTTGTTTCAATCAGATTTCAAGCACAAAACTGTCGTGCATAAACGAAACTCTGCTTAACCCGTCACAACACAGCACATGTGTTGAGAATACCAGGAATGGGACCATGAAAGAAATGTGTAGATGAGTTTTGAGATAGTTTGTGATCGATGCACGAGCGTCGTGGAGGCGGTAGTGTCAACTCACGCTATGGCTGTGCCATGGCGCTACTTCTGATTATTGATATTCGATAGACACGTAAGCTTTTGAATAAAGAGGCTTAGAAAATGGGGTTGTTTGATCGGTTGGCCTGCATATTAGGCCTGAGGAAAAAAGAAGTAAACGTATTAGTTGTGGGACTTAATAACAGTGGTAAGTCGACGGTTATAAATCATTTCAAACGTGAGGAAGAGCAGTGCGTCGATATTGTGCCTACTGTCGGGTTCAATGTCGAAAAGTTCGCATGTAAGTTACATGTAGCAATTATAATTGAAGATATTCGATCTCACCATAGAAGCTTTTTCAATGTATAATGTTACACTTTAAATATCATTCTTTTCTGCACACGCTGCATTTCCTTGAGTTTCCAAAGCGATATTCATATAATGACTCATAATACGCGCAGTCTATGCGCTCCCGCAAGTATCAGGAATATTTCTCTGTTATTTTTTTGCGCATACCTACATAGAGAAATAATCTGTTGAATAATTATTCGGATATTTTCAAGTTTATAGCAATTTTACGATAATTATCTGAAGTAGGTACAATTTGGTCGCCAATATACGAGATATAAACTTGCTAGTCCATATTTGGCCCCATGGAACTTCAATGGAAAAGCCATTGTAACTTATTGTTGAAGCATATCGGACTTCTGAATTTTATCTAGTAGTGCGATTTCAACCGCCAGCAGGAGGGTATATTAAATCCGATTTATAATCGCGTTGACTGAAGATACAACAATGTTGTTTACAGTTTTTAAACTGACAACCGTTGTCTCGTGAGCTTAGTAATCTCTTTTCCATGTTTCAGTCAAAAATGTGAGCTTTACCGCATTCGATATGTCTGGTCACGACCGCTATAGATCGCTATGGGAACATTATTACAAGGATTGCCAAGGAATTATATTTCTGATAGACAGTAGCGATAAACTACGTTTGGTCGTTGCAAAAGAAGAATTAGATATGCTACTGCAACATCCAGATATCACTGGTTAGAAAATAAACAGTATACCTATATTGTATGTATCTACACGCAATAGGAGAAGATCCTGCGCAAAATGTGGATAAATTTCAATTATTTTTATCGTAATGTGACTTTGAACTCCAGCGCTACAATCATAAATTATTTTCTCTATACGTAATCACAGTTATTATGATACGCTATATTTCTGTTTTTTATATAGGTCGCAAGATTCCCATTTTATTTTTAGCTAATAAAATGGATCTGCCAGATTCTCTTACTACTGTAAAACTTGTCGCTGGATTGGGACTTGACAGAATTCTCGACAAGCCCTGGCATATTAGGGCAACGAATGCCGTCAATGGGGAAGGATTACAACCCGCTATCGAATGGCTTACTGATCAAATCAGAGATATTTACATAAATAAGAGATAACACTTTGTAAAAATCTATACTGCTGCTGCTGTCATTCAGTCCTCAATCGGTTTTGTTCACCACGAATTTTTATCACATTACGCTAAGGGTATAATTATACATAGTGTATATTCATAAGCATAAGCAAGCTATGAGAATTAAGTAAATTATAATTCACAAGTTCATTGCAATTAGACTACCTCATTTTAGAGACAATTATTCGCAACTGCATGCAATGAAAGTCGGGTTTTCATTGATCTTGTCTATCTACTTGTTATTCTGACAGGCTCAAATTTGCGTTATTGTAAATCATAATGTTAACACGTACAATTAACTGTACAATTAACTACGAATCCGTCCAGAATATCTTAAGATCGTTATCTATTCATTTATATACATATATTTGCATGTAGTACATAGATATACATGTAATTTACTTTGTAATTAAAGATTACAATATTATTGTATGTATTTTACAAGTGATACAAATAACCGTAATATTCTTCCTAAAGCTCATTACTAGTCCGATAACTATTTTTTTGGTATCATAGGTCAGAAGTGGTGTCAGTAAACGGTTGTAATTCCATAATGAATTAAAATTTTAAACTTTGATTCTTGATAACTCATGAGTCTTTGCGAATTTAGCGCTGCAAGTGACAAAGAGGTCAACTTCAAAGCTTATATTAGGACTTCCCCGTTATTTCTTCTCTCCAGTATTTCATAACACACGGCAAGGCGTTGTTGAGGCCGTATCGATCTGTCGAATCTAGCGAACTTACAGGTGGCTGCTGCGGGTGGAGCGGGTTGCGCATTCAAACGTTACTTTTGACAGTTTCATTCGATCGGTGTGCGGTGTCAACAAGGCAGACGTCTCCAACAATTAGTGAAAATGAAAGTGAAACACTTATTTATATTCGGTCTATTCTTCGTCATAGCTGTAACATTCTCCCACAGCTACAGCATTGATAAGTATTCATTACTCATGCCGAACGTCAGGCCTAACACCGTAAGTTCAACACAGCTGCAGGTGCTAAATACTATGTATACCAACAGTCGTGCAATATGTCACGTACTTATAGAAAATGATTATGTCGTATGAAGGGGATTAAATATTATTTGTCTTATCCTATTCAATACGAATATTTTTTTCATCATTAATTCACTGCAGTCCAACAGTTAGTGATTATATTTAAAAACGACTCATTAACAGTGGCAAATGATTAACTAAACTGCCTACAGGTATTCCTAATTGATGCTAAATGCTATTCTGTTTATTTTCAGCCGGAACTGTATCTCTGTACTCCCGTCAAAGTAGACTCTGCAAAGAGTTACTACATAGTTGGATTTGAACCGAATACAACAATGGCAACTGCTCATCACATGTTACTTTATGGGTGCACAAAACCCGGCAGTAGAAGACCGGTCTGGAATTGTGGTGAAATGGCACATGCTATGGACTCTGGTTCCGATACTGCTAGCCCATGCAGTGAAGGCTCTCAGGTATACTTTAATATTGACTAAATGAATTTTTTTATGAGCATCAGCAATATTTTTACAGTTGTCATTATTATACTCATAAGTTATGTTTGTGATTCAAAGTTGAGATTTAATATTTCATCATGATTCAGATAATCTACGCTTGGGCCAGGGATGCTCCAAAATTGATTCTCCCAGATGGCGTGGGTTTCAAAGTCGGTGGTGACTCACCAATAAAGTATTTGGTTTTACAAGTACACTATGCCCACATCGATCAATTCAAAGATGGGAGTACCGACGATTCTGGGATATTTTTACACTATACTTTGCGACCCCACAATAAATTGGCTGGAGTTTTGTTGTTGGGAACGGCTGGAAAAATCCCCCCCAAAAGTACAGAGTTCATGGAAACGGCGTGTGTAATAAATGAGAACAAGACGATTTATCCAATCGCTTATCGAACTCATACTCACTCATTGGGTAGAGTAGTTTCAGGATATTTAATCAACCGTGACAACCAGTGGACAGAATTGGGCAAAAGAGATCCGCTGACACCTCAAATGTTTTATCCAGTTCATAACAGAACGCCGGTCACTGTTGGTGATACCCTGGCAGCCAGATGTACGATGCAGAGCAATCGTACAACTTGGACTTACATTGGTGCTACAAATGAGGATGAAATGTGCAATTTTTACTTAATGTATTATGTTGACAATGAAGAACCCTTGGATATGAAATACTGCTTCACTGGTGGACCACCTAATTACTATTGGAAAATGGGTGGATTGACCAACATTCCGGAACGTGAAGCTTCAACATTATAATGACAAAGGCGACGTAAGGTATTCTGAATGCGGCTCCTGATTGCTTAATTATTACTATTTCTTCATCTACTTATTATTCATTTTCGCGGCAGATATGTAGTTACTATATTTATTTTCATGGAGAAACTACTATTGGGATAGAACAAATTTGCCAGGTAACTCACGCAGTTATTTAAATCACTTTTTATTATATGTATACGCCCAATTATTTTTATAATCATTTTAACAAAATTAAAGTAAATGTAGGTTTCCTTTCGCACATAAAGGAACAAAATAGGGGAATTAGCGATTACTTCTTGAGTAAAAAGCTGAGAATCGCCTATGATGAAATGAATTTTGTCTATTGCTCTCTGTACTTGACCCATTGTTAATATACTGAAAGGAATTCATTTTCGACAAAAACTTGAAATATTCCACCTTGCTACTCTAGGAATTTTAAACACTTAACCAACTAGGGAAAATATGTGTTCGGATCTTGTATCGATGGTAGTGCTATATGCACGTGGGTAGGACCAAGAACAATAGATAGATATATTTGCCTTTTGTTGATAGGTATAGTTTAGTTATTTAACTGGAGTGTCACAAGTGCATAACATTGCTTGAATTCATAACAGATAATGTAATTTTTGCTGTTGTTGTGACTAAAATTCACTGATCTATTTTATAGTACGGATTAATATTTATTCATTTTATTTATACTATACTGAAGTGAGTCTGTTTGGAATAAGAATCTGATCCATGAAAACTGAGATAAATGTGGGTTGAAGTATGTAAAAATCTCAGAATACCTGAATAATTGTACTTATTATGTAAGAGTTAGAACTGAGACCAACACCTGTCTGCAATAGATGCTTTTCACCCATTTGTTGGCCTAACCATTATTCATTTCAAAAATTTTGGTGATTTGACAAAGGGTCATAGACATAGGCAGATGACAATAGATATGTCTAATTTGTGTTTTACTTATAATATGAATGGATATGCCTTTCAATGAGCATAGACTATTTTTATATGATCTACAGAGATATCAGTATTTTAGTTTATTTATAGACTATAACACAGCCTTGTGGTCGCCATTTCCAAACTGTTAGTAATAGAATTATCTCAGATCAGTACAAGATATTTTAATGCTTGCATAGGCTGAGAAAAAAAATTTGGGTACTGAATGAAGTGATTTCTGTATTGTACCTCATAAAATGTTAATTTTTATTAATTTCTTGTGCATTATGGAACCTGCGCAAATGCCGCTGCCCAGCGAAACTGATTGACTATTTTGTTGTCATTTATGAATACATAAATATATGCATGTTACTATATATCTATAATGTAATACAGATTAGTATTGCATGAATACATAGTATTGATATGTTAACAGCTCAACATTAAAAGTGAAAAATAGGTTTACAGACGCTCTTCATACATCACACTTGTTGAAATGAAATTGATTGCTGTAGGCAATCCAGAAGTTAATCACCCTTAAAATCCGGTTTATGGTAGTGTATAAAAAACCTGTGACAGTCCAGCAAATCAGAGTTCTATGAAATCTATTGAGTTGTGGATCTTTGGAGTGATCAAAGCTATCAGATTGTTCAATGACTGAATAGTATTGATTTTTGATTGTTGAATATGATTGCCTGCTAATCAAAGCTCTGAATTGAAATCCTGATTCATAATTTCAACTTGTTAAAGAATTAAATGAATTTTATTCATTCTCCCATCTATGTGAAATGTGTTGGTGCTACAAAGATTTACTATATGTCATATCAAATTTCCCGTATATATGTGAAGCAAGTGTTTGAAGACACATATATACAAATATTTATATATATTATATTTATATAGATGAATCGTGTATATTATGTATAAATATCTGTATCAATAGATAGCAGAGCCAAGTGAACTGTACTATGGATTTTCAGAGTCAAGTCATTCCTGCATTCAATTATTCCAATTATGAAGAAGGTACAAATCTATGATACTTATCAAATCAGATATAGTCTATTTATGTGTATGTGTGTGTAGAGTTGATTCGTAAATCAACTATGTGCTACACAGGTGCAAATATATTTCAAAATACCAGAAATTTTATATTTTTGCCCCCAAAGCTAAGGATTATATTTGTGAACTTTACACCCCAATGACCAAATAATCAGGAGTGAATAGAGGAACAAATTGTACATGAATTCTTGATTCGTCCTAGTATACATACATATATTTACCAAGTATCTATTATATTGTCTATGTTGATTGTTTATTCACGTCATGAATGGTTCACGCCTATCTATCTACCAGAAAAATTATATATTATATTATAATTTCAATAAAATCCTTATACCTATGAGAACAGAACTTAGACCGTGGGTTCATTATTTCAAAAATTGAAATCCTATCAAATGTTCGCTCCAAGCTTTTCAATGGGGAAAAGTCCTAAAGCATAGTACATACTGTTGAAATTGGAATGGAATTTAAAAAAAAAAAATATATAGCTACATGGCGCTCAAATTTTTTTCCACTCCATTCTATCCTTTCTTTCTCTTCTGCGCTTCCCAATGATCGGAACGGTAGAATATGAACGCGGGTAGGGAACGTGAATGCGTGAACGGAATATGAACGGAACTCCAGTGTCGAGTGTGTGTGGCTTTAACGAAATAACATGTCGGATACACGGCGCCGTAGAAAATCTAATTCTGGAGGTTCTGAGGATCTCTCTGACTCCTACGACGAGTTAAATGTAACGAAAGAAACTCAAGTAAGTTTAGCTCCAAATATTTAGTAGGATTACAACGTTCTTGACAACATTCGGGCGAAGCTTTGCGGGTCGTTCCTTGACCATTTCTCGATGAAGGTTGATTGCATTGAAGAATTGAGGTCGAAAGTTCAAAGATTTCTCAGCTGATTCGAACATATCATAGCTATGATAACATTTAATTGACGTAAACTAAATATTTATCATTTCACCGGTCATATCGATCACATCATACGTGTAGGTTATGCCTCTGGCATATAACCAATCTAAGTTCATTTCTGCTGTTTGGAATCTTCTTGTCATGCCTGCCAATAGCGCACTGCCTAGATATGTATGCGCTACTCACATATAAATGTAATTACACAATTCTTCTATTGTCTGATAAATTCACAAATTTAGCAGATGGATTACCCCTCAATGGTGATTCTCTCATTCAGTAAAATATTTCAACAGCCTATGGCACAGTGATTTCAGTCTCCATGTGGCGGCAACAATTTTGATTGTTTATATTTTATTTCAATCATAAATTTGTAGCGATGCAAATTCCATCAAACATTTAATACTTGCGAGTTTACAACGACCAACAGTTTTTGTTAATTACAGTTACTAGCTGTAAATAAAGGAGGTAATTTTCGAAGTTTTCACAGCATTGACCAAATACCTCGAGGAATATTCCCCATAGTTGAATTAAGATAATTTCCTTTTCAACTTCAATTATTAAGAAAACGGTGCTACCAATGTGTTGATAAGTATTACAATGGTCACACTGCGGCAAGCATGAGTTTCTAACTAAAGTAGATCAATTCTTGTTTACTTATTGCCAAGGACATTGACCTTGTTATAATTCTGAAAATAAGAATTGGAGCTATTCGACTAACTGCCTTTCACCCAGATACATAACTGTAGTTCATATGTGTTGCACTGTTATAGTGACTCCAATGCTTTAATCAGGTTAACCATTTATACCAACCCTTATTCTTTTATGGCTTCTTGCATGCTGAATTCGATTTTTTATTTTACAAAACCATCCAACAGGATGTTGAGTAAAGTTATCGGTTGTTCAAAGAGTTTAATATATGGTCAGTCTAAATACTAAAGGATAAGAGTTTTATGACAGTATATTCATATTAATGCATTACTGCTTCTATTTTCAAAAATAGAGTAGCGAAGTAACAGAGGTCGAAGAAGAACACCATGATTCAGAATATGACACAGGTGAAAGTGGATCTGAAGCAGATTCACAAGAAGGAGGTTTACGAGAAAGTGGTGATGGGCAAGAAGAAGATAAGCCGCAACGGAAGCTAGATGATGATGAGGACAGACGTAATCCCCAATATATCCCAAAACGAGGCACTTTCTATGAACATGATGACAGAACAACAGAGGAAGTTGCCGAAGAAACTGTTGAGACTCCCAATGAAAGAGAAGCTAAAGAAAAGAAAGTTTGGAAAGACAAAGAGGATAGATGGGATCATGATAGGTATAATGATGATGAACAAGCACCCAAAAGTCATGACGAACTAGTTGCAGTTTATGGATACGATATAAGAAACGAAGAAGGACCTCCCAGAGCCCGCCGAAGAAGAAGATATGGGTAAGTTCAACAAATTAACAATCTACCCGACATCACTATGTACACCATAGTGCCATTCGGTGTAACTGAATAACAGTTAGGATGAAACAGCAATTACTGGCATGAAATGAATTTTTATGATTAGCCGTGGGCCCAATAAATACACACGTAATTGGGAGGATGAAGATGCTTATGGAAAGCCAGGAGGTCCACCTGCTGTAGGACGGGGTGGTGCTAGAAAAAGTAATCGAGGTGGTGAGGAGTTTCCTGCATTGGGTGGAAACGATAAGGTACGCACTAATTCTCTGTTGTAATCTTAGCCCTGGAGCATGTAAACAAAATTAGACAATCAATGAGTGACACATATTTGTGCGTATTGAACGGATATTCAATATTTTTACCCCGATGTATTTCGTTTGTAGGATGACCTGCCATCTACTCCAGAAGAACCTGTTATTTCATCAGCTTGGTATAGCAATAAGAATAAATCCCAACCTCGAGGACAAAATTTCCCACCCCTGAGTTCGCAAAATGAGTCTCCCCATTCTAAACTTGTAACTACAAATAATTCTACACCAGCGTGAGTAATAAGCATATTCTAATGATCAACCACAACTCGCTGATCCAAAATATCGTTTAACATAAATGCGTGTTTTTATATTGTCCATGATTGTATTTTAGAAATGAGAACAAAACTCCGAATGAGCCAACTAACCCAGCTTGGAAGAAGGAATTAAAACACAACTCTCAAAACCAGAGCCCAATACGCGGTGGTGGTGGAGATGCCGACAAAGCAATTAACCACAAGTCTTCGCCACGAGATTCAAACAAGAGGCAAGTTCAAGAAAGTGTTAGTTTGGCAGCCAGTCGAGCCAGAGGTCGGGGATTTAAAGTAAATGCTAATGCGAACACCACGGGACCTAACAGACCAGATTATAAAACTAAAAGTCGTGGACCTGGATCCGTTCTTCTGGATAACAGAAGGAATACTAGTGACAATAATCACACTGATGATCAACAGTTGATCAACGACATGAAACAAATGAATGTTAACGAGGGAGGATCGTTTCAGCAGACTAATAGACAAAACAGTGAGTCTTTTCACATGTATAGTTTATTTATAATCCAAAAGTACTATTGCCAAATTCATTTTTGCTAACTAAATCTTTTGTTTGCATTGCAGAAAATTTCTATCCTCAATCTCCAGGTCAAGTTCGCCCAGGTGTCGTTCCTCCACGCTTGCAACAACAACAACCACAGCAGCCTCACCACCACCACCAACAGCAACAACAACAACAGCACCAACATCAACAACAACAACAGCAGCAGCACCAACAGTCACCCCAACAACAATCTGGCCGCCAACAGCCACATGATCCAGCTGGCAATAGACCAAAACGTTATTCGAGCCTCAGGCAGCGTCCCCCTGTTCCCGAAGGTCCAGGGCAGCAAAGCTACCCACCACAACATGGCCAACATGGCTATTATCCACAAGGTATCCATGATTTTATTAGTTTGATTCATTGATATTCTGAACTCTACGAATTCTGGTATTTCAATTTTCCTGATTTTCTAATTTAATCGTAACATTTGCATTCAAATTTTCTTAGCTGGAAATTCTAGAGGCGTCCTGGAACCCCAAGGTAAGAGTGCAATAACGACTGAATAACGTTTAATGCTTGACTTAGGTAGTCGTTCATGTGTAGTTGTCCGTTTGTCTGTTTCTTCGCTTCCTGGGAGTTATACGCAATAATTTGGCCGTTTAATAATAGACTATAGAACCGACGTTGCGTTTGTCTATGCACTGTTTGTGTCTTATTTCTGATGATGAGGATTCACCTTATCGATAGACAAATACATCAATTATACTTATAGCTACAGATTTATGTCTATAACGTATATGTTCTTTGCTGTTCAGCAAGTGGAGCATCTCACAATCAGTTATGTAGCTGTAGGCTTTCCTACTTTTGAGCTTACATTTATTATCATCTCTGTGGATATGTGATATGCATGTTGTTGAGCTTGACAAGTGAATGAATATATGTTTCCCGAATTACGTGTGCGATTTTACCTGAACTGTGATTGGAGACGTGAACCACTAGTCCCCGTATCGATTATATACAGACTATATGGACTGTAGGTATTAAAAAAACGTTTGCCTCACTTGCAGGGTATGCCCCGGGTCATTTTGACCAGGCAGCACCGGTAGCTACCCCAGCAGCTCCACCACTGGCTGGGCAGCCGGTACTTCCTTTACCACCTGGAGGTCAGGCGGCAAATTTTGCCCCTCCTCCATTTTTAGTACCTCCTCCACAATTCTTGCCACCCCAGGGTGCACCGCCCAGCATCATCAATTACGTGCAGGGACCAGGTGGCCCTGCGTTTCAACCGAACTTTCAAGGATATCAAGGCTTCAGTCCACCGGTGCAGGTACGTTGATATTTGTATTGAGTTTGTTTCTCATGATGTACTGAATGATTAATCAGTGATTATGAATGATTTCTTACGTCACTTTATTTCCTGTATTTTTAGCCCCAAGGACCTCCACCACCGCAAGAATTGTTTCAACCACAGGGCTGTACGTATTACAGCCCTGCGCAGCAGCAGCAGCATGCAGTTCCAATAAGACGACCGAAGGCTGCAATTCCTATTCTTCCACCTCCTGAAAATCAACAACATATGAGTAATCGGGGCAGAGGGAGAACACAACAACCGCAAAGCCTTCCAATGCCTGGCGGTATGCAACGACCTCCTCACGCAGAAGGTAAGAACGTTGTTATAGACGACGATGGAAAATTCCCACAGGGACAGTTCCCTAACGTCCAGCAGGAAAAACAGGTTATCGTGGACCAATTTGTGGCCAACGAACATGACGAAGCTGCAATAACTTACGTAAATAATGGTGATAGCAATACCACTAATTCTGAAAATGAAGTTAATTCCGAAAATTCTCAAGAATTAAAAATTAGTTTAGATGTTGTTGTCTTGAAAGATCAGCCGCAGCGAGTCGTTGAAATCGATGATAACGTTGTTCCTGAGAAAAAATTGGATCAAATTATAGTTAATAACGAGCCCGAATTACCGAAAATAGAAAATGCGGTACACGAGAGCCCCGCGGTTGAGGAAGCTGCGGCCTAGTTGTTTATACTTAGCTTTTTTATTCTAAGATTCCTAATTACTGTGAATTAACATGACTTGAAAACATTAGGGGACTACAATCAACGTAGATCAAGTGATTTACCTAATGACAGGTAATCAGAAAATATAACTATCTTATATTGAGTTTAAATATGCAACAGGGCACAGATTTTATAGCCAATCGTTGTTTTAGTGTACTTCGACATAACATACTGCGTACGTTATACTTATTACTAACGTATGCGGGTCCTGTGTTTTACCAGCTTTAGTCGCTTGCAAAATAAACTATTATCAGTGACAAAGAATAAAAGTTTGGAATTATCACAATGAGAAGTAAAAGCCTTGCCACAGGTTGGACATATACTTGTTCATATTTGCAGCATTCATGCTGTCTGATAATACGTCTCATAAATAATTAAGCAATGAAAATGCAAACAAATTGGTCAATACGAACATAACACTTGCATTGACATGAATCATGGAATTTAAATTGTATAAAACAGCCCCCTCCCCGCCGCCCCCAAATCAGTTTGTTGATACCTAATTGAATAATGCAATAAAAACAATTCACCCTACTCACCTGACTTTTGTTTATACTGTCACTGCATTCAGGATTTGTGGAAAAAAGATATACCAACGGTAAAGCAAATCTGGATATTTCTATCCTCAGATAACATTGTGTCCAGAGAGTGTAGTATGCAATAATCATTTTATATGAGATGAGATTTTCTTCGTTTTCATCAAAAAACCAAAATTCAAACAAATCTCTAGAAATTATACTGGTGATAGGTTGGGCGAAACGAATGGTCAGAAGATCCAGAAGTAACAATTGTAATAAAAAATATTATTCATAGATCAAGTTTTATTTTTCAATTTTATTCGAGTTTGTTCCAAACTAAAAGATTGTCAATCCATTCGAAAATATCGGGATCATACTCGTCATTACACAATTATTTCAGTTCTTTTTCTGAATTCAAGGAGTTCAATAAATAAGTCCCGTATTGTAATGATGCCATATATTTTACGACGTCAATGAAAATCCTTTCAATGAAATAATGAATTCACTTATTCGTTCCTCAGCAATGCCCGGTATGTGCGTCCTAAAGGACATATTTGTAAATTTAGTAAATCTCTTCTTTTTGTTATCAGATCATTTCAAAATTCAAAGGATTTTCGTTGCACATTATGGATGCGTTATAACGCAGTAAGTGACATCTGTTTGTCAAATTGATAATGGAATTGTTGAATTGCATGCTCGTACCTCATGAAAAATCAGATAATAATTATTTATTGGTGAGCGTGAATTTTTGCTCGATACGGTTGTGTTGAATCATCCTATCTTATCGGCGGAAAAAAAAGAATTTAACTGCTTTCGACGGCTTTACTTTAATTGATTTTCAAATAAATTATATGCCATCCTTATAGCTCGAGATATCGTTATAAAAAAATTCAGTATTATATTCGTATCAAATTAGTCAGGTAATTGAGTTGCAATTAATAATATCTAAATGCTTTATACAGTTAATCTAACTTACACGGCATGTCAGAAGATCTTTGGTCTTATTATTCGACAACATTTTACGGGATGGAAGGTACATTTTCAATATCTACTAACACGTTTGTTAAACCAAGTTAAATTTTACACAAATGTTAACTAATACTTAACTTATTTATTCCTCGTAAAATATAACTAATGAATGAACCATGTATAGATTTAAGGCAACAGATAAATATTTCAAAATAAATGAAAGATGAGATTAATTTAAGTGACAATGGATTGCATGCTTTATTTGCGTTTTTCATATGATAGGACAAAAAAATTAATTAATAGCACATTTTAAGTTTGATATTCTGTATCCGAGGAAAGCAAATATATAAATATTATATTTGAGAACCATCAATTTTCTAACTACGTAACATTAATTTATGTAACGAATTATTTTTCATTTCCCCGACGGATCTGTTGATATCTTAATTAAATACTCTATCAAAACTCTAGTTTAATTATGTTTTTCTAAATTTGTCGTGGTATTTCAGGTAATTATCAATGAATTATTGACTTGAAAATGTTCGAGAAAAACGTACCTACTCGCACGTGCGGATATATTATAAGTTGTGTAAGTACGTTGATCAGCTAATTTCTAATTTTTTTTTTTTCTATTTCTTGATTCCAGAGTCACATTTGGTAAATATTTATAATTTTTAGAATTCTTATTCCTGTAACAGATATGGATTTCGATTGCATAATGATCAACTTTTTCCTAAAAAAATCTCGTGAACTGATAATTCATATATAATATCCTATCGCCACTCGATATTTAATGCCCTTCAAGTTCAGAATATGAATGTACTATACATGTATACATGGACATATGATACGTGATCATGTTTCCCTGTCGGCTTGTGATTCGTTTATTCGCGTTGTTTGTTCAGTTGAAATCTCGTAATACGTATCTCATATTCATCACGTACCCACTGATCGGTTCGTGCTCACAAATCACACCCACACGCATTGTTCGAAATTCAAACTGGATTCGTGGAATAAAACCTGCTGAATAATTACTGAGTGATTATTTATTGCGAAGATCGTGTTAAGAAAAATTTACGATTAGAATTAGATAACGTCAATCATGATTCTAGAGACGGGACAGATCACGACTATATGTGTGCTTGTTTGGTCCCAGGATTTTTTCTGATCAGTTTGTCGCGAATGCGAAATTTAACTTTGACCATCCAAATGAAATCCGATGGGATTTTCATTTGCTGATGTGGCCAATAATTAAATTGTATCGATATCGCATGCGGATCTGCTTACAATACACGAACTACGAGTTCTTCGGTCGACCGATTTTATAATTCTGCTGAAGAATAAAGTTGATCCGTCGACGTTTTTTTTTCCTCTTTATTATTATCGTAATATGCATTTTACAATTTTATGTTTCATTCAAACAATTTATATACCTGCTTAGTTGCGTTCTTTAATCATGGGTCATTAGTCAAGTTAATTTTCATTATACCTAATCCTAATTAGTACACATTGTTTCCAAGATTATTATGTGAGAGAAACCTCGAAAGTACCGCGGGGGCGATGCTATAGCTGCCATGAATAATTTATCCGCTCTCGTATATTTATGGTAAACAGGTTTAATTTGATCGCATTACTTTTGCAGGACGATCCATCTCTCCATACCTATGTTATGCTCTTTGATATAAGTCCACTTTGATTCGTCTTGTGGGGTGGATATGTTTATGATGAGATAAACATTTACCCCACTTCAAATTCCACACCGACGTTCTAGATTTTCAACGACTTTACACGGTTCAATGTTGAAGAGGAAATCGATTCACAAGAAACGTACACAAGTATGTAAACACATAGGTAGGTGCACCCATTCACTATTGCTACTATATGCATATCGACTAATTTAAAATCACACGTCTACGCGATTTAATAAGTAAAAGTAATTATTGTACATTATTTATGTAGGAATAGAAAAGTGCTAAGAGAACATAAAAATAACACAATCATGATTACAAATATAGTGGCTTATTATTAATAATAATAGTGATATACTAATAGTAGTAATGACGCAAGCGATCGCAGGGTATGAAGTCGCAGAAAAATTTGCTCAATAACTGTTTATTGATACCCTCTGTAGAAAGGCAATTTGGCGGAATAATTAAATCAACTCGAAGTTCAAACATACAATAGTTTGACGTTATCACAGATCGTTGCCATTGTTTCTATCTCTATAATAGTTATATACTTTAAGAAAGAATTTTTTATTTCCACTTCGTTCGTCTTCTCCGAACATAATTATAAGTTCAATTTCTCCCAAGCTCCCCGATCTTTGTGGTTTGCACATCATGTGTGCACACCATTATATTGTTGAAATATAGATATTTTTCATTTTCAATTATTATTTTAGTCGATTAATCAACTAAGTCATATGCGAATTTGAACAATAGTAATGTTAACAATAATAATAGAGACTTATAGGCGATTTTCATACGCGTTTTTCAGTATGTAGATGGCTCGATACTGCGCTGAGCGGTATGACTTCCGTACTTTGTTGAACATTGTTGTTGTTTGTTTGTTGTGATCTGGTATTCGTGTTCGATCGAAAACCTGGTGTACTTCCACCTCTGGCCAGTTTGTACGCTCCACGTCCATTCGAACCACCACCGCGTGTCGGACAACAAAAGGTCCTTCGAAACTCCTTGCGAAATTTACCTGTAACATCAAATTGAAAAAAGAGAACGAAAATAAAAAAACTAAAGAAACAACCAAAAAAAGGATCATCGATCGTTCGATGCACGATAAATAATACCAAATTAGGAATAATTCCGCTGTGCGTCTTTCTCTAAGTCTTTCTCTAAATATAAAAGTAGTTTGTCCCTTACAAGTAGGCGTGCAGAGAGACGCGAGCAGATTTTTTGAAACGATACTCAAGGCAATGCTAGAGATTTAGTGAGAAATTTCAAAGATTTCTTTTTCAAATATCAAGATCCAATTATCGATTTTCGATCTCGACGCTGGTTTATCGAAGCTGATTTATTTATTCAAGTATATAATAATACATATGTATAATCAACATCGAATATATTTAGTTTTAGAGTGAAAGATATTTATTCATTTATCTTCGATCTTTTTTTCTCTGCTGCACCGTAACAAATAACAACAAATTTTTTTTTAAGTATTGAACCTATTCAAACATTAACGCTATCATTCCTTTTTATTGTCAGTCTATGCAGAGAACTGACTGAATATTTAAAATGACCACCAATAACTGATGATAAAACGGTTATACGCATTAATGGTGTTAATCGATCGGTATAGTGCAAGATCGGTGAATTATAAATACCTACATACAGATGAGCGTACAAAGTACCGTAAATTTTATCATACTAATATTTTTTTTTTTCCTCCAATTAATACGAATAACAATTATCGTATACTGGTTGTAACATCGAATGATCATTTATAGTAATTAGATGACAAGATAAGATATCTTATGTATCGAATACCTTAGCGTAATAATTCCCCTTTTTTCGTTTTCTTTTGCTTTGTTTCTATTATTTTTTGTACAAATTCAAATTTTTATGTATAGAGCACTTCATCATATTTCTCATTATACAAAATTTTAATTCACCATATACGGTACTTATGATATATGATAATTGATGATAGAGAATTCATTATATTCATTTGAAAAAAAAAGAATAATCTAATGATCTAGTACATATGTATGTATACTTTCACTAATTGATTTGTAGATGGAAATAATGACTATTTTTTTCACGATTGACCACAAATGTCCAAGTCAGATTTCGTGTACCCACATCTATACAGTGTATATCGATTCATGTATTACAATATATTATTAATAGCGCTGTGAGGATTATCACAGCAATTTTTATAATAACCGTGTATAACATTTGAAAAATAATAGGAAAAAAATTAGCAACTTCCTTTCGTTCAATTTTATAATACATATGCATATACTACAATTCTCATCCACAGCCTTAAGAGTCAATGATATTGTATAGAGAATTAATTTTACTGTACTGCAGTTCTACTTATGGAATCAACTTATTTATCTATATGTAGAACGATTCGATATAATTTTCACTTTCTATTTTTCATCGGTAAATATTATCGAAGAATACTATGATTGAGATGTAATAAAAATTGAGAATGCTCATAATAATTCAGGTATATTTATACGATCCGTAACTGTATAACAAACTCGAGGAACTTCGCCTGGCGTTTAATCATCACGCAGGATTTCCTTTCCGTTGTTTCACCATCGATTCTGCCTTCGAAGGAACGAAGGATAACCGATAGGAAAAGTTGGCCAAGGGCTAAAGCCTCGGTTCTCGTTGTAAGGTTGGTCTATAGGAACGTATGAGCGCCCGTTCCCAATTACGTATACAGAAGTTAAAGTATAAAGATCTACGATCAACGAATATCCCGAAGATCTGATTGTGAGTGGTTGAATTTTTCAAAATTTTATTCGGAAAATTAAACTTCTACGGAAACGTACGCGTATGCGTTTCTATCATAGACCGACCTCTGGTCGCCGAACAGTCCAGGAAAGCTCGTCGAAACTCCTGCCGGAACTTACCTGTAAACGAATCAGAAATCCACCGTCGTCATCACCGTTGATTTTACGTGTACAGTACATTCACTTTTACTGCTCGAATATCTCAGCCCCTAATAAACCGCTCTCGCCAACATAATACTGTGCTCACAATTATTCTATATACGACACCTTTTTTCCATCTCACTATCGGATCGCATTTTCTATTATCGGTTTGACGAAAATAGAAAAAAAATTATTCAACAAACGAAAAATAAATCTGCGAAATTCATGCGCGGGGTTCGCAATAAATGAGTTCTGAGGTACGTGATGCGAATAGACAATGGCTGCACACGTGTGATAACGATCGAAAAAGGCTGGAATAACTCGAGAAAAAAATTAATGATCTGGTTTTCTTCCTTCTGTTTTTTTTTTTTTCCCCCATTTTTCTAATTCTTTTGTCGTCTTAATTTTTTTGTCTGCATCCCGCGACGTCATCGGACTTTAGAAATGTAGATTTCTTTCGATATCGCAGATTCTCCGTTTTTTTTTTCTGTTCCAAGGAATGTCTCCCTTTTCTTCTTTCAATTTCATCTCACTATCGATGTCAAACTATACCGTCGATTCGACTGCGATAGGTAACGATGACGATGATACGTCAAGACGATAAAATCAATGTTTATGGGGTTCACGATAGTCTCTGTATAAAATTATACCTATTCAATGATATTCGAGTGAATAAATAAATAAGTGTATCAGACAAACCAGTTTCTAATCTATAATTATCTCTATATAGAAGCAATATTAATTTATTCTACGTATGCATAGCTAATAAATCCATTTGATATTATGCATATGCAATGATTATCGAATTGTACACAAAATTCTTGTGCAATCGAAGTAAAATTTATCATCGATTAATGAACCCAACTTACCACTCATAAAATTATAGATGAGAGGATTTACCGCGCTGTTCGCGTAGCAAAGCCAGTGCGCCAAGAGACTGACCGTTTTCGTTGTCTGATTCGCTTTCAGCCCGATTGTATACCTGAAAACAAGGGGTGAAGAAAATTTGAAAAAGGGAAAAAAACGAAAAAAAAATAACAGAGGAAAAAAAAAAAAAAAAAGTCGAATCTATATTAAAGTCTGTCCGCGACCTGTAATACCGGAGGAAAATATATCTGCCGGTATATAGAAAACGGAAAACTGCAGTGAAATTGAATCTTTCGTATGAAAACTCCGCTAGGAAATTGTCTGTATTCGAACTGTGCTCTACGGGAAGTTGGAGTTGAACTCTGTCTTTATTTCATTTCCTCGCG